>NC_054474.1:29161224-29786224 GCF_017639515.1 Carcharodon carcharias
CTGGAGGCTGCATGTGCACTCCTGGCCTCCTACCCCTTCTGACCCTCCCTTCCTCCTCAGAGGAGATGCCTCCAGTGGAGAGCCCAACTCCCATTCCCAGGCTAAGGGAAGGCATCCTGAAACCTGCAGGCCCCAAAAAGGATCTTCACGGTAGAATGTTGTCCTGAAGGCTATGAGTCCTGTCCAAGCAGCTGGTATGAGTTTTGAAGTATTTCTGCTCACACAGGCAAGTATCAGTAATTTTCCAAATTAAATATCTGATTGAGCACATTTGTGATGCCGCTGACTCCTCTTATCCCACCCATGGATGAGGTTTATACAAATGTATCTGACCCGAGTTGAAGATTGCATGGGCCCTGAAAGATCACCATCAGTTCGCGCTTCAAGGGCCTTAAGTAGCCCGTTAATTAATGGGGGGCATGCATCGGAGATCATTGCGCATCCGCCCATCGAAATATCGTGATGGCGCACGGTGACATCGGGACGCTAGCCAGACGTCGCCACACGTCATTTTACTCATCGGTGTGTGGGGCCCACCCTCGCACATCAAGGGGAAACTTCTGCCCTTAGAGATTCAAAGCCAAAGCTGTGAAGAAAACAATTCTCCACCATTAACATGTTCAAACTCAAGCTTGGTGAATTGCGAAAATTCATAAGAGCTTTCCCTTTTTCATTCATCATTGTTATGGTTTTTAATTTAGTGCTCATCAAAATGTGCAATAGTATTTCTACAGGACAGGATAGTTCAACACTTTTTGCTACTAGGCTGGATAGAACATGGGCTTAATGTATGCTTAAGCCTAGTTTATATTGCCTCAGCAATGGGAACAATTTCTTTGTACATTAGAGTCAATACACACATACAAAATTGTGCATTAATGGGTAATTTTGTGTCACCGTTAATGGAGCACTTGATCATGTTTGCTGACACTCTGAAAACTCCTTTGGAAATAAACTATTTAATGGACCTTAGCAGACAAACCCAGCCTTAATGGGTTTTTTTTTGCCTTGTTATTCCCTAATCAAATAAATATAAAAATTCAATATCCTTTCCAGTCCAAAAAGCATTACTTATTTCCACTATAAATATGACATTAAGGCATTGGAGAGAGTCAATATAGGACAAAGCATGTGCCAGTTAAGTATCTCACCTGCTTTGGGTCACCAGGCAGCAAGAGGGCTGAATATATTGCAGAAGAAGCAGCGGACACAGAGGAAGACTTCAGAGGTCCCTAGACTTAAATCACTTTATTCACAGGCCCATTAAATAGTATTGAAAAGTACTTATAATGAACTGGAAACCAATTATGATATTGAACAGAGCAACGGTTGAGTGTCCCAGGCAAGAGCTTGGAGGTAAACAACATCTGCGTAAAGTATAATACCAAATAATAGTTTATCCAAATGAAAATAATAGCATTTAGAATAAGACAGTGTTATGTACTATGCCAACATGTCCAATTGTGGATTTTGAACTAATTTTTATATTTTAAAACCAAACCCAAAAGACTAAAAAAGATAGTTGCCCAAGGGTCTCCTGACTTCTTTATGGATTAAAACCATTTCCATGTCTCAAGAGGGAACAAAAGGAACATTCCAGATTAATGTTGAATTGATGCCCTTTCCTGAAACTATTCCAAAAGGATATTCTCAAACTGAATGGGTCTTTCAAACGCAAAGACACTGGCTGTCTGAAACTCTCAAGGTGTCAAACAACAACACAGGATGATTGGAATCAACATTTACGCATCCTTTGTTTGGAAAAAGGACTTGGAATTTGTGAAAATCGCATGATGAGTAAGTTATTTTGTTGTCTGCTGTTAAAACAGCCAGAAGCTGCATACAAACAGAGTTTCACCGAAAGCCATTGGACTTGCTGCAAGTCATCCAAGAGGCCAAGGTAATGGCAACAACTTGAAGGTGGGAGATCATAACAGAGGGAAGAATGCCACCCTCATCGCCCCCTCACCCCGCAACCTGTTCAAACTTTGAGTTCACCTGAGAACCAACATCCTGTAAATTTGACTAAAAGAAACCTCACAGCTGAGAATCCTTTGCTTTACCACACTTTCACTTCAATTGTAAAGCATCACCTTCAACTAAGAAACTATAGGCATGTCATGCAAGAGACTGAGATAATTATAATCTGTAACTGTATTTATTTTTTAACTTCATTTGTATATAATCTTTCTGGGTGAGAGTGTGTATGAGATGAGTGAGTGATATGTCGCATTTTAAAATCTGGGGTAAGTCTGTAATAATTGAACACCTTCTTTATTTTAAAACTCACAAAAAGCTTGTTGCTGCAAATATTTAATTAGGACACTAACTCCAAGAGTGACAAAATGCACCATCTTACTTGCAAACATACGAATCACAACAGTAAAAAGGGACATGTAAATTCTGTCAGTGACAGCAGCTAAAGCTCACCAGCTTCAAAAATATAATCTGATTGTTTTAAAAATGATAGCCACTCAATTTTATCTCAATAGTTAGCAAAATATAAGAGAAGGCTAATGAATAGCATTATTTTTAAATAGTAGGGAGGATTAAAGGCGCACAGAGCAAAAACAAACAATCCCTTTAAGTTGCTGTAAGCAAATAGGTAGTCACTAATGGAAGGTAGATGACTATTTATTTTGAAGATGTTTTCGCAGTCTTATTCAAAATTTTCTGCCTCTGAGCTTACTGTTTCCTCACAGTAAATCAATACTATAGACCCAGAACGAGAGCAAAAGAAGTGCTAGTTTAGTTCCCAGGCTTTCTCAGCTAGTGCTCTGTGTTGTGCAGATGCCAGAACTGGTTGACTTCATATATCATTTGAACTAGTGGTAAAATTAATAGGATTCTGAAATAAACTTCAGTCTGTTTACAGGTCAGTAAACTCTAATAAGCTAGTACCCAAAGCACACCTACCTATCATCAAAAAACAAATGCTGATGTGCCCAGTGCTTGCCTCCTTGACTCTGCTTTATTGTGGACATTTCTTTTCAGCAAAAAGGTCAGCTTTATTTAATATTTGATAGCTTAGTATAATAATTTATAAAGTTTCATTACAGGGCAGGGTTCCAATTCTGGGTGCAGGTATAATTACAGATCAAAATATTTTATGAGGTTTTGTTTATTTTCAGCGGAGGCTATTTGTGTTTCTGCTCAGTGGAAATGGGAGATATACCACCCCAAAAATTATGGAGAATAACTTACTGCTCTGTTTCCACTGCTGTCACGACAGTCACAAGCTCCCCCTGAACTACAGCACCTGCCTGAGCCAGGTGGTAGGCCTTTTTGACATGCGAATGAATGTCCTACAAAGTACATAGGACTGCATTTTCTATTTGAGGACCCCATGCGTCCCCTAGTTTCACCTGGCGGTGCAGTAGAAGAGCAGTTCAGAGATCAGTTTTACAGTATTTTTATGGGGTCAGACAGAACAGGAGTACTCCTGTGAGCTCCACAAAACTGCTGTGCCTCCCCCTCATGAAATTGGACCATCCCCTCCACTTCCCCATGCCTCTCCCCTCAAGGTTCTACCTTCTTCCAGTTGAGATATCAGCCGGGTCATCTGATTTTATTGCAGTCAAAAGACAGCAGACTGCCCCAGGTCACTCATTTTCCATCATCAAAATTGCAGCAGGAATATGGAGTAGCCAATGGGTCATGTCCACCAGGTTTGCAACCAAAGTACACACTTGGAAAAAAAACTTGGCATCTGCCCAACAACAGTGGGACTCCTAAAAACCTGGGTTTAAAACGATCTGATGATTATAGGTGGCAGAAAATAATCAGAGAGAAGTAGAGCTCCACAGTTTTGATGAATAGGGAAAGACAGTGTGATGCAACCTTGAATTTCAGATGGCTTGGCCAAGGATAAGAATAAACCTGAGGAAAAGAAACTATATGATAATCATGGTTGCAACTTTTATCTGTTTATAACTAAGTAATACAATGTGACAATTAGGTGTCTACCAAAATAAACCAAACAACACATTCATTTTTAAACAGTCTGCATTATCTCTTACCCTAAGCGCAAATGTTTGTCCAAACTATTTGAGACATTTGAAGGTGTATCCAGACAGATAAGATTTCATGCCGTGAGTAATATTGACTTCATGGCGCACTATAGAGATATTCTATAATGATTGCAGATTAGGCAGAGTCCATGTCTATCCAGCTTAATACTGGTGTCAAGGGGTTAATCATTACCCTTAAAGGATCAGTATTCTTTACTTTTGGACTAATCAAGAAATTTAAAAACTTGGTGTACCATTTGATAAGTTCATTGAAAAGAGCAGAAACATTTATCCTAAGCAAATGAGGTATTTATCCAGTCTCTTACTTGCCCAGGGTACATATAGAAAATTATCAATCTTCTTTGACCTAATATGACCTCCCTTTGTATTTATAATCCTCGCCCCCTCATCTCCAGTATGTTGTCATCCTAAACCCTCCAGTTAAATGGGGTGGTGGAAAGGGAAAAGATTTAGGGGACATTGAAGTAGGTTGATACTCAGGTGCCAGAGAAAATAATTTATCTCCCCTCTGATAAGGAAAATTTCATGTTTTATTTTGTGTTATATTTTTATAAATCATGATCCATAACCTGCAGTGCTCCAGTGATAACTCTCATCATGTGAGGGGGAAGATCGTGCCAGTAATACTCATAATCTTCTTAATGACTTGCAAAGTGTATAGTCACAGTACAACATTGACACTGGCCAGTAGTCATGTTGCATTCCGGGAGGACAAACTGTTCTTTTGCTGCTATCAAGGCTCACACTCTCCATTGTAATTCTTACTCTGCTAAATAATCAATAAACCTATACAAGTATGCAATGTATGACCTTTACCTCACTGAATGCATCAAATCTCCATACCATTAAAGTGGGAGTACCCTCACCCTCCTGATTCATTGGAAATTTTGTAGATTTGTACAATAAACATTTAACAGTTCTCAAAGAGCTACTCAGTTGGTGTGAATGGCAGGCCCTCCAGTGACTGATTGCACAAATCATTGATCATCTAAATCCTGCAAAGCTAAGTACTGCAGATAATGGCCATATAAACAGTTCTGTCAGGTTGCCTCTTCTGGCTCCCTTTGCTTTCCAAAATCTGAGTGTGCCAGTTTTGTGTCAGGAAACTGACACGATTACCCAAGGGGCAGGTTTAAGTGAGTGCCTGTTCCGTTTCCAGCCCTCACTGATAATTAGAAATCCCACCTAGTGAAGCTGTATTGAGACAAACTAAAGTCAGATTTTTCCTACCAGATTGGACATATCTCAAACAACTTGGTATGTTAACTTAATGGAGGGATGGTAGGATAGAGGAAGAAGAGATTGAAAAATTACAAGATGGTTAGAGGAATCAACAAGTTTGTATGAAAGGTAAGTGACATATAAGTAACGTAAAAGAGCTTAACGTAGAATCACCTTGATAGCAGCAAAAGAACAGTTTGTCCTCCCAGAGTGCAAGATGACTACTGGCCAGTGTCAATGTTGTACTGTGGCTTTACACTTTACAAGTCATTAGGAAGATTATGTCCATTACTGGCATGATCTTTCCTCTCAGATGTTGGAAGCTCAATCGATGACAAATATATAAGTTTTCAGAAAGTCTTTTATAAGGTAATACATATAAGACCATAAGCTAAAACAGATACATATAATTGGAAGCAACCTTGTGCTGTAGTAAAAAGTTTTTTGAATGATGCAGGGATTAGATTCTGTCCATTTGGATGCCTTATTTGAGATAGATAAGTATGGGGATCTAGGGACCTGTATAAAATTGTTGCAATCCCCATGATGATGCTCATCTCCTGCACTGTCTTTTTTACTACTCTGAGAATCATCTGTCTTTTCATTTCTGTTATCCCCCTCATGATAATTAGTGTTCTGTTCACTTTCACTTCAATTGTCTCTCCAGCTTCTCTGTGGGTTTGAAAACAAAGATTTACTTCCTCCTATATGTTTGTGAGATAGTTCATAACCATCAGCCATAACAGAGGCTTCTCTTATTTTAGAAACGTTACGATAACATTACAAAGAACAAAGAACAAAGAAAAGTACAGCACAGGAACAGGCCCTTTGACCCTCCAAGCCTGCGCTGATCATATTGCCCGTCAACTAAAACATTTTGCATTTCCGGGGTCCATATCCCTCTATTCCCATCCTATTCATGTATTTGTCAAGCTGCCTCTTAAACACCACTATTGTACCTGCTTCCACCACCTCCTCTGGCAGTGAATTCCAGACACTCACTACCCTCTGCGTAAAAAACTTGCCCCGCACATCTCCTCTATAGTTTTCTCCTCTCACCTTAAATCTATGTCCCCTAGTAATTGACTCTTCCACCCTGGGAAAAAGCTTCTGACTATTTACTCTGTCCATGCTACTCATAATTTTGTAAACTTCTATCAAGTCACCCCTCAATCTCTGTCGCTCTAGTGAGAACAATCCAAGTTTCTCTAACCTCTCCTCATAGCTAATAACCTCCAGACCAGGCAGCATCCTGGTAAACCTCCTCTGCACCCTCTCCAATGCCTCCATATCCTTCTGGTAATGTGGCGACCAGAATTGCATGCAATATTCCAAGAGTGGCCTAACCAAGGTTCAATACAGCTGCAGCATGACTTCCCAGCTTTTATAATCAATACCCCTGCCAATGAAGGCAAGCATGCCATATGCCTTCCTGTCTACCTTATCCACCTACATTGCTACTTTCAGTGACCCGTGAACCTGTACACCCAGATCCCTCTGCTCGTCAATGCACTTAAGGGTTCTGCCATTTACTGTATAATTCCTGCCTGTATTAGACCTTCCAAAATGCACTACCTTGCATTTGTCCAGATTAAGCTCCATCTGCCATTTCTCTGCCCAAGTCTCCAACCGATCTATATCCCGTTGTATCCTTTGACAATCCTCTTCACTATCTGCAACTCCTCCAACCTTAGTGTCGTCTGCAAACCTACTAATTAGCCCAGTTATGTTTTCCTCCAAATCATTTATGTATACTACAAACAGCAAAGGTCCCAGCACTGATCCCTGTGGAACACCACTAGTCACAGCTCTCCATTCAGTAAAGCACCCTTCCACTCCTACCCACTGTCTTCTATGACCAAGCCAATTCTGTATTCATCTTGCCAGCTCACCTCTGATCCCATGTGACTTTACCTTCTGTACCAGTCTGCCATGAGGGACCTTGTCAAAGACCTTACTGAAATCCATGTAGATAACATCCACTGCCCTTCCATTGTTGATCATCTTTGTCACTTCCTAGAAAAGCTTGATCAAGTTATTGAGACAAAACAATGCTGCCTCTCATTAATATGCCCATTTGCTTCCAAATGATAGTAAATCCTGTCACGAAGAATCTTCTCCAATAATTTCCCTACCACCTTCGTAAGGCTCAACGGCCTGTAATTTCCTGGATTATCCCTGCTACCCTTCTTAAACAATGGAACAACATTGGCCACTCTCCAGTCCTCTGGGACCTCACCTGTAGCCAGTGAGGATACAAAGATTTCTGTCAAGGCCCCAGCAATCTCCTCCCTTGCCTCCCTCAGTACTCTGGGGTGGATCCCATCTGGCCCTGGGGACTTATCCACCTTAATATTCATCAAGATGCCTAACACCTCCTCTATTTTGATCTCAACATGATCCAGGCTATCTACACACTCTTCCTTAGACAAATCGACCGCTAAGTCCTTCTCTTTGGTGAATACTGTTGAGAAGTATTCATTTAGTATTTCTCCCATTTCTTCAGGCTCCACACACAGATTCCCACCTCTGTCCCTTAGTGGGCCTACCCTTTCCCTGGCTACCCTCTTGCTTTTTACATATGTATAAAAGGCCTTGGGATTTTCCTTAATCCTGGTTGCCATTGACTTTTCATGACCTCTTTTAGTCCTCCTGACTCCTTGCTTAAGTTTCTTCCTACTTTCTTTATATTCTCCATGGGCTTCATCTGTTCCCAGCCTTCTAGCCCTTACAAATGCTTCCCTTTTCTTTTTGACTAAGCTCACAATATCTTTCACTATCCAAGGTTCCTGAAACTTGCCATGCTTATCCTTCATCCTAGCAAGAACATGCCAGTCCTGAATTCTTATCAACTGATGTTTGAAAGCCCCCCACATGTCAGTTGTTGATTTGCCCTCAAACATCCGCCTCCAGTCTAGATTCCTCAGTTCCTGCCTAATATTGTTATAATTAGCCTTCCCCCAATTAAGCATCTTAACCCGAGGACTCCTTATCCACCAGTACCTTGAAACTTACTGAATTATGGTCACTTTTCCCGAAATGCTCCCCTACTGAAACTCTGACTACCTGGCCGGGTTCATTCCCTAATATCAGGTCCAGTATTGCCCCTTCCCTAATTGGACTATCTACATATTGTCTCAGGAAGCCCTCCTGGATGCACCTTACAAACTCTGCACCATCCAAACCCCTAGCACTAAGTGATTCCCAGTCAATATAGGGAAAGTTAAAATCACTCACCACAACAACCCTTTGCTTTTACATCTTTCCAAAATCTGCCTACATAACTGTTCCTCAATCACCCGCTGGCAATTGGGAGGCCTATAGTAAACCCCCAACATTGTGACTGCACCCTTCCTATTCCGGAGCTCTACCCATATTGCCTTGCTGCATGAGCCCATCGAGGTGTCCTCCTGTCCTACAGCTGTGATATTCCCCTTAACCAGCAGTGCAACTCCCCCACCTCTTCTACATCCCTCTCTATCCTGCCTGAAACATCTAAATCCTGGAACATTTATCTGCCAATCCTGTCCATCCTTCAACCAAGTCTCTGTAATAGCAATAACATCATAGTTCCAGGTACTAATCCAAGCTCTAAGCTCATCTGCCTTGCCTGTTATATTTCTCGTATTGAAACAAATGCATTTCAGACCCCCAGTCCCACTGCATTCAGTAATTTCTCCCTATCTGCCCTACCTCTTAGTCCTACTGGCCATATTCACTGGTTCCCAGTCATTTATTTCACCTGCTCACCTATTGCTCTGGTTCCCACCCCTCCTGCCATACTAGTTTAAACCCTCCCGAGTGACACTAGCAAACCTCGCCGCCAGGATATTGGTGCCCCTCCAGTTTAGATGCACCCGTCCTTCTTGTACAGGTCCCACCTGCCCCGGAAGAGATCCCACTGATCCAGATATCGGAAACCCTCCCTCCTACACCATCTAATAAAAACAAAAAAACTGCGGATGCTGGAAATCCAAAACAAAAACAGAATTACCTGGAAAAACTCAGCAGGTCTGGCAGCATCGGCGGAGAAGAAAAGAGTTGACGTTTCGAGTCCTCATGACCCTTCGACAGAACTTGAGTTCGAGTCCAAGAAAGAGTTGAAATATAAGCTGGTTTAAGGTGTGTGTGTGGGGGGCGGAGAGATAGAGAGACAGACAGGTGGAGGGGGGGGCGGGGGTGTGGTTGTAGGGACAAACAAGCAGTGATAGAAGCAGATCATCAAAAGATGTCAACGACAATAGTACAATAGAACACATAGGTGTTAAAGTTAAAGTTGGTGATATTATCTAAACGAATGTGCTAATTAAGAATGGATGGTAGGGCACTCAAGGTATAGCTCTAGTGGGTTTTTTTTTCCTACACCATCTGTTCAGCCACGTGTTCAGCTGCACTATCTTCCTATTTCTAGCCCCAGTGGCACGTGGCACAGGGAGTGATCCTGAGATTACAACCCTCGAGGTCCTGTTTTTTAACTTTCTGCCTAACTCCCTGAACTCCCGCTGCAGGACCTCTTCATCCTTCCTGCCTATGTCGTTAATACCAATGTGTACCACGACCTCTGGCTGTTCTCCCTCCCCCTTCAGAATGTCCTGTACCCAATCAGAGACATCCTGGACCCTGGCACCAGGGAGGCAACATACCATCCTGGTGTCTCTTTCATGACCACAGAAGTGCCTATCTGAGCCCCTGAATATAGAATCCCCTATGACAATTGCTCTTCTGTGCTTTGACCACCCCTGCTGAACAACAGAGACAGCCATGGTGCCACTGCTCTGGCTACTGCTGTTGTTTTCCCCTGATAGGTCATCTCCCCCAACAGTATCCAAAATGGTATACCTGTTAGAGAGGGGGACAGCCACAGGGGATTTCTGCACTGACTGCCTGCCCCTTCTAGCGGTCACCCATCTATCTGTATTCACTTTGGGTGTGACCCCGTCTCCAAAACTCCTGTCAATGACGCTTTCCACCACCTGAATGCTCCCAAGTGCATCCAACTGCTGCTCTAACCGATCCATGCGGTCTGTGAGGAGCTGCAATTGGGTACACTTCCTGCAGATGTAGTTGTCTGGGACACTTGAAGCATCACAGATTTCCCACATCCCACAGGTGAAGCACTTCACCCCAGCAACTGCCATTTCTAGAACTATTTAATAAATTAATTTAAATCTAATAACTGCTTATTGACTCCTTATTAACTATACGTTCCCTAGGGCTAGATTTCTACTATAAACGCTAAATTCTAAAAACAGTAATCCCCTGATTCTGGTCTAGATACCCTCTACTTATTAATTAAGTGATTAATTTATTTGGTTTAATTAGTTTAAAAATGTTTTAGTTTCAAATTCAGTGTAGATTCTCTACCAGCCAATCAGGTCACAGATTTACCGTGACGCCACTTTTAATTAATTTTGTTTTAAGACCCGAGGCCTACGAATCCCTGAGGTAAGGTTTTTATACTCGCCTCTCTGGAACTCTGCCTTTCAACTCTGCTCCCTGGAACTAGGCCGCGAATCCCCGAGGTAAGGTTTTTATACTCACCTCTCTGGAACTCCGCCCTCCGACTCTGCTCCCTGGAACTATGGTGGGACCTTATTCCTAAAGGGATATTGCTTTTAAATTCTTCCATTAATAACACCTCTGGAGACTCAGGCTTGAGCTGATAAGTGGCAGGTGTGACAATCTTTGAACGGAAGCAGTAACAGGAAAGAAAATTTGTAATTACTTTAAATATTTGGAGAACCTGTAATTGTTTTCAAAATGTTTGAAAATAATTTCTAAGAGTTGCATCAATTGTAAAGGGATATAATATTCTTGGATAATAAGAAATACTGGTCCATGTGACCTGGCGATCCTTAACCTGGAAGCAAGGAAAGAAGGAAGTTAAGGTACAAAAGCCATGTGGCCAGACACAAGGAGAGCTGGAGGGAGAAAGTGATTAGCAGACAGATGCACACGCAAAGAAGAATACAGAATTCACGTGAGGAGAAGTCAGTAAAGCTCTCAATGAAGAGGTCAGTTTTCTGTTTGGCAGTCAGAACAAAAATGGAATTTCATTCTTGGGGAAGAGATGTACGGGCGAACTAAAAGGGACTGAATTCTCAAAGTGGTGTGAATAGCTCAGCACGCAAAAGAACTGAGAATTTGTATCAGAGGACCAGATCGTGGACCGGATATTATTAGTTGGTCAGTTGAAAATCAACTCTGGAAAGACGTGGCCACCAGAACTGTTATGACCTGAGTGATTGAGGGTTCATAGGAGCGTGACTTGTCACTTTTAACCTTATCCAGTGACCTCAGGTGGAATAGAGCTGCCAGTGAAAGCTACACAAGGGCTAAATCTATTGTGTGAGAAAAGTGTTAGATCCTACATACTGGAAAGAGTTAGAAAATCTGTGAGATTGCATGTTTACCAAATTTGTGCAGGAAGTGATTGTAATTTCATGAGGTGGGTCTTTGTGTTATCAGCTATTTAAGATGAAATTCATATTTTCAAGTGAAATATAATTTGTCTGTTTACTGTTTAATTTACATTGATTCTGATTCATGTTAAAGTAAGATTTATAAAAATTGAAACCTTGTTGGTATTTTCTTCATTTTGCATCATATTGTAAACTTGATTATTTAGGTATATGGTTTCCCCATGAGGATCGTAACCCAGCTGTGACACTGCTGTGTCACACAAGAGCCAGGCAATGACCATATCCAAGCATCTTCCCCTGACAATGGCATTACCATTCTTGAATTCCATGCCTACCTACATTCTAAACATCACCATTGACCTTAAATTCAACTGGACCAGCTGCATAACTGCCATGGCTACAAGAGCTGATCAGAGGCTTGGTATCCTGAAGCAAGTGGCTCATCTTTTGACTTCCCAAAGCTTTGCACTACTTTTAAGGTACGATACAGGAGTGTAGCGGAATACTCTTTTGACCGATTGAGTACAGCTGCAACAACGTGCATGAGGTATAACATCATCCAAGGCAAAGCAGTTTGGCTGATTGGCATCCCATCTATCAGCTTAAACATTCAGTCCCTCCACTACCAGCACACTGTGACTGCAGTACAAAATTGCAGCAAATTGACGAGGTTTCTTCAGCAACATTAACCAAACCAGTGAACTCCATCATCTACAAGGAGGAGGACGACAGGTGCATGAGAACACTATTTCTGGCAAGTTCCCTTCCAAGTCACACAGTATCCTGAATTGAAGATATATAATTGTTCTGAAAAATATTGTGAGAGTATCTTCATCACGTGGACTGTGGAGGTTCATGAAGAAGGTTCACTATCACCTTCTTCAAGGACAACTAAGGATGTTTTTGCTTTCAGTATCCATATCCCTAGAATGCAGAAAATATGCCTGTCAATATGCATGATGTCTGGGTAGACCAAATGCTTTCCTTTCCATTCTTCTTGCAAGTTGTGCTCAAAAAGAAATTTTGTAATTGACAGGCAGTGAAAAGTGATTTCCCCAAGAATCAGAGCTGGGCCTATACATTAAAAAATGGTTTGTATTTGGGGAAAGAAATGAAGAATGAAAACAGTTCCTTAATGAGTACAATTTAGAATCTGTCAGTAAGTGATTAATAATTTTCATAAATTTTAGGAACTATAAGAATGGATACAAAAATTACTTGATCAATGAGATTACGAAAATTTCCTTGGATACCTGTGAGTGTTGTAAGTGAAATGAGTTCAATCTGTCACAACCAAGTTCCTTATGAATGTAAATAATTCAGATATTAGTTGACAGTAATTGACAATTTCACTCTGTGAATTCACAAAAATGTTTGGTAAGATAGATACAAATTTTCCTCTAATGCTCAGATTTTATTGCATTTTGAACCACAGTAAAGGGAATGACTGATAAATTAACAGACTGAGAAGCTGAAAGGCAGGCAGATGGATTGGACCAGAGAAACGTTATGAAGCATTAACTCTCCACTACCTGTGCAAGTAGTTTCTTGGGGGGAGGTAATGGCATAGTAGTATTGTCATTGGACTAGTAATCCAGACCCAGGGTGATGCTCAGGGGACCTGGGTTCAAACCCTGTCATAGCAAGTGGTGGGATTTGAATTCATTAAAACTCTGGAATTAAGAAAGTCCAATGATGACCATGAAACCATTCTTGATTGTCGTAAAAACCCATCTGGTTCACTAGTGCCCTTTAGGGAAGGAAATCTGCCATCCTTGCCTGGCCTACATGCGACTCCAGACCCACACTCTGAACAAGGGCATTTTGGGATTGGCAATAAATGATGGCCTAGCCAGCAATGCCCACTTCCCATGAATGAATTTTAAAAAAATCATCTTGGAGAGTAGTGTAATAATGGTGACCATGCAGCAGCAATCCATTTTATGCACCTCCCAATTTTCTTCACCAAACTTTTCCACCCAAGATGAATTTCATCCCCATTTTATTTATGGAGCTTTACAGGAACTAAATGTTTAAATGATATAATAAATAATATCAAGTAGCTATTGACAGAATGCGCCAGAATGGCAAACTTTAGAACTACTCTCTAAGCACCTTTTTGGTTCTGACTGGAAGAGTTGATGTGGAGAAGTGATGATTTTAGGATCAGAGTGAAAAACAAGAGTAACACAACGCAGAGAACATCTGTTTATCACCAGGATCAACCAAATAAACTGAAACATTGAGTCAGTAAGATCTCTAGGGTGTAAAATCCTTATTTTACCTTAAAACCCAAAGGAGAATGAAAATGAAGAATGTTTTTGAAATACAACAGCAAGACATATACACTTATCAGAAATATAGTCCAACAGATAAAGTTCAGAATAAGGGAATAAAGATAGGGCCAATTTTCACAAGGTGTTTTGAAGTTTATTCTTTCTTCTTCTGCAATAATTATGATCTTGGCTATGTTCCTGGATGTGTTTTGGATGATTGGCACCTGATAATGCATTAAGCTTTAAAACCAAAAGGATTTATCAGTTTTCAAACAACCAAAGGCATGTTCATTCCTCTACAATCATACAGTAGGAGAGGGGTTCAAGGCACCAGTCAGTCTGGCTTTTCCTTTAACATAGTTGAAGCGGCTTATTTCAGGAATGATTAGAAAAGAAAGCAGAATTTATGACCGAGAGTAGAATTATTTATTTTCCAATCTTCAAAGCAAAAAGCTTTGCTTGCATCTGGACAATGAAGGTTTTACTTTTTTCTCCCCTTTTTTTCCCTGTTATCTTTGTGCTGCATTACATACTGCAGCTAACTCAGTGAAGTGATCTACTTCAGGCGTTGACCAATGCTTCTGTACACCTGACTAGATAATGTGCCACCTTGAGGGTGAATGTGACTTTTTATCACTCTATGGGCGGAATCATCTCAGATTTGCACTAAGCGCAGTAGCAGATAGGGAAAACAACATCTTACCCGCCAGCTGCTACAACGGCTTTTCACACTGTATCGTCCCAAACCTGCCGCATTAATTATTTCCGGGGAACATGCCATTTCCATGGTGGGCGGGCTCTCATTCGCCCGCCACACCAACACCTCACCACTTCGTCATGCCAGGTACCATATTTAAAGTCCAGCCACGTGCACACCTCTCAGTGCTTCCTGTCCAGAACTGCTGCAGAGAAGACATGGCCCTGAAAGGCAAAAATACTGTAGCTCTCAGGTTCAATGACACATCCCTTGAGCGCCTTTTAGAAACAATGGAGGCTCGCCGTGATGCCCTCTACCTCCGATCTGGCCACAGGATGGGCAGCAACCTCACTGATCTGGCTTGGGAGCCAGTGGCAATGGTGGTCAGGGCCAATGCCCTGCAAAAGAGGACAGCCACCCAATGCCGTTACAGGATGAATGGTCTCATCTGTTCCTCCAAGATAATTCACTCTTCTCATCACTCTCAACTCACACACTCACAAACCCAACACACATCCACAGGGATCTCACAACTCAATGACAACATCGCTAGCTCTCACACACACCCTCACATCTCATTCAGGTTCATACCCTCTCGAACACACGTCTTCATCCTGTCCATGGTGGCTCCCACTCACCACACAGACATTCCACACAGTGCCATGTGTCCTGCTCACACTCTCGGCATCTGTTTTCATGCAGGAGAAACCTCCTCACATCAGCAGGAAGAGGTCCTAGACCGGGAGTGGAATGACCCACTTTAGGCCCCTCACTCATTTTGAACAGTGTGCCATCACACTGACTGGTCAGAACATGGACCGTGCCAATGGTGATGGTGAGGTGGGCGTCAAACACCCCCATAAGGATCCTCCACCACATCATCCCTCTATTAATGCAAATGCGAGTGCTCTGTCTCCAACTTTTGACTCTGCTGCCATGCACTACTTATCTCTACTTTGGTTCAAAGGGAGCCCTGTCAAGCCACCAACATCCTCAGCCAGCCATTCCTTCAGCTCCACCCACATCCTCATCTCCAACCAAGAGGACACCTCCTCCATTGAAGAGCTGGAAATAAGCAGCCTGGAAGACCCATCACAGCACTTACCCACAGCTTCCACCAGTGCAGAGACACACACTTCAGTGGAACCTAGGTCTAGAGCAGGCTCTGATTCACAATCTGGTGGTCACCGCATGGACATATGTCCGCAGCAGGAGGAGGCAGGTTTGTGCGAACTGCCCGGCACCCAAAGGACTTCTGGGGTCAGGCATCTGTGAGGTTCAAGTCAGATGACGAGCCTCATCCTGGAGAGTCAGCAGAAGGCATGGGAACATCATGCACAGCTGTTGGAAGCCCTCAACAGAGTGGCACACAAGTTGGAGGAGTGCGTCTGCCTGCTCTCTGAGGAAGTGGTGCTCACATGTGTGTATGGAGGTACTGGATCATCCACTCAGGAATCTCAGAGGATGTTCTCTCCCTTCGAGTCCCTTTGCCTGTGTGACCCTCAACCTCGTCCTCTATCACCACAGAGGGAGCAGCTGGCGAACAAATGATCCTGGATGTAG
This sequence comes from Carcharodon carcharias, assembly GCF_017639515.1. NCBI lineage: Eukaryota > Metazoa > Chordata > Chondrichthyes > Lamniformes > Lamnidae > Carcharodon > Carcharodon carcharias. Next base: position 29,177,435 of record NC_054474.1, read on the forward strand.
GAGAGTGTGTGTGGCAGGGCCTTTCAGAGACTCATGCAAGCACTCTCCCACACAAGTGGATCCTTCAGGTATCATATTAACCTCAATGTCCTGAGCATTTTCAATGCTGCCTGCCGAGCTTCACTTCCAGTTGTCCATCTGAGCTGAGCTGCATCTCTGCCCAACCAAAGTTCACGCACCCATGCAGCACCTGACCTCACCACCACACCTGTTGTTTCTCTTTCAATTTGGACAGCATGGTCTGGATTCAGTTTTCCATGTGATCCCCCATTTTTTCCTCTTTCCCTTATCACTGCTGACCCACCTGGCATCAACTTTCACCTCCCCTCTGTGATCTACAAGTCACAACCTTTTTCCTTTGGGCATGCCCAGGTGAACGTGTACATTTCCTTCCTTCCTGAGAATCCCACACCCATCCATATTCACCTCCCTGACCTCCTTCTTCCCACTACTAGGGTCCGTGTCTGACTCCGAGTCCTCACCAAGCACCCTTGCCATACCTTCCATCACTACTGTCGAACACTCACCCTCCCGTCTTACTGCATCACTCTGCCCTCGATCATTTTTCCTATTCTCTTGTTCCATGCCCATCCTCAGTTTGCTCCCCAGGAGGCAGTCATAGATCCATCAGATCCCTTTCTTGCAGGTTCACCTGGACATAACCCTCTCCGAACACCATCGCCCTCCAGGCCTCTTCCCCCCAGAACACCTTCCCCCCTCCAGACCCCTTCCACCCCACCTCGGAACACCTTCCACTCTCCAGACCCTTTTCCCTCTGGAACCCCTCCCGGACCCCTTCCCCCCACAACTCCTTCCCCGCTGGAATCCCTTCAGTCTCCCTTAGTAATTTTTATTCATTCACGGGATGTGGACTTCGCTGGCTGGGCCAACTTTTATTCCCCATCCCTAGTTACCCTTCAGAAGGTGGTGGTGGGCTGCCTTCTTGAACTGTTGCATTCCATGTGGTGTAGATACGCCCACAGTGCTGTTAGGAAGGGAGTTCCAGGATTTTGACCCAGTGATGGTGAAGAAACGGTGATATATTTCCAAATCAGGATGCTGAGTGACTTGGAGGGGAACCTCCAAGTGGTGGTGTTCCCATCTATCTGCTGCCCTTGTCCTTCTAGGTGGTAGGGGTCATGGTTCGGAAGGTTCTGTCTATGGAGCCTTGGTGAATTCCTACAGTGTCCCTTGTAGATGTTGCTACGGGGGTGTGCGTCGGTGGTGGAGGGAGTGAATGTTTGTGGATGAGGTGCTAATCAAGCGAAATGCTTTGCCCTGGATGGTGTCCAGCTTCTTGAGTATTGTGGGAGCTGCACTCATCCAGGCAAATTGGGAATATTCCATCACACCCCTGACTTGTGCCTTGCAGATGGTGGACAGGCTTTGGGGAGTCAGGAGGTGAGTTACTCATCGCATGATTCCTAGGCTCTGTCCTGCTCTTGTAGCCACATTAATTATATGGCTAGTCCAGTTCAGTTTCTGGTCAATGGTAACCCCTAGGATGTTGATAGTGGGCAATTCAGTGATGATAAAGCCACTGAGCATCAAGGGGTGAAGGTTGGATTCTCTCTTGTTGGAGATGGCCATTGCCTGACACTTGTGTGACGCGAATGTTACTTGCCACTTGTCAGCCCAAGCCTGGATATTGTCCAGTTCTTGCTGCATTTGGACATGGACTGCTTCAGTATCTGAGGCGTTGCAAATGGTGCTGAACATTGTGCAATCATCAGTGAACATCCGCACTTCTGACCTTATGATGGAAGGAAGGTCATTGATGAAGCAGCTAAAGATGGTTGGGCTGAGGACACTACCCTGAGGAACTCTAGTAGTGAAGTCCTGGAGCTGAGATGACTGACCTCCAACAACAACAACCTTCTTCCTTTGTGCTAGGTATGTCTCTAACCAGTGGAGATGTTTCCCCCAATTCCCAGTGAATCCAGCTTTGCTCAGGCTCCTTGATGCCACACTCAATCAAATGCTGCCTTGATGTCAAGGGCAATCACTCCCCACTTCAGGAGTTCAGCTCTTTTGCCCATGTTTGAACTAAGGCTGTAATGAGGTTAGGAGCAGAGTATTCCTGGAGGAGCCCAAACTGGGCATCAGTGAACAGGTTATTGCTAAGCAAGTGCCGTTTGATAACACTGTTGATGTCCCCTTCCATTACTTTACTGATGATCGAGAATAGATTGATGGGGCGGTAATTGGCTGGGTTGCATTTGACATGCTTTTTGTATACAGGACATACCTGGGCAATTTTCCACATAACCGGGTAGATGCCAGTGTTGTAGCTGTACTGGAACAGCTTGGCTAGGGGCACTGCAAGTTCTGGAGCACAAGTTTTCATTACCATTGCCGGAATACCGTCATGGCCCATAGTCTTTGCAGTATCCAGTGCCTTCAGCTGTTTCTTGATATCACGTGGAGTGAATCGAATTGGCTGAAATAGTCAATCCTGCCAGGCTCCCAGACACCCCACCCTGCTTAGTCCCTCCCCCTTCCTGACTCCCTCAGACACCCTTACTTCTTCTGACACCCTAGTCCTTCCCCCCTCCCGGTTCCTTCTTCCAGCCTTACGCCTTCCTCCAGGCTCACTTTTTCCTCCAGCTTTACTCCTTCCCCCTTCCCCACTCCTTCCACCCTTACTTCTTTCTCAATCCTTCCACTCTCCCCTCTCCACACTCCTTCCTCCTGCCGGATTCCCTCCCCTCTCCACAATCCTTCCTTCCCCTGGACTCATTCCCGCTCTCTGCACTCCTTCCTCATCCTGTACTGCCCCCCACAATCCCAGCCTCAACTCATGGACATCTTTATTCCCCTGTCCCAAACTTACCTCCCCAACACTTCTTCCTCTCCCTGTTGATCCAAACTTTCCTCTCCCACCCCCTTGACCATCATCCGTTGTGAGCGTCAACAGTACTTTCCAACTTCTGTGAGCTGCTTCACAGCAGAGCCATGTCCATAAGAATCCACCCAACATGGCATGGATTTTCCTTCAGGATCCCATTGCTGTCGGGCTCCAGCATCTTCTGCCCCTCAATGTCAGTGAGGTGAGCAAGGCCCTGACGGTATGTCCCGGCCTCTGCACTTCACACTTGTCAAGACGTGTTCTGCACCGGTGTGTTTTCCCACCGATATGGGGGCGTGGGGGAAGGGCGGCAAAATGGTGTCGAGTCTGGTGGGCTGGCCTTATAATGACATGGTGATGTATTTCAACGAGGTCCCCGACGTCCGATGGCGGGCAACGTGACCCACCATCAATTAGCTGAGTGGACGATTGCAAACTGGTTTTACAGAATCACAGAATTGTTATGGTGCAGAAGGAGGCTATTTGGTCCATCGTGTCTACACCGGTTCTCTGAGCATTTTAACTTAGTGCCAATCTCCTGCCTTTTCCCCGTAACCCGGCTCATTGTTTCTATTTAAATAGTCATCCAATGCCCCCTTGAATGCCTCAATTGAACCTGCCTCCACCACACTTGCAGGAGTGCATTCCAAACCCTAACTACTCGCTGTGCGAAAAAGTTTCTTCTCACCACGCAATTACTTCTTTTGTAAAACAAGTTAAAAAACTGTGCTTTCTGGTTCTTGATCCATTTACGAGTGGGAACACTTTCTCCCTATCTACTCTGTCCAGACCTATCATGATTTTAAAAACTTCTGTCAAGTTTCTCCTTAGCCTTCTCTCCAAGGAAAACAGTCCCAACTTCCCTTACTGCCCCTTACACTATCACTATCCCAGTCTATATATGGGTAATTAAAGTCCCCCATTATAACTATTCTATGATGCAGATTTGTTCCTCTTTATCCTTTCCACTAGCTGGTGGTCTATACTTTAAACAGAGCAATGTAATTGCAGCCTTCTTATTCCTTAGCTCCAGCCAAATCGATTCTGTCCTTGAACCCTCTGACAAATCCTCTTTCTCCAGTACTGCAATACTCTCCTTAAGCAAAAATGCCACCCCTCCTCCATTTTTCCCTTTCCTATCTTTTCTGAACACTTTGTAACCAGGAATATTTAGCACCCAGGTCTTCCCTTCCTTAAGCCAGGTCTCCATTATTGCCTCAACATCATAATCCCACAAAGCAATCTGTGCCTGTAACTCCCCAATTTTATTAACTATATTCCGTGCATTCACATACATGCAATGTAACCATGACTTAATGAAGTAATGACTTGTTCCCTTACCCCGACTCCAACTTACTATTCTCTATTTTACTACTATCTGCCTCTCCCAACATTCAGTGCACCCTGGTATAACTTTCTAATATTCTCTCCTGGCTCCCACACCCCTGCTGAGTTAGTTTAAATCCTCCACAACACCACTAACAAAACAACGTTGCAAGGGACTCAGCCCCAGCACTGTTCAGATGCAACCTGTCTAGCTTGTACAGGTGCCACCTCCACCAGAGCCAGTCCCAGTGTCCCAGGAATCTAAAGCACCCCTAACTTGTGCCTTGTACATGGTGGACAAGATTTGGGGAGTCAGGAGGTGAGTTATTCACCGCAGGATTCCTAGCCTCTGACCCGCTCTTGTAGCCACAGTATTTATGACCAATTCAGTTTCTGGTCAAAGGTAACTCCCAAGATGTTGATAGTGGGAGATTCAGTGATGGTAATACCATTGAATGTCAAGGAGTAATAGTTAGATTCTCTCTTGTTGGATTGGCCATTGCCTGTCACTTGTGTGACGTGAATGTTACTTGCCACTTATCAGCCCAAGCCTGGATGTTGTCCAGGTCTTGCTGCATTTGGACATGAACTGCTTCAGTATCTGAGAAATCGCAAATGATGCTGAACGTTGTGCAAATATACCCGCTTCTGACTTTATGATGGAAGGAAGATCATTGATGAAGCAGCTGAAGATGGTTAGGCCGAGGACACACCCTGAGGAACATCTGCAGTAATGTCCTGGAACTGAGATTATTGACCTCCAACAACCAGAACCATCTTCCTTTGTGCTAGGTATGTCTCTAACCAGTGGAGAGTTTTCCCCAATTCTCATTGACTTCAGTTTTGCTACGGCTCCTTGATGCCTCACTTAGTTAAATGCTGCCTTGATGTCAAGTGCAGTCATTCTCACCTTACCTCTGGAGTTCAGATCTTTTATCCATGTTTGAACCCATACTGTAATGAGGTCAGAAGCTGAGTGACCCTGGCAGAACCCAAACTGAGTGTTAGTGAGCAGGTTATTGCAAAGCAAGTATTGCTCGATAGTATTGGAAATGGTTTGAGTAGAGATGACAAATGGTAAAAGGAGTTGTGTCCAAGCCCCCTAATAGTAACCACATGGTAGGATGGAGCATAAAGGAAGAAATAATTGGAGCTTGTCAGGAAGGCATGGCAATAAGCATGGTGGATTCTAATCTACTTGTAGGCTGGAAAAGTTAGGTTGGTGAAGGTAGCCTAGATGGAGAGTTCATAGAATGTTTCCAGGTTAGTTTCGTAGAACAGCATGTTCTGGAGCCAACCAGAGAGCAGGCTGTGCTAGACCTGCTGTTGTGCAATGAGATGAGATTAATTAATGACCTCATCATGAAGGTGCCCCTAAGTAGCAGCGAGCATAGTATATTGAATTTTACATTCTGTTTGAGAGAGAGAGGAGTCCGAGACGATGCCATTAGGAATGGAATGCATTTTGTTGATATTGTCATGCTTGTTAAGGATGCCTATTCCCGTCAACTTTACTGATACGTATGTCTGCTCGCTGGATTTGTGTAAGACTGATGAGCTGCTGCGTGATATATATGACAGGGTTTGTCTTCACGGTTCTCTCCGTTCGCGTATATACGGGCAACCCAAGACACACAAAAGTGATGTCCCTTTACGCTCAGTCTTATCCAAGACAGGACCTACATGGCATGAATTGGCCAATGGTAGGGCGAGTTGTTACAACCAGTTTTGAACAAGTTTTCCAGATACACAGTGAAAGATTCCTTCACATTTGTGAAAACCATACAGGACCTGCAGATCGATAGCAATACTGTGTCCATGTGCTCATTTGACATTGCTAGTCTATTCACCAATGTTCCACTTAAGGAAGCCATTTGTACTGCAGCATTAAATCACGGTGATCTAGCTGCCACCATTGCATGAATCAATGTTAATTGAGCTTATGAATTCGGCAACTCGAGCAATTGAATTCAGCTTTAACAACACCGTATATGTTCAAACAGATAGTGTTGCCATCATAAGAACATAAGAACTAGGAGCAGGAGTAGGCAATTCAGCCCATCGAGCCTGCCCTGCCATTCATTACGATCATGGCTGATCTAATTTCAGCCTCAACTCCAATTTCCTGCCCTCTCCCCATAACCTTCAACCCATTATTAATTAAAAATCTGTCTATCTCCTCCTTAAATTTATTCAGCATTCCTGTATCCACTGCACTCTGAGTAGTGAATTCCACAGATTCACGACCCTTTGAGAAAAGTAACTCCACCTTATCTCTGATTTAAATCTACCACCCCTTAGCCTAAAACAATGGCCTCTCATTCTAGAAAGCCCCAGAAGGGGAAACATCCGCTCCACGTCTACTTTGTCTATCCTCCTTAGCATCTTATATACCTCAATTAGATCTCCTCTCATCCTTCTAAACTCTAGTGAGTATAGTCCTAAACTGCTCAATCTCTCCTCATAAGACAAGCCCCGCATCTCTGGAATCAATATAGTGAACCTCCTCTGAACCACCTCCAGTGCAACTACATTCTTCCTCAAGTGAGGGGACCAAAACTGTGCCCAGTACTCCAGCTGCAGTCTCACCAATGCCTTGGACAGTTACAACAACATTTCCTTATTTTTATACTCTATTCCTTGAGCAATAAATGCCAAAATTCCATTTGCCTTCCTTATCACTTGTTGTAACTGCATACTAGCTTTCAGCGATTCATGTACAAGAACACCCAGATTCCTCTGCACTGAAGCATTCTGAAGTTTCCCTCCATTTAAATAATAAGTCACCTTTTTATTCTTCCGATCAAAATGGATAACCTCACACTTATCAACGTTAAACTCCATCTGCCAAATTTTGGCCCATTCACTTAACCTGTCCGTATCCATTTGTAAGTTTCTTATTTCTTCATTGTAACTCACTTTCCCACTTGTTTTGGTGCCATCTGCAAATTTATCTTTGGTACCTTCTATCCCTGAATCCAAGTCATTAATATAGGTTGTAAATAGTTTGAGCCCAAGGACCGAACTCTGTGGCACCCCACTAGTTACAACTTGCCATCCAGGAAAAGACCCATTTATCCCGACTCTCTCCTTTCTGTTGGTTAGCCAATCCTCTATCCAAGCTAATATATTACCCCTAACTCTTTGTGATCTTATCTTGTGTATTAATCTTATGTGCGGCATCTTATCAAAGGCCTTCTGGAAGTCCAGATATACTACACCTACAGGATCCCCATTATCCACTTTGCTTGTCACATCTTCAAAGAACTCCAGTAAATTAGTCAAATACGATTTACTCTTCTAAAACTATGCTGACTCTGATGGATTGTATTTTGACTTTCCAAATGCCCTATTACTACTTCCTTAATAATGGATTCCAACAATTTCCCAATGACAGACATTAAACTAACTGGTCAATAGTTTCCTACTTTCTGCCTTCCCCCCCTTTTTGAATAAGGGCATTATATTAACATTTTTCCAATCCACTGGAACCCAATCCAGGGAATTTTGGAATGTTATAGCTAATGCATCCGCTATCTCCGCTGCCACTTCCTTTAAGACCCTGGGGTGTAGGCCATCAGGTCCTGGGGACTTGTCACCCTTTAATCCCAATAGTTTGCTCAGTACTTTTTCTCTAGTGATGGTGATTGTTCTAAGTTCCTCCCTCTCTATACCCTCTGCATTATCTGTTACTATTGGGGTGGTACTAGTGTCCTCCACCGTGAAAACTGAGGCAAAATATTGATTAATCATCTCTGCCATTTCTGCATTCCCCACTCTTAACTCCCCAGTCTCATCCTCCAACGGACCAACATTCACTTTAGCTACTCTCTTTCCTTTTATATATTTGTAGAAGTTTTTGCTAGTAGTTTTTACATTTTGTGCTAGTTTTCTTTCATAATTTACCTTTGCTCTTTTTATTATTTTTTTAGTAACCCTTTGTTGATCTTTAAAAGTTTCCCAACCTTCCAGCCTGCCACTGACCTTTGCAATTTAGTATGCCTTAGTTTTTGCCTTTAAGTTATCTTTAACTTCCTTGCTTAGCCATAGGTGCTTTTTCCCCCTCTTACCATCTTTCTTCCTCATTGGGATATATTTTACGTGGGAGGAATTGAATATCTCCTTAAATATCTGCCAATGTTCATCAACTATCCTATCTTGTAGTCTTCCTGACCGGTCCACTTGGGCCAAATCTGCCCTCATACCTATGTAGTTACCTTTGTTTAACTCCAGAACACTACTGTGGGACTCAAGTTTCTTGCTCTCAAACTGAACTTGAAATTCTAGCATGCTGTGATCACTCTTCCCTAGAGGATCCTTTATTATGAGATCATTAATTAATCTCATTACACAAAACCAAATCCAGAATAGCCTGCTCCCTGGTTGGTTCCATAACATATTGCTCCAAGAAACAATCTATAATACACTCTATGAACTCTCCCTGAAGGCTACCCTTGCCAATTTGCATATTAAAATCATCCATGATTATTGCCGTGTATTTCTTACATGCTCCCAGTATTTCCTGGTTTATACTGTGCCCTACTGCTAAACTACTGTTTGGGGACCTATAGATTACTCCAACCAGGGACTTCTTTCCCTTGCTATTTCTTATTTTTACCCCCTCTAGGATCCCCTCTAGGCCCAACTCTCACAAACATCTTTGTCGGGCTCCTTAAGAAACGTGTCTTTGATTGAATGACATCTGACCTCCTACCACTTGCATATTTCCAATATGTGGATGATAGATTTGCTATAGTTAAATCTGTAGCAACATGTAATAATTTCCTTGCATGCCTTAAATGCTCCATCCTGCACTCAAATTCACCTTTGAAATGAAGCAGTCAAATGAACTTTCCTGCCTTGACGTAGTAGTTGCGAAATCTGCCAGGGGGGTTCTCTACCATGGTCTACCGCAAGCCTATCTTCACTGGTCAATATATGCGTTGGGATTCTTACACTTCCATGCACTATAAGATTGGCCTTATCAGCAACCTGATAAATAGGGCCCAAGCCATTTGCGTGGTATTGAAATAGGGCACAAAGACAATGGTTACACTGAGCAGATCATTTTACGCTGTATATTGCCCAAACTCATGAATGTGCCTAAGGTTGTCACTGTTGGCCTTGAAGAGTGCCAAGTCTACCTCAGAATACCCTGGAAGGGCAAGGTACCTCAAAAATTTGAGCAACAAGTTGAGCTAGCTGTTTCACGCTGCTACTGTGCAGTCACAATACGAGTGGTATTCGCCACTAACAGGATACTGCCATGAAGCTAAAAAGACACTCTGCCTATCACCCAGATGAGTAATGTGGTGTATGAATTTCAGTTTCAGTGTGATGCTAGGTATGTAATCGGTATATCCCAAAGGCTGGCAGATTGTATCAAACAGCATCTCCCTTCCACTGTTTGCAGCAGGCAAAGTATGGACTGTACCCAACTAAACTGTGCTTGCAAATCTCAAAGTACAGTGTCCAACATTAGATCTGATTTGATGATTGAGAAACATTTGCTAAATAATCCTCAGTGTGCTAGAAATTACGCTAACAACCAATTTAAGATTGCTAGTCGAGATCGCATTGTGGCACATTTGCTGCATGTGTTAATACACAGGGCCCTCCCTGTTCTTTGCAGACAGAAAGAACATGTACACACATTGCCCCTGTTTTAGTTAAACAAAATAAGGGATAGCCATTCGCTGGTTTATTCCTCAGGGCAATGCCTTGACCAATCAGAGTCAGGCTGCCTGGTTTAAAATTTCAAACAATACCTGGCAGTCACCTGTCATTAAACTGGCAGTAAAACAACAAGGAGAGGTGGGAATTCAATTTAAAACAGTGAGGAGTGCCAGGAGGTCAGTTTAAAACAGTGAGGAGAGCAGGGAGATCAGTTTAACACAGCAGGAAGAGCTAGGAGCTCAGTTTGAAACAGTGAGGAGAGCCAGGAGATCAGCGTAAAACAGCGAAGAGAACCGGAAGATCAGTTTAAAACAGCGAGGAGAATGCCAGGAGTTCAGTTTAAAACAGCGAGGAGAATGCCGGGAGTTCAGTTTAAAACAGCGACGAGAGCCAAGAGTTCAATTTAAAACAGCAAGGAGTACTGGGAGATCAGTGTAAAACAGCAAGGAGAGCTGGGAGTTCAGTTTAACAGAGTGAGGAGAAAACAATCAAATGAGTCAACATGGTTTTGTGAAAGGGAGATCACATTTGACAAATTTGCTAGAGTTCTTTGAGGATATAACAAGCAGTGTTGATAAAGGGGAACTGGTAGAAGTAGTGTATTTGGGTTTCCAGAAGGCATTCGATAAGGTGCTACATAAAAGGCTATTGCACAAGATAGGAGCTCACAGTATTGGGGTTAAGGTATTAGCATGGATTGAGGACCGGTTAACACACAGAAGACAGGGAGTTGGAATTGATGCGTCTTTTTCAGGTTAGAAAAACATAACTAATGGAGTGCCACAAGGATCAGTCCTAGGGCCGCAATTATTTACTATCTATATTAATAACTTGGAGGAGGGGGAAGAGTATAATGCACCGAAATTTGCTGACAACACAAAAATTGGTGGGGGACATGTTGTGATGAGGACATAAGAAATCTGGAAGGGGATATAGATAGGTTGAGTGATTGGGCAAAAACTTGGCAGATGGAATTTAAGGGAGGAAAGTATGATGTCATGCACTTTGGTAGGAAGAATCAAAAGGCAGACTATTATTTAAATGGAGAGAGACTCCAAAAAAGTGCTGCACAAAGTGATCTGGGTGTTCTTGTGCATGAAACACAAAAGGTTAGCATGCAGGTGCAGCAAGTAATTAAGAAGTTAAATGGAATTTTGGTATATATTGCTAGGGGGTTGAAGTTTAAAAATAGGGAAGTCTTGTTACAACTGTACAAGGTATTAGTGAGGCCGCACCTGGAATACTGTGTACAGTTTTGCTCCCCTTATTTAAGAAAGAATATACTCTATTTGGAGGCAGTTCATAAGAGATTCACTAGGCTGATTCCTGGGATGAAGGTGTTGACTTATCAAGAACAGCTAAACAGAGCTTTATTCTTTAGAGTTTAGAAGAATGAGGGGTGATCTTATTGAAATGTACAAGATTCTGAGGGGGCTTTACAGGGTAGATGTTGAGAAGATGTTTCCATGATTGGGGGAATCTCGAACTAGGGTACATAGTTACAGAATAAGGGGGCACTCATTTAAAACCAAGATGCGAGGTATTTCTTCTCTCAGAGGATAGTGAATGTCTGGAATTCTCATCCAGAGGGTTGTGGAGGCTAGATCACTAAAAGTATTTAAAGAGGAGGTAGATAGATTTTTGAAACAAATGGGGAGTTGAGGGTTATGAGGAGCCGGCACGAAAAAGAAGTTGAGGCCTGGGGCAGATCAGCCATGATCTTATTAAATGGCAGGGCAGACTTGAGGAGCAGAATGGCCTACTCTTTCTATTTCTTACATTCTTATGTTCTTATGTCAGTCAGCATTAACTGGTGCATTCTCCATGGCAAACCTCTATCAATCAGAGTCCACTTGCCAATCAATCAGCACTCTCTACTCATACAGTATAAAGTTGTTGCTTCCCCTGACATTGGTATTCTTGCAGTTGTCTTGATGAGTGTAAGGTGAAAAGCTTTGACAAAATGACTTTTATCAGCAATACTGGATGTAAAAATATTACCATGCATCCTCACTATGTAATGTGCTGCTTGTGTGCAGCACAATCTCACATTCATTTGCTTACACACACTCTCCTACTCACTGTCTGAAAGGCAATCTTATTTGCACTCACTATATATACCTTATACTCTACATATCTTCTTGATAACCTTAACATACATTTTATTTAGCAAAGATTTAACTATCTGATATGAATTTATTGCTATGGATTCCAGTACTCTAGCAAATATTTCTACTGCAAAATTTAACGGCAACTATAGAACAAGCAACTCATTTTGAAGGACTAGCAGTTGGTAATATATCTATTTCATTTCTTGACAGTGAGGGCATTTATGTAAAGGAAATATTATCATTTTATTTTTGGATTCTGCAGTTATCCTGGGATTTACCTGCAACAGCAGATCTTTTAATAACAGTTTGGCAAGTGTGCTGATAATTCCAGAATGGGTGATATTCATGGAGCAGGGAATTGTAGCAGCACTGAATCTCCATAGCAACAAAACAAGGAAACCTTGGCCAAGGGAGCCATGACAACACCTTATCCTTTTAACAATATTGAAAAACAAAGAATGATTTAACCACTCTGAGCAAATACATTTTTTAACAGTTAGTTAAACTAAAAAAAATTAGAATAGGTGTAATTGTTCATTCAACCATAAAGTGGAAAATGTCACTTTGAGCAAATGTCACAAAGATGCAGCACCTGAAAACTGTTGACTATTTTTTTTAATTGAAATCACGTAAGTATTGCTGATAAAAAGAGATATGTCAAAATTTTTCGTCTTGCGCTCATCAGAACACTTCTCAAGAATACCAATATAAGGGGAAAGCAACAATTTATACTGTATGTGAAGAAAGTGCTCATTGGTTTGCAAGTGGATTCTGATTGGTAGAGGCATTGCAATGCAGAATGCACCAGTGATGGTGACTGTCAGTTAACTGCTGAGCATTGTTTGAAATTTAAACTAGGCAGCTCGACACTGATTGGTCAAGACATTGCTCTGAGGAATGAGTCAATGAATGGCTGTCACTTACTTTGTTTAGCTGAAACAGGCGCAATGAGTGTACACGTTCTTTGTGTCTGCAAAGAACAGGGCCCTGTGTATCAATATATGTAGCTTCCAGTACACGCAAATGTGCCACACTATGAGCTCGACTGACAATCTTAACCTGGTTGTCAGCGTAATTCTTAGCACACTGATGATTATTTAGCAAATGTTGTCAAACGGCGGAATCACATCTAATGTTGGATACTGTGTTTTGAGTTTTACAAACTCGGGCTGGTTGGGTACGGTCTCTACCTTGCCTGTTGTGAACACTGGCTGGGACATGTTATTTGATATGATCTGCCAGATGTACAGCCTACATGGCTAGCCATAAGTCCCAAAGACTGGAGGATGATACCAAACAGCATGCTGTTCGCAACAGGCAAGGTAGAGACCGTACCCAACCCGCCTGTGCTTGCAAAAATGGTACAATTTCAATGCAGTTTTTGCTATTATGCCACTTTTTTTCAAACATGAAGAGATTTGCTAAATGTTTTCATGATGTTATTGTCCTTTTCTGTTCCTAACCAGTCACTTTTAACTTCTTAGTTAGACATTACAGCACTGACACCCAGCTCAAAAATTCAGCTATGTCCAAAAAACTTTTTGTACTAGCCAGTATTTGATTACTAAAAGGCCAAAAATCACCAAGATAAATCTATATAAGTGAATGTCCACACAGAATATACAGACAGGCATATCTGTGCTGAGCATGCTATTCAAAATGATTATCTTAGAAAAGCATAACTTATGTCAGCATAAACTTTGGCTTTATAGCCTTGAGTCAAAACTTGGAACTCAAAATTGGTGCTTGTTTTCAAGATAATAACCCAACATGATATACTATGACTGGGTAGACTCTTTACACTCATCTTAAATGCATTGAATATAGCTGTGAAAAATCTATTGTTATGATCCCAGGTGATGTTACTACTGGACAAGCCTGATCCCAGGGTGAACCCAGCTTGATAGATCCTAACTTTTATTCTTTTTAGATACATGGAGAGTGGCTATTGAACAAAGTCACAGGAGTCAGCTTATGAACTTTTAATAAAATAATAACACATTTAATAAACAAGAAAAGATGAACTATATTACAATACTCCTTCACTCACACCTATACCTTTCCAGATATACACAGATTTGTAAGGATAACACAAGCTACAAAAGCTTTCTCATACTCTAATGCTCACAGTAAGTACACAGTACATGTAAACCAATAGTCCACCTGTGTTCCGACACACCACTCTCTGAGAAAAAGTGACAGATGCCACCCAAACAGATGCTATGGATCTCTTATCAACTCCCTCCAGATGCTTGTTACACCATGAACTAACCGGTCTCACTGAAATCAGTCTTTCACTCAAGGGTTTCCAATCTCCACTCTTGAAGAACTCGCTCTGGAATCTTCTCCCAAACAACGCTGGCTCTCAGATGCCTTCCACAAGGGTCCACCTCCAGGGTTTCAAAATCTCTTTCCAATGTTCTCCACCCTGGATCATGATGTGCATTCAACCTTTCTTCCATTTACTCTCTCTTACTGACTCAGCCATGTCAACAGAACACAACTGCTTCACATGCCCATACTAAAGAGTTACAGACATTCAGCTGTCTCCTTGGACCTTTTGGCTTCTTGCAATCCAATTTTGCTTTAAGTCTACTTCCTGCAGCTTTCTTTTCTTTAAGATTTAAGCTTGGAGTCTTCCTCTCTGCTCCTCACTCTTAACTTCACTTACCAGGACCTTTCCCAGATTCCTGCCCATTTCCTTTGGCTTAACTGTCCTTGTGGGACCTTTCCTGTTCCACTCCCCTGGATTTGAGGACTTGCTTCTTTAATTCCTGGAACCTGGTCCTGCAGTTTTCTCTCCTGTCCAGCCTTTCAGGAATCTTGTCTTCAACTGAACTGGAACTGCTTTTTTTTTTTAGTTTTCTCTATCTCTCTGGGTCCCTCTCTCTGGACCCCTGTTGCTGGGCAACAGCACAGTTATTTTTTAACCTTGTGTTTGTTTTAACTTCCCTTCAGAGAAGAGGCAGTGACTGGTAATCCAGAGACCCCGGGTGATGCTCTGGGGATCCGGGGTTCAAATCCCATCATGGCAAGTGGTGGAATTTGAATTCAATAAAAATCTGGAATTAAAAATCTAGTGATGACCCTGAAATCATTGCTGGTTGTCATGAAATCCCATCTGGTTCACTAATGTCCAATATGGAAGGAAATCTACCATCCTTACCTGATCTGGCCCACATGTGACTCCAGACCCACAGCAACGTGGTTGTCTCTTAACTGCCCTCTGAACAAGGGCAATTAGTGATGGGTAATAAATGCTAGCCTAGTTGTGACCTCCACATCCCATGAATGAATAATTTTAAAAAAAGAGTTGTAAAACATTCATTAAAATGCAGGCATCTTTTAAAGTGAAACTAAAATTCAACTTTCCCTTTTCCTAACACACAAATATAGAAACACAAATCAAACTTAAAGTTAAAACTCATTCCTAACACCCACAAATGCAAATATAACTTACTTAAACTATCTCTATTTCCTAACACTATAAAGACAAGTTTTCTCAAAATAAGTTATTAATGTAAAATATTAATGTAGAATGAGACTATGCATTCAGCTGCCTTAGCCTTCCCTGCCCTCTGCCTCCCTTCTCTCAATCACCCCTTTGTTCCGCCGGTTTCTCATTACCCTCAAGTCCTTAAGATCCACCAACTGCACCATTAAGCCCCCACTGAATTGAATCCTGGTCATTCAGTCTTTTCCCTTCTTTAAAAAAGTCCACTTTGTACCAATTCTAGTCTCTTCAACTACAAAACAATATTTAATCCCCTTTCCTCTCTAAAATTCATGAATATGTTTTTGCCATAATATTCCATGACCACTTCTGAATTGGATGAAATTAGGGGGTTCGGTAAAAAGGCAGGCAATCTGCTTTGCCAAGTTATGATTCTGTTGGGGAAAATGAAAGTCTAACTTGTGTGAAGAATCCATAGAAAAATGCTGGGGTGAGAATAATTCAGAATGCTGATGTGCATGTTTCTGAATTGATGGATCCAGTTATAATGTCAGAGCAAACTGTGCAGAGGAAATAGTGCAGCCTGGCACCACAGCATGGAGCTTTCTCCCATATACAGTTAATGCTGTTTGGAAACTGGCACTCACTGGATTCGGCAGCACATCAATCAATGATGAATTTGCCTCAGGAATTGAAGCTTAATTTCAAAAGCCAGGTCTTTCAGAACAAATGTCCAAAGAATTCTCCACAAGCTGTGTCACAGAACTCAACCAGGCAGCCAATATATTTATAGTGATTAATCAGACACATATAGATTATAAAGTAGGGATAAAAAAAAACCACCATCACAATCCCTGGGTATGTCCGGGCCCACCAGCAGGTCAGGCCCAGCAGAGGTGGCGGCACAGTTGTTTACAGTTGGGAGGGAGATGCCCTGGGAGTCCTCAAGATCAAGTCCCGACCCCATGAAGTCTCATGGCATCAGGTCAAACTTGGGCAAGGAAACCTCCTGCTGATTACAAAGTACCGCCCTCCCTCAGCTGATGAATCAGTGCTCCTCCATGTTGAACACCACTTGGAGGAAACACTGAGGGTGACAAGGGTGCAGAATGTACTCTGGATGGGAGATTTCCATGTCCATCACCAAAAGCAGCTTGGCAGCACCACTACTGACCGAGCTGGCCGAGTCCTAAATGACATAGCTGCTAGACTGGATCTGCAGCAGGTGGTGAGGGAACCAACAAGAGGGAAAAACACACACGAACTCATCCTTGCCAACCTGCCTGCCACAGATGCATCTGTCCATGACAGTATCGATAGGAGTGACCACTGCACAATCGTTGTGGAAAAGAAGTCCCACTTTCTCATTGAGGATACCTTCCATTCTGTTGTGTGGCACTACCACCATGCTAAATGGGATAGATTTTGAATGGATCTAGCAACTCAAGACTGGGCATCCATGAAGCACTGTGGGCCATCAGCAGTAGCAGAATTGTACTCGAACACAATCTGTAACCTCATGGCCCGGCATATCCCCCAGCCTACCATTACCATCAAGCCAGGGGATCAACCCTGGTTCAATAAAGAGTGCTTAGCAATAACCTGCTCACTGATGCTCAGTTTGGGCTCCACCAGGGCCACTCAGCTCCTGACCTCATTACAGCCTTGGTTCAAACATAGACAAAGGAGCTGGATTCCTGAGGTGAGGTGAGAGTGACTGCCCTTGACATCAAGGCAGCATTTGACTGAGAATGGTGTCAAGGAGCCCCAGCAAAACTGCAGTCAATGGAATCAGGGGGAAAACACTCCACTGGTTGGAGTCATACTTAGCAGAAAGGAAGATGATTGTGGCTGTTTGAGGTCAGTCACCTCAGCTCCAGGACATCACTGCAGGAGTTCCTCAGGGTAGTGTCCTCGGCCCAACCATCTTCAGCTGCTTCATTAATGACCTTCCTTCCATCCTAAGGTCAGAAGTGGGGATGTTTGCTGATGATAGCACAATGTTCAGCACCATTCGTGACTCCCAAGATACTGAAACAGTCTATGTCCAAATGCAGCAAGACCTGGACAATATCCAAGATTGGGCTGACAAGTGATAAGCTACACACGCGCCACACAAGTTCCAGGCAATGATCATCACCAACAAGAGAGAATCGAACCATCACCCCTTGATGTTCAATGGTATTACCATTGCTGAATCCCCCACTATCACCATCCTGGGGGTTACCATTGACCAGAAGCTGAACTGGAATTGCCATATAAACACTATGGCTACAAGGGCAGTTCAAAGCTTCAGAAGAATCTTCCAGCGAGTAACTCACCTCCTGACTCCTCAAAGCTTGTCCACTATCTACAAGACACAAGTCAGAAGTATGATGGAATACTCCCCACATGCCTGGATGAGTGCAACTCCCACAACACTGAAGAAGCTTGACACCATCCAGGACAAAGCAGCCCACTTGATTGACATCACATCCCACAAACATTCACTTTCTCCACCACCACCGCAAGTGGCAGCAATATGTACCATCTACAAGATGCACTGCAGGAATTCATCAAGGTTCCTTCGACAGCACCTTCCAAACCCACAACAACTACCATCTAGAAGGACAAGGATAGCAGATAGATGGGAACACCACCACCTGGAAGTTCCCCTCCAAGCCACTCACCACCCTGATTTGGAAATATATCACTGTTCCTTCACTGCCGCTGGGTCAAAATCCTTGAATTCTCTTTCTAACTGCACTGTGGGTGTATCTACATCACATGGACTACAGCGGTTCAAGAAGGCAGCTCACCACCACCTTCTCAACCTATCCCCCCAGTTGCCATCTTCTCCCCCATTGCACCCTCCTCCCCCTCAATTGTTCTCACTCCCCTCCCAAACTCTCTCCCCAACACCTTCATTCCTCTCCTCTCAATCTCATCCGATCCTGACACCTTCATTCCCCCCCTCCCAAACTCACACCACCCTGACATCTTCATTCCCCCCACCGCAACCTCTTCCTCTCCCAGTGGTTCCTAGCCCTCCCTCTCTCGCCCCCTCAACCATCATCTGTTGTGAACATCAGCGGTGACTATCCAACTTCCATGCATTGCTTCGCAGCAGAGCCAAGTCCATGAGGATCCACCCAGCATGTCATGGACATTTATCTATTGTGCCATTGGTGTCAGGCTCCAGCATCTTCTGCTCCTCAGATGTACGCGATGTGAGCAAAGCCCTGGTGGGTAAGTCCTGACTTCTGCAAATCACAGTTGTCAAGACGTGTTCTGCACCACAATGTTTTCCCGTTGACATGGGTGAACGATCCAGCGGGGGTGGAGAACGATTCCCACGGGCAGGCCTAATAATGGAATGCTGATGTATTACAATGAGGTTCCCGATGTCCGCTGGTAGAGAATGCGGCCTGCCATTGGCGGGCTGAGTGGATGATAGCGAAGTGGTTTCACACCATTGTGAAACCGATCGTGCCATCTTGTCCACTCACGCCACCGAACATGCCCGATGCCAGCAGGCACAGAAAATCCCAGCCCCAGTCTAGCAACTATGTCCTTCAGGATTCGGCCAGCTTGGTCTTTGTTGGTGCTACCGAGTCACTCTTGGTGATGGACATTGAAGTCCCCCACCCAGAATACATTCTGCGCCCTTACCACCCTCAGTGTTTCCTCCAAGCGGTGTTCAACATGGAGGAGTATTAATCCATCAGCTGAGTGGGGAGTGGTACATGGTAATCAGAAAGAGATTTCCTTGCCCATATTTGGCTTGATGCCATAAGGCCTCATGTGATCCAGAGTCAATGTTGAGGACTCCCAGCACAACTCCCAACCGACTTTATGCCACTGTGCCGCCGCCTGTGAGATGGTAATGGTGGTGTCTGGGATTTGATCTGTAAGGTATGATTCCGTGAGTATGACTGTGTCAGGCTGTAGCTTGACTAGTCTGTGAGACAGCTATCCAACTTTTGACACAAGCCCCCAAATGTCAGTAAGAGAGACTTTGCAGGGTTGACAGGGCTGGGTTTGCCGGTGTCATTTCCGATGTCTAAGTCGATGTTGGGTGGTCCGTCCGGTTTCATTCCTTTTGACTTCCCTTCAATCCATTGACTTTTTAGCGGTTTGCTATAACTGAGTGGCTTGCTTGGCCATTTCACAAGGCATTTAAGAGTCAACCGCATTACTGTGGATCCGGAGTCACATGTAGACTAGACGAGGTGAAGATGGCAGATTTCCTTCCCTAAAGGGCATTAGTGAACCAAATGGGTTTTTACAACAATTGACAATGGTTTCATGGTCATCATTAGACTTTTAATTCCATATTTTTGTGGAATTGAAATTCCACCATCTGTCATGGTGGGATTCGAATCTGGGTCCCCAGACCATTACCCTGAGTCTCTGGATTACTAGTCCAGCGACAGTGCCACTACGCCCCACTGCCTCCCCTCAGTCATTGGGCGGAATCATACCAGATTTGCACTAAGTGCGGTAGTGGGCAGTTAAGACAATGTTTTACCCATTAGCCACAATCGCGGCTTCTCATGCCATATCATCCCAAACCTGCCACGTTAATTATGCATTTCCGGGAAACACGCTGTTTCCATGGTGGACGGGATCTCATTCACCTGGCGCGCCTTCACATCGCTGCTTCATCACGCCGGGTGCCATATTTAAGGTGCAGCTGCGCACACACCTCTCAGTGCTTCCTGCCCAGGATTGCCGCATGGAAGACAGGATGGCCACGAAAGGCAAAAAGACCGTAGCACCCCCACTTCAATGACTCATCCTGCGAGTGCCTTTTGAACCCTGTGGAGGTCTGCCGTGATCTCCTCTACCCCCCGAGGGGTAGGTGCATCACCAATCCAGCACTGGAGGCGGTGACAGTGGTGGTCAGCGCCAATGCCCTGCAAAAGAGGACACCCACCCAGGATGAATGGTCCCATCTGTTCCACCAGGTAAGCCACTCTTCTCATCACTCTCAACTCACACACTCATAAACCCATCACATATCCACAGGAATCTCACACCTCAAGGGGTGACACCATTAACTCTCGAAGCTCCCTCGGGCTCGTATCTTCTCGAGCTCATGTCCTCATCCTGTTCATGGCTCTGCTCACCACACAAACATTCCACGCAGTGCTATGCGTCCTGCTCACATTCTTCCCATCTGTTTTCATGCAGGAAAAGCCTGCTCACATCAGCAGGGAGAGGTCCCAGACCAGGGATTTTGTGGCCCATATTAGGCCCCTCACTTACTTTGGTGAGTGTGCCATCGTGCTGACTGTTGAGGACATGGACCAGGTCAGTGGCAATGGTGAAGTCGGCAGCAAACACCCTTGTGAAGATCCTGCATCACATCAACCTTCTCTCAACACAAATGTGAGTGCTTTCCTGCTTTTGGCTCTGCTGCCATGCACTAATTATCTCTACTTTGGTTCACAGGGAGCTCTGCCAAGCGACCTCAGCCAGCCAGTCCCTCAACTCCAGCCATGTCCTCATCTTTAGCCAAGAGGACACCTCCTCCATTGAAAAGCTGTAAATAAGCATCCTGGAAGACCCATCACAGTGCTTACCCACACCCTGCATTAGCGCAGAGGCACACACCTCAGTGGGACCTAGATCTGGGGCAGGTTCAGCTTCACAACTTGGTGGCCACCGCATGGGCATGTGCCCACAGCAGGAGGAAGCAGGATCAGCCAAGCTCCCAGCACTTGGAGGACTGCTGGGAAGAGGCATCTGTGAGGTCCGAATCAGATGACAAGGTTCTCAATTTGGCCTTCCAACTAATCATGGGGAGTCAGTAGAAGGCATGGGAACATCACACAGAGCTGTTGGAAGCCCTCAACAGAGTGGCATGTGAGACAGAGGAGTGTGTCCACCTACTCTCTGATGAACTGGTGCCAACATGTGCATGTATGGATGTCTCCATATGGAGGATGGCGGACACCATAGAGACCCTGGTCCAGCAGAACGCAGAGATGTGTGCAGATCTGCACTCTATTGCGGTAGCCATGAATGAGTCCCTGCAGTGGCAACGTGAGAGGGAAACAGGGCACCTCGACACCTCTCCAAGGGTTTCTTCCCCTCAAGGAGTCAGGCTGAGGCCCCCTGGCACCCAAAGGGAGGAGGAGTAGTAGTTGGACAACTCAGGGTCATCCACTCAGGAATCTCAGAGATTGTCCTCTCCCTCTGAGTCCCCTTTGCATGTGAGCCTCTTAACCTTATCCTTTGTCACTGCAGAGGGAGCAGCTGGCCAACAAATGATTCTGGAGGGAGAAAAATGTAAGTGGCAGTATGTTTGGAGCCTCAGGCAAGCACTCTCCCACACATGTGGATCCTTCACTTATCACACTCGCCACAATGTTGTGAGCATTTTTAATGTTGCCTGCAGGGGTTGCTTTCAGTTGCCCATCTGAGCTGACCTGCAATCTCTGCCCACACACTGATCACGTTCCCATGCAGCACTTGATCTCACAAACCACAACTGTCATTTTGCTTTCAATTTGGACAGCATGGTCTTGATTCAGTTTGTAGTGCACTCCCCCATCTTTTTCCCTCATCCAGTAACCCGTTTCCTTTCCCTCATCACTGTTGACCCCGCTGGCATCACTTTCCACACCCCCTCTTTTACCTACCAGCCATGACCCTTTTCCTTCAGGGATGTCCAGGTGAACATACACGCTCCCTTCCTTCCCAAAAATCCCACCCCCATCCACTTTCACCTTCCTGACCTCTTCCTCCCCGCTCCCAGGGTCCACATTTGCCCCACCAGCCACCCTTGCCGTCCGTTCTACCGTCAAACCCTCACCCTACCATCTCGCTCTGCTCCTGATCATTCTCACCATTTCCTTGTTCCATGGTCACCCTCAGTTCGCTCCCCAGGAGGCAGTCATGGACTCATCAGTGCCCTCCCTAGCATGTTCACCTGGATATTCCCTCCTCCAGACCACTTCCCTCCTTGGAACAATCTCCCTCTACCCCCGGACTCTTCCCCTTGGTCCTCCCCCTCCACCAGACTCCACCCCCGCTTAGTCCTTACCCCTTCCTGACCTCCTCAGACACCCTTACTTCTTCCTTCAGGCTTACTTCTTCCTTTACCCTCAGTCCTTCCCCTCTCCCAACTCCTTTCTCCAGCCTTACCTCTACCACCAGACTTACTCACTCCCCTCTCTGTACTCCTATCCCCTCCTGGATTCCCTCTGATCTCTGCACTCCCTCCTCCTCATGGATTCCCTCCCCTTTCTGCACTCCTTCCCCCCTCTGAACTTCTTCCATTACAACCTCCATCCCCCTTACGCTTACCTCCCCAGTTGCCGTCTTATCCCATGTTACCCCCTCCTCCCTTGTATTTCCTCCCCACTCCAACCTCCCCCCAACAACTTCATTCCCCTCCCAACCTTGCCCCATCTTGACACCTTCATTCACCCCGCTCCCAACCTCGCCCCTTCCTGACACCTCTTCCTGTCCTTGTGCATCCTAGACCTTCCTCTCCTGCCTCACAGTACATCTTCCTCTCCCAAACACAGCTGGGCCCTCCTCTCCATGCCCTTGACCATAATCTGTTGTGAGCAGTCCCCAGCAGTGACTTTCCAACTTTCTTGAGCTGCTTTGCAGCAGAGCCATGTCCATGAGAATCCACCCAGCATGGCATGGATATTCCTCCAGTGTGCTGTTGCTGTCAGGCTCCAGCATCTTCTGTTCCTCGGTTGTCCACGACGTGAGCAATGTCCTGGCAGTAAGTCGCAACTTCTGCATGCCACGCTTGTCAATACGTGTTCTGCACCAGCATGTTATCACCCCAACATGGACAGATGATCCAGCGGGGTTGGGGTGGGGGTGGGGGGGAAATGAGTCCGGTGGGCTGGCCTTATAATGATATGCTGATGTATAACAATGTCGTTCCCGATGTCCAATGGCGGGAAACGTGGCCCGCCATGGACAGGCTGAAAGGACAATCGCAAACTGGTTCTACGACGTCATGGAACCAATGACTGGCCTTCTCACCATATCGTCCCTCATGCCGCCAATCCCGCCTGATGCCAGCGGGCGTGGAAAATTCCGCCCGTTATCTCCAGTTGTGTTGCCGTAGATGTCAGCATATAAGTTGACCTTTGAAACCTTGAAGAATCCCTTGAAAACCAGGGGTCGACTTATACACTGAGCATAAAAGTGAACCGCCGGTGAGTGGTCACCATCTTTGTCTTTTGCCATACGTGGTCTGCTTTGTGTGGGTGTTTCTTAAACTTCCGCTCATCTTTCCCTCACAGCCCATAGTGCCTGCTTGATCCATTGCACTAGAGTTATCAGGTAGCAATAGGTAAATCATCCATTTGTGGGTGAAAAATTAAGGCTAGCTACTATTGTGAGTCTTGCATGCTGTGGCTGAAAAGGGAAATTGAATTATACACCCAGTATATGCAAAAACATGGGGCAGAATTTTTCACTGTGTGAGCGGATGCGTGCCCGCTCAGCTCAGCGGGAACTTGTGTGATATTTTGGTCGTTGGGCTCACGATACACACGGAAGCGCACCCACTAACAACTGAGGGAGCAAATAAGCCCATTAACGGCGCAATTAACGGGGATTTTTCATTGCCCGTCCAACGTTACGTTTGGCGGGCGGGCAAATCGGCCATGCGGCCTTTGCATTTTTCAGGAAACCTCATCCACAGGCGGGATGAGGTTGCCGTGATAAATTAAAATAAAAATAAATTCATGTGGACAGCATTTTCATTACCTACATTTTAAGCTGACTGATGATGAAGGTTGGGCACTTTTTTTTCCGGTTTCTGTGACCTTTATTTTAGGTTTTTTAGGTCTTCAGCTCCCTGAGGCAGCTCTCTGCCTTCAGTGAGTTTTCTGTGAGCACTTGCAGTGACTTCAGTGCTTGCCCTCCTCCCGCCCCACTCCGATGGTGCTGAGCCTTTCAGCCAGTGTGGATTAGTGGTTGGGGGCTGATCGCTGTCGGCAGTCTGTTCCCGGCCAATCCTGGACCCACCAATTGCACCTGCCTGCCGACCTAAAAATTATGCCCATGATTTCTGGTCCAAAAAATGGGGTTGTCTTATATGCCAGGTCAACTTATTTACAGTATCATAATTTACTGTTCAAACAAAAATATTTTAAAATGTGCACAAATGGATAGAACGCAAAAAGCAGACTGTTAATTGTAATTCTTTCTATTTGTTTTATACACAGTATCCTGATGGATTCCTTCTTCAGTTGTTCTATGGTTATCATCATACTATATGTTAATGGATGGCACAGATAGATTTACCACATTAAACTGACAGTGAAACATAGGGCTGAATTTTAACAGGATGGCTGAAGTCTAATCACCAGGGCCAAAAGCGAGTGATAACCCTGGTTCAGCTAGAAGTAGGACCAAAGGAAGCATATTACTGATGGTAACCAATAACGTGGCTACTTCTGGAGCAACCATCCAATTAAGGATGGTAGCCAACCCCAACGAGCTGCCGGCTCAGCGGTCTAAGCAGTGCCACCACTAATGGTGGCCATTTCTAAGGCTGCAGTTGATGAGAGCTATATGGGCTTAGGGAATTCTGGGGCCAGGCAGGCAGGCCTCAGCAACTGGAGAATGGGGTCATTAAGTATTGGCAGCACGATTGCTATGGTGATGGCCATTGCTGCTAGGTTGGAGGGGCTCTCCATAGACTATGGAGTGCTCCTAAAGGAAGGCCCCATTCCATGGAGCCTGCTGGGAGGCCGCCTGATTTCACTTCATGGCTTCCCTAAGCAGTGGCAGCCCTCCAGGTGTAGGCAAAATGTCCATGCTCCTTAGTTGGCCTTTGCTCCTTAAGTGTCTCAATTGGTCTCTGAACAGGCAGCCAATCTGCCAACTTTCCCACCATTGGCAAAATGGCATGGCGGCAGTAGATCTAAAAAGCCAAGCCATAAGGACCGTCATGACCCAAGGGAGACAAGGTTTGTGGAAATGTGCCTTGCTAATGACAATCATACCCATGAAACTCAAAGGTGAAAGCTGTTGTCAGATAGGATTCCCGACCTAGCCTGCATAAATAAAGAAGAGCATATTGTGGAATATGTAGTTACGTAGTGCTGCATGTCTGCTGGGATTGATATGGCAGCTTGTGGCTTTGTAAGATGTATCGTAGTTGTACTGACTACTTAAAGTAAAATTTACCTTTATACTTGAAGTATCATTTGCCTGGTAATTCATGTATAATTTGCATTGGTTCCCATTCATGTTAAAGTAAAAGCAACAGAAAGTGGAACCTTTTTATTAATTTCTTTATTTGGGGGCCATTCCGTAAATTTGGTTATCTTGGATTACGGTTTCCCCATGAGGATCATAACAAAACATGGGGGTAAAGTTTCTGCTGTTTTTGCGATCTATGATTCTGGTGCAAAAAGCTCCCCAAATTGCATCCATTTTGAAAAGTGTCTTTTCCCACTTTCCCCTCAAACTTACTTACCTATTGCTGAATGCAAAATCTGCCATGAAGCGGTACTATTGGACAGCGTTTTAAAATGTAATTTAAATGAAATTGCTTTAAGAATATTCTTCAATGCATTTTTTTTCTCTATTTTTTCGTGGGGTCTGGGTGTCGCTGGCATGGCCAGCACTTATTGCCCAACCTTATTTGCAATTTATCGCAAGTGGATTATCGCTATTTAAGATTGGAACCTGACGAAGTTTGGTTAGGACAGCTGAAAATGGGTTTATCACAAAAAAAAGAGTGAATAACCTGGCACTAAATTATGCCATTTGAAAAAAAAAACAATTTTCTAGTTAGCTTGGGGAACAGTAGTGAGTTCCTTTGTGAATTAGAAGAGAATTCAAATCCATTCACAGAGTACCTATCACTGACCTTGTGGCTGCAAGATCCACTTAATTTTTGGATCCTCTGCGAAGGCTGCTAACAATTAGCAGAAATTCGCAATGGTGACTGATTCATCCTGAGGGCATGGCCAGTTTTGTGGGCGGGGCCTGCCTCTGATGCGATGTTCTTGAAAGTGACACAAAAATTGCAGAATTTCAAGTTACACTTGTGCTTAAAACTCCACAACGTTTGGTGCCGGTTACACCGATGTAGGTAGAGTTGCACCGAGGTAAACAGTGGAATTGAGTCAAAACTGCAGGCCATTGGATTTTTATTAATTTGAAGACTCCTATAACAATTAATATAATTCTGCCTCTTTTTTATTGTTTTTGGTCCTCTGCATATTCCATGGGGGCAGTTTTAATCTGAAATGGCAGGAGTGATGGATGTTGGTGTGCGTAGGCGTTTTGAAGAAGCAAAAGGTGCCAGTATGTCGGGAAGGAACCTGCCAAGATCCACATTTAACTGGTGCTCTTTTTGAAATTTAGGAATATGAGAGGTGATGTCATCAAAACATATATATTTAAGAGACTTAACAGGGTAGATGTTTAAAAAAGTGTTTCCCTTAACTGGAGAATCTGGAATACAGTATCACAGTCTCAGAATAAGAGGTTGGTCATTTAGGACTGAGTTGTGGAGAAATTTCTTCACTCCAAGGGTTGTGAATCTTTGGAATTCTCTACCCTAGAGAATGGTGGATGCTCAGTTGTTGAGCATATTCAAGGCAGAGATCAATAGATTTTTTGGTTATATGGGGATAGTGTGGAAAGTAAAGTTGAGGTAGGAGATCAGCATGATCTTTTTGAAAGGTGGAGCAGGCTTGAAGGACTAAATACTCCAGCTCCCATTTCTTATACTCTTATGTTTCTATGTGTGTAGGAAACCCCATTGGACAGTCAGAACAGCAACTTAAATACATAAAAAGGCAATTGATTAACAATTTAACCTTGTATTCTGTTTTTAACAGCCAGTGCAAGGTTGCATGGGCTGTTTGCAACTTGGCAGAGTCAACAGATGAGACCATAACGGGGATTGATGGAGCTATGAAACTGACAGGCTGGGAAGCTTTTTATTGCTGATCCAAGATTGCTGCTTCTTCGGCTAAGAGAAAGGTTTTTGTTTACAGGAGACTTTTCTTTCACTGGTTTGCAGATAGTTCCAATACTTTGGATGTAATTTCTGGAATTAATTTTTGACTTTGAGCTGCTCTTCATAGATGCCAGCCTTCACAGCAGCATGGGAGCAGTTTATGCATCTCCACTTTGGACCTCTGATGAGGAACAAGAGGAGCAGCACCAGCAATATCACCAGCTGAAGGAACAAATTCTGCAGCAGCAGGAACAGCAGCGGTGCCTTCTCCTTAGCCACCTGCTGCTCCAGAGAACAAAGGAGTTGAATATACAGCCTCAGCTTGCAGGAGGCGATATTCCCAGCACAGTTTGTACAGGCAGAGGAATAGCTTTCTGGATATGACTGAGGAATGGTTGCTCAGTAGGCTCAGACCTTCATGGCAGGTCATTGATGACATCTGCAGCCTCCTGGAACAAGGTCTCCTTTCCAGTGGGCCAGGTGGACACGCATTGCCAGCAATGGTCAAGATTGCCAACAGCCCTGAATTTCTTTGACTTGAACTCCTTTCAGGGATCCATTGATAGTATCTGCAAGATTTCACAAACCGCAAGTGTATCTCCCAAGTGACCGATACCAAGTTTGACAAGGCCACCAGTTACATCTACTTTGCTACTAATGAGGACAGTTGGAACAAGAGGGCATCAGATTTGCTGCAAAGGCTGCATTCTCACAAGTTTAGGGAGTCACAGACTACACCCATGTGACAATCAAGTTTCCCTCAGAGCAACGAGGAGTATTACTCAATCAAAAAGGATTCTGTTCCATTAATGTTCTGCTGGTATATGTAACCACTGGAAGGTATTTATGCATGTTTGTGTAGGATATCCAGGAGGTTGCCATGGTATCTTCATTCTGCGTAAATCAAATTTCCCACATATCTACCAAACACTAAGCAGGCTCAGCGGACTCCTTGGCTAAATGGCTGCTGAAGATGTGATTCAGATGCATTTCCATTTGCACCAGCGAGGGTGTCCAAAAAGATGGTTGCATGCTGCACAATAAGGCACCACAGAGAGGACTGGAGAGGCAGGGGGGGTGAAGGTAATGACTGTGCTGCATCTTTTGGAGGAGCAAGAGATTACATCTGAGAGAAGTCTGGCCGACAGTGAAGTCAAAAAGAAGGCCGAGAATAAATTCTATGGTAGAAAGAAGAAGACACATTGAAAGAAGATGGAGAATTACTGATAAGGCACCAACTTTTAAAAAATCATACTGTACTGGATTCAGCATTGCTCAAAACTTCCCATCAACATGCTGCCACTGCTGAGAATACAATGGCACAACAACAAATAGCCAGAGTACTTGACGATGAATTAAATAGTTCTAGAGGCACTGACCATCTTAATCAAAGCTAGCCTGTTGTATACAATGTAAGCAATAGTTAACGTGATTCACCAAAATCTAAAGGACATGTACTCCCCTACGGTGTACTTGAAGTGAATGATATATCAGAACCTTGCCTTTGGATTTCAGGTATTTCAGGCAAGGGCTGACACAAGTAAGGTTCACAGAGATGTTGCTAGATCAGTCAAAGTTCCAAGGAGGATAACTGGGAACATCAGAAATTTCAGGGGGAATGTTGAAACACTCAATGCTCTCCACAACCTTGACAAAACATACTGGTGAGGGTGTTACGATCCCTGTAGAAACTGATAACTTTTAAAAAGAGAGTTGATTCCCAGTGACTGACTCAAAGGATCACACAACTAGATTTCACATTTAAGACTTATACTGTGATAAAGAAACTAAAATCAACACCCACTAAGCATAACTTAGTAGGCAACAAGTACACTAAATTGCAGGAAAGATATCCCCCTTAACTTTCTAATGTGACCACAAACCCCATGCCGCAATTATACATTACACCACACTCTCTACAGAATTTTAGTCTTTACAGGAATCAGTCCAAAGTTATTCCCAGCTTCCAACAAGCATACTTTTCCCTGTTTCTCTGATTCATAATGTCCAGTAACCATTGAAAGTTATTTCACTCAGTCTTCTGAGAATCCCTGAATCGACTTCCAGCAGCAAGGCCCACTCCAGCAACATTTTCTCCTGACCTCGCCAAGACAAATCTTCCAGTGTCCTTAAATCTCCATAGGCCCCATCTCTTTGACCAGGGAATGTGGTCTCATCACTATCCTGCCTGGTAGCTAACAGAGAACAGCCAATATCCCTGCAGTTTACAGCAGCTGGTGTTTCTCTCCCTCTTTCTCTCCTCTCTTTCTCAGGGACTCTCTTTCTTTCAATGTTCAGAGTCTCTGAGTCAGTAGCTCTGCCCATAGCAAAGCCAGCTGCTCCTTTTTTTTGTGCTCAGGTGGGAAAGTTGGTACTTGAGTTTCATTGGATTTGACCTGGTCCTCCGGTTTTTATGACAACCAGGTCACATAGGCTTACCATCACTCACAACTATTATGGGATCATATGCCACTTTCTACTACTCTATTTTGCTTGAATTAAAATAGACCATTTAAAACAAGTGTTTTATAATGTCTAGTGTCATAGCATGGGCCAATGTGCAACTACTTGTCTGCCGTGTCTGATGCTGCATGCAGGTGGCCACTCTTTCCATGAATATAGACATCAGCACAAACACCTGAGACATCATGGCACTCATGGTGGAGACTGATACCTTCAATTTCTCTTCAATGGTGTAGACTGCCTTCATCAATGACCAAAGCCTAGCACCTGCATCCAGCTGAGCAGAGCTCAGTGTAAGGTGCACCCTCTGATTGCGAATCTCATTGTTGTCCCTGTCTCCAACACCTGCTCCCTCTAACATGTGATGTATGACTCAAAACGTGACATTGTAGCTCCCTGCCTTCGAGGCCCAACTAAGGTATGTGTATCTGACCTTGGTGCGCATGCGATGGTACTTCCTCAGACAGCACAATTTCCTCTGGGGGCTCCTCAGCCTCTCCCGCTCTAGTTCCTGTGCTACTTGTCGATGATGGAAGATATAAATTAAAACTGAGGAGGGGAAAGTTTTCAAAGTCATCATTGTGCTGGTGATCATATGTGACAGTGTATCAACCTGAGTGATTTTTTGTGCCATGTGGCTGTGTAATCTCTAATTCTGTCACCAGGTATCTGCAAGACCTGCACCTCTCCATCTCCAGTGAACAGGCATTCTGCAATACAGGTGATTTTCAATATATCCTTTCTGCAGTTGTCAGGGTGGTTATAATTGGAGGACAATCCCCAGTTGTCTGCCTCTCCTTCTCTACTGCAAAGAGAGAAAATAAAGTGTTATCAGTGTGAGAAATGGGATGTGGTGAGAAATTGGAATGATAACATTTGTAGGGGATGACTTTGAGAGATGGGTATGAGATCTCAGTAAGATGAGGGTGAGTTTCAGTGGTGGTTTCTCAGATGGGGATTTGAGGATATGCCTCGAGAAAGAGAAATGGTTGAAGCTGCAAGGTGTGTGATCTGAGAAGCACCTAACAGGAGAAGACGGGGGGGTGTGGGGGATGTGTCAGAGTAAGGGGTTTGCATTTGTAGGTGGCATTCCACTCATCTCTCCTGCCCTGATGAAGTCATTGAATCTCTTTCAGAGATGTCAGAGTGAGGGGTTTGCATTTGTAGGCAGCATTCCACTCATCTTTCTTGCCCTGATGAGGTCATTGAATCTCTTTCAGAGATGTCAGAGTGAGGGGTTTGCATTTGTAGGCAGCATTCCATTCATCTTTCTTGCCCTGATGAGGTCATTGAATCTCTTTCAGAGATGTCAGAGTGAGGGGTTTGCATTTGTAGGCAGCATTCCACTCATCTTTCTTGCCCTGATGAGGTCATTGAATCTCTTTCAGCACCTTTCAAGGATTGCAGGACCCCATTCCCGCTGCTCATCATGTCTGCATCTTCCAACCACACCTGTTTGCCTGCAGATGTTGACCACTTCCTCACATCCTTTGGCGTAACACATCTCTACTGGCCCTTATTCCCTGCACTAAAGCTCCAGTCTATACGCTGACTCTTGTAAAGTGGATGAATTGTAACTGTTGCCAATGTCCTTTTAATCGTTTGTCAATCAGGTGGCCAGGAGACCTGGAAGCAGGATACTCATACCTTGGCTAATTTAAAAAGCCGTGGCAAAGTCCACTCCTAGATCTTTCAGGTTCCCTACTGTGACTGGGTCTCAATGTTAAAATTAAGCCCCATGTTTCTGATAGAGATCGTAGTTCATAGGATAGGATAGCACTATTACCTCATGGAGTCAGTTAATAGCCGTTGAAGAATGTTATTGGAACAAAGTTTACTTGTTTGTCACATAGTCCATACATAATTCATGCAATTGCTGTGGTTTTAAAAAATACGGTAGAATTGCACATCTGCCTGAGATTGTATCCAGCACTCTGCGGTTAACAAAACAGATAATAAGCTTTTTGTTAGCTTTTATTAACTTTGCTGAATGTGCAAAGCAGAAAAGTGCTGGGAACATGTAACATGTCAGGCAGATCTCTGGGGTGAGGAAGACACTTGTGGTCAATGACCCTTTGTCAGAGCCAGGTTTCTAAGTGCTGGATGTCATAACATTTCTACTAATTTTGAAGTGATTTTTAAAAAATTAATGCTGAGATAAATGTGTAATGTCATAAGGGTGGTGGTTGGGGGGTTGGGGGCGGGGCGGCGGGGGTGGGGGGCGGGTTGGGGTTGGGGGTGAATTGCACAATCAGCTAGCATGGCTTCAAACAGAAAATAAATTTGATAAGGTAATTTTACCTCACTGGAAGAAGTGAATTGAAAAGTTTAACTTGCAGCATGCTTCTTGTAATGTCCCATGAGTAGTTAGCAATCTAGTTTAGGAGTGCAGATTAGAAATATAAATGCCTGTTAAATATTCTTGTTTAAAATCAATTATTTCTTACAGCTCCTTTAATGCTGCTTGAATTTGATTTTATTGCTATGCACCGTGACACAGGAAAGCAGCTGATTTTAAGGTGCAAGATCTGGATGTGTTAGGTTATGTGATTGAATCTGCAACATTACCAGGATTTTTATGAATATACCTACACCAGATGGGCTATAGTGGTTCAAGAAGGCAGGTCACTTCCACCTTCTCAAAGGCAATTAGGGATGGGCGACAACTGCTGGCCTTGCCAGCAATGCCACTATATCCCATGAAGGAATTTTTAATAAATACAAGGAAATTCATTGTTTTGGACATATTTCAGTGGGAATTTTGTGTTTTGCTCTACCCTTTTCTGTTCCCCTCGACCTACTTTCCTGGTTTCTGGAACCTGATAGTGGATAATTAAGAGTCTTTTGGATCCCATCACAGTGAAAGTAAAAAACGTCTCTGTGGACATGAGTGGAAATGACATCAGCTACATGATTCACTCACTTCAGTATGAAAAGTCAGTATTTGTTCCTACACTGGAGAGCCAGATGGGTAATTTCAGTTCCCTTCATAAATGTCACAAAAAATCACTTTGGGAAAATGAAAACATGAGTGTTCTCAGACAGACAGAGAACGTTCACCACAGATGACAATGCAAAACATTATATTGGAGGAGTCCATAAGGAAGAAATCCTTTACCCTAACCCACTGCCCACTCCTCTGCCTTCTTAAGACCACCCAATGTTAGCTTGACAAATATCTGCTGTTCCCTTGACAATGCTGGGATACTAGTTTAATGAGATCTAAACAGTGTGTAGAGTTATGTGTAACAATGTGGACCTTTATATTATGACAGCTGATTCCAGGCCAAATGATCAGACCAAGCGAAGCTATCTCTTTTTATATAACTCAGAAAGGACTTAAATTATCAACCATCTGATAAAGTTAGGTACAAAACATGTGATGGTTTGGAAGGAAAAATGTTGACACTCGCATCACCTGAAATCTTAGTAATAAATTATTCCTCCTGTCAGCGGGGTCGGGGGGGCGGGGGGCGGTGGAATTATACTGGCGTTGGTCATGCTCAGCATATGGCGAGAAGACCAAAAATCAGTCAGTTTCACAATGTCATGAAACCAGTTTGCAATCATTTGCTCAACCTGTCTATGGCGGGCCATGTTTCCCACCATCAAACATCAGGAACCTCATTGTACTACATCTGCATATCAGTATAAGACGAGCCTTCTGGACTCATCACCCGACGCTGGATTGTCTGCCCACATCGGCATGATTGCACGCTGACGTGTTTCACAACTGCAGACAAGCGACGTGCACCTGGCAAACTGCACTTCGCTCGGGACTTTGGGGTTTGTTTTCTGACCTTGCTTCAGGCAGCACTTGAGGTCATCAATGCCAGGCTTTGCAGACAGCACCACTTCACTTTTAGCGGGGGCTCATGAGCAGGTCTCTACCTACTAGACCAGCCATAAGGCTGTCTATGGCTGCAGTGCTAGGGCTTGCTTGGGGAAGGGGGAGAAGTGGCCTCAGGCAAGGGAAGAGGCTGTAGGGTGAGGGGTTTTCTGGGTAAACGGGTGTATCCCAGGGTTTGTGTGGGGACACGTTGATCTGTGCAAGTGGCCTCAAGAGGGTGAAGGCTGAGGAGACAATCTCTTGAGGAGATGAGGCCAGATGGAGATGTGAGGGTGTGTGGTGATGTTCCTTGAGCTGGCAGGGAATGTGATGCCAATGAAAGTGTGATGGGCTTGAGTGTGTGAGTTTAGAATGATGAGATGATTGACTTACCCTGGCGGCATGGATGAGATAATTCACCCTCTATTTGCATTGGATGGCCAACTGCTTCTGTGCAGCACTGGCCCTGATCGCTACTGCCATTGCCTATCAAGCCAGACTGGTAATGTTGCTGCCCCTCCTGCAGCCAGAGTGGGGTTAGAGGACATTATGGTGGGCCTCCACAGCGTCCAAAAGGTGCTCGAGGAATGCGTCACTAAACCTGGGGGCTGCAGTCTTCTTACCTTTTGGGGCAATGTTTTATTACAGCAGTCCTAGGCTGGAAGCACTGAGAGGTGTGCACATGGCAATACTTTAAATGTGGCGCCCGCCCACCCCCGATGAAGCAGCAAGGTGATGGCGTGGTCGGCAAATTGGAGCCCGCCCACCATGGAAATGGCATGATTCCTGGGAATGCATAATGCGGCAGGTTTGGGTGACTGCCAGACAGAGTAAAAGCACTAGGTAGTGCTGCAGTCCCCTGGGTCCATCTCCCTCACTAACAGATTTTCCATTTTGGATACTGCTGAGGGACATGGTTTCCCAGGGGAACGCAGCAACAACCAAGCCCATGGCACAATGAGTGTCTCAGCTGCACAGGGAGAATGAAAAAAATAGCGGGAGAGCAATAGTAAAAGGGGATTCTATCATAAGGGGAACAGATAAATGTTTCTGCAGCCGCAGACGTGACACCAGGATGGTATGTTGCCTCCCTAGTGCTAGGGTCAAAAATGTCACTGAGCAGTTGCAGGACGTTCTGAAGGGGGAGGGTGAACTGCGGAAGTTGTGGTCCATGTCGGTGCCAACAACATAGGTAAAAATGGGGATGAGGTCCTGAAAGCAGAATATAGGGAGCTAGGAAATAAATTAAAAAGCAGGATCTCAAAGGGAGTAACCTCAGGATTACTCCCAATGCCACATGCTAGCAAGACCAGGAATAGGAGAATAGATGAGATGAATGAGTGGCTGGAGAGATGGTATAGGAGAAAGGGATTAGATTCCTGAGGCATTGGGACTGATTCTAGGGAAGATGGGACATGTACAAGCTGGGCGGGTTGCATCCCAGCAGGACTGGGACCAATATCCTTGCAGCGGTATTTGCTAGTACTGTGGGAGTGGGTTTAAACTAGATTGGCAGAGGGATGGGAACCTGAGTGAGGATACACAAAAGAGGGAAACAAAGATAGAAGTCAAAGTCAGAAAAGTAGAAAGCAAAAGTGAAAGGTAGAGCAATCAAGGGCTAGCAGCAAATAGGGCCATTGTACAAAAAATGCATAAAAATGTTAAAAAGACAAATCTAAAAGCACTGTATCTGATTGCATGGAACATTTGCAATAAGGTAGATGAATTAACAGCTCAAATAGATGTGAGTGGGTACGAAATGATTGCAATTACAGAGGCATGGCTGCAGAGTTACCAAGGCTGGGAACTGAATTGTCAGGAAGATATAATAATTTCCATAATTTCCATAATGTTATTGGAATTTATTGTAAGATAGAGTAATAGAGTAGGATGTGTCTATGTGTGTGTCTGTGTGTGTGAGACTTAACTGAATTAGAGGCAGCTAGTGTGGGTGCTTTGATGTAAGAAGAGAAGTTAGGCTTGAAATGTTAATTAGGTAACCATGGGAAGTTTGAGAATGTGAAGTGTAAAGGGAACATTTACATTTTTAAACAAAATATAGTGGCTTGAATTCAAAGGAGGAGGGAGTGTAATGAATACCTAGCCAGCAGAAATAGTAAGAAATAGTGTGTTCATTTATTTTTCCAAAAATTACTGCAGGACTTGGTACCAGGAAGGATAGATTTTTTATTTGTAGAGAGGTAAAGTTCAAAGGACATAGTGAAACAATGGGAATGTGCATCAAAGAGGAAAATATGTATAAAAGAGAGAAAACTGTAAGGGAGGCAGTTTTAAGATCAAACAGGTGTGAAAAGCCTGCAGCCTGCATGCACCAAACTGCTGCATCCAGGGACTGAAGTTAAGAGAACTCTCACTTTGAATCCAAATGTTCAGGGTATCGTTACCATACCATAACAGAATATCCAAGGGTACTCGATAGTTAGTAATGACAGGCAAAAACAAAAAGGATGTGGCATGGCAGTGTTTGTTAAAGATGAAATCAGTGCAATAGTGAGAAAGCACATTGGCTCAGAAAATCTAGATGTAGAATCAGTCTGGGTGGAGCTAAGAAGAAACGAGAGGTAGGAAACATTAGTGGGAGTTGTCTATAGACCTCTAAACAGTAGTGATAAGGTAGGGGATGGCATTAAACAGGAAATTAGAGATGCATGCAACAAGGGTGATATAGTAATCATGGGTGGCTTTAATCCACACATAGTCTGGGCAACCAAATTAGCAATAATACTGTGGCAGATGAATTCCTCAAGTATGTGCGAAATATTTTAGACTGGTATGTTGAGGAATTGACTAGGGAACAGGCTATCCTAGATATGCAATGAGAAGGGAGCTAATTAATAATCTTGTGCTGGGTCATTTGGGGAACAGTGACCATAACATGAAGAATTCTTCATTAGGATCGAAAGTGAAGTAGTCCGATTTAAAACTAGGGTCCTAAATCTAAACAAAGGAAGCTACAAAGGTATGAGGCATGTGTTGGCTAAGATAGATTGGGGAACTTCATTAAAAGGTGGATAGGCAATGGCTAATACTTAAGGAACGAATGAATGCATTGTAACAGTTATACATTACTTTCTGGTGCAAAAACACTTCAGGAAAAGTGGCTCAACCACGGCGAACAAAATAAATTAAGGATAGTATTAGATCCAAAGAGGAGTCATATAAAGTTGCTAGAAATAGCAGCAAGCCTGAGGATTGGGAATAGTTTAGAATTCAGCAAAGGAGGACTAAGAGATTGATTAAGAGGGGAAAAATAAAGCAAGAGAGTAAACTTACAAGGAACATAAAAACAGGCTGTAAAAGCTTCTTTTTTTTTATTCATTCATGTGATGTGGACTTCACTGGCTGGGCCAGCATTTATTGCCCAACCCTAGTTGCCCTTGAGAAGGTGGTGGTGAGCTGCCTTCTTGGACTGCTGCAGTCCATGTGGTGCAGGCATATCCACAGTGCTGTTAGGAAGGGAGTTCCAGGATTTTGACCCAATGACAGTGAAGGAGCGGTGATATATTTCCAAGTCAGGATGGTGCGTGATGTGGAAATTAAGAAATTAAGAATAGTATTAGATCCAAAGAGTTGCTAGAAATAGCAGCAAGCCTGAGGATTGGGGACAATTTAGAATTCAGCAAAGGAGGACCAAGAAATTGATTGAGGGGTGTTCCCATACACCTGCTGCCCTTGTCCTTCTAGATGCTAGTGGCCATGGGTTTGGCAGGCGCTGTCAAAGGAACCTTGATGAATTCCTGCAGTATATCTTGAGAATGGGGATATTTGTGCAGCATCCTCCTCCAGTGAGTTATTTAATCATACACCACCATTCATGACTGGATGTGGCAGGACTACAGAGCTTAGATCTGATCCGTTGGTTGTGGGATCACTTAGCCCTGTTTATCACTTGCTGCTAATGCTGTTGGTATGCAAGTAGTCCTGTGTTATTTTTAGGTATGCCTGGTGCTGTTCCTGGCATGTCCTCCTGCAGTCTTCATTGAACCAGGGTTGTTCCCCTGGTTTGATGGAAATAATAGAGTGGAGGATATGCTGGGCCATAAGGTTACAGATGGTGTTCAATTAAAATTCTGCTGCTGCTGATGGCCCACAGAGCCTCATGGATGCCCAGTCTTGAGCTGCTAGGTCTGTTTGAAATCTATCCTATTTAGCACAGCAGTAGTGCCACACAACACGATGGAGAATGCACTCAATGTGAAGGCGGGAATTTGTGCGGTGGTCACTCCTACCGATACTGTCATGGACAGATGCATCTGCGACAGGAATGTTGGTGAGGATGAGGTCAAATATGTTTTTCCCTCTTGTTGGTTCCCTCACTCATACTCTGAGTATGTAAAAAGAAAAAGCTTAGTAAAGCAAATGCAGGTCCCTTACAGTTCGAAATGAGAGAATTTATAGTAGAGAACAAGGAATTGGCAGAGCAATTAAGCAACCACTTTAGTTCTGTCTTCACGGAAGAAGACACAAATAACTTTCCAGAAATGCTAGGGAACCAAGGGTCCAGTGATAAGGAGGAACTGAAGGAAATTTGTGTTACTAAAACAATAGTGCTGGAGAAATTAATACATCTGAAAACTGA
The DNA here is from genome assembly GCF_017639515.1 of Carcharodon carcharias. Classification (NCBI taxonomy): domain Eukaryota; kingdom Metazoa; phylum Chordata; class Chondrichthyes; order Lamniformes; family Lamnidae; genus Carcharodon; species Carcharodon carcharias. Next base: position 29,215,689 of record NC_054474.1, read on the forward strand.
TAAATCCCCGGGCCTGATAATCTAAATCCAGGGTATTAAAAGAGGTAGCCATGGAAATAGTGGATGTGTTGGTTGTCGTTTTCCAAAATTCTGTAGATTCTGGAAAAGTACTGGCAGCTTGGAGGGTGGCAAAAGTAACCCCACTATTTAAAAAGGACGGAGGAACAAAACAGCGACTTACAGCCCAGTTAGCCAAGGGAAAATCACAGAATCACACAGTGCAGAAGAGGCCCTTCGGCCCATCGAGTCTGCACCGACATGTGGGAAACACCTGACCTACCTACCTAATCCTATTTACCAGCACTTGGCCCATAGCCTTTAATGTTATGACATGCCAAGTGCTCATCCAGGTGCTTTTTAAAGGATGTGAGGCAACCCGCCTCCACCACCCTCCCAGGCAGTGCATTCCAGACCATCACCACCGTCTGGGTAAAAAAGTTTTTCCTCTCATCCCCCCTAAACCTCCTGCCCCTCACCTTGAACCTATGCCCCCTCGTGACTGACCCTTCAACTAAGGGGAACAGCTGCTCCCTATCCACCCTCTCCATGTCCCTCATAATCTTGTTCACCTCGATCAGGTCGCCCCTCAGTCTTCTCTGCTCCAACGAAAACAACACAAGTCTATTCAACCTCTCTACATAACTTAAATGTTTTATCCCAGGCAACATCCTGGTGAATCTCCTCTGCACCCCCTCCAGTGCAATCACATCCTTCCTATAATGTGGTGACCAGAACTGCACACAGTACTCCAGCTGTGGCCTCACCAAGGTTCTATACAACTCCAACATGACCTCCCTACTTTTGTAATCTATGCCTCGATTGATAAAGGCAAGTGTCCCATATGCCTTTTTCATCACCCCACTAACATGCCCCTCTGCCTTCAGAGATCCATGGACACACATGCCAAGGTCCCTTTTCTCCTCCGAACTTCCTAGTGTCATGCCGTTCATTGAATACTTCCTTGTCAAATTACTCCTTCCAAACTGTATCACCTCACACTTTTCAGGGTTAAATTCCATCTGCCACTTATCTGTCCATTTAACCATCCTGTCCATATCTTCCTGTAACCCAAGACATTCAACCTCACTGTTGACCACCTGGCCAATCTTTGTGTCATCCGCAAACTTACTAATCCTACCCCCCACATAGTTATCTATGTCGTTTATATAAATGACGAATAATAGGGGACCCAGCACAGATCCCTGTTGTACGCCACTGGACACTGGCTTCCCCAGTCACTAAAGCAGCCTTCTGTCATCACCTTCTGTCTCCTACAACTAAGCCAATTTTGAATCCACCTTATCAAATTACCCTATATCCCATGTGCATTTGCCATCTTCATAATTCCCCCATGCAGGAACTTGTCAAAGGCTTTGCTGAAATCCATATAAACTACATCAACTGCACTACCCTCATCTACACACCTGGTCAACTCCTCAAAAAATCCAATCAAATTTGTTAGGCATGATCTCCCTCTAACAAAGCCATGCTGACTATCCTTGATCAAACATTTCCTCTCCAAGTGGAGATAGATTCTCTCCTTCAGAATTTTCTCCAATTGTTTCCCTATCACTGATGTGACACTCACTGGTCTGTAGTTCCCTGGCTTTTATCTCTACAACCCTTCTTAAATAGCGGAACCACATTAGCTGTTCTCCAGTCCTCTGGCAGCTCCCCCATGGCCAGAGAGGAATTAAAAATTTGGATCAGAGCCCCTGTGACCTCCTCCCTTGCCTCCCTCAGCAGTCTGGGACACAAATCATCCAGACCTGGAGATTTGTCCACTTTAAAGCCTGCCAACACCTCCAATACCTTGTGACTCCCTATATAAATTTGTTGAAGAACCTCGCAGTCTCTCTCTCCGAATTCCATATCTTCATCCTCATTCTCTTGGGTGAAGACAGATGTGAAGTACTTATTCTACACTCTACTGATGTCCTCTGGCTCCACCCATAGATTGCCCCCTTGGTCCCTAATGGGCCCTACTCTTTCCCTGGTTATGCTCTTCCCATTGATATACTTATAGAATATCTTGGGATTTTCCCTACTTTTACCAGCCAGAGCTTTCTCATATCCCCTCTTTGCTCTCTGAATTACCTTCTTAAGCTCCACCCTGCACTTTCTGTACTCCACTAATGCCTCCGCTGATTTGCTCCCCTTATACCTGCTAAAAGCCTCTCTTTTCCTTCTCATTGTATCCTGAATATCTCTGGTCATCCATGGTTGTCTGGGCTTGTTACTCTTTCCTAGCACCCTAGAGGGAACATGTTGAACCTGTACCCTCCCCATTTCCTTTTTGAACGCCACCCACTGCTCTTCTGTAGATTTCCCCACAGGTAGCTTTTCCCAGTCTACCTTGGCCAAATCCTGCCTTATTTTACTAAAATCTGCCCTCCCCCAATCCAAAACATTTTTTTGCAACTTGTCTATTTCTTTGCCCATGACAAGCTTAAATTATACCATGTTGTGGTTGGTATCACTAAAATGCTCCCGCACCACCTCAGCCACCTGTCCGGCTTCATTCCCCAGAATTAGATCCAACACTGCACCTTCCCTTGTTGAACCCTCTACATATTGACCTAAAAAGATCTCCTGTACACATTTCAAGAAATCCACTCCATCCAAGCCCTTAACGCTATGTCTATCCCAATTAATGTTGGGAAAGTTGAAATCACCTAATATAATTACCCTATTGTTATTGTTTTTACACACCTTCGTGAATTGTGCACATATTTGCTCCTCAATTTCCTGCTGACTATCTGGGGGTCTATAATAAACACCTAACAATGCAGTTGCTCCCTTTTTATTCCTAAAATCTACCCACAAAGCTTCATTCGATGCCCCCTCCAAGATATCATCTCTCCTTACTGCAGTAACTGACTCCTTAACTAATAATGCAATGCCTCTTCCTCTTTCACCCCTCTCCTGTCTCGCCTGAAGGTTCTATATCCTGGAATGTTAAGCTGCCAATCCTGACCCTCCCTCAACCACCTTTCTGTGATGGCTGCTATTTTACAATTCCACATGTCAATCCTCACCCTTAACTCATCCGTTTTACCTGTAATACTCCTGGCATTAAAGTAGAGGCCATCCAGCCTTGCCTTACTCCCTTGAAACTTAATGCAGCTGTACTCCCTCTGACTTGATTGTTTTACTGTATTATGATGTGTCCCTATTCTGCTAACATTCTGTGTCCCCTCCCCCTGTCAAATTAGTTTAAACTCCTCCCAACAGCGCTAGCAAACCTGCCCGCAAGGATGTTAGTCCCACTCTGATTCAGATGTAGACCATCCAGCTTGTACAGGTTCCAACTTCCCCAGAAACGGTACCAGTGATCCAGGAATCTAAAACCCTCCCTCCTGCACCAACTCTTAAGTCACGTATTCATCTTCGCTATTCTACTATTTCTGTGCTTGCTAGTACGTGGCACTGGGAGTAACCCAGAGATTACAACCTGAGAGGTCATGCTTTTTAGCCTACTGCCTGACTCCCTGAATTCTTGATGCAAGACCTCATCCCTCTTTCTACCTATGTCATTGGTACCAACATGTACCATGACCTCTGACTTATCACCCTCCCCCTTCAGGATGCCCTGCAGCCATTCAGTGACATCCTGGACCCTGGCACCAGAGAGGCAACACACCATCCTGGAGTCATTTTGATGGCCACAGTAGCGCCTATCTGTTCCCTTGACTTTAGAATCCCCTATTACTATTGCTCTTCCTCTCTTCCTCCCCTCCTTTACAGACAGGCAGCTTGTAGTGCCAGAAGCTTAGCTCTGTCTGCACTCCCTGGAGGAACCAGTGCCCTCATCAGTCTCCAAAATGGAATACTGATTTGCGAGTGGGACCCCAGGGGACTCCTGGACTACTTGCCTATTTCTCTTGGACTGCCTGGTGGTCACCCATTCCCTTCCTTCCTCAAGTCCCTTCATCTGCGGTGTGACCACCTCTCTAAATGTGCTATCCACAATGCTCTCAGACCTGCGGATGCTCCACAGTCTCCCCAGCCGTCATTCCAGCTCTGAAACTTGAGCTTCGAGGAACTGCAGCTGGACACACTTCCTGCATGTTAGTTCCGGGCACTGGAAATGTTCCCAGCTTCCCACATGGAGCATGAGGAGCACATCATGGCTTTGAGCTCTCCTGCAATGTCTTATCCCTTTATATTAAACCTTTTAAATCAATTACTCTAGAGCCCTCTTTTCCTGATCCTCGTTACTACAAAATATACAAACTATAAACCACAAAAGGATCTTAAACTATAAGTGATAAAAGTAGTAAATACTTACCCGATCTTACCCCCTACTTACCGTCATTCGTCAACCTTTTAGCCTCTATAGCTGCATATGGAAAATGCTAGAGTCAGTAATAAAGGATGTGATAACAGGAACTTAGAAAATATCAACAGGCTTAGACAAAGTCAACATGGATTTATGGTCTCGTCAGAACAAGGAACCATAGGCAGGGAGACATTATTGGGAGTTTATTTACAATAGTGAACATTATGTACAAGTGATTAACACCCATGCCCAGGCTGTGCAACTATATCTTCTTAACCTTCCTAACCATGCTGCTACATTTTGGTACTCCCCTGACATTCACTGTGTAGTTGGAGGCAGCCTGCTGACTGCTACACCCTGCCTGTAGTGACCTTGCAGTGCCTCAGCCCGCTTTTGGGGTCCTGCTGTGTGGCAGTGGCACCCTCCTCAGCCTGTGGAGCTGGAGCTGTTGGGGTCACAAGAAGAAGGGATTCGGGATGGGCCACACACTTCCAGAGTTACCAGGGTGGATGGCTCCAGGGTTTGCATCTGGTGATCCTCCTCCCTGTGGGTGCCCGAAGGTCCCCGGCTGACTTCTTGAAAAGGAGGGGTAACTGGAGTGAGATCAAGCTGCCCCACACCCATCTCATGTACACGCTGTTGGAGGTCAACTATGGCATCAGGAATGGAGTTCATCCCGTGCAGCAGCCCAGGAGCGGCATCCTGGACCAAGGTCCCCATGGCGGCTGCCATCCTGCCAGTGTTGACGTCAGCGCATTGTCTGAAGGTTGAAGGACTCCTCCATTGTGCCTTGTAATCTGAGAAGTGCAGCAGACATGCCTTCCTGATGTTCCTGAGCTTGCCTTTGCAGCTCCAGCAACGGAGGTTTGACCGAGTCCAGAGGCTCACCATCTCACTCTGACTCAGCAGATTTCTGGCCTCCAGCAGTCCTCCAAGCACTGGAGACCTGGGAAGTCACTGTGGATCAGACAGTGTGATGTGCTCACCATATTGTGATCCTGAAGGTACTCTAAAGCTAGGTCCCATCGAGATGTGTGTCTCTTCACTCGTGTAGGGTGTGGGTGAGCGCTGTGATGTGTCTTCAGTGGAGGTGCCTTCAGAATCATCTTCAGAGGTTTCTTTGGGGCTTGGGTCGAGGACCTCCTCGGTTGTTTCCCAGATGTGCCTGCAAAAACAAGGAGAGATAAATAGTGCATGGCAGTGGCCTGAGAAACAGGACACATTGCTCACAACATGGTTGTCTGATGGATGTTGCACTGCTGGTTCCTCACTTGGTAGAGTACGGCCAACCTCACCATCAGTACCAGATTCTCGCCGGTCAGCTGGATAACTCTGTTTTCAAAGTCCATGAGGACCTTGATTCCAGGCATTCCTCCATCAGTCTGTGACCTCTCCTTCTTGTTGTGTGCCAGCATGTCCTGCATGAGTAGAGATGGAGAGAGTGTAAGCAGGACGCCTGTCAGGTCAGATGATAAGTATGCCTGGCATGTGTGGGTAGTGACTGGTCACAAGACCGGGATACGGTAAATGAAGTTGTGTATGAGACACTGAATGATGATGTCCCTTGAACTGGCAGTGAGTGAGATCCCTGTGGATGTGTGATGGGTTAGTGAGTGTGTGAATTGAGAGTGATGAGAAGAATGACTTATCCTGGCAGAACAGAAGAGTTCATTCATTCATTTTTGGCACTGGGTGACTGTCCTCTTTTGTAGGGCACAGGCACTGACCATTGCAGCCACTGCCTCCTATGCTAGATTAATGATGCTGCTGCTCCTCCTGTAGCCAGAACATGGGTAGAGGACATCACAGCAGGCCTCCACTGCGTCCAAAAGGCATTCGAGGGACGCATCATTAAACTGGGGGGGGGGCTGCAGTGCTGTGGCCTTTCGGGACTATGTCTTCCGTGCATCAGTCCTGGGCTAAAAGCACTGAGAGGTGTGCATGAGGCTGGACTTTAAATATGGTGCCTGGTGTGAGTAAGTGAATATGGTGATGGCGGGGTAGGTGAATGAGAGCCCACCTACCATTGAAATGGCGTGTTTCCAAGGAATGCATAATTAATGCGGTGGAACTGGCATAAAAAGCTGCCATTGTGGCTGGCGGGTAAAACGTCCTTTTTCCTGCCTACTACCATATTTGGTGCAAATCTGGGATGATTCCGCCCTTTGTCTCTACAAGGATTCTTTTTTCTTAGACTCCAACGTTTCGGAGTTGCTTCAATTTTATCACCTATCAGAGAATAACTGTTGCAGTGCCATGTAGTGAGCAGTTAGAAATAAAGCCTGGCGCTAAAAAGCAGTCTGACTTTTGTAGCAGAACCAGTCGGCCCCAGGACAAGAAGGCTCAGATAGGCAAAATGCATATTACTTTGTCTGTCTAAATCAAACAAGATATATTTGGGTTGGCATAGCAAGTGCATTATTCTCACTTTACTAAATGATAGGAATTGAAGTAAATTAATCTGATCATAACTATTAATCTATATGGTCAACTTCCTGTGAAATAAGGTAGGCTAAACACAGTTTTGCCTCATTTAATATTAACTAGGTCTGCCTTCAGGAAGATTGAATACACAGGCAAAAATATTGATACCTTGTTCAAGCCACATGCTGATTCTACTGTTAAATCCCCAACTTCTGCTAATATGTAGATAGATACAGGACAGCATGAATCAACTCCCATAAAAGGTAAGATGCTCAAACCACTTTTGGGTTTGGCTAGCACCAGTGAACCTGAAAAAAGTATCTACAGCAAAGGTTACCTTCAATGGTCCTTTTCCATCATAACATATTATCATGCCATACTTTGCCTATAAGAACTGAAAATGCCTCATAGCTGTGTACATTCTTACCAATGTAACCAGACTGGCATGTCAAACCCATCAGTCAACAATAATGTGTATTACAGACATTTGATTATTCAGATTAAGTGTACATGTGCAGGGAAGGATGAAGTCTAAACATTGAAAAACTTCCACTATGACCTGTTAATATAATATTCTTTTCGCACATCATTCCTCTGTTCTGGCTGGGTCAATTCTCCAAGGAAATGATAAAGAGGCTGTAGAACTTCTTAAGTGATAGCTTACATTGACGTATTAGCTAACTATGGTTGGTTGAGAAAGGGGAGGGAGGTTGGATTGGTAAGTTGGGAATTTCAGATATAAAGTAAATATTATAATTGAAACCATTGCAACAAAAACACACAGTACATGTTTTCAATTAAAAGCAATGAGTAATGGATTCAATTACATTTGTAGAGAACTGTGAAATGCTGGATCAGGTACCATAATATTTTTAAAATAAAGATAAATCCAACAAAGTATTTGTTGCAATTAATTTTAACTTCTTTTCTACCTACATGAAAAGTCTGTTCTCGGAGAATATGCAGGCCAATAATTACAATGAATGGCAGTTCATCCCTATTTTTGATTTTCTGTCACATTTTTGGGTGCTTGTTTTGTGCTCACACAGCTGAAGAATCTCAGCATTTGGAAATAATACTTTTTTCTCATTCCGGCACTAAGGTTTGGCATCAAACATTCCCAAATCTGACATAGCATGGGATAGACACATAGTAAATCTTCTGCGACTCAGCCCAACAGTATCCCTCAAACCCAACTTCGGAGGAACAAATCTGACGTTTCCATTAACTGCACCACACATGCATGTGGTTACTCTGAAAGAGCCTGATTAGCTGCTCAGTTGTGGGCAGTTTTGAGCTATGGGCTCATTTCTACTATGAACAGGACTGAGAGTATCTAGCAGTTTGCTGGATGCTAAGTTCCCAACTAAGCGGTTGGAACAGGGGAATGGGGTAAAGGTTGGAGGGGGTGGGGTGGGGTGGGGTGTTGCTAGAGGGGTGGGTTCAGTAGCACGTGGGAAACATGGAAGTAAGTGTCTGCCAATGGCTTTTAATCCCAACCATTGTATTACCATATTATTTCCATTGTCCCGACCAATTAACTCATGCAGGCGAGATGACGACCCACATGAGATGATTTCAACTCGAGTATTTAAAGGAGCACTGCAAATATGAAATTTGATAGATCCTGGAGTTGGGAGCAAAACACAATAAATAAACAGAATGGAGTGCAAACATTCAGAGGCTGTGCTGACAATATTGTGCATCATTTTCCCCCCCACTGGGGGGACGTGCGGGAGTGGGCATGGGCGGGCAGGCTTCCGATTGGTGCCCCACGTCGGGGGCGCACCGCCATTTTATGTGGGCGGGCCAATTAAGGCCCGCCCAGCATGATGTCCGCCAGGAAGTGCTATGCTCTCCCTGTGTAGGCGGGGTGGGATTCCCTCAGCCGGGAGTCTGTTCTTTCACGTATGCGTGCGTAAGAGTGCACAGATTTCCCTGAGGCAAAGTGCTGCCTCAGGGAGATCAGCTCACATTTTAAACTTTAAATAAAACTGAGAAAAATTTCCCTGCCATATTCCCTCATGTGACACTGTTTATCAGAAGCCCGCCAGGGTTCCCGGCCTGCCCGCCGGTCAGCCCACCAACCTTAAGCTTGGATAAGCAGACCTATTGATGACTTCAACTACTTTGTTAATGGCCTTAATAGGCCGTTGACATGTTGGCAGGCGTACAGCTGACTTGGGTGTGCGCCCGCCAAACTGGAAGACTGAATGACACGCTGTGTCGTCGGGACGCATGCCCGACTTCACCCCACATCCTTTTACACATCGGCGAGCGGCCCCCACCCCTGCTCGTCGACCGGAATATACAGCCCATTATGAATGTAGGTCCCTTTAAGAGTAAACCAGGACAAGCTTCAGAATGAATTGAGAGCAGGTGATGCTCATTGAATCCTGTACCCAAGAGCAAGGTTTTGCCCTGGTAAGGGGGTTTTTGCTTCTGGACAGGGAAAGGATCTGAAAGGGAAGAGTGGAAACTTGTATTTGTACTGAACTATAATTTAACAATAAAACAGTTGTGATTCACAGAATGTCTTCTGCTACCTGATTTGGTAAATAGATATCCACTCATTAAACATGAGGCTTTAGTATTTTAGTGATACCTCCCTGCATGTGACACTGGGGACTATAAGGACCCACAGGGGGCTATTGTTCCCTGCTGTTGAGAGAAAGAAACCTGCTGGCGAAATCAGGAAAGTGTGGCTGGACATTGCCCATGAGATCAGCAGCAGGAGCAAGGTGCCACACTAGTGGATTCGATGTGGACACAGTTTAAAACTATCATTGCTGGATTAGGAGAAGCTTGTAATGCGTAATTCTGTAAACATTAAAGTGTATAAAAAATTGGCTCCAGTTCTATCCTTTACCAACTGGCTTTCTGGAATAGAAAACTCTCTGGCTATAAATTTCCTTGCATCCCCATCTATCCATCCATCACTTACACTCGCCCTCACCTTTATGCAATGTCAGCCTTTCCCTCATAGTGACCCATCGATTTTTTCAACAAATTTCATAGGTCATTTCTTTCCCTTCATGCAGGAGAAGGGAGCACAGAACACCAAGGAGAGACAGAGAACTGGAGGTGATCCTTCAGCCATCTCCATAGGCGCAGAGAAAGAGGCACTGGACACCAGTGAAGTCTCAGCATGCATGGCCTTTGGGGATGGAGGTTCCCAGGTGTAAGATGACATAATTAAATATCATTATTAACTAAATACATGGTATATAACACTCACTCATTTAGGCTTGATATCAGCAGTGAAATATGATGAAATATGATCATGTGCAAAACAAGCACTTAATACATTCTTATCTTGACAGTTGTAATTCATGTCTTTAATCTGTCACAGAGCCTTCAAGCATTCTGCAAGATTATATCGATGGCTCCTCAGAGGAGGTCACTCACTCCAGCTCAGATAATTACATTTGTAAGGGCCTGTGAAGGAGAGAGCTGGATTTTCACCTGGTGACTCACATGTCACAAGAAAGCAAGCTCAGCAGTGGAAAGTCTACATCAGACACTGCCGGATGCTGCAAGCTCTGCTCAGCTGGACACTTCTTAAAGGCAATTAGGGACATGCAATAAGTGCTGGCATTGCCAAATCCCATGAATAAATAAAACATTCTGAATTGCAGAGATATCAACAAAGAGGACATTTCTTTTTTATTCTTTCATGTGGGCGTCATTGGTTAGGCCAGCATTTGTTGCCCATCCTTCAATTGCTCATGAAAAGGTGATTTTGGAATGTCTTCTCGAACCACTGCAGTCCATCTGGTGTGGGTCACGCATAATGCTGTTAGGAAGGGAGTTTCAGAATTTTGATCCTTGGACATTGAAGGAACAGCAGCATAATTCCAAATCAGGATGATATGTGGCTTGGAAGAGAACGTGCAGGTGATGGTGTTCCCATGCATCTGCAGCCCTTATCCTTCTAGTTGATAGGGATTGCAGGTTTGGAAGATACTGTCGAAGGAGCCTTGGTGAGTTCCTGTAGTGCATCCTGCATATAGCACACAGTGCCACTGTGCATCTGTAGTGGAGGGAGTGAATGTTTAACTCAGGGGAAGTGGTGCCGATCAAATGTAGTGCTTTGTCCTGCATGGTTTTGAGCTTCTTGACTGTTGTTGGAGCTACATTCATTCAGGCAAGTGATGAGTATTCCACAACACTTCTGACTTGTGGCTTGTAGGTGGTGGACAGGCTTTGTGGAGCCAGAAGGTGAGTTACTCATCTCAAAATTCCCCGTGTGTGAACTGCTCTTATCGCCATTGTATTTATATGGCTGTTCCAGTTCAGCTTTCTGGTCAATAGTAACCCCCAGGATGTTGATATTGGGGATTCTGCATTGGTAATGCCATTGAATGTCAAGGAGGAATGGCTAGATTCTCTCTTGTTGGTGATGTTCATTTCCTGGCACTTGTGTAGCATGTATGTTACTTGCCCATATCTTGCTACACATGGACACAGACTGCTTCACTATTTGAGGAGTCGCGAATGGTTATGCACATTATGCTATCGTCAGCAGACATCCCCACTTCTGATGGAGGGAAGGCCATTGATGAACCAGTTAAAGTATCTAAGACACTATCCTGAGGAACTCCTGCAGCAGTGTCCTGGGACTGAGATGATTAGCCTCCAACAACCAAGCTCATCTTCCTTTGTGCTAGGTATGACTCCAACCAGCAGAATGTTTTCTCCCTGATTCCCCCTTCTGGAGCAGCAGCAAAGAATGTGAATGTACTGACAGACATTCCATATGCACTGTACACACTTTTGGTCGAAATTTACGTCCTGTGGGCCGGCATGTGCCCAACCCGATCAGGTGTAAAATCACGCGAGAAGACATTGGGCGAGCGTCCCAACGTCATTGTGTACTTGCATGATATTTCGCTTGGCGGACGGGCGCAAAAATTGGAAGCATGCCCGCCAACAATTAAGAGGGCAATTGAGTCCATTAGCGGCACAATTGTCTCCAATTTTTTGTGGCCTATCCAACCTTACATTTGGTGGACGGGCAAATCGGTCAGGGGAACTTTGTATCTTTCATCAAACCTCACCCAAGGGTGGGATGAAATTTAAGATACCAAATAAAATGAAAAGAAATATCTGTGGGCAGCATTTTTATCAGCTATATTTTCAGGTGGTTGATTGTGATGCATGGACATTTTGTTTCAGATTTTAAAACCTTTATTTGCTGATTTTCAGGTCCGCAGCACCCTGAGGCAGCTGTCTGCCACCAGGGAGCTCTCTCGCAGCGCTCACCTGATCCCATGGTGACGTCACTGCCCACCCTCTTCCCACCCCCACCCTGGCAGTGCTGAGCATTTCAGTGTGCATTTCATGCTGGCTAGCCATTAATTGCTCCTGGGCCCTCCGATGGGATGCGCCCGATAGAGGTAAAATTGGGGAGAGATTGCAGGAGTCCGTGTCAAGCACAGCCAGCATAATATTGCAGGTCTTTGGGATGGTGTCTTCATCCATGGAAAGAGCGGCCGTGTAAAACAGTGTACGCCGCAGCCATGCTGCTCTGATAGATTAGAGCTCCAAAGTGGGAATCAGAAAAACAAACCTCCAAAATTGTAAAAACGACCTCTCAGCAGTATGGGGAATAAAACCTTTCACAAAAAAGCAGCTGTGAGATTTCAATTCTTATTGACATATTTCTTTGTCATCACTTCAGCACCCTCAGTTGCCACCTTGTTCTCATTTTGCTTTCAACGGCAACCTGGGAAACCCATGGAACCATAGTTAAAATGCAAAAGCCATAGTTAAACAAAAGTTAATATTTAGCTGTATTTGAGTGATTAATACAATGGATGGAATTTAAAGGCTGCATGGTCGGTCTGTGGTCAGCCAGCGAGAGAGCCTGTGGTAACTCCACCCGCGGCCATTTCCGGGAGCTCTATTGGGTTTAGGTCGCCAGGGTCCCGGGCTCTGCCAGGGGCAATTTTCTGCTGTGCGTTCTGGTGTGGGGCAGATATCCTGCCTCCCAGAGCTAATCGGAGGCTGACAGCCTTCCAGTACTAGCAACACAACCAGGAGGGGCAGAGGAAGGATATCGTGAAGGGCAGGGGGATAACTTCCCTCGGGTCTCACCCTTTACACCAGCAGATCCATCATTTGGCCATGAGAAGGAGGGACCTCCCCCACCAGGCTTCAGGCATACCCACGGCATTCACCTGACAGATTATCCACACGGTGTGGCATTCGCTCACCGCTGGTTGAATACCAGTGGCAACAGGTTGAGGTTCTTAAATGGCCATTAATTGGCCACTTAAAGGCCTCAACTGGCCTCCAGATGGGAAGGCTGCCATGACCTTTCTCACACCGAACTTAATCATCAGGAGTCAGGAAAGCGACAGCGTCTCCACCCCTTTCCTCCCCGCTGCATTATATGGTCCCTCCTGCCTCACATCCTGCCTCCCTCAAAATTGACAATCCGCATATCCCAAGGGAGTTTCTCAAACATAACTTTACGCACTACAATTAAATGTGGAAGTCAGCTGACTTCCCAATGCACTGTCAATTCCCATATTTTTAACATTAACTAAAAACATGCACTCTTGCAAGTTAAGATTTAGCCCATTACATGAGGAGCAAGGAGAATAAAGAACTGCAACAACAGATTGAACTTATATTGCACCTTTAACATAATAAAACATCCTAATGTGCTTCATAGGAGCGCTATCAGGCAAATTTGTCACCGAATCACATAAGGAAATAAAAGGACTTGTAACCAAAGCTTGGTCAAAGAGGTAGGTTTTTAGGAGTGTCTTAAAAGAAAGAGAGTCTGGAGGAATGGCAAAGAAATTTGGAGTGGAAATGACAAAGCTTAAAAGCAAAATAGCCGAAGATACAGTCAGAAATGGATAAAAGAAAATTGGAATTGCACGAAGGGCCAGAACTGAAGGAATAGAGTTCTTGGAGGGTTGTAGGGCTGGAGGAGATTGCAAAGATAGGAAGGGTGAGTTTATGGAAGGATTTGAAGATAAGAATGAGAATTTTAAATTCAAAGCATTGCTTAACCAGAGGCCAATGTAGGTCAGCAAAAAGAGCAGTGATGCATGATAGACTTGGTGCAAGTTAGGATACAGCCAGCAGTGTTTTGGATGAGAAGTTTACAAAGAGTTGAAGATAAGCTGAAAGTATTTAGTCTACTCACTTTGCAACTTAGGCCACACATCATCGTGCAAGTAATTCACAATGTGGACAGCATTTTAACATTGGATTCTTACATATTCTGATGCTTGTTTCAAGAACAAAACTCATATTTGAATCATAGAATCACAGAATGGCTACATCAGAGAAGGAGGCCATTCCGCCTGTCATGTCTGTGCCAGTTCTCTGCCAGAATAACTCACCTACTCCAACTTCCCTGCCTTTTCCTTGTAGCTTATCAAATTCATTTGGTACAAAAATAGTGCAGCCAGGCATGTTTGGCTTTTGTTAAAAATAAGGGGATGAAAATGATCTATGCCAGCAGTGTGAAATGGGCTTGTAGTGGATCGGCAGACAATGTTACATGGCGCTCAATCTTCTTTCCACTGAAATTCACTAACAATAATTCAAAATCTTGTTGGACCCTCATTTCCTAGTCTCATAATTGCTTTTACTCCACTTGAAATTAAAAAATCTTGGCAATATTCTTCAAGCCTATGCAAAATAAAAACTGTTGTGATGAAAAATCAGCTGCCGATTTGCTACGTGCCTGTTTTACTCTGCAGGTGTAGACCAGTTTTACCTCCATTATTTCCCTTTTACATCACTTGCTATTTTAGTTTCAGAAGACAACTTACTGTAAAAACAATTTATTGGGGCTTCAACCAAAGAGTTTCTGAGGTGATGAACTGTCCACTATTTCATTTGGCATCATGTACTAGTTGAGAAGAGTGAGGCTGACTTTGTGTATATTTTTCAGCAGTAACTTTGCAATTCTAACAGAATTCTCTGCCTTGCCTTTAGATTGGGAGTACATTGATGACTGAACCGGCCCAATCCTGTTGTTCAAACTCCTGGAATTCCTTTCAGTTGTGCATTTTGTGTCAGGCATTGCTCATTTTGTAGCACATGGTTTTAGGTGCAAGCACCAACTCCAGGACTTGAGCACTAAAAAACAGGTTGACACTCCAGTATCAGGGTGCAGTATCCTGTCAGTTGAGATGTTAAACTGAGGCCTCATCTGCCTACTTGAATAGATGTAAAAGATGCCATGGCAGTATTTTGAAGAAGAGCAAGGGAGTTATCACTGGTGTTCTGGCCAATATTTATCCCTGAATCAACATCACCGAAACCAGTTATCTGGTCATTATCAGGTTGCTGTTTGTCAAAGTTTGCGGTGCGCAAATTAGCTGCCATGTTTCCTAGATCATAACAGTAACTATACTTCAAAAGTATGTTCATCGGCTGTAAAGTGCCTTGACACTCCATTTGTCATTATATAAATGCAAGTCTCTTTCCTTTTTCAATCTGTTGTCTGTTATAGAATGCCATGTCATGCAAATTGTGCTTGGTTTTCCCCCTTTTATTGTCAGTCTGTTCATGTATAAACCAAATCAAAGTAATAGAACATTGAAGATGATTGCTTCTATTCACATCCAACAGATCCCGCTCTACTTTCTCCAAAGACCTTTCTGAATTTGGTGAGCAATAATGGGCTAATTTTGCTGTTTAGTGTGAATATGCTTTCACATATCACACATATGTGTCTGGACATTTTTGGAGGTCAGTATATCACAGATATAGCTTTTCAAAAACAGCATTGAAGGTCAATGTACTTTGAGTGAACTCTGCACTTTTCTTCTCTCATATCCAGTAGTATAACTCAATCTCCCCAGAATATCAGCCCACCCTGCAGACTCAGTTTCTCTCCAATGTTGAAGTACACAATGTTATATGATGTTGTGTTATGTGCCTGCATGCCATTGTAATGTAAAGATACTCAGCAGAGCAAGGGTTAACATGGGACAGGAGAATGGCACAAACCATGTGTGGAGTCACATGATAATGGACTGAGAGAACAGTCTGGAGAGAACATTTTGGAACCTGCATGACAGTAGCCAGGGATCTGTAAATAGTTAAAGATTGAAAATAAAGGTTTAATGTTTAAACATACAACTCTCAATATCACTTCATTGAGACACCACCGTGCAGCAACAACATGGCTGACAGCGGGGGGAGTTTCTACAATATATCACATCAGAGATAGTACCATAATTCAACATGGTGATCTGTGGTGATATGAAAGGTGAGCAGCATCCAATGATATGAAAAACTAAAAGCAACTTAAACCTAAGAAGAAAGCATGAAGAAAAAGTTGAAGAAGCTTCATTACAGACTTGGAAGTGAGGAATCCACCAGTGTGAATGGAAGTCCATTACAGGAAATTGCAAGAACCTGACTGACACAGTTCACAAGATGGTGAGCAAAAATACAGAAAAGTAGCCGTACTTACATTTCAGAACTGGTGGTGGTCCCAAGTTCTCAGCATTTAGAGGGCAGCTGAAAGGACACTACAAGTAATAAACAAAGGTTTTTAAAAAACCTGCAAAATTGGTTAGCAGAGTCAAAAGTTGAAGCAGAACCTGCAGAGTTTAAAAAAGAGGCCTGAGGATTTTAAGAACAAAGAGCCATCGCTTGAATTTAGACAGTGAGCTTACCATAGACCCCACAGCAAGGGATGTTCAAAAAAGCCATTCAAGAGTAAAAAAAAGAAAGAATCACCCTGCCATGATGGCTGCCGCCAAAATTGGGACAAGCACAGGAAACATACACAGAGAAGTCAACAGTTGCATAAAGAACCTAAGAGGGAAAAAATGATTACTGCACTGACTGCTCTTAAAGCAGTAATGACATTTAATATAGCAGCTACAAAAGGAAAAAGCAGCCATGGATGGAAAATTAGAAGAGCAAGGTGTATTTGTACTATGGAAAGGGCTAAACCAGATGTAAGAGCGGCAGTCTTGGAGAAGACAATTTTAGTTTACAGAAGACTAACAGGATTAAGTAAAGAATCAGACTTGATAAGTTTTTATCCATCTTTGGTTCATTGTTGGTATATTGGCTGGTAGCCAATGTATAGATCCACACTTGACAACATTTGGTGAGATACTAAAAGGCTTTGCTAGCTATTTTAAACTCCCAATAAAGCACTGAGGGCAACAAGAGACCCCTGCAAGAGGGCAACTCCCAATAAAGTGCCAAGGGTAACTAAAGACCCCAGAGAAAGGGAAACAAAAGATCCCAGATGGAGGACAAAAAATAACCCCAGAGAGAGGGTGTCAGAAAATCCCAGAGAGAAGGTGCCAAAAGACCCCTCAGCGATGGAGGAAGATGGCAGTGCAGAGTGAGCAGATGGCTATTAGTGAAGGAAAGCTTGAGAGATAACTCAAAAGAAGCAAAATGTGCAAAAAGTAAATTAAGCTGTTCTACAGGAAAATGCTCGTATCAGAGCTGAACTGGAAAATTTGAAGCATAAGATTCAAGCTTAGTAAATACCTTTAGAAATGCATAATAAACTGAAGTCTTTAATGAACCAAACTGTTAGAGATCTGAAAAAAACACATTTCAGAGATGACACAAAGGTACTAGGAGGAGTTAATGACCCTCAATCCTGGAGTTAGCAAATCAAAGCAGGAGTTGGGAAAACTCAACCAGATGTACAGCCAGGCAAAATAGCTGGCATAAAAGGCACACAAAGAAGTTACAACTATGAAGGACTCCTTGAAAAATCAATATGTTATCATGGAAAAACATGGTGAGCTAAAAAGGACATTGAATATTACTTCAGAAAAAGCTGCGTTGGAACTATCAGTAACAGCAAAATGATGCACTGAAGCCCAGACTGAGTTGGCAAGAGGTCAATGTGCAAATAGACAGTTGAAAGAACAGTTTATTATCCTTCAAGGTCCAATGCAAAAGGAATGTATAACCATTCAGCAACATGAAGAAATGAAAGCAGCAGGATGAAAGTACAGCAGAAGAAACTTGAGGAAACTATGCTGAATTACAGAAAAAAACTCAAGATGAAACAAGTGAGCTTTGCAAAGAAAAGGAAAACCTGTTAAAGACATTCACATATTACAAGAATCTCTCAAAACAAAGTTTATTCTTCTGGAACATTACAAAGAGAAGCAAAATGAATATAACGTCACTCTGATAAAAACTGAAGGACCAGTTGGCAGAGAAGGTTCAACAATGTTCAATATTCCAGGAGGAAGCTGCAAACTACAAGAAAAAGATTGAAGAGCTGAAAACGCAGTTGCATGAAAACAAAGAGGAACCGAACGGGAAAGCCGTAGAAGCCTCCAAACTGTGAGTGGACAATGAAGCCATGACGAGCACAATTGCAGAACTGAAACAAATTAAGACTTCGCTGCAGACAGACCTTGCTAGCAGTGAAATCAAAATGAAAGTCAAGACAGCATTTTATTACGGCTGGAGAAATAAAACTAGAAATAAGATCAGAAAATGTAAATCTGACACTGAAGCACGAGGAATTAGGAGAATAAAAAGCATTGGATGTCTCAGATGTGCTGAGAATCACTGAGCTTAATGAAAAGATTCATAAGCTTGCAAAACGGTTTGAAAATAAAACAACAAACAAATGTATGGCTTAAATTGTGAAACAAGAGGAAATGAAAGCCCCATTAGCAAAATGTATATGACCAGCAAGAACATTGTGGACACAATGGGAAGAGAAAATTTGAGTCCTCTCTAGGAATGAATGGAGTGCACATTCCCTTCAGAAGGAATGGGTCAAACTCCAGTGTTCGAAAAAAGCAGACAGATTGTTAATAAAGAGAAGCGCTACTCAAACGAGTACAAAAAGCGAATCAAATTGATATAGCCAAGTACCAGAAACAGAGAGTACTATTCTCATTGCTCTAAATGTGCCAGACCAAGATGTGGAAGAACTGTCAAGCCTCAAGGCCATCTGAATTTATTAAGTCAGAGACTTGAGATGGGGGACCAGGGATAGCAAGTAAAGATTGTATTACAAATAATTACAGATGAAAAGAAAAGTTTTCTTTGGTGAAGAAAGGGGGGTGTTTAATAATGTGTTATGTGTCTACATGCCATTGTAATAGAAAGGTTCTCAGCAGAGCAAGGGTTAAACATGGGACTGGAGAATAACACCACCCATGGTATGATGTATAGAGTCACATGGTAACAGACTGAGGGAACAGTCTGCAGGGAACACTCTGAAACCAGCCTGCATGGAGGCAACAGCACCATGTATGACAGTAACTTGGGACCTATAAATAGTTAAAAGTTAACAATAAAGAGTTCATGCTGAAATATGCAACTTTCATGATCTTATCATTGAGACATCTAAAGAACCCATATTACAAAACACACAACTTCATACCTCTTTGGTCATGTGAGATAGCCACTCCTCAATATGTTAGTAAAAAGTATTTCTTTTTGTCTTTTGTAAACATTAAATTTGCTTTTTACAAGGTATAACAATAGCTTCTGGGGCCATTGAGGTGCACTAGACTCTTTTTCATAACAGTTTCAAGAAGTTTGTGATCATTTTCCACAATATATTATTTTGTACTGCTTAAACTTTTCCAAACCAAAAGCAATGTCTAAGAACTGGATTTTATGGGGTTCCATGGTCACCACCTGCAGCCCTCAACCCAAACAGCTAAAAGTTGGCCCTAAGAGAACTTTTTCAATTTGAGCATAGTTTGTCCTTGTTACACATCTTGAGAAATTAGCCACAGACTGATCTTCTAACATGAGGCATGATCCCAATCTTCTTTTAGATATGTTACATGACAACAGGAGTAGGCTCTTGAAACTTTCTTAGCATTCAGTGGTTGATATGCACCTCAACTCCAGCTCTCCAGCTATGCTCCATATTCCCTTTATGATACTGTAGAACATTATTGACGTTACAGTATTTCAGTACTATTGCTTCAGTTATGATGCCCTGGGCCTCATCTAGACAACTTTCATAGTGACAATCCCATTAAAACTATGTTCTTTTTCAGTAGACCACAAAAATAAGTGGTCACCTCTGACAATTTTTAGAAAATTGATGAAGATAGTGAAGATATTCAAAAAGCTCAGTGAATACTCAGTGATTCTGGGAAATAGTATTTCAAGCATTACTTCAACTTTGGCAAAATTTGGCTTCTTGCAAGTCCAAATACATTTAGTAGCACTTATCTGTGATGACTCCACCCTTAATCTTTTTTTAGCCATTGAGATTCTTGGCATCATTTTTACCATGCTGAATACCTCAAAAAGGTTGGATTTCCTTTCTCATGCTTGTTTTCCTCAATAACTCTTCTCTATCAAATTCTAGTTTGCTCAAGGTTTAAAAACTGCCATTAAAGGGGTGACTTTATTAACAGCTCTTTTGCACTCCTGGCCAAGATGAAAAAGAACTCGTCATTGGCACAGTGATAACACTCTTGCTTTTGAGTCAGAAGTTTGTTGGTTTGAAACCTTGAAGAAAGCCTTGAATCTAGCCAGTACCCAAACTGAGGTGACTCCAGGCAAAGACCAAAATGTGCACGGGCACATTTTCATGATTTCCTGCTTGCCAATGACTGCACTAGCTGCTGGTTCAGAACAGAACATGCAATGTAGCATGGACTTGCTCAACAATGCATACAACAACTTCAGTCTTATAATCAACATGAAGAAAACTGAAGTAATGTACCAGCCTGCTCCAGGAAAGACCTATTTTAAGCCCAAGGCTTCATTCCATGACCAGAATCTGCCAGCAGTGGATAGGTTCACTTATCTTGGCAGCACACTCTCTTTAGCTGTCTATTTTGATGATGAGACACACACAAGAATTGGCAAGGCAAGTGTAGCTTTCTTTGAACATGAGTCTGGGAATGAAGACAAGTGAATCTGCCTACCAAGCTGTAAGTCTATAGAGTAAAAGTCATGTCTGCACTGCTCTACGCATGTGAGACTTGGAATGTGTACCATTGCCATGCAAAGAAGCTCAACCACTTTCACTTGAGATGCCTTTGGAAGCTTCTGAAGATCAGATGGCCAAACAAAATACCGGACACTGAGGTGCTCACCCAAGCTGGCATGCTGAGCTTCTGGGAGATGTTCTCATCACAGTCAAAGAAAGCACCACGAGGACATCCTGAAGTCTTCACTTAGGAGTTTTTATATTGACTTTGAGTTCTGGGAGAAGTTCGCCCAGGATCATTGCACCTGGTACAATCAAATAAAAAATGGTGCGGCCTCCTTCGAAAGAAAATGCATATCAGAGGCATAGAGAAAACACAAGGAGAGGAAATCCCAAGCCAACAACTCATCCAAAACTTAATCATCTCTGGTACCTGTCCTATTTGCAGCAAAACCCTTGGGTGCAGATCTATCTTAGCAATTACCTACATATCCGTTGGAACCCTACCATACAACCCAGATAATGAACATGGTGATCTTCACTTTGAAGGGCAAACAGGGAGTGCTTCACTGCTGGAGATGTTATTTTTCATCTGCATATATAACAGATTCCATTACATCATTTGAAGAATATAGGCTCTCTCCAAGTGTTCTGGTCAACATTTACCCCTCAACTAACATAATTAAAAAGCAGATAACCTGGTCATTTATTTCATTGCTGTTTGCTGGACCTTGCCAACTGTAAGTTCTCCACATTGCAAAACATGCTTCAAAATAACTAATATAGGACATAAGAACAGAAGGCTTAGGAGCAGCAGTAGGCCTTTCGGCCCTTCAAGACTATTGACAAGCATGCTGAACAGAATCTAGCGAGGGAATAAAGAACATGTTGAACTATGCAAAAAGGAACATAAAAACATAAGAGATAGGAACAGGAGTAGACCATTCGGCTCCTTGAGCCTGCTCCCCTATTCAATAAGATCATGGCTGATCTTCTTGTGTTTCAATTTCCTCATTCCCATCTAACCTCAATAACCTTTGATTCCCTTGCTTAACAAGAACCTATCTACCTCTGTCTTAAAAATGTCCAATGACCCTGTCTCCACCACTTTCTGAGGCAGAGAGTTCCAAAGTTGCACAACCCTCTGAGAGAAAAAATGTTGTCCTCATCTCTGTCCTAAAGGGGTGACCCCTAATTTTAAAACAGTGCCCCCTGGCTCTGGACTCACCCGTAAGAAGAAACAACATTTCAATGTTTCAATATCTACCTTGTCAAGGCCATTCAGGATCTTGTATACTTCAATCAAATCACCCCTCACTCATCTAAATTCCAGCGGAAACAAACCCAATCTGTCCAGCCTTTCCTCATAAGACAACCCACTCATTCTAGGTATCAATCTAGTAAACCTCCTTTGAACCGCCTACAATGCATTTACATTCTTCTTTAAATAAGGAGACCAAAACTGCACATAGTACTCGAGGTGCGGTCTCACCAATGCCCTGTATAACTGGAGCATAACATCCTTACTTTTATGTTCAATCCCTCTCATAATAAAGGGTAGTATTCCATTAGCCTTCTTAATGAGTTGCTGTGCCTGCGTATTAACTTTTTGTGACTCACGTACTAGAACACTTAGATCCCTCTGCACCTCAGAATCATGCAGCTGTTCTCTATTTAAATAATACCCTGCTTTTTTGTTCTTCCTGCCAAAGTGAACAACTTCACATTTTCCCACATTAAACTTCATTTGCCAGATCTTTTCCCACTCACTCAACCTATCTATATTCACCTACTCCTCATGTCCTCTTCACAACATACTTTCCTACCTATCTTTGTGATATCTGTAAATTTAGCTACCATAGGAAAACTATTCCCCCTGTTGGTGGGGGGTGGGGGGTGGTGTGGGGTGGGGGTAGTGTAGGAGCGGGCACGGGCAGGCGCACCTCCGATCAGCGCCCCCGATCGGGGCATGCTGCCATTTTATGTGAGCAGGTCACTTAAAACCCAGCCAGCGTGACATCTGCCAGGAAGCGCTATGCGCTCCCTGTGCGGGCGAGGGATTCCCTCTATCTAAACGAATGTGCTAATTAAGAATGGATGGTAGGCCACTCAAGGTATAGCTCTAGTGGGGGTGGGGAGAGCATAAAAGATTTTAAAATATTTAAAAATAATGGAAATAGGTGGGCAAAGAAAAATCTATATAATTTATTGGAAAAAAACAAAAGGAAGGGGGAAGCAGAAAGGGGGTGGGATGGGGAAGGGAGCTCAAGACCTAAAGTTGTTGAATTCAATATTCAGTCCAGAAGGCTGCAAAGTGCCTAGTCGGAAGATGAGGTGTTGTTCCTCCTGTTTGCGTTGGGCTTCACTGGAACAATGCAGCAAGCCAAGGACAGACTTGAGAGAGCAGGGTGGAGCGTTAAAATGGCAAGCGACAGGGAGGTTTGGGTCATTCTTGCGGACAGACCGCAGGTGTTCTATTTCCATTATTTTTAAATATCTTAAAATCTTTTATGCTCTCCCCATCCCCACTAGAGCTATACCTTGAGTGCCCTACCATCCATTCTTAATTAGCATATTCGTTTAGATAATATCACCAACTTTAACACCTATGTGTTCTTTTGTTGTATTGTTGGTGACATCTTTTGATGATCTGCTTCTATCACTGCTTGTTTGTTCCTGCAACCACACCAACCCCGTCCACTTCTCTCTCTCTCTCGCACCCCCCCCCCCCCACCCCCCACCCCCCCCAACCACACACCTTAAACTAGCTTACATTTCAACTCTTTCTTGGACTCGAACTCAAGTTCTGTCGAGGGGTCATGAGGACTCAAAACGTCAACTCTTTTCTTCTCCGCCGATGCTGCCAGACCTGCTGAGTTTTTCTAGGTAATTCTGTTTTTGTTATGCACTTATATAATGCTTTTCATGAGTTTCCAAAGCTCTTATCAGCCAATGAATTACTTTTGAAATATAATCATGGTTGTAATGTAGGAAATATGGCAATCAATTTGTGCACAGCAAAGTCTCACAAATAGCATAGTGATAATGATCAGATAATCTGTTTTAACAAAGTTGCTTCAGGGCTAAACATTGCTCAGGGCACAGGAAATAATTCTTCTGCTCTTCTTCAAACTAATGTCATGGGATCTTTTGTGTCCACCTGAGAGGCTGGCATCATGAGCCAAGTTCTGCTGTATATAACACTGCAGCTTTTTGTGGGTCTATGATCCTTTTGCCAAGATAAGTTAGCTTGGTTTGGTATTGTAAACTCTGGGAGCTGGCTGACAGACAGGAATCTTTCCAAATCTACCCTAAATAAGAGGCAGCATACAGTTGAAAATAATTCCATCCAGCTTAAATAATGATGCCCATATGCTGTTCCTTTGCTTTAATCGTCAGACTCCCACAAGTCTCTGTACACATCCTGGGCTCTGATAATATGCAAAGTGCCACAGGAAGCAAATGTGCAGGATCAGCTGCTGAGCTTTACAGAACGAAAACCAGCTCCCTTATCTGAATGGCGGCATTCTCACTTGCATGTCAGAAAGTTATGGGTACATTTCCTATTCCATGAATAAAGGCTGATATTCCAGTGCAGCATTGGGAGAGTGCTGCAGTGTCTTTTCAATAAAATGGTATGTTTAAATGATCCCATAGCACCATTTGAAAAAGGGCCTAGGAGTTTTTTTAGTGTTGTGGCCACATTTATCTCTAAGCAACAGTATCAAGAAGAGTGGTCAGTCAACTCATTGCTGCTTGTGGAACCTTACTCTGCATAAATTATTTGCTGTGTTTGCCTGTGTAATTTCAAGGATTTGAAAAGCGCTACAGAAATGCAAGAACTTTCCTTCCTTAGCTAATATCTACATACATGCACTTGCATTAGGGATCACTAGATAGTTGATTTTACCTTCTCTGACTCAATCATCATGACCAAGTTTAGCTGTCCTAACAACATCTTGGTTGAGATCATCTAATTCAGCAAAGATCAGAGATGAACCTGGGACTTTTTAAATCAATGTTGCTCACTGTCCAAGTTGATTGAGTGATGGGAGAAGGACAAATAAGTTTTGTTGCACAGTCTGATTATCAGACTGAACAGAATATTATGCACTGTCTCTAGGTGGAGTAGTGGAATGAATATAATTTCTCCACGTCTCATCTCATTGCTGAATCAGCCCATGGATTATTAATAGCCTAAAGCATATATTTCAAGCCATCATTATAAGAATGAAGTTCAAATAATCACTGAATAAGATAGTATGAGTAATTTGATGCATGAGAGTCTCAGAAGTGGCGAAATTTATGGGTACGAAACTGAACTCCTGCAAGAGTCAAAAATATGTGAAGAAAAAATCCTTTATTATCATAAGAGTTGGATGAGTGACAACAGGGGAGATGCACTTGAATTTCACAAATCAGCTTTCAGAAACAAAACAAAACAATTGGCATAGATCTTAACTCTGCCTAATCTTGTATAAAAGGTGATGGAAAATCAGCAGCCTGTTTAATCCCTTTCTAGTTTTTATTTCCATTGACCTCAAAGAAAATAAAAATCAAGTGATGTAAAACAGATTGCTGATTTGCTATTACCCATTTTACACAATCACCCACAAAGCCCAAGATCTACCCCATTTTGTATGACAGGTATATATGTTCATGAAATTCCTGACTGAATCAATTCCTCAAATCAATGAGACTGAATTTCTAGTTAAGCTCATTTGTCTTGACTGGAGGAGAGGAGACGGACAGAAAAAAACTTTGACAAAACCGTGGAATCAAACATTGGTCTTGTTATGGCTTCCAGAGTGAAGAGTTTCTTTTGCTTTGTTGAGCAGCCAATCTAAATGGCAGTTTCGCTCATGTAAACAATGCAAATGAAGCTGGAGTAATTAATACCAGATTTACAATACTGGAACAAATCATTACTCTTTGGAAAAAATAACTGTACCCAACAATGATTCATTAATTGCTCTTAATCCTGTTAAACCCAGAACTATTCTACCATCCCAAACAACTGTTTGCTTTTATATAGTGTTCCTCACGTAAATTGGAACTTCTCACAAAACCTTACAAGGAAACTGAGCAAGCAAAGCAGAAAATTAGGAGCTCCTTCATTTGTGGCTATGTATTTTGTCTCCCAAGAATTCCCTCTCTGAACTTCTCTGCCACTCTACCGACTTTTAAGATGCTCCTTAAAACCTCCCACATTGACCAAGCTATTGGCTACCTGTTCTAGTATCCCCACATGTGATTCAAAATCAAGCTTTGATTGAAATGTTCCTGTGAAGCACTTTAGGATGTTTTAATACATTAAAAGCACTATAGAAATGCAAGTTGCTATTATTGTTGAGAAGCCAAAGGTGCTTAAATGGGGGTCTGGGATTTATGGCTCCCCCATTGGGCATGCTTTCAGAGGGAGCGGCATGTAAAACACATTGGGTGGCTAGCTCACTGCCTTCTCGCCCACATCTGATGCAATCCCCATAATATAGGGGTGGGTAAGGTATCTACTAGCTCGCTTGCCCTTAGGCCTATTGAGAGTCTTAAGTGGCAAGTTATTGCCTGCTTAAGCCATTCAATCTGCCTTCATTGACACAATACGCTGGGCATTGGAAAGCGGGTGAGAGTGGGAAGGCCAATTTTTTAACAACTTTGGATAAAAGGCAAGAAGGAATAGGAGGCACATCATTTGGGGGGTGACCTGTGTGCATTGGGGCCACACCACCCAAGATGTTACACTGACTTTGTCCCTATCTGGCCTCCAAAACCCATGCCCTCATCCACTTCACCACTCACTTCCCTTGGGAGCCTGATCCCTCTCTGCCCTAAAAGCCCAGAGCTCACCTAGCTTTGGTGTCCATCTTCTCTTCTATGTGGAGGTGCTTGCAGTCCCAGCAATGCATATTACTGAATTCTGGGAGTGCTGGGGCTGCTAGAGCTGCTGGCATATCTGATTGGCTGGCAGCTCTCAAGGACAGGACTTCCTCCCAATAAGGGCAGAAGTCTGACCATCAGTGTATTTAGGTTGCCCAGAGTGTGTTATCGCTTTAGGGCAGCTTTATTTAAAGTTGGTCAGTTCAGAAATGGCTTTTCTTCAGGCTGGAGGGAGAGAAGTATGCCCCCCCAGTTCCTCAGGGTAGTGTCCTAGGCCCAACCATCATCAGCTGCTTGATCAATGACCTTCCTTTCATCATAAGGCCAAAAGTGGGGATGTTTGCTGATGATTGCACAATGTTCAGCACGCCT
This sequence comes from Carcharodon carcharias, assembly GCF_017639515.1. Lineage (NCBI taxonomy): Eukaryota > Metazoa > Chordata > Chondrichthyes > Lamniformes > Lamnidae > Carcharodon > Carcharodon carcharias. The sequence continues at coordinate 29,242,532 of NC_054474.1, forward strand.
CAGATACTAAAGCAGTTCATGTCCAATGCAGCAAGACCTGGACAATATTCAGGCTTGGGCTGGCAAGTGGCAAGTAACATTAGCGTGACACAAATGTCCAAGCAATGACCATCTCTAACAAGAAAGAATCTAACCATTGCCCCTTGACATTCAATGGCATTACCATCACTAAATCCCCCATTATCAACATCCTGGGGGTTACTCTTGACCAGAAACTTCACTGGACTAGCCATATAAATACAATGACTACAAGAGCAGGTCAGAGCTAGGAATCTTGTGGCAAGTTACTCACCTCCTGACACTCCATAGCCAGTCTACCATCTACAAGGCACAAGTCAAGAATGTGATGGAATACTCTCACTTGCCTGGATGAGTGCAGCTCCTACAACACTCAAGAAGTTTGAGACAATCCAGGACAAAGCAACCCACTTGATTGGCACCCCTCCACTGACGCACAGCAGCAGCAATGTGTACCATCTACAAGATGCTCTGCAGGAACTCACCAAGGCTCCTTGGACAGCATCTTCCAAACCCACAACTGCTACCACCTAGAAGGCCACAGGCAACAGACACATGGAACACTAACACCTGGAAGTCCCCCTCCAAGCCACATACTATCCTGACTTGGAAATATAGTGCAATTCCCTTATTGTTGCTGGGTCAAAATCTTGGAACTCCCTCACTATCAGCACTGTGGGTGTACCTACACCACATGGACTGCAGCGGTTCAAGAAGGCAGCTCACCACTACCTTCTCAAGAGGAATTAGCGATGGGCAATAAATGCTGGCCTAACCAGTGAGGCCCACATCTAATGAATGAATTAAAATGAAACACGAATGGGTTTGGGAGCCAGTGGCAGCTGTTAAAAGGACTAAAATTTATGGCACATTGGTAAGTCTGCAGAAACCTACTGAGTTCTGCTGGATGCGGGAAACCCCTGAGGGATAGTTTGGAAATAATTATAATGTGTAAATGGTCATTAATGGCTGTTTCAAATGTGGATTTCAATGTTAATTATGTGTGCACCCGGGCTTTACAAACTCATGGCAAGAGAACAGTGGGATTTGAAGGGGCTGAACAAGTCACGAACAAAAAATTCTTTAATTACTGAGACTTCATACCTGCTTCCTTGCCTAAGTTCTTATTCACAGGACTTGTTCTGAGGATGTGCTTTCTAATATCTTGTAGGTGATTTCTACAGCTTTGGATTTAATACATCTGATCTACATTTTCCATTTGCCAAGTAACAGTTCGGCTTAGGAACTGCTTATGTGACTCTATCCCCTGGACCTCAGATGAGGAACAAGATGAGCAACAGCAGGATCAGCAGCAGCAACCTTTTCTACTGCCTGCTGCCACTCCAGAGGAGAGAGGGGATGAGCACAGAGGTATAGTGTGCAAAAGGCAATAGCCCCAGCGCATGGTTTACAGGCAGAGGACAGGGCATTGCCAAACAACTGTGCCTGAGTAGACTCAAAATGTGCCCTGCACTCACCTCCCCAGACCTAATTAGGTCATTAAATTCCTCTGTCCCTGTATCCAAGAGCTGGCACCACACTCCTGCTGTTCACCTCCACAACGGTTTTCAGCTTCAGCTTCTCATTCTCTCTTCAGGCTTCTTCTGCCCATTAGCAAGGAAGAGAATCTTCTTGCATGTCCTTGCATCAGGTCTCATGAGGCATTGTTTTTTTGTGATAAATCCATTTTCAACTACATAAAACTGATCTTAGATATATCAAGGAGGATTTTTTAATACTTTAAAAAAAATTTACATTGTTTACAATATCAGCCCATGTGCTTCAGCATTTGTCACAAATTGCTGTTAGTCTTTTGACTTGGCAACAGAGGTCATGTTTAGTATTGTGCCAAATCCCCCTTTGTGATATGGCCTACTTGGAAGCAAATAAGGGGAGGCAATCACAAGCTCCCTTGATGGTTGCCAATGAAATTTCCCTGCCCCAGCCAAACCATGAGCTACAAACATTTGTTTCTGTTCTACTGGCCAAGAATTTCTCCCCTGTCCCTGGCCATAAAACCACTCTATAATATCTTGAATAAATAATACACCCTCCTCTATTTCTGAGTCTTCATAGCTACATTAATTGTACTCATTCTGCTGCCATCCTACCAGCTCCATCCAAGAGTACAGGGGTGCCTGGACTCGTGGCAAGAGGGTGTTGTTGCCATTCAAGTGTTGACAGGAGTTCAGACTCACTTATTCACAACATGACAGCAAAGTTAGAAATTCAGGCCTGTCATAGATACCTGTTAGATTTCAGTTGCATTAGCCACCCCACAATTGAATCCCATGCTCCTTACACGCCAGTGTCAATTCCCATCATTCATTATCTATTTATATTATAACGTGATTCAATAGTGTACATGAATGTATGTTGCTTCTAGCCAGCAGGAATGACCCATGTTATGAGCTCAACTGATGACATTAAATTGGTTGTTAGCGTAGCAAACTCAGGATTGTTCAGCAAGTGCTGCCCAAATCACAGAATCATATCTAACAATAGATGTTTTGTTCTGAGTTTTGCAAGCATGGGCTAGTTGAATATGGTCTGTACTCTGCCTATTATGAACAATTGAAGGAACATGCTGTTTGATTCAAAGTGAATCACACCAGAAGTGAGTATTCATATCTTTTGCATGTGCTCCCATATGCTTCCTAATATTGTTGAAGGCAGGCCAAGAAAACGTTTAGTATAGCAAGATCAGGTTCAAATGCACCATATAGCCTAATATTGTGAATGCATTCCCATTGTGCTTCTCACAGTAAGCCACAACAATGTACTTTACTTTGAGGTCATGAAACACTATAGATTATTCTGCAACTAAAATGTCTTGTCTAACTGACCTTAAGTTAGCATTGGGTGAATTCATACAAAGGTCAATTAAGAGGTTGCAGAATTTGTGGAACAACATTTCTGTAACTGGAGAGTGTGCCTGTAGTTTGCAGATGATTGCAATTCTTTCTATAAACTTTATGGGCTGAATTTTGCCCTTGATGGGCAGGCGGGCCCCACTGGCTCGGCGGCGGGCAGGCCAATTAAGGCCCGCCCAGCAGACCACCTGATGGGAAGCGCTATGCACTTCTTGTGTGGGGGGGAGGGATTCCCCAACTGTCAAAGTGCGCTCTTTTGTGCATGTGCGTGAAAGAGCGCACATCTCCCTGAGGCTAAGTGCTGGCTCAGGGAGATCGGTGAAAGGTTTAGAAAGTTAAAAAATAGAAAAATAAAAAAATTATTAACATGTCCCCCTCATGTGACAATGTCACACGAGATGGGACATGTTAATAAATATCACATAAAGCTTTTTAAGGTTTTTTAAAACAGACATGAAACCTCATCCCGCCAATGGATGAGGTTTCATGTTTTTTCAGAAGCCCGCTGGGACTCCTGGCCTGCCCGCCAGCCTTAAGGTTGGACAGGCAGGGCATGTAACAAGCTTAATTATCCTGTCAATGGCCTCAATTGGCCATTGACAGGTTGGCGGGCGGACAGCTGATTTCCCTGTCCGCCCGCCTTCCTGAAGATTTAAATGGGGCGGGATGATGTCGGGCACTCCCCCCAATGACATCCTGCGTCACTTTCACATCGGTGAGTGGGCCCCGCCCCCAGCTCGCTGACGGAAAAATTCTGGCCTATATTAAATCTGATGCAGAAATTAGTATTCAACAGCATGTGGCATCTGAAATGTGACCAGACAGGTACCATATGCATAACCGAAAATTTTATTATGGATATAACTAGATGACTTGACACCGATAATATACATAAACGTACACTATCATGAAGAACTGAAAAGCCAGTCAATCAAGGAACTTGATCTGTCTCCATTTTAAGCCACATAGGCTGGGATTTTCCGACTCCGCCTGCCACTTGGATCTTCTGGTCCCGTCGAAAGTTAAAGGACTTTTGGCTGCCCTGTCTCATTCCCCAGCCATAATTTTTTTTCTGTATTATCTAGTACAACTGCGTTGTATTTTTACCAAAGGGATTTCCTTCCATAGAGACTGGAACCATCTGTTTTTCTCTGTTAAATTAATTTTTTTCTCAGGTCTCTCAGCTAGAAAAGATGTACCATCTAGGCTTTTTGCTTAGATGGGGTCGAATTACCATCATCAAAATGGAGCACATATCCCCTTAACTAGGATTTTTTTTTCACAATTTGCAACCTGTTTTTCTACAGCAGTGGAAGAGTTTGTGTGTGCGGTTTAAATGGAAACCATACCTCCCATGTATTATTTCTTCTACTCAAAAAATATTGCCTGATTCAGCTATAGTAACCAACTGAATTGTATATATCTCTCCCTGTCACTGTGTTTAAATCCAAATATAATTCCATGCTATGTGTCTAGACAAATCCAGTTATTGGGAACAAAAGCAGTTCTCCTCAGCAGGGGCTTATCTTTAAGCAGCACTGAGTTGCTTTTGGCTGTGATTAAGTTGCTGCCAAGACTAAGAAAACTGCCTTATTTATTAACCAAACAGGCAGACACTCCATGCCGGGATGCTATTATTGTTCTTTTTCTCCTACTTCGTTTGATCTTCATGAAGGCTTTGCATCATCTATTAAATGACTTATGAACTCAGCTTGACCTTCTTGGTGGATCAAGAATGCTTTATAATTGTTTGCTGTTTTTAAAGCATTATCTAAATTTATATAATTCTTGGGTGGCTGATCTATTTTAAGATGCGTTGATATGATTATGGATGTGTTTTCACTGCTGTTGAGTATTGGTCTCCGTCAAAATCTTTTTGCCTTTGAATGCTTAAAACAACAGAAGTTTTAAATACCCCATCAACTATCAAAGATCACATAAACTTTCAGTCATGAATATTGCAGGAGAAAGTTTCATTTTGGAATGAATTTTTAGGTCATCGGTGTCAGGAATCTCTGAGCTGCAGAATTGAATAACTTTCTAGCTAGCATCAGAATCAAAGGGCTGAAATTTTCCAGCTCTTTGGTGGTAGGCTAGGAGGCAGGGGAGTTGGGAAAATAGGGTCGGGGTGGGAAACCCATTCTGGGACGGCTCCCTGACGCATTCCCACTGTTGAGGATCTTTCTCAAAGATGGATTGGGAATTGGATTGTCTGGTGGTTCCATGGAGGTGGGCAGCCAATGAGGGTGGTTAAGGCCCCAATTAGGGATAATTTTACCGCCTCCCTGACATTTTGTCAGTGGTGGAGTGGTCACCTACCACATGTGGAGACCACCAACTGCAGCAGGCAGGGGCTCATCAGAGCTGGAGTCTCCATCCCCCATCGATGGGGCCGTGAGCATGAAAGACCACAATTGCAGCCGAACCCAATCCATCCCTGTGGGTATGGTAGATTTTGGTTATTTTGCACTATTGTGATGCAGTCCAGTGAGCCTCCATGTTGAAGAGATCTCAGGGTCCTTGACCTGCATCAACAGCATTTGCCTTTTCCCATCAGGCTGCTGAGGCTCTATAGCTGTCAGTCCCCTGATTGGGTCTGCAGCATTGGAAGCCCACTCTCCATCCTTAATAAAACAGTGAATGCGAAGGTGGTCACCTTCTAGAGGACTGCTGAACCAGTCTCATTGTCAGCAAGTATGGCCTTGAGATCTCCATTTAGTCTCCAAGGTTATATGTAGCTCAGACAAGATGTAGAGTAATGCTTCCACTACCTTTTAAAAATAATGGGCTGGATCTTCCCATGGGCCTCAGAACCCTGACATTGGGACCAAATGGGTATCCAAGCCCTCACTTGCTGGCAATGAAGCCAGCTCAGCAAGCTTCAAGGAGGCAGCCTTCTAATTAGTCACCTCCACGTTAGCAATCCTATTAAGGTTGCCAGGCTGGCTTTCAATGCTGAAGGCCCAAACCAGAGGATGGGCAGTTCTGGAGCCATAGAACACCCACCAAGAACGGTGGGAGCTGCTGATGCAGGTCAGAAACTGCAAGGGTCCTTCAACATGAAGGCTCTCTTGGTGGGCTGCACAATAGTGCAGAAATAAACAAGATCATAGCCAGCAGACCCATGTAGATGAAGGAGAATCCCTTCCATTGAATTGGGTTTGACTGGGATTTCAGCCCTTCATGCTTGTGTCAATGGGGCATGAAGCTGTTGGGAGGCCACCTCCATTGAGTTGGTGACCTCCAAAAATGACGGGGTTTGCTCTGCCACACCAAATTGCTGGTGAGGCTCCAAAATTGCCCCTAATTGGGACCTTAACAATCTTAATTAGCTGCCTAGCACTGTGGAGCAGTCAGCGGACCTGATTCTCAGCACCCCCTTCCAGGAAAAATCTCCAGTGGCAGGAATGCATCAGAGAGCCATCTGATGTGCTTTCTCCTATTTTTCCAGCTCGTCTGACTCCAAACTTGCTACCATGCTACCAGGAAAATTCAGTCCAACGTTTCATTCCAATAACTTAGGATAAGCATCCCCTTCAACAACATTTTTGGTTTTGCCATTTTCCATATCATAACATTACCCTGGCCTCTCATAATGAGATCAACATTTTTAGTAACAATTAACATTAATTATGTACAATTCTGTATTGAAAATTCAACCCCAGTAGGAATTGAAGTGAAACTCCATGATTTTGTTTCACTCAGAATTGAGGAGAACATTGCTCCATGGTGAGTTTGATTCACACATATATTTAGATTTTCATGAGTCATGGAGACTCTGGACCTTTATAAATGTCTCCCTGAGTCTGTAAGTTGAAAGAAAATCTGTTTTCGCAATTTCAATAGCTTTCTGTTGACATAAACCTAAGTGCTATCATTATAACATTAGTACTACTTGACTGCTTTCCACAACCTATCATTATCACAGTGGGGAGTTGGGGGGTGGTGGTGCTATAAGTTCACAGTTTGATTAACAGCTCAAAGAGGTTATTCAAGGATTAAATGTCTTTGTTGCAAAGTTATGGATGTAAATGTTTGTTTTATAAGGGATTAAGTACTTGAGTAATTAAAATGTATTAAATGGGCTTTCATGAATGAAAGAGTTTTTTTTAATATAGTGGAGTCCGTAATAGATATTTAAAATTTTATTTTATTTCATATCAGTATGGCTCTTGAGGTCTGCCCACAGTGGATACTGGGTGAGTTGGCATGGAGGGTGTAAAGGCAAAGGATGAGTGGTTTCATGGCCTGATTTGGCTTGAGTTGGTACTAAGTTGTCATAGGGACTAAAAGGAAACATGGGGGTTGGTGGGAGTCATGTGTTGGCATGAGGTGGCATTTATGGACATGGGGGTGGGTGGGTGAGGGTTGTGGGAGTGTAGCCTACAGGGCCTAATGTTTAAGAAAACAACTGGGATGAAGTCCCAAAGTACCAAAGAAAACCTTTTAACCAGCCTGCCTCGGCATTCAGCAGCCCCTGTGGCCATCTCCAATCTGCATCCGGGGTGGCGGGCCCGATTCTATTCGACACCTGTCTACCTGGAATGAAGCTCCTGCCATTCTGAGCACTGTCTTCCTGAGGCGGAAGCAATTTTTCCCAGCTCTGCTCATCTGGCACAGGAGTGAAATCCAGGCCCTAGTGTCCAGAAGGAGAAATGGCAATGTTTTGCAGAACACAATCCCTGATCACCAGTCTTCTTTATGTTAGATTGTAATTTTTATACATTGAGTAACTCTCACTTAGGTAACCTAATACAATAACCCCCACTCTGCTGAATTAATTGTAACTCCATACAGTTAGACAGTGTGTAAAAAAGCTCACCTATGTGATTTTACAGGAATGCATTTCATTACACAGCAATTAACTCTCACCCTGGTTAATTACAGCAATTGCATTCATTTAAACATTCAATGGTCTAGTGAGTCATAAGAACATAAGAAATTGGAACATATATGGTCCCTCGTGCTTGCTCTGTGATTCAGTAAAATCATAGCTGATTGACTTTGGCCTCAACTATACTTTCCTGCCTGTTCTCCATAACATGGCTCCACTGTGGTTCAAGAAATTGTCTATCTCATGTTCTCTAATGATCATGTTGGTGAATAGACACGAACGGTACATTTATATGATGAATAACACTCATGCTAGTGAATAAACAGGAACTCAGTAGTTATCTACTACGTAATCCATGTTGAAGAGATATTAGGTATACTACAAATCCGGTTGCTACTATTTTAAAAGCAGGCTGACTCAACTCTCAATAAATAAATATTTTTTATGGATGGCAGGTGTCAGATTCTAAATCTGTTCTGTTATCTATTCAATGCGTGTTGATATGAAAAAATGAAACGTATACACACTGACATAATAGAGCATCTCCCTGATCTTGGTCATAAATCTTTGCATTGCACTGTTTATCTGAAACACTGTTTTCCTTATAATTACTGTTATTTACAGTAGTGCTATGTCTGGATCCCTCTGAGAACTAGCATTTATTGATGTTCAGTACACTAAAAACATGTATTTAAACAGTTCAAATCTGTATCTGCACTTTGGAAATCCAGCAAATTGGTCACAATACAGAGTAATCATTGTGCTTTCCCCCCAAAAATGCTACATTTGTCAGCATATTAGATCTCCTTTCCTCTCTTTTGTACCTTAAACTGTGTCACTTGGCAATTTTCCTCCGTATTCTGTGGCAAGACTGTCCTTGCCTCTCTGATATAGTGCAAGACCTTGACATCGAGCGGCAATGCACCAGTTCATAGCTATATAATCAAATTGTTTTTCTCATACATCAAAAGACTTTGACAGCCCATTATGTTCAGCCACCATCTCATACAAACTGATAAGCACAACAATTTGAATGCCAGTAATTCTTGATGTGTGACAGCTAGTTTAAAACATTGTAATGGAAAGATTATCTAGGCCATTACCATTTGAGTCTAAGTCCCAAAAGTCAAAAGGCAGTGCAATAGCCCAGCATGTCATTCAAGTCACCAAAGTTATATTCTGCTGCCTGTTTCTCCCCCATCCCTCTCTTGTATAACAGTTTTTCTATTGTGTGTAACTTATGTGCCAAAAAAAATTCCCCAAGCAAGAAAATAAGTGGGAAAACTTCTCCCAATCTCCCTCAATTCTGTCCCTGAATTGAATTGAATAGATTAGCAAGATTGGCGTGGATTAATTTGCACTTAAGCAGTCCTCCCCTCTTCAGAAGTGCTTTGCCCAGGGATCTGTTTTTGACAATTCTGAATGGACCATCTGGAAAGTCTTGATTGGGGGGTGGGAGGAGGGAATGGAACCATGGAAAAGTGAAACAATGGGCCATTGGCTGGCCACATTTCCTAGAAAACATCGAAAAACAAATCACTTTATCAATCGTGCTGATAGCTATTGTTTGTGTCACTCAGGATTTTCCTGTTGACTATCTTGATAAAATACTTTTACCATAATCATTTGTCTTTGTCTTTGGGTTTTAACTGAAAGCATAGCATAAAAATAGAATTGCTGAGTTTTCTCTGTTGGTTCTGGCCAATAAAAATAGAAATACTGGAAATATACAACAGATCAGTTGGAATCTTTCTGCCCTTTGTGCAAAACTGGCCAAAAAACATTTAATCTGCATTAATTGGTGTTGAAGAAGGGAAGGGAACCATGACAAACTGAAACAATGGGTTGTTGGCCCACCACGTTTCCTAAAAAATCTCAATCTAACCTGTTGCACTTTGAACTTGTTGCACTCCATTCTCTTAGGTTCAATCCTAACATTGTCATCAAACATACAGGCAATGGTGGTGATGTTGTTGTCTGGCAAACCGATCCTTATGAATGCCAACTTACTCCAATTCTCGCTCCTACCTTCCCCTGGACCATGATCTCACCATTCAAGTCATCATCTCCAAGACTGTTAACCTCACTTCCTCTGGAGATTTTCCCTCCATGGTCTCCAACTTCCTTAGACTCTAACCCCAACAGCCTGCTTTTACCTACTTCCAAAGTTCCAGAAACAGGACTGACCTGGTAGACCCATTATTTCAGCCTGTCCTGCTCCCTATGAATTGATTCTTCTTATCTCAATCTATTTTCCCTCCCTTTGTCTAGTCTCTTCCCACCTACATTGTGACTATTTCGATGCCCTCCGTCACTTTAACAGTTTCCAGTTTCTTACATTAATTGTCTCCTTTTTGTCATGGACATCTATCTCAGCACACTCCCATCCCTCACCAGGACAGTCTGAGACCTTCTGCTATTTCTTCAAACAGAGGTTCAACCAATTTCCATCTACCACCATCCTCCTCTGCCTACTACACTTGTTCTCACATTTGTGCCACACAAGTGCCAGTCAGTAACCATCTCCAACAAGAGGGAATCCAACCATCTCCCCTTGACTTTCAATGCCATTATCATCACTCAATACCCCATCATCAACATCCTTGTGCTTACCATTGACCAGAAACTGAATGGACCAGCCATATAAATACTGTGGCTGCTACAGCATGTCAGAGACTATGTGACTAACTCACCTCCTGACTCCCCAAAGCCTGTCTATCATTTACAAGGCACAAGTCAGGAGTGTGATGGAATAGTCTCCATTTGCCTGGATGAATGCAGCTCCAACAATGCTCAAGAAACTTGACACCATCCAAGACAAAATAGCCCGCTTGATTGGCACCCCCATCCACCAACCGGAGCATTCACTCCCTCCACCACTAACATACAGTGGCAACAGTGTGTACTATATACAAGATGCACTGCATCAAATCACTAAGCCTCCTTCAGCAGCATCTTCTAAACCTGCGACCTCTATTACCCAGAAGACAAGGGCAGGAGGTGCATGGGAACACCACCAGCTTCAAGTTCCTCTCCAAGTCACACACCATCCTGATTTGAAAACATATCGCCATTCCTTCACTGATGCTGGGTCAAAATCCTGGAACTCTCTTCCTGTGGGTGTACTGACATCATATGAACTGCAGCGATTCAAGAAGATGGCTCACCACCACCTTCTCAAAAGCAATTACGGATGGGTGATAAATGTTGGTCTTGCCCGTGACATAACATCCCATGAAAGAATAAAAAAGAATTGAACAATTTATTCCTTTAATGCCACCCACTTCCTCCTAATAAAGGTTGTTACCAGTTCTTACTATGGGTACCTATGTGGCTCCTAGCTTGCCTACATTTTTGTGGGGAGTGTGGAACATTGTTTGTTCCAGTCTTATTCAGATTCCCTCCATCTTTTCCTGGTTAGTTGATAACTGTATTGATGCGGTTTCCTGCTTTAGCCCTGAATTGGAAAATTCCATTAACATGTTTCCAGTTTCTGCGCTTCTCACACCTTCACATGGTCCACCCCAAACTCTTCTCTTCCCTTCCTCGACTTCTCGGTCTCCATTTCTGGGATAGACTATCAGCAAATATTCACTATAATCCCACTGACTCCCACAGCTAGCTCAGCTACACAATCTTCACACCCCTGCTTCCGAAAAGGACACTATTCCATTTTGCCAGTTTCGCCATCTCCTTCAGATGTGATCTGATGATGCAACCTTCCATATCAGTGCTTCTGGTATGTTTTCCTATTTCCTCAGCTGAGGACTACTGCCCCCACCACCCAACCAGAGGTGACAGGGCCCTTGACCAGGTCTTTCCACTTCCCGCACTTCTGCTCTCATCCCTTCCTCCTCTCCCAGAAACACGATAGAGTTTCCTTGTCATCACCTTCACCCAACCAGCCTCTTTATTCAACAGATCATTTTCCATCATTTCTGCCACCTCCAGCATGATGCAGCCACCAAACCCATCTCATCCTCCCCTCTCAGCATTCCAAAGTGATTGTGTGCTCTGTGACACCCTGGTGTATTCCTCAATCAACCCAAACATCACCCCTCTTTCCCACAGCACCTTTCCATGCAAGCACAGAAGATGCAACACCTGCCCTTTTACCTTCTCCCTCCTCAAGGATGTCCAAGGCCTCAAACAATCTTTCCAGATGAAATCAAAATTTACGTGTACTTCTTTAAATTTAATATCCTGTATTCACTGCCCACAATGTATTCTGCTGTAATTGGAGAGAGCAAAGCAGATTGCTAATTGCTTAGTGAAACACATCTGTTCAGTCTGCAAGTAAAAGCCAATCTTCCTTTTGCCTTTCATTTTACTTCTCCACCCTATTCTCATGTTGACCTCTCTTTCCTTGGCCTCTCTTAGTGTTCCAATGAAGCTCAATGTAAGCTTGAGGAACAGGACCTCATCTTTCTATTGCATACTTCAGAGTCTTCCAGACCCAACCTTGAGCTCAACAATTTCAGATCATGTCCTTTGACCCAGTTTGTTTCCTTTTCCTTTGCATGTTTGGTTTTAAATCATTTTTCTCTTGTTTTGGCTTTCGGAAGGCACGAGTTCACGATTCTGCCATTCACACTTCCTCTGGGCACATGTTTTGTTTCTTCACTTGTCCCGTTTCCAATCCCTTTCGCCATGGACCAACTCTTTTGTCATTTGATCTCTCCAGTCATCCACCCTCTCATATAAATTCCCTTTTGTTCTTATTCAACTCACCCCCCATTTCAAAATGATCACTTGTGCAAAACCTATTTCATTTCTAACTCCTCCCATGCTGATAAAAGCTCGTTGACTTGAAACATAGGGCGGAATCGTCCATGCCCACTGGCATCAGGCGTGCTTAGCGGCGTGAGCGGACAATATGGCGAGTTTCACGACATTGTGAAACGCATTTGCAATCATCCACTCAGCCTGCTGATGATTGCACGCCGACATGTTTTACAACTGCACAACTGGTGAGCTGCACTTCATTCAGGACTTCGAGGTTTGTTTGCCTATCTTGCTTCAGGCAGCAATTGCAGTTGTTAGCGCCAGACTGCGCAGACAGCACCACAGTACTTTTAGGGGGGCTCACAGACAGGTCTCTACCTACCAGACAAGCTCTAAGGCAGGGTGGCTTTGTACAGCTGCAGGGCTAGGGCTTGCTTGGGGAAGGGGGAATAGTGGCCTCAGGCAAGGGAAGAGGCTGCAGGACAAGGGCTGTACTGGGGAAGGAGGGTAACGCAGGTTGTGTGTGGGAAGTCACATGTTGACCTGTGCAATTGGCCTCAAGATGGTGAGGGCTGAGGAAGCAGTCTCCAGAGCAGATGAGGCTAGATGGCAATGTGAGGGTGCATGTGAATGCATGAGTAGTGATGTCCCTTTAGCTGGCAGGGAGTGAGATGCCAGTGAATGTGTAATGGGCTTGAATGTGTGAGTTTAGAGTGATGAGATGGATGAGATCCTTCACCCTCGATCTGCATTGGATGGCTAACCCCCTCTTTGTAGCATTTGCTCTGATCACCACTGCCATCACCTACCAAGCTGGAGAGGTAATATTGCCGTCCCTCCTGCCACCAGAGCAGGACCAGAGGACATTTTGCTGGGCCTCCACAGCACCCAAAAGGTGCTTGAAGGGTACGTCACTAAACCTGGGGTCTGCAGTCTTCTTGCCTTTTGGGGCCATGTCTTATTTACAGCAGTCCTGGGATAGAAGCACTGAGAGGTGTGCGCGCAGCTGTATTTTAAAAGTGGTGCCCGGTGTGATGAAGTGGCAGGGTGATGCTGTTGCAGGTGAATCAGAGCCCACCCACCATCGACATGGAGTGTTTCCCAGGAATGCATAATTAAAGGTGGGTTTGAGACATGACAGCGTGAGAAGTTGCCATTGAGGCCAACGGATAAAACATTGTTTTACCCAGCCGCCACTGCACTTAGTGCAAATCTGGGATGATTTTGCCCATTAACTGTTTTTCTCACCACAGATGCTGCCTGTCCTGCCAAGTGTTTCCAGAATTTTCAGTTTCCAGCGTCTGCTGTCTTTTGCTCTCATAAGGATCTTTAATCTTTCATCAAATTGTGAAAAAAAATGCGATTAGGAGTAATTTTAAACGAACTAATCGAGCAAGAAACCTTGAATAGATCGCCAATTTTACTTTTTAATTAATTGGACAGTAAAATTGTAACTTGTGTAAAATCAGCACTGCAGCTAATCCATAAATTTCTCTATGGGCGAATTAGATTAAAATTGCCTCCATTATTTCTGAAGGTTGCCAAAGCTGCTCAGGATTAATGCTACAGCCTTACACAGTAATGTGGCAGTCATGAATTACCACTGGTGGCTATTGTGCTATTCATTACTGTAGGTCCTATTCAGATCCTATCCCTCCATGGATTTCCACCTTACTGCGGTGGACAGGCTGATGTGCTCTGACAACCCCTTGAGCGATGTTGTCAGGTGCTCATTGCTTCAAGTAGGCCCACCCATGATGGCAAGGTCCGGGGTCATTGTTGCCAGACAATGTGCCGCCCAAAAAGTCCTCAGCAGCAGAAATGGCAAAGGAAGACTGTGCGTCTCACTGACTGCAAAGGTGGAAGAAGGCTTCAGCAGCAAAGTGGTCACCATGGTTCATTATGTCACTGAAACCGGACCACCAACCTGTCAAGATCGTGTGGGCAATGACATGTCCCAGGTCCCCACATTAAACAAAGTCACACGCAGGCTTCTACCAGGGACCATTTACCAAGTTCTGTGGCGATGGAGAATTGGCGACAGCGACAGGGCTGTGAACTTGGGAGTCCTTAGTCCAGAAGCTGCACACGGTTGACAGGTGCATGAAATTCTTTGGATACCTGTCTTTGGGCAGCAGCATTTGGTCAAATGGACAAAATTCCTCACTCAACGAATGGTGTTTCTCTTCTCAAGGATGAAAATGCCATCCGTCAAAGCTGGAAAGAACAACACCTCAACTGTGAATCACAGTAGTAGCTGATACTCTCCAGGCCATCCCTCTGTACCCTATGGTAGAATGCATGGGTGAGCCACCACCAATGAGAGAGCTGCAAGAAGCAATCAACAGATGAAAAACAGCAGAACTAGTGGCCCCGATGGTATTATAGCTGAGTTCGTTAAAACTACGGGGGCTTTTGCTCACATCCAGACCCCATGTACTCATCCTATGGATTTGGGAGGAGAAAGAGACTCCCATCACTCACCCCCCCACACAACCACACACAACATCCGCCCCAACCGAATTCAGGAATGTGACAACTGTAACTATCTTCAAGCAAGAAAATAAATCATGCTGTGGAAACGATCAAGGTATTTTCCTCTTGTCCATAGCAGGGAAATCCTGACACACATTCTCCTGATTCTCCTAATTCCTGTGGCTGAGGAAATCCGGAAATCCTCCCAGAGACACAGTTTAGACCTTCCAGAGGAGCTTTTGACATGGTCTTTGTTGCCAGACAAGTCCAAGAAAAATGTCAAGAACAAAATAAGGAACTATTCATTGCATTCATTGACCTGACCAAAGCATTTGACTCAGTAAATCACAAGACTCTGTAGATCGTACTCTAAAGATCTGGATGTCCAAGAAACTTCATCACAATCCTGCAATTGCTTCATGATGATCTGACTGCAACTGTCTTGAGATTAGAAACATACACCTTCAAAATATAAACCGGGGTCAAGCAAGGCTGTGTGACAGACCCCATACTATTTATAATTGACCTGACAGTGGCTAATCACCTCATTAAATATCAACTACTCTTTGGTGTCAGTGCTAAATACCGCCTAGATGGAAAACTCTTTTACCTCAGTCATCATCATGCAATGTGATTAATTGATCATAATAATTACATAGTTTCCTATGGCTACTCCTGCTAAGATCCCATGCCAAATGACATAGAAACCCATGACTTAATTACGGCCAGTCTGCTCCAGTTGCAACTATCAGAATCCCATGCAGCAATGCAGTGCAGCAAAAAATAATTAGAAACAAACTGTCCTTAGTAGGAGCTACTGCCAATATTCTGGGCAGAATTCACTGGTAGTCACTTTGCTGTTCTTCATTATTGCAGTTATGTATTTTGGCATAGTTTGAGAAACAATCATGTAGTGAACATATGTCACCAAAAAAATGTAAATCTTCTCAGTTGAAGTGGGGCTTTTGAGCTGTACAGCAATTATGGGGTTAAAATGATTCTCGAATGCTAAGCTTATTAGGTGCAAAAGCAACAAAGAAACTTTATTGCAGATGTGTGAGTCACATGGTTTGTTTCAGTAAACAATATCACAAACATATCTCCTGAGGACATCTTGCTGGGTGATTGGTGCTTAGCACCTACTTTGATCCAGCAAGTCTGTTCTGTGGTCTCCTCTACATTGGAGAGACCAAACGCAGACTGGGTGATCGTTTTGTGGAACACCTTCGGTCTGTCCACAAGCGTGACCCAGACCTCCCTGTCGCTTGCCATTTCAACACACCACCCTGCTCTCATGCCCATATGTCCGTCCTTGGCCTGCTGCAATGTTCCAGTGAAGCTCAACACAAACTGGAGGAACAGCACCTCATCTTCCGACTAGGCACTTTGCAGCCTTCCGGACTTAATATTGAGTTCAACAATTTCAGATCATAACTCTCTCCTCCATCCCCATCCCCTTTCCGATCCCCCTTTTTCCAATAATTTATAATTTTTTTTTACACTATATTTTTTTTCTTTTCCCTACTATTTTTAAATTTATTTCGATCTATTGTTTCATCTCCACCTTTTAGCTCATTTCGATCCCTTCCCCCCACCCCACCCGCACTAGGGCCATCTGCCACTAGCTTGCTTCCCTTAATGTCCCCATTAGCACATCTTTTAGATAATATCACCACCATCAACACCCCTTTGTCCTTTTGTCTATGACATCTTTGGCAGTCTCTTCTTGGCCTCCACCTATCACTGGCCCTCCACCGAGCTCTCTTCTTCTACCAGTTTATATTTCATCTCATTTCTATATGTCTTAGTTATGAAGGGTCATACAGACTCGAAACTCAACTATATCCCTCTCTGCAGGTGCTGTCAGACCTGCTGAGTTTTTCCAGGTATTTTTGTTTTTGTTCTAGATTTCCAGCATCCACAGTATTTTGCTTTTATCTCTTCTGGACAGATCTGCTCAGTGCTGATGTTATTTCCACAACTGAAAACAATGATGAGCTGTCCCTGGCTCCAAAGTTGATCTTTATGTATAGGATTTCTCTCCTTCCGTGACAGGGGTGAATGGACATTGTCTGGGGTCCGGGGTCATTTGGTTGTGACAATGGCCTCCTCCATTTCTTAATTAGATTACATGATGGTGGTTATCCTGTGTCATTGTTGTGATGTCCTAGATTCCAGTCCTTCTTAATGGTATCATTTTCTGTTGAGGATGACACTGTGATTGTAATGCAATTAGAATGGTATATAAAAGCAAAATACTGCGGATGCTGGAAATCTAGAACAAAAACAAAAATACCTGGAAAAACTCAGCAGGTCTGACAGCATCTGCAGAGACGGATACTGTTGACGTTTCAAGTCCGTATGACCCTTCATCAGAACACAATGGTATATAAACTGCTTGAAACTCTGTATTGTTGGAGAGGTCTCCTGGTTTATCAGTAGAGATTGTCTCCCCTCTGGTGAGACAATAAAGGCTGCTTGACGTTTGAACGAAATGTCGCATGGAATTTTGCCTGCCCAGTGCCAGGGTGAGGGACTTCTCTGACTGGCTTGAAAGGATATTGGAGAGGGAAGGGAAGGATTCAGTTGTTGTGGTCCATGTTGGGACAAATAACATAGGTAAGACTAGGAAAGAGGACCTGTTTGGGGATTATCAGGAATTAGGAACTAAATTAAAGAACAGCTCCTCAAGGGTTATAATCTCCGGATTACTACCTGAGCCATGTGCAAATTGGCATAGGGACGCGAGAATAAGGGGAGTAAACACATGGCTAAAGGAGTGGTGCGGGAAAGAGGGGTTCCATTTTGGGGGGCACTGGCATCAGTATTGGAACAAGAGGCATCTGTACCGTCGGGACTGTCTCCAACTGAACTGATCTGGGACCAATGTTCTAGTTTAAAGGGTAAATAAGGTGGTCAACAGGATTTTAAACTAGAAAGTTTTGGGGGGAGGTGGGGGGGAGGAGGGTAAAACCCCAAGAAGCATGACTAATGGGAAACAAAGCAGCAGGTTAGCGTGTGTGGGGGGCGGTGGTGGGGGGTGGATTCAGCTTCATGGAAAATTATGAAAAAACTGAAAAGAAAGGAGAGCCCAGGAGAGGCTATTAAAGTTTCCAGAACACAAAATAGGAAAGGGCTAGGAATCTAACTTCAAGCACATCAGATAAAGGGATGACAATAAAAAAGGGGACAGGAAATAAAGGACTGAAGGTGTTGTATCTGAATGCAAGCAGTGTACGAAATAAGGTAAATGAGCTTGTGGATCAGATTGAAATTGGCAGGTATGATGTGGTGGGCATTACGGAGACATGGCTGCAAGGGGATCAGGACTGGGAGCTAAATATCCAAGGATATACATCCTATCGAAAAGATAGGCAGGTTGGCAGAGGGGGTGGGGTTGCTTTGTTAGTAAGATATGAAATTAAATCAATAGCAAGAAATGATGTAGGGTCAGATGATGTAGAATCTGTGTGGGTAGAGTTGAGGAACCACAAAGGTAAAAAAAACCATAATGGGAGTTATGTACAGGCCTCCGAACAGTAGTCAGGATGTGGGGCACAAGATACACCAGGAGACAGAAAAGGTGTGTAAGAAAGGCAAGGTTACAGTGATCATGGGGGATTTCAATATGCAGGTAGACTGGGAAAATCAGATAGGTAGCGAATCCCAAGAAAAGGAATTTGTGGAATGTCTACGAGATGGCTTTTTGGAGCAGCTTGTGGTGGAGCCCACTAGGGAACAGGCAATTCTAGATTTAGTGATGTGTAATGAGGCAGATTTGATAAGGGAGCTTAAGGTGAAGGAACCCTTAGGAGGAAGTGAGCATAATATGATAGAATTTACACTGCAATTTGAGAGGAAAAAGCTGGAATCAGATGTAACGGTATTACAATCTGAATAAAGGCAACTACAGAGGCATGAGGGAGGAGCTGGCCAGAATTGACTGGGAGATGAGCCTAGCAGGAAAGACAGTGGAACAGCAATGGCAGGAGTTTCTGGGAGTAATTTGGGAGACACAGCAAAAATTCATCCCTAGGAAGAAGAAGCATACTAAAGGGAGGACGAGGCAACCCTGGCTGACAAGGTAAGTCAGGGACAGCATAAAAGCTAAAGAGAAAGCATATAATGCGGCGAAGAGCAGTGGGAAACCAGGGGATTGGGAAGCCTACAAAGACCAACAGAGGACAACTAAAAAAGAAATAAGGAGTGAGAAGATTAAATATGAGGGTAAACTAGCCAGTAATATAAAATAAGATTGCAAGAGTTTTTTTTAGATATATAAAGGATAAGAGAGAGGCAAAAGTGGACATTGGGCTGCTGGAAAATGATGCTGGAGAAGTGGTAGTGGGGAACAAAGAAATGGCGGAGGAACTGACTAGGTACTTTGCGTCAGTCTTCATGGTGGAAGACATGAGTAACATCCTCAAAGTTCAAGAGAGTCGGGGCCAGAGGTGAGTATGGTGGCCATTACCAAGGAGAAGGTGCTAGGAAAACTGAAAGGTCTGAAGGTGAATAAATCACCTGGGCCAGATGGATTGCACCCCAGAGTTCTGAAGGAGATAGCTGAAGAGATAGTGGAGGCGTTAGTGGTGATCTTTCAGGAATCACTGGAGTCAGGGAGGGTCCCAGAGGACTGGAAAATCGCTAATGTAACCCCCCTGTTTAAGAAGGGAGTGAGGCAAAAGATGGGAAATTACAGGCCGATTAGCCTGACGTTGGTCGTTGGTAAGATTTTAGAGCCCATTATTAAGAATGAGATTTCAGAATACTTGGAAGTGCATTGTAAAATCGGGCAAAGTCAGCATGGTTTCATCAAGGGGAGGTCATGCCTGACAAATCTGTTAGAATTCTTTGAGGGGGTAATGAGTAGGTTAGACAAAGGAGAGCCAATGGATGTTATCTACTTGGACTTCCAGAAGGCCTTTGACAAGGTGCTGCACAGGAGGCTGCTCAGTAAGATAAGAGCCCATGGTGTTAGAGGCAAGGTACTAGCATGGATAGATGATTGGCTGTCTGGCAGGAGGCAGAGAGTGGGGATAAGGGGGTCCTTCTCAGGATGGCGGCCGGTGACTAGTGGAGTTCTGCAGGGGTCAGTGTTGGGACCACAACTTTTCACTTTATACATTAATGATCTAGATGAAGGAACTGAGGGCATCCTGGCTAAGTTTGCAGATGATACAAAGATAGATGGAGGGACAGGTAGTATTGAGGAGGCAGGGATGCTGCAGAAGGATTTGGACAGGTTAGGAGAATGGGCAAAGAAGTGGCAGATGGAATACAACGTGGGGAAGTGTGAGGTCATGCACTTTGGTAGGAAGAATAGAGGCATGGACTATTTTCTAAATGGGGAGAGAATTCAGAAATCTGGAGTGCAAAGGGACTTGGGAGTCCTAGTCCAAGATTCTCTTAAGGTTAACTTGCAGGTTGATGCGGTAGTTAGGAAGGCAAATGCAATGTTGGCATTTATTTCGAGTAGACTAGAATATAAAAGCAGGGATGTGCTGCTGAGGCTTTATAAGGCTCTGGTCAGACCACATTTAGAATATTGTGAGCAATTTTGGGCCCCGTATCTCAGGAAGGATGTGGTGGCCCTGGGGAGGGTCCAGAGGAGGTTCACGAGAATGATCCCAGGAATGAATGCTTAACATATGAGGAACGTTTGAGGACTCTGGGTCTATACTCGATGGAGTTTAGAAGGATGAGGGGGGATCTGATTGAAACTTTCAGAATACTGAAAGGCCTGGATAGAGTGGATGTGGGGAAGATGTTTCCATTAGTAGGAGAGACTAGGACCCGAGGGCACAGCCTTAGAGTAAAGGGAAGACCTTTTAGAACAGAGATGAGGAGAAACTTCTTTAGCCAGAGAGTGGTGAATCTATGGAATTCATTGCTACAGAAGTCTGTGGAGGCCAGGTCATTGAGTGTATTTAAGAGTGAGATAGATAGGTTCTTGGTTGGTAAGGGGATCAAAGGTTACGGGGAGAAGGCGGGAGAATGGGGTTGAGAAACTTATCAGCCATGATTGAATGGCGGAGCAGACTTGATGGGCCGATTGGCCTAATTTCTGCTCCTATGTCTTATGGTCTTATGGAAAGACCCTGTGTTGAGTGTTGGTTTAAAATACTCCACAATACAATCATCCTGGAATTGAGAACAATTATACAGATAGTGAACTGAATCAAAGAATCAGCTCTTAGTATCAGTTCTCATTTTCAGTATAATGCTTTCTGATCACAGAACATACTTTGAGTGGAAATTGTTAAGAAAAGAATTTTATCCTTTTTACATAACACTGTTCTTATTCTTTGGCTCCTTTTCAATTATTTTTTGTTTGTTGTTCTATCAGAGCAGGAAGTGAGCTCACCTGCTGGGATTTAATCAAGAAAACATTTCATTCTTCCCCACAATGCCAAATCCATTTTAGTAAAAGGAAACTAGTGAATGGAATTGTGGACTAATTTTACTTTCAGAATAATGACCCAGCATTTGTTGGACTGGGGAATCTTGTGGTGTGTCCCATTAGTTAGATTTTCTTCCTCAGGTTGAAAAAAATTTGCATCGCAGATATGAACTAATAATAAGCGAGGTCAACAGAGCATCTGGGACATTGGTGAATGACAGGGCCAACAGACAACTTCCTCAACAATGAGGTTTAAGAATAGAAAATGGAACAGAGGAACACAGAGACAGAAAAACAACTGTAATTGTTAAAAGAAAATTGTAAAAAATATTGTTTGCAGGAACAGTCATGAGGACCGGAATTTTGTGCTCTTAGCTGGGCCTGTTAGACTATCTTCTGTTTGATATTTGCAACCTATTATATCCTTCTGACCTGCTCATATTTCTTCATGGATGTTCACCTCTGTGCAGGCAGTATGTGTTGGTTCTTGGTTACAGCACAGTAAGAAAACAGACCTCTGCCATAAGACGGTGGACTAATTGAAAACAGCCTTCAAAGTTATCTAATGTAATGAGACACAACTCACCCACAGACAGGTGTGAATAACCATTATTGATTACCCCTCTCTGATGTTCCTTGGAATGTTTTCCTACATTACTAGTCCTCTATAAATGCAAATTATTGTTGGTTTACCACAACATCTAACTGCCTCTTGAATGACTCCAGAATGTTGTTTCGTTAGTGTGCTGGAAGACCATTCTAGGCGTTATTCACTCCCTTTGTGAAGAAGTCCTTCCTGACATCAGTCATGAACTTAACTTTTATGAGTTTATCTTTAAGCCCCCATTTGTTGCTGCCATTTAGTTAGACTTCAAATAATTCTAAGGGTTTATTTTTTTCTCTCTTCTATTTAAGCAGATATAAAGTTCTGTCTTATTTGTCTCCTTTCAAGGCTAAGGAGTCCAAGTTTTTCTATACTTTCTTCATAACTCAGGCCTCTGATAGTTGGGATCAGTCTCTTCTTTGGCCTTTTCTTCATTTCTTTCAGGGGTTTGATGTCTTTCTTGTGCCTTGGTGACCTGAATTGAATGCATTAATCAGGGTGCAGCCTGACCACAGAACAACACAGCTTCAACATGATGGCTTTAAGTTTAAACTCTATTGATTTGGCAATACTCCTCAGCATCCTGTTTGCTTTATTAATTGCTGCTCTGCAAGCACTGAACAAACATGGTCAATGTGGGACCTGGTATCATTCTTGGATGTCTTCCAGCCTCTCACCCTGACCTAACTAGTTCTACATCATTTGCTAAGTAAATGTGTCTACGTTTTTAATTCCAAAGTGTAGAATTGTGTATATAGAGTCACAGAATAATGCAGCATGGAAGGAGGACATTTGGCCCATTGTGTCTGTACAAAACAGTAATGAATTTCATAGAAGACATCTACATGACCTAGTTCCTCTGAGGAAAATAAAGCATTTTGGAAATAAAACATTTTTAAGATGCTCTTGTGCAGTTTAGTTGTCACATATAACTGTGGTGTGGTCAATCACTAAATAAACAGACTTGTAACTGTGGCTCTCAGAAATAATCATCTCATCTTGAAACATTTTGTTGCCTCTAGTTTGTGTGCAGCCAATATTGTGCAACAATGTGAGAAATTAACATTGCACTGATTAGTTCTGACAACCTCCGATCCTGCCTTCTGACTGAACTGATTGGTTCTGTCAGGCTCCATTCCTGGCTTCAACTCAATCTCCTTTCCAAGCTTGCAACTAATTTGATTACTCTGACAGACTCCAGTTCCACCCTGCAAAAGTTAGGTGACTAAGAGCCTTCTTTATTGTGGAAAGTAAAAGAGACTAATAAATTAGTTTATAACAGTTATAGTAGGGCATCCTGCTCCAACCCGATACCATCTTACTCTCTTAATTAAGAATGGAAGGAAGCGTATACCTATTGCTGGTGAAAAGATTTTTTTAATCTATTGAAGTAAAGCTATCCTTTTTAATGTATGCGAAGACATACCCTTGGCTTTATTGCAACTTACAGAAGACAGTGTCATAGTCCAGGTGACAACTCATTCATTTTAGAGAGAGAGCATCACCAGCACAGTAAAAAAAGGTCTCACCATCCATGTAATTTTTAAAGTGGTGGCCTAGTCACCAGTATCCCCTTAGGGGGTCACATCACCAGACCTCTTCTAAAAAGAAAGTTTCAGAGATAGTATAACCTAGTTTGAGGCACGTGTATATTGCAAGATGGTGTGGTAGGATAAGAGTTTATGCCTGCCTTCCTCTACATGGTCAAATCCCAATCTCATATGCATTGCTATGAGGAAGTGCTGAGCTATTTTTCTTTTTGCATCTCTTAATGGTTTGCTTCAGAGCTGAATTGGCAAAGGACCAAGAGTTGGCCATACATCTGTCCTTTCAGCTGAGAAGTGATTCATATCCCAGGCAACATAAAGGAAGAGGAAGAGGAAAATGTTTTTACAAAACCGGACATTCACTTTAAGTATTGCTTTAGAAAGGAGAGTCTCACCATCTGTACTTTCTTAAAAATTTAAACAGTTAAAAAAAACATTAAGGCTATCTTTATTATCCATTTATGTTTAATCTTGTTGACTTGGTTGGAGTATACTTGATTAAACAGTGTGCAATGGTGACATCATTGTGGAAACTGGCAGGAAAAATTAATAAACGTGCCAGCATGAGGCTTATCTGCTTCCATGGCTCTGCCAGTACGGTTCCGCAGCTTATCTCAGGGAGGTATGTGAGAATGGGGATGTGGGGGTGGGGTGTGGGGGTGGATGGGTGAGGGCTGTTAACTCATCCTTCAATTTTCTCTCTGTTCCTATTGTAGTACACTATAAGGTGGAGAAGAAAACTTGGCCTTTATTTAATGACATTTTCTTATGGAATGGGGCTGGAGAAACTAACTGCAGCATTTGAGTGCCTTCTACTTTACCAATAGATCATGCCATAATAAAATTAAATAAAAACCACAGCAGGAGACAGTTTGGCCCATCACTATGCCCTTTTATATTCTTTCTATTTGAATACTTATCCAATTCCCTTCTAAATGATGTTCCATTGTCTGCCTCAATAGATACTTAAGAACAAGCATTCCATCTTCAAATTTTCAAACGTATGAGACACTTTTTCTAGCTTACCCATTCATTCTTTTGGTGATGACCCTCAGTCTCTGGCCCTCAGCTTAGGACCCTCAGTCTATTGCCCCCTTGTTATCAATTTGCTAGCTATTAGAAACAACATTTCCTTGAGAAAACCTCTTAATTAGAAATAACTCCATGGGCTGAATTTTGAGATTGTCCGAGCAGGCCCGGGAGTGGCTGGGAAAAGATCTGCTGCCCGCGATCGGCTCCCAACCGTGAGTTCATGCTAGCTGGCCATTAACTGGGAAAAAGGCGCACTGAAACCCTCAACGCTGCCTGGGTGGGGACGAGAGGAGGGCAAGCGCAGAAGTCTGTGCATGCATGCAGGAAAGCGCACTGAAAGCTCCCTGAGGGCACAAAGCTGAGGGCACAAAGCTGCCTCAGGGAGCTGAAGAATTAGAGAAACAAAAATAAAGATTTACAAGGTGATATAAACATGTCCTCACATATGACTCAGTCACATGAAGAAGGACATGTTTAAAATGAAGTTGAAAGGTATTTTCTGGTTTTTTATTTACTGTTGGAAACCTCATACTGCCCATAGTGAGATTTCATAAAAAATGCATAAAAACGTCTGCCTGGCCTATTTGCCTGCCCACCAACTGAACAGTTGAATGGATAGCAAGAAATACAAGTTAATCAATTGCTTAAGGGCACTACTAGGCCTCTTAATTGTCTCAGGCAACTAAATGTGGTTTTACATTGATAAACATACCAGAAATGTTGGGGAACACAGGGTTTAGTGAGAGGGAGGAACTGAAAGAAATCAGTATTATTAGGGAAATGGTGTTGGAGAAATTGATGGGATTGAAGGCCGATAAACCCCCGGGGCCTAATAATTTACATCCTAGAGTACTTGAGGAAGTGGCCCTAGAAATAGTGGATGCATTGGTGGTCATCTTCCGAGATTCTATAGGCGCTGGAACAGTTCCTACAGATTGGAAGGTAGCTAATGTAACCCCACTATTTAAAAAGAGAGGTAGAGAGATAACAGGGAATTATAGACCAGTCTGCCTGACATTGGTAGTGGGGAAAATTCTAGAGTCCATTATAAAAGATTTAATAGCTGAGAACTTGGAAAACAGTGGCAGAATCGGACAGAGTCAGCATGGATTTACGAAAGGGAAATCATGCTTGACAAATCTACTGGAATTTTCAAGATTGTAACTAGTGGAGTGATGAGGGGAGCCAGTGGATGTGATTTATTCGGACTTTCAGAAGGCTTTTGACAAAGTCCCACATAAGAAATTAGCGTGTAAAATTAAAGCACATGGGATTGGAGATAGTGTATTGAGATGGATAGAAAACTGGTTGGCAGACAGGAAACAAAGAGTAGGAATAAACGGGTCTTTTTCTGAATGGAAGGCAGTGACTAGTGGGGTACCGCAGGGATCAGTGCTGGGACCCCAGCTATTCACAATATATATTAATGATTTAGATGAGGGAGCTAAATGTAATATCTCCAAATTTGCAGGTGACACAAAGCTGGGTGGGAGGGTGAGCTGTGAGGAGGATGCAGAGATGCTTCAAGGTGGTTTGGACAAGCTGAGTGAGTGGGCAAATGCATGGCAGATGCAATATAATGTGGATAAATGTGAGATTGTCCACTTTGGTAGCAAAAAACAGGAAGACAGATTATTATCTGAATTGTTATAAATTGAGAGAGGGGAATGTGCAACGAGACCTGGGTGTCCTTGTACACCAATTGTTGAAGATAAGTATGCAGGTGCAGCAGATGGTAAAGAAGGCAAATAATATATTGGCCTTCATAGCGAGAGGACTTGAGTACACGAGCAGGGATGTCTTGCTGCAATTATACAGGGTGAGACCACATTTGGAATATTGTGTGCAGTTTTGGTCTCCTTATCTGAGGAAGGATGTTCTTGCTATAGAGGCGGTGCAACAAAGCTTTACCAGACTGATTCCTGGGATGGCGGGACTGACATATGAGGAGAGATTGAGTCGGTTAGGATTATATTCACTGGAGTTCAGAAGAATGAAGGGGGATCTCATAGAAACCTATAAGATTCTAACAGGACTAGACAGGGTGGATGCAGGAATGATGTTCCCGATGGTGGGGGAGTCCAGAACCAGGGGTCACAGACTGAGGATACAGGGTAGACCATTTAGGACTGAGATGAGTAGAAATTTCTTCACCCAGAGAGTGGTGAGCCAGTGGAATTCTTTACCACAGAAAGTAGTTGAGGCCAAAACATTGTATGTTTTCAAGAAGGAGTTAGATATAGCAAAATGGATCAAAGGATATGTGGAGAAAGCGGGAGCAGGTTATTGAGTTGAATGATTAGCCCTGATCATAATGAATGGCGGAGCAGGCTCAAGGGACCGAATAGCCTACTCTTGCTCCTATTTTCTATGTTTCTATGTAATATGTTGGTATTGCAACAAGAGCAAAATGTTGCTGATGCTGGAAATCTGAATTAAAGAGAGAAAATGCTGCAAACGCTCAGCAGTTCAGGCAGCATCTGTGAAGTGAGAAATTGAATTAACAGGAATTTTAATCTGACAAGATGGGCAGGAATCAGTTAAAGCATTTAAAAATGCTGGCATGGCAGGAAGTTGGCAGAAACTGCTGACTTCTGCATTTAAATGGAGCATGTTCTCGAGCATGTTGGAAACCTCTGTGGGACAGGCAGGTCTGTTATTAACAAATGCCGATTGACTGAAGAATGTTACAAATGCTGGACTTTACAGAACTGTTATGTTTTAAAATGTCTCATTTAACTTAAGGTAAAATTGGGAATTGTAGAAGCACCCCCCCCCACAACCCCCCAGCTCTGAGACAACTCTATGTGGACTGTTTGCTATGGGAGTGAAACGCAAACAGAAACCTATTGAAATGACTGCCTTCACACCTCAGTAGCTCATAGCACAGGGACAGCTGCTTTGAGACACACGGGGAGAGAGAAAGTAACCACTGCTGTGTGGTAGAACAAACCAACTACTTGCTGTAGAGAAGCAGGGTGTTTGTAAGAGTTCATTTTCATGTTTGAAAGGAATGGAACAGAACAGAAGAGACTTTTGGATCTTTCAGGAACAAAGAGTCGCCGTTGGGCTTTGCTGGTGGAAGTCGGATCTGGAAGACTCAGGTTAAATAAAACAACTTTGAAGGTCACTAGAAGTTGTGACCTAGCATGGCAGGGAGAAGTCAGCCTGCTGGAAAGCTGGGAGTAACACTGGATTATTCTTGTAATGCTACACATCTGCCAGAAGTGCAGCACACAGGGAAAATGGTTATATACCACATTTATATATAAATAAGGCATATTCCGATTGCACTTGTTCATTAATGCGAATATACCTTATCTTTAGTTTCATGTGTTAATTACCTGTTAAGTAACATCTGATATATGTTGATTCTAGTTTGTATGTTACAGTAAAACTCTTAAAACATGAAATCTTGTTCTTTGGTTAGTTCCGTTGGTTGTTTGGGAAATTCTTCTCTTTTTAAAAGTTGCCAATCTCCACAGGGATCGTAACAATATTTAACCATGAATTCTGACTTTAACTGCCAGGGTGCAGGTTTTCAAGCCTTCTTGGAACTTGCCGGTTTGGACAGGATGAAAGAATTGTGGAGAATGGTGGGGCTGAACAATTGACAGGCTGGAGAGCCTTTAGAAATAGAGATACGATAGTTGCTTCTTTGCTTAAGTTTTTGCTGATAGGGCTTGGTCTGAGAGTGTGTTTTCGATGTGTTATACATAATTTCCAAAACTTTGGAGGTCATTTCTAGTAGTTCTCAGATACAGAAACAACCTGTGCTCACATGCAGCAAGACCTGGACAACATTCAGCCTTGGGCTGATAAGTGATAAGTAACATTCGTGCCTTACCAGTGCTAGGCAATGGCCTTCACCAACAAGAAAGAACCTAACCACCTCTCTTTGACATTCAATAGCATTACCATTGCTGACTCCCTCACCAATAACATCATGGTGGTCACCATTATAAAAAAGTAAAAGCAAAATACTGTGGATGCTGGAAATCTGAAACAAAAACAAAAATAGCTGGAAAAACTCAGCAGGTCTGACAGCATCTGCGGAGAGGAATACAGTTAACATTTCAAGTCCATATGACTCTTCATCAGGACTAAGGAAAAATAGAAATGAGGTGAAATACAAGCTGGTTGAGTGGGGTGGCACAGATAGGGCTGGATAGAGGGCCAGTGATAGGTGGTGGCAAAGAAGAGATTGCCATAGATGTCATAGACAAAAGGACAAAGGGGTGTTGATGGTGGTGATATTAGCTAAGGAATGTGCTAATGGTGACATTAAGGGTAGAAAACAGGACAAGCAAGTGACAGATAGCTCTAGTGGGGGTGGGGTGGGGGGAAGGCATCGAAATAGGATAAAAGGCGGAGATAAAACAATGGATGGAAATACATTTAAAAATAAGGGAAATAGGTGGGAAAAGAAAAATATATTAAAAAAATATATATTTATTTAAAATTATAAATTATTGGAAAAAGGGGGATCGGATAGGGGGTGGGGATGGAGGAGAGAGTTATGATCTGAAGTTGTTAAATTCAATGTTAAGTCCGGAAGGCTGTAAAATGCCTAATCGGAAGATGAGATGCTGTTCCTCCAGTTTGCATTAAGCTTCACTGGAACACTGTAGCAGGTGAAGGACGGACATGTGGGCATGAGAGCAGGGTGAAGCATTGAAATGGCAAGCGACAGGGAGGTCTGGGTCATGCTTGCGGACAGATCGAAGGTGTTCCGCAAAGCAGTCACCCAGCCTGCGTTTGGTCTCCCCAATGTAGAGGAGACTTCATTGGGAACAACGAATGCAGTACCCATTGACTGGAAACTTAACTGGACAAGCCACATAAATAATGTGGCTACAAGAGCAGGTCAAAGGCTGGGAATTCTACAGCAAGTAAATCATTTCATGACTCCTTAAAGCTTGTCTACTATCTACAAGGCACAAGTTGGGAGTGTATTGGAATATTCTCCACTTGCCTGGATGAATGCAGCTCCAGCAACACTGAAGAAATTTGGCATCATTCATGACAAAGCAGCCCACTTGATTGGTAACCCATCCATCACCTTAAACAAAGACTCTCTCCGCCACCAACACACAGTGACAACAGTGTGTACCATCTACCAGATGCATTACAGCAACTCACCAAGGCTCCTTCGACTTCACCTTCCAAATCCACTGGTGCTGTTGATCTCTGTACAATCTCACAATCTATTGTGCAAAAGTAGATGTCCCAGGTGATGGATGCAATGTTTTCCAGGGCTGTCACATACATTTACTTTGAGGTGAATCTGAATGAAACGACCCTGGATTTGCTGTTCTGGCCTGGATTCCCACAGGTATGGGGAAATCAAGATTATATACGTGACAATCCAGGTGCCCTCAGATCAGTCAGCAGTAGTCATCAATCAAAAGATATTCTGCTTCATTAAAGTTAGCTGATATGTAATTACTGGAAGATTTCATGCATGTGTGTGCAAGATACCCATGCCTTCATTCTGCATCAGTCAAGTCTTTCATATATATTAGCATCTCCAAGCTAAGTCAGTGGTTAGTTCATCAGGTACAAGGGCTATCCTCTGGGGATGTGGCTGATGGCACCAGTGAGGAGCCCAAGCACTGATGCATAGGAAGGATACAACAGAAGCCACATGAACAGGTCATTGAACAAGCCATCAGGATACTGAAAATGTGATTCAGGTGTCTGGAGAGATCTTGGGGTGCCCTTCAGTAAGCAACAGCAAGGGTATCAAGAATGTTAATAGCATGCTGTGCCTTGTATAACGTAATGCAACAAAGAGGACTGGAGCTTCAGGAAGTAGAAGACATTGATTGTTCTGTATCTTCAGAGGTGGAGGAGGTGGACATGAAGAAACTTGATAAGTCCAAGGTACCTGCAGACACAAACTTAGCTGTCAGGGATATCCAGGACATTCCAGGATATTCAGACATGCTTCAGCTGATGGAAGGCAATGCAGCCAACTGGTCACTAATGTTGAACCCAGTCTGTCCATCCTTAGCAATCCCACAGTTAACAATTCATCCCTTTCACTGATAGCCACTGCCCATCTTCTACTTTTGTCATTTGCCTCAAGGCTGAAGGTCACTTGACAGGCTACAGGCAACAATGAGGATGACTAGACGATGGAACTTTGAAATAAGGATTATTTGGTACAAGGATTATGGTACATAAATATTAACAATAGATGTGACAATTCAACAAGCTTTAAGCAGACAAGTAATTTCCCTTGTGAAACTATATAGTTTTTGTCTTCCTTTTCCTGTTCCTCCTCATTGGGGCTACCTTGTAGCTATAACAGAGGTAGAGGTAGGCTGCTCATATCCATGTTCTGACTGCTGAGATGTACTTGGCTGACATCCTCTAGGTTTTGGAGCCCATGAGATTCATGCCAATCGTTGCCCCTCCTGTAACTGTTCAGGACAGACGACCATTGAGGCAGGAACTCTGCCTGAGGGGGATGGGTAGGGTGGCAAAGGGGAAGCAATGGGAGTACTTTGAGCAGAGACCTCATTTTATGTGCCCTTGATCCAACTTCAATCCCATGGTCCACCCATATTCACTGCTAGCCAAGAGCTGGAAAATACTTTGCTGCACTTCAGTGAGGTGCTGAATGACCAAGGCAAGGCTTTTATTTATCATATTTAAACTGGTGGACTGAGTGTTTAAACAACTAGCTGAAAGTGGGGTGCGGCAGCGAAAGGTAAGAGACAGCAAAATATAAAATATGTCATTGAAGGATCTTCTTTTTTTTAACTTTGATCAATGGGATATATGCCATGAAGCTTTGAATTTTTTTCTCTTGGGGGAGTGCAGAAGTGGGGAGAGAAATGAAGTTAAAACATACAATGCTATTTCAACAGTGTTGATACTGGCTTTGATTATTCCAAATGAAGCATTCTACTTTGAAGCTCATAAGGTAGCCTTTGCTGGGATAGGCAATATGTTTTCATTTGATTTTACCACACTTTTCATGATGCCAGTTAATGCTAATCCAGACCACTATAACTATTGTTGATGGCCTCCTTTGAGAATTAAATCAAACCTTGTTCCCAAAATGTTACATCAAACTCTCAAGCCTTAAAGTTGATCTCTGTCACTGTCTCTGTTTGCTGACAGACATCTCTGAATTATTTCCCCACAACTCTAAAAAATCAGTTTGGATTCGAATTCCTGTTTGCTACGAAAAAACAACATTTGCAGCAAGAACAGTTAACTGCATACCATGTGCTGGTTTGACTTTTTACGCAAGCTCTCCTGATACTTATTGTAAATTAATGGAAAAAATTGGAAGGGTAATATTTTGCCAGTGCCAGTACACATAGAGCTTGGTCCTTAAACATACTTGACAGAACTTTGGATAAGCTTGAAATGAGGTAAAATTATTGTAAATATCTCTCCCCATTGACGCAGAGCAATATTCAATGGCAAGTGTTTTGAAAGCATGGTACTACCCAGCTGTTAATACAAGCATAAATGTTTATATGCAGTAAGCACAAGCAGAATTTATAATGTTGGCTCTCAAAGAATTTAAACTATAACAAAAATTCTACTCTGGAATAATTAACTCAGTGTTGTTCTGTTAAAGTTTTCATTTTAAAAAAAGTATAAAAATATTTGTGGCTGGCATGGAAATAGTCTGGAAAAGGGAACAATCTTCGAATTGGAATGGTTTGGTTCAAGGCTCTGGTGAAATTGGGCTTCTGCACTCACTTGGATGATCTCAGCGGCATCCTCCAACAGCTCTCTGGTGAAGATGATTTTAATTTCAGGCTGCTATTACCATGAGCAGCGACCCTCCGGGAGGTTCTGGGAGAAGGGGGAAGCAATCGGGAAGAGATGGAAGATATTGAGTGTGAGGAAGAAGCAGCGATTGGGGCAGAGAAAGGGGTGATCAGTCCTGCTTCTCTTGACTCCACGTTCAGCTAAGTATCTTTAAGGCCCTTGAAGGAGCATGTGGTTCACTTTTTCATGAACACAGCAGGTCTGAGACCTGGGTGGGTGGGGTGGGGTGGTTGGTGATGGTGCTCCAACACAAACATATGAACACAGGGATAGAAGTAGGCCAGTCATCCCCTGAAGTATATTCCACCATTCAATGAGATAATGGCTGATCAGCTACTAACTCTATATTCCCCCCATTTCTCCATATCCCTTAATACCTTCGGCTAACAAAAAATCTAGCATTCTCAGTTTTAAAAAATAATTGACAACAGTGGTAAGGCTACCCATTTGCATATGGAAAGCTCCTGATCCCTGTTTCAGGAGCAAGGCTTGGTCACCTCTTTTTCTCCTTTTAACAATATGGTGGTCAATACACTTTTGATATATAATGAGCATGCGTGGCCTGCCCGCCGTACTGGATGATCAGACATCTGCTGGCACCTGACAAAAAGAGCACAATGCTATCGCATTCCTAGGCCATTGCTTTTAATAAACGGCAATTACCATCTTTTTGCATTATTTTTAAAGGATCATGCTTGGATGAAGAGGTTTGTTGTAAAGCCCAAAGAAGAGCAATTGTTGGATAAGGAGCTGGGTGGAGTAGTATCATCAACACTTGGGGAACAATCTGGAGGAGGGAATTGCCTGACTATTACAGAATTCAAATTAAATTAATGAGATAAAAATCAAACAGTTTCTACAACTTGCAGGTAATCTGCTCTGCTGGATTACCACGCAGATGGTGAAGGTGAAAATATACCAAGTTACATTCAGGGGGAAGTGACGCTTGATTTTCATATCCAAGCACCCTAAAATCAGGTACAGTACAATTTAGATGCAGGGTAAAGTAACATGTTTTAATTCCATCCCCCTAAATCAAACTGCTATTGCATCAGAGTGGCATTTTAATATTCTACATTCATTGGCCTTATGATCTCGCTAAGCAAGGCTACCAAACGTAATACCAAATTATTGGGCATATCTGTGCTCTGAACTGTGTTGAGTTTGCCTACGCTCAATTTGCTTAGAAACATCACAGAGATCATAGAAGGGAAGTTTTCATCCCAGAGCTCAAACCCAAATTCCAGAGGCCAGTGTCCTAACTGACTATGTTATTCAATCTGTCTTCGACCAGTTTTATTTGGAAACCCACACACAATATAGTCAGCAGGCAGTAAAAAGAAAACAACACATCTTCATGCATCTGGTGAATAACTACAGCGTTACAAACATGATCTCTCTAAGATGCAGCTGCGCAAATACTAAGGACAACACTGGTTCTATAATGAAAGTTATCAAACTTACGTTTGTTTTTGGAACAAAAACGAATCAGGTCGAGTTCACCTTTAATTCCTATAGCAACATAACATTTCTCAGGCCCACGGCTGCCTCCTAAAGAATGACCTTGTTGTGATTGATGTAGGGGATGTGAAGCAAACTGACAACTGAACCATTTTTGTCTTGTAAACTGACGCAGGTCAATGCTTTTTCCAGCAAAAGAACTTTCAGAGCTCAGAAGAATTTAAAACAGATTTCCAAGAAAAAAGAGTTCTGATGTTTATCGTGTGAATCTCAAAGGATCTTTCTGTTCAGCCCCTCACAGTCACAGCAGAACTGACTGCTTGAGTGCTTTTGTCCATAAAATCCTATCAGATGCAGCACATATCACAACGTCTCATCATTGTGTTGCCAATATTAAGTTCTTAGCCACAAGCCAGAATACCGTAGTAGATTCACATCTGGAAGTTGTGGCTGTTTAAAAATATTGGGCTAGAATTTGGGCTTGTTAATGCCTATTGTTGGGCACTACCAGTACAGGGAAGTTCCAAAATGGCATCCACAGTGATTGCTTACACTCAACTGTTGAATCTCACTGGACAGCATACTGCTGCAGGCGTTAGCACCCCCAATGCTGGAAGGATGCAGAACACACAGGTCATGATTTCAATCAGCACACAATCTGGTTTGGTGCCGGTGGTGCCATTTTGTAGTTCAGTACACCAACCAATGCCCACTCTTAAACTTGTAGAGCTGAACATGTGTTCAGGAAGGACCTGCTGCCATTTTAAAGGGATCATCACTTTCAGGTTAGTTGCTGGCTGATTTCTTCGGGCTACTATAAAATTCTACAAGCGTTTGGTGCTTTCTATAGTTGTTTCAAGTTGCAAAAGTCTACAGTGGGTGGTGTGGCATGTGCTGAAAGACTTACTAGCGAATTCAAGGCTTCTGCACACACCAGGAATTGCTCCCAGAAATGAGTGCACTAGTATGCATTCCCTTTAGAATGCAGCATGACTTGGAGCAGAGGCCATGCAGAATAGGATAAGCTACTAGAAGAAGGAGGTGGAGGAGGAGGAGAAGGCTCTTAGCATGAGGTCATATCTGCCTAGTGTGTTCAGGGAGCAATCCTTCTACCTGAACCTCAGCGAGGAACAATGTGTCAGATGTCTGTCCTCACTGAAATCTGCCATAAATGAGATCTGAAAGGAGGGCAAGGATTAAACTACCGGTGGCCATGGAAATTACCTTTTATGCATCAGGCTCCTTCCATGAAACAGCTAGAGGCATTTGCAAACTCACTATCTCCTATCAACTGTTACATAACACAGGTTACTGAGGCTATCTATTCAATAACAGCTAATTACATCTGATTCTCTCTTGCCAGAGACATGCAGGTGTAGCATGCAGGTGACTCCGCTAGGATTGCAGGATTCTCCAATGTGCCAGGAGTGCACACACATTACTTTGCAGGTACCAGATATCAACTCTGCCCTACAATGAGCTGAAAGGGAATCCACTCTCTCAACATCCAGCTGATGACCATAGACAACGAATCATGTAAGTTGTCCACTGTACCAGCTGCATTTGAGCTAACGTGGCAAACTGAAGCATGGCTACTGGGAGAAAAGGGCTATTGCTGATGGCTGATGACTCTGGTGCACAACCAATGCACATGGGCACAATATGCATATAATGTAAGCCATGCTGCCACACAAAATGTGATAGAGCTGAAAGTTGTTGTACTCAAATAACACTTCTGCTGTCTAGATCAATCTGGAGGAGCCCTGCTACGCTCAGCAGAGCGGATGTCAAGATTTGTGGTGGTCAGCTGCATTCTGGACAACCTCACCATCATGTGGGGCCAGGCCTTGCCACCAGCTATATAGTGAGCAGCTGAGGAGCAGGAGCATGAGGAAAAGGAGGGGGAAAAGTTAGGGAGGAGGCAAATTACACAGACTTTTACCAGCCAGGCTACCCATGAAGAACTCACCCGAGCGACAAACAGGTAGCCACAACCCCAATTCTCCATTCACCAGGAGTCCCACACCTTATATTTTCCCTGTGATTGACCATCACAGCATCTAATTATCCATGAGGCAATAATAAAAGCAGCCACAGAATAAATATTCCAAACCAAATTCGTAGATGAAATCATGCCATATTGCATACAAAGTTAACTAATCATCTCCATGCATCCCCTTAGTGTGTGTCTTGCAATTGCTTTTGCCTGGCCTAGAGCTGATAAACAGGTTTACTCCAATGGATGCAGCATGGCTAGTGGAAGGCTCTGGCTTTCAAAGAAGGAGACTGCAGATTGCCTTGGAGGGCGACCACAAACAGCTCAGGCCCTAGAAAGTCTGGCTGCCAACCGTACCATGTGGGCATGGGCTGGCTGGCTAACTGGCATTAGCATGGAAACTGGTGGAGTTGGAAGGGCAGGAGTTGTCTTCCTGAGAGAGGACAGCAGGTTCATGCTATGTGGAGCTCTTACCACTGTCCTGGGGAAATGCCTGAGCAATCTGCTGGAGCACAGACTTCTTGTCCACTGCAACACCCTGCACGCCCCTTTTCACATTGTAATTCACAGCCATAATGAGCTTACACCACAGCAAGCTGACCTTGCTTGACAGCAATCTGAGCTTCCACTGCAGTCCTCAGATATTGAGTGTCTTCTACTAATGTTGCAATGGAAGCTATAACATTAGACATTAGATGTTGCACTGTAGTTGGATTCACAATTGGTCCATCACTTTCAAGCTTTACATAAAGTTCTGTCCTGGATTTTTTTTTCATTATACTTTCATGGGATGTGGACATTGCTGGCAAGGCCATCCTAATTTTCCTTGAACTGAATGGCTTGCTAGGCTATTTCCGGGAGCAATTAAGAGTCAACCACATTGCTGAGGGTCTGGAGTCAAGTGCAGGCCAGGTGAGGTAAGGATGTCAGATTTCCTTCCTATTAAAATTCCACCAGCTGCCATGGTGGGATTTGAACTCATGGACCCAAAGCATTAAAATAAAAACAAGCTACTGTGGATGATGGGGGTTTGAAATAAAAACAGAAAGTGCCAGAAAAAATCAGCAGGTG
Source organism: Carcharodon carcharias (assembly GCF_017639515.1). Classification (NCBI taxonomy): domain Eukaryota; kingdom Metazoa; phylum Chordata; class Chondrichthyes; order Lamniformes; family Lamnidae; genus Carcharodon; species Carcharodon carcharias. Next base: position 29,279,368 of record NC_054474.1, read on the forward strand.
TGGTGAGAGAGAAACATGTTAACATTTCGAGTACAATTCCCCAGAGCATTAGTCTGGGCCTCTGGATTACTAGTCCAGTGACATTAACAATATGCCACCATCTTTTCTCTGCCCTTTAATATTGACTACAGGCTTACTGAAAGGTTTCCCAATGCACCAAACATTTTGTTGTGTATTTTTACCAACATTCTTTTGTTGGCTACCACACCAAAATGTTTCCCCTTCCAATCCCTGGCTGCAGCAAATTTCTGCCCATGGCTTCCAGCTGTAATCAAGTGATAGTGCAGTGTCTTTAACATTACTCTCTTCTTGGTGTTACTCCATCGTATGACTAGGTTACACCTCTTGGGTACCTGAAAGGAAAAAGGCACAAGGGTGAGGCTGTGATGCAGGGAGGGTGGGAAAGTAACAACTGCATGTTCACATCATTTGCAGTTTGTAAATCAGAAGTGTTGGAGGGGAAGGGGGGGGGGTGGTGGGGTTGGGTGGTGAAGGTTAAGTGAGATGTGAGAAGCTGGATTAGATGTGATGGTTTCCACCCTGCCACTGGTCTCAGCAATAATGGTCAGCACCATCTCCTCCATGGGGCCAGTACATGCAGACAGACCTGTCACTCTCTGGTTAGTTCCTGCTGACTCTGGTTGAGTGCCAGCTTATCCTACAGGAGAAAGGGAAGTGTATCAGTGAGGGTCATGAAATCTGTTTGGTTGATGAGGATGCAAAGACTGAATAGCTGATGTTGTGTGTAAGCTGTGAGATATGTGTCTGAGAACATAACAAATTGGAGCAGAAGTAGGCCATTCAGCCCTTCAAGCCTGGTTCACCATTCCATACAGCCAAAGCTGATCTACCTCAACTCCACGTTACTGCACTTGCAGCAGCAATAAATGTATGTTTCTATGGTGACGTGAAACATATGAATGTTGGCTATGACTTCTGATTGATAGACATTATTGGTAGGTGAGTGATGGGAGTGTGGTTCTTTGACTAGTGTCAGGCTAATGGTGCAGTTGGTGGGATATGGCATTTGAAAATGCACTGATCTTGTGAGGCCATTGAATTTTTTGTGGTGTTGCATCCAGGTCCATGGGGTTTGACCACTGGCATTGACTTCCACAGCTATTTGCTCACAATACCTTTTGATTGAATGTCTGGAGTGTCTTCTGGCCCTCTGCAGATAGAAGATTTCTACTCCTGTCCACCAAAGCCAGAAAACCTTGGACCCCGCTTTCTTCTATGTTGTATCATTCTTCGATGTTCCCCAGATGAGATTTACTTCCTGCAATGATTACCAGCACCTGCTCCAGAGACAATGCATCTTCCCTTTAAAAGGTGCAGGCTAATATTAAGCAGCACAGGCTAGCTTTACGTGGTGCTGGGAAGATACGATTTCTGGCCCGTTGCTGTGCGTGTAATAAATGAACAGCACGGTTAGTGGTGGCTGCACACAGCAATCATTCAAATGAGCAAGCAGCCTGAAGTTGGCACAATGCCTGCATTGCATTGAGCAACCCTGGGTTAATTGCACATTGCGGTCACCATGCTTAGTTTTGGGGCCAATCCAATTTAACCCCCTTCTCAATTTAAATTATCACTGATGTTGCCCTTGTTACATATTCAAGCAAGAGGGCTATGGGAAAGACATGCTATACTGAAAATATTCTGTAAAAAGCACTTCTGCCATCATCAGTATCAGAATTAAACTCTTTGAATGAAATAAACTATTTGAATGTTTATTTCATCACAGCATGACAGAGAGCCCCTATAGAGATGGGCTACCTGGGTAGGATGGCAGCACTGTGTTTTCAGCGGCACGATATGAATTGGGATTCTAGCTGTCAAATTCCAAACTTTGTCTGTACCTTCAGATAACACAGACAGTACAACGTGGCCTCTTTCAAAAGCCAGTTCTGATTTAAGCTCTATTTTAAAGAGAAACTTAACTCTATTTAGTAAATGATGCAATTCGATTCTGATGTTCTAATTTATAAGTACTGCTGGTGTGACTCCATGCAATATAGACCAGAAAGTTCAACAGCTTGATTCAAATCCCTGTAAATTTAATTCATTCACCTGGATAGCATTTGTAACCTTTGGATTGGACATGGGGAAATTAGCTCAGATTCCTGCTTCATTGTTCTAAATTGAGCATTGCTCATAGAACAAGGTTTGGATACGGTACTCTCCACTATCCCTGATTAATCCGTGTCTCTCCAAGTGCATATATGTTCTGTCCCTCAGAATTCTTTCCAGTAACTTCCCCACCATTGAGTTTAGATTGACTGGCCTGTAATTTCCTGGTCTAACCCTTCCTCCCTTTTTTAATAATGGGGCAATGTTAGTAGTCCTCCAGTTCTCTGGCACTCACCTGTGGTGAGAGGGGATTTGAAAATTACTGCCAGGGTCCTGATATCTCTTGCATGCCTCCCTCAATAGCCTGGGATACATCTCATTTGGACTTGCGGATGTATCCACTTTTAAGGCTGCTAAAACCACTAGTACCTCCTCTCTCTCTTATGTTAATTTCCTCTAATATTTCAGTCTTCCACCCTGACGTCTATACCTGCGTCATCCTTTTCCATTGTGAAGACCGACGCAAAGTATTCATTGAGGACTGTACCCATGTTTTCTGGATCCACACAGAGATTACCTCTATGCTCCCTAATTGGCCCTACTCTTTCCCTAGTTATTCTTTTGCTCTTCTTATATTTAAAAATACCCCTTAGGGTTTTCCTTTATTCTATCCAACAATGCTTTTTCATGCATTCTCTTAGCCTTCCTAATTTCCTTTTTAATCTCCGCCCTGCACTTTTTATACTCCTCTAGGGACTCTGCTGTGTTGAGCCCTTAGTATCTAACGTAAGCTTCTCTTTTTCTCTTAATTCTAAACTTTATGTCCTTCGACATCCAGGGTTCTCCAGACTTGGTCCCTACTTTGGGCAGAATTTTTCCATCGGCAAGCAGGGGGCAGGGCCCGCTCGTCGACGCGTAAAATGATGGGGGATGACGTCAGGCAAAACCCCCGACGCCTTCCCTCCCTATTTAAATTTTCAGGAAGGTGGGGGCGCAGCAAAATCAGCTGTGCGCCTGCTGACCTGTCAATGGCCAATTGAGACCATTGACAGGATCATTTAATCAATTAAAGGACCTGTCCGTCCAACTTTAAGGTTGGCGGGCAGGCTAGGAGCCCCGGCGGCAACTAGAGAAAACATGAAACCTCATCCAGCGGCGGGATGAGGCTTCATGCAGGGTTTTAAACATTTTAATAAAGTTAATCTGTAAATTATGAACATGTCCCATCTCATGTGATATTGTCACATGAGGGGAACATGTTAGGGAATTTTTTTTTTCTATTTTTAATAGTTTTCAAAGTGTAAGCAATTTCCCTGAGGCTGAACTTAGCCTTAGGGAGATGTACGCTCTTTCGTGTGCATGCGTGAAACAGCGCACTCTCGCTTTTGGGGATTCCCCCCGCCCGCACAGGAAGTGCATAGCGTTTCCCGCCAGACATTACGCTGGGCGGGCCTTAATTGGCCCACCCACGTAAAATGGTGGTACGGGCCGCTTCGCTGGTGGGGTTCGGCTCCCTGCCTGCCAGAGATTGGGTCAGGCCTGCCCGCCCAACAGGCAGAAAATTCTGCCCTTTGTCTTTACGGGAACATATTTGCCCTGTGCTCTTGTTATTTCCTCCTTGAATGCCTCCCACTGCTCTGCCCAGTTTTATCTGCAAGTAGCTGTTCCCAGTTCACTAGGACCAAAACGTATCTCATCTTAGTAAAATTAGCCTTTCCCTAGTTTAGAACTTTTATTCCCAGCCGAACCTTATCCTTTTTTATAACTATCCTAAATCTAACTGACTTATGGTCACTATCTTCAAAATGCTCCCCTACTGATATGCCTTCCACCTACCCGGGCTCATTTTCAAATATTAGTTCCAGAACTGCCACCTCCCTTGTTGGGCTTTCTGCGTACTGGCTAAAATAGTTCTCCTGGACGCAACTTAAAAATTTTGGTCCCTCCCTACCTTGCACACTGAAACTATCCCGGTTACTATCTGGGTAGTTAAAATCCCCTACTATTACTGCCTTAATATTCTTACACTTCTGTGAAATTTGATTACATATTTGATCCTCAAGCCACCATAAGCTTCTCTTTTTTTCTTAATCCTAACCTTTATGTCCCTTGACATCCAGGACTCTCCGGACTTTGTCCCCTGCTTTGTATTCATGGGGACATATTTTCTGAATAGAAGTGTACTTGTAAGCAGCCAATATCAGTGCTCATCTCTGGATGTGAGCAGGTGCAATGTGGTGGGTGTGGGGTATTGCCTTATCTTCTTCAAATAATCCCAGCAGAGGCTTGTGGTCAGATATAATGGTGAAAATGGTGACCATGAAAGTATTGATGGAATTTCCGAACACCAATCAAAACAGACAAGCCCTCTTTCTCAATTTGAGAATATTGTTGCCCTGCAGCATTGAGCATGTGAGATGTACAACCACTGGGTCGTTTAGAGCCATCCAATATGAAAGTATGGCCCCTACTCCATAAGAGGATGTGTCACAAGTTCAAATCAATTCTTTCTTTGGATCAAAGCAGACTTTCTTAAGCAGTGCATGTAATGGAGCCGGTACAATTAATAGGTTTGGGAGAAATCGCCCATAGTGGTTTATCATGCCTAAGAAGGCCTTTAGTTCTGTAGTATTCTTCGGTGTAGGTACCTCGTGAATAACCTTGACCTTTTCTTCCATGGGATGCGAGCCCTGATGGAACACATAAACTACCTCCTTGGCTTGGAAAATATATATCTCTTGTTTCGAGTATACCCCCACTTGTGACAAGCATTTCAGCTCCTCCTCCAAATTAGCTAAGTGTTTTTTGTCAGTTAGCCCAGTGACTAAGACATCATCCAGATAAACAACGACCTTGAAGTAGATTTTCATGGTACACTGGAAAATAGCACATGCAGATGAGGGCAGTCGAGTATATTGATACAATCCTCAATGTGTATTGATGGTCTCGAATTTCCTAGAGCCTTCTTCCAACTCTACCTGCTGATAGGCCTGGCTCATGTTGAGTTTTGAAAATGTGATGCCCCCTGCCAATTTCAAATATAATCTGTCAATCTTCGATATCGGGTGTCTATTAAGTTTGGTCATTCTGTTTACAGTTAACTTATAGTCATCGCATAAGCGAGCACTTTGGTCTGGTTTCAGTATGGGTACTGTGGGTGCCACCCACTTGGAAAATTGCACTGCTGGTAAGATACCCAACTTTTCCAGCCTATTTAGCTTGGTCTCAACCTTGTCCCTAGAGCATAAGGGACTGGTCTTGTCTCTGATAAATCTGGGGCCAGGATTTTCCAGTTGTCAGGTAGGCTTGGCGGGGGCGGTCATGAATTGGACCACTGCCTGTGATTGGGCCATGACCACCATGTCAAGCCAATTAACGGCCCAGCCAGTGTGAATCACGCGCTGCAGTGCTCAGCGCTGCCCGCGTGGTGGGGAGGAGGGTGAGCACTGAAATTCGCGCAAGCGTGCGGCTGCGCACAGTAAAAGCTCTCTGAGCCACAGAGCTGCCTCAGTGAGCTGAAGCTTTTTGAACATAATAAATAAAGAATTTTAAAATGTTAATCACAAGTCCCCTTATGTGACTCTGTCACAGGAGCAGGGACATGTTATAAAATAGTTTGGAAAATTTTTAATTTTTAAAAAATTGATTGAAGTCTCATTCCACTTGTGGATGAGGTTTCGCAAAAAACCGAAAGGCTTCACCTGCCTGCCAACCGTAAGGTTGGATGGGCAGTGAAAAATGTCTTTTAATTAACACTTTAATGGCCTTAATAGGCTTGTTAATTGTCAGCGGGCGTGCTGCCGACTCCCATGCTTGCTCGCCGACCGAAATATTGCGCAATTGCACGATGACTTCAGGATGCTCACCCAATGTCATCGCGCGTCATTTTGCGTTCGTTTGGGTTGGGCACATGCCCACCCGACAAGTGTAATATTCTCCTCTGGACGTTATATTAGGCTCTATGTGGATTTTGTTTTGTAGCCCACATATCCTTCCCAGCTCATCACTGAAAATGGAAGCTACTTTTGTAACAATTCCTGTTAGTTTCTTGCTCTGATTTGAAAAATCTCAGCCCATTACAATTTAATCTTTTTGAGCCAGTTGCAACCAATTAAACTGGGGCCTGTCCCAGCTACTACTATAAGGGGTAAATTTACAGACTGATCAACATACTGCATCTAGACTTGACATATCCTTTTCACTCTTATTTTTTCACCCGTGTATGTTTTTAGTTTAGTGTCCGCTCCTTCCAAACTTAAAGGATGGACTCCTTTATTCAAATGTCTGAGTGTATGTTCTCCTACAACAGACATTGATGCCCCAGTATCGAAATCCATCTTGATGGGTTGTTCACTGACTCTAATGGCTACCTGGATTGGCTCAGTTCTACGCACTTGCAGGTTATATAATGAATAGATGTCAGATTCTGCTTCCTCTGGTTCTTTAACCACACAGATTTCGCAATTTCTATCTTTGTTTTTTAAAATGCTGTCTCAGCCTATTTTGACAGTGCTGCATTACGTGACCATTGTGGTGGCAGAAAAAGCATTCGATATTTCTGAACTGTCGATTGCCTGCTGGCTGCCCGGATTCACTTCTCTCATTAATGTTGTGGGTTTTCACTGTAGTACTGTTGTTCTTCAATGGTTTGTACATAGTGGGCATTCCCCACCTTTCTGTGGAGTCTGATGTTTTCGCGCCTTTTGTTACCAGTCCTTCCTGCCCTACAAGGTGGAAGGTGCCATTATGTGTACGTCTTATTGCCTCCTAGTCTCTTAACAATGCTCTCCATGGCTGTTGCCAATTCTAATGCCTTACTGAAGTCTAGATTAGTTTCAGGCAGCAATCTCATCGTCTCCGATTCCGCATATCAATCGGTCTCTCAACATGTCATTAATTGAAGTTCCGAACTCACAATATTCCATTAATCCCTTTAAAGCAGCTACATAGCCAGTGATTGTCTCTCCTGCAAGCCTATTCCTCGAATTGAATCTAAAATATTGCATAGTGACTGAGGGCTTTGTCTTCATGTGGTTTTTGACAATATTTACTAACTTGAAAAAAGTCTTCGTATTGGGGGTGTTTGGTGATGTGAGGCTGCAGATCAGCCCATGTTTTGCTCCCGTATATGGACAAAAGAATAGCCCTCTTCTTGTCCTCTCCCATGATGTCATTAGCGGTAAAGAAGACTGCTAGGTATTTGGCGTAATGAGACCAGACATCGGAAATGGGCATGAATGGATCAAAATGCCCAATCTGTGGCATACTCGATGACTAAGGAGACTCCGCTTTCAAACAGCTTCAAGGTAGTGGTGAAGTAACATAGCTGGCTTACCACAGTTTTCCTGACTGCCGTCAATTGATCCGGTTTATCCTCGTCACCAGTTTTATGTTTTAGGTTATTAAGTTCATTTGTCCATCGAATGCAAGCTGTGCCCTTGATATTAACACATTAGTTGTCACTTGAAACAAATAGGCAGACAGTCCAATTAACTGCACAAACACTGGTGGTTTATTGGAACTAAGCACAGAACACTAATACCATGGGCAGGATATTGAGTCGGCAAGTGAGGGTAGGCAGGGCCCGCTTGCCGATCGTAAAGTGACGCGGGATGACACTGGGCGGAACTCCTGATGTCACCCCACGTCATTTTAATTTTCAGGTCAGCGGGGGCGCAGCCAAATCAGCCGTGCGCCCGGCAACCTGTCAATGGCCAATTGAGGCCTTTTAAAAACAAATTCAACTAGTTAATGGATCTGCCCGTCCAACTTCAAAGTGATCTCGTGACTATTGACCAATCACAATGCAGCGTGGGCTACTTGATTAACCAGACGTCTAGAACTGGAGGTGATTGAAAAAGCATACATGGGAAAGAATTTTCCCCCCACTGGTTTCATGCAGGTTTTTAAAAATGTAATAAAAGTTTGAATAAAAGTGATGGACATGTCCCAACTTATGTGACACTGTCACATGAGGGGAAATGTCAGGGAAATCTTATTTTCGTGCATTGACCATTTTTGAATTTGGCGTCGATCTCCTTGAGGCAGCACTTAGTCTCAGGGAGGTGAGCGCACTCTTTCGTGCACATGCACAGAAGAGCACATTCCCAGTTTAGGGAAACACCACCCCCCCCACCACGCACCCCCCACCACTGGCCCGCACAGGAAGCACAAAATGCTTCCTGGCGGATGTCACGCTGGGCGGGCCTTAATTGGCCCGCCCACGTAAAATGGCGGCGCGACAACTTCTGTCTGAACTTTGCCCCCGATGGGGGGAAAATTCTTCCCTATGTGTGCTTCTTCAACTACCTCCAGCTCTAGACTTCCTGTTAACCTAGTAGCCCGCACTGCATAGCCAATAGTCATGTGGTCAATTAACTACATTCTCTTAAAGGTACATAGCACTCCATTGTATCACATGTAGGTACACCCACAGTGTACACCTACCCACATCTGACTGAGCATTGTCTTTGTTTCCTGGGAAGAAAAGCAAAGATGCAGCAATACAATGCAGCAGGTCCCCATGTGCCACCCTGCACCATTTTGATCACAAGTTGTATAGACAGAGATCACTGAGCTGAGAAATTGGTGGGAGACAAGTGGCATGCTTAGGTCCAATTGTTTTATTTCGGAATATATTCTACAATAGAAGGTCATCACAATCCCTTATTGTTGGGTAAACCTTAACTTCTGTTTTAAGAGTTAACAGAAGATGGATTATTAAAAATTGTATCACTTTGTTAAACTCTTTACATACATCCTCATTGTGAAATTGCTGAAAACATGTTCACTGGGAAAAATGAAAGACTTGCATTTTTAGCACCTTATTGACTTTAGGACATCCCAAAGTACTTTAGAGCTAATGAAGTACTTTTTGAAGAGTAGCCACTGTTGTAATGTAGGAAATATGGCAGTCCAATCATGCACAGGAAGCTTCCACAAACAGCATGACCAGATAGTTAGGGATAAATATTGGCCAGGAGACCTGGCAGAATTCCTCTGCTCTTCTTCAAAATATTGCCAGGGATCTTTTACAACCACCTGCTCAGATTAACTTCTCATTAGAAAGACAGCACTTCTGACGGTGTAGCACTCCTGCACTGGATTATCAGTTTAGATTGTTGCGCTCAAAGCCTAGATTGAGACTTGAACTTGGAACCTTCTGAATCAGAACTGCCAACTGAGCCATGGCAGATACTTGGGACCATTTTTAATACTCTTGCACCTGACCCCTTTTACACGGAGGAATCTACTCTTGCTCTGGAATCAATTTTGTACTGAGATACTCTGATGAAGAAAATAAAATGCTTTTTACATTACACCTCCACCGCCTCCATATTTCCTTTGTATTGTAATTCAGGCAGTTTTAAAGTCGCCTTTTTATTATTTTTCAGATATTGGAAGTATTGAAGGTGTGACAGGGTTGGTCATTTGGGACATGCTTGAATGGCTTCAGATAAAGATAGACATTTGTTCATGACAGCTGGAGATATGTTATTAGCAGGAAGTGGAAAATAAACACACACTTCAAGGAAATGGTTAGGCTCTGGTGTCCAAGTTGAGCTTTGATGTGTGAATCAATCAAACTGATGTTTACCATATGTTATATTACTCATTTATTACATCGCTTAAATCTTGAAATAACTGTTTATGCTATCTATATAAAGGAGATCAGTAATTCAACAAAATTTCCTCTGATGCCCAGAGTAAACCATTTTCTTAAACCATATCTGTTTATATAGCCTGCTGTAATCTACACCTAAAGGAAGCAGATCATGCCTCCTGAATATATGTCCTCTGGTGAAGAAGTCCATTCATGAGCCTTCTAGGTGTATACCCTCCTGGTATGAAGCTTCTGAATTATAAATCTGCTCTTTGCAAAGTGTTTTGTAATTAACACATCTTTGTCTTGTTGACATTTCCTACTTTCTGCAATGCCTGAAAATATGTTACATTTTCGTTCCTTTATTCCTCTGTTAGAAACATATCCTGCAGGACAATAAATTCTTTCAAAAAATTATAAGGGTAGTGCATGATTTGGACACTTGGGGCAACCATGGGTGGGGGGGGGGGGGTGGTAGTGGGGGGGCCGGCGGTGGTGGGGGGGGGTGGGGGGGGGATGGGGGTGGGGGGGGGATGGGGGGGTGGGGGGGGGGACAACATTTCCTCCCTCCATTGGGGGGGGGGGGAAGTGCGGAAGCAGGCGCAGGCGGGCTTCCAATTGGTGAGCTGCCATTTTACATGGGCAGGCAAATTAAGGCCCACCCAGCGTGATGTCTGCCAGGAAGCGTTATGCGCTCCTTGTGTAGGCGGGATGATGGGGAGGGGGAGGTGGGATTCCGGGTGGGATTCCCTCAGCCGGGAATGTGTTCTTCCATGCATGCGCGCGGAAAAGCGCACAGATCTTCCTGAGGCAAGGTGCTGCCTCAGGGAGATCGGCTCACATTGTAAACTTTAAATAAAGCTGAAAAAAATTTCCCTGCCATGTCCCCTCATGTGACACTGTTTTTCAGAAGCCCGCCAGGGCTCCCGGCCTGCCCGCCGGCCAGCCCGCCAACCTTAAACTTGGACAGGCAGGTCCAATAATGACTTCAACTACTTTGTTAATGACCTTAATAGGCCATTGACAGGCCTGCGGACATGCAGCTGAGTTGGCTGGCATGCCCACCGACCTAAGAATGTGAATGACATGGGGCAACGTCGGGATGCACGCCCAACATCACTCCGCGTCATTTTACGCGTTGGCGAGTGAGCCCCACTCCCACTCGCCAACCGGAAGATACAGCCCTTGGGAATTTTTTTTTTAAATTAAAAGGTCATAAATTCACCTGTGGGCTGGGAGCAAGCATGCCTTTTCCAAGAAACCACCTGGTCAGTATGGCACTTGAGAGGGTAATAACTGTGTGCTTGGTTGCACTGCAATTACTTTAATCGATGGAAAAAAAAGCTGTTTAAAGACAAAGGCCTAGTGATTTACTGGAAGTCACCTGATGGAGGAGCTTTAAGTTTTGAACTTGTGTTTTGTGAACTCAGCTGGGACCGAACTGGGAAGGGAAAAGCTGACCTAGCTCACACTCGCTTTGTCTTGCCTGAAACCATGATTGTCAGTATCCAGCTAAGAATCCTCATCTCAATGGAACATGTCTGCCTTTGAAAACCTCGCCAGCTCTATTTTCCTCCACATCGAAGCCCTGTTGGTGAGAACCTTCAGGCCTCTACAGTAAATAATAAAGTAAGTGATAAATAAAGGTAAATAATTTGTCATTTTGGTGAATGAATTGAACTTTTAAATGAATGATACAACCTGCAGAGTAGTGGGGCTAGATAAATTACACATTCTTCCCATTACCGTCATAACACTTCAAAGGAGGTACAAAAGTCTCTACCTCTCTTTTGAAAATAGCACAAAACTAATCCTTGGGGGCAATTTAAACTGGATGAAGTTAAAATTGCCTGGGTCATTTACCAGCGCAGGAGCCCCTGGGCGATCCCCTGACCTACTGCGATTTTAACCTACACTACCAAAAGACACCCTTGCAAAGCTGAGAAGGTCCTTTTCAACCTATATCTCCAGTGCCAATGATGTCATCAGGATGCAACTATAATTTTTAATAGATGGACTGAGTGGGAAGCAGCAATGAGTTTTCCACAAGGTCAGACCAACGAGGTATGGATCAGAGCCAGAAGCGGCCCAAAAGGTTATTTAAAAATTGTCTTTTACTTTCATTCTGGGACCAGCAATTAAAAATTTGGGCCCTAAATTCCAAAGAAGCAATATGAAATATACTAAAATATGATTGTTTAAGCATATGGAAAAGAAACATGAAAAGATTAATTGGTCCTACAAGCCTGCTCCATCCAGAGATTGAGAGTCAAGGAAGCAGTTGCCTAAGCAAGGCAAAGTGATAAAACCTTAGGGCTATTTATATAAAGCCCTGGAAAATAACTCACCAACACCATTCTTCCCAAAGTAATTTCAAGCAGCGCAATATCTATAATCCTATCAACATCTCATTTTCTTTCTATAATTTAAAATTTCCTCCACAGTTTAATATTAAGGGTTAACATGTAATCAATTCCTTTGCACCTTAATTAGGATATATGTATGCATGCTGTGCTTTTAATCCATTTGCAGATGCAATCAACACAGAATCTGTGAATTGATGTAAACTTCAACTTATTATACACTATTCTTCCTGTCAAAGAAAACAAATGAAAATATTAAGTCTTATTTATTTCAGAGTAACTGATTTTTTAATGGGGTGCTAAGTCATAATTACTGATGAACAACCTGTCTGCCCCTGAAAAACTAACTTTACAAGTGTGGAGTCTTACTTGCGAATTATAATTTCTGTTTTTTACCTCTTGTGGTGGGATTGTTTTAGGAGACTATAAGTGAAGAATCACTGGGTGGGATTTTCCAGACCCACCTGCTGCCAGGATTGTTCAGTCCCACCAAAACTCAATGGACTTTTGCCTGGCCCGTTGCATCCCCTGCGGCAGGTCTTGCCACAGTGGGGCAGGAAAATCCCAGCTACTATAGGAAGTGATGTCACATTTAACATGACCTGAAAGTTGTGGGTGTAGACTAACAGACAAAGAGCTGTATAAATATGTCCCTCTAATTGTGGTGTGTATACATGTTCCAGTTCCAGATACAAAAAAAAGCCTATGTAGTCATCATATATTGTTTCTATTTCTCTGACTCCCACGTCAATCACACAGTAACTGAGCAAATCATACAACATGGTGGCAGCATTTGAGGTTTTATGAGGAACACCACACACAACAGTGTAACAGCACTGCAGAAATTCTGAACACCAAGTACAGTAAAGTGCTAGCCAATTTCCTATCTCGACCGGCTGAAGATACCTCAGGAGTTTAACAGCGCAGAAGACCCACCACTGCTAGGCTGACTGCCTATAATGGCATGCCAATTAAGTACACTGGAACAATAACTTGTAGTGCAGCTATCGGAAGTCAGAATGGGTACCACAACAGTTTTACCTTATCAGCACAGCCAGCTATTGCAGGACTTCCAGAATGCAAAGCTTTACGGATTGTAACAGTCCATGAAGTCAGCACTGTACTGAAAAGTATGGAACATTGTAGCACAGAATGCACTGAGTCAGTTAGAGACTTGCAATTGCTCTACCTGAACAAGCTTGACATAATTAAGTAATTGGTGACTTCAAGGGAGATGTCATGCTGCATGTAAGGGAGGATGCAGTTCCTACTATTAATTTGTTAAAGGAGTGCAACATGCACATTCAAAAGAAGCTTAAACTGGAGCTTGATGAGATGGAATGCAATGGAATCATCCACCGAATGTGCCAGCATACCAATTGGAGCAGCTCCATTACCTGCGTACTGATAAAAGATGGCAATCTCAGGATTTGCTTACATCACTGATGGTTAAACTTAGCCCTCAAGCAATGTCAAAATCCTGACTCTTGAGGAGCTGGACCCTAAGTTCACTGGTACTAAATATTTTCCAAAGCCCAACATGAAGCAGGGATATCGGTCTGTCCACTTAGCCAAAGAGTCTCAGCTGCTCACAACATTTAGAACACCAATCAGAAGACACTGTTTCAGACAGTTGCTGTTTGGAATGTCTTTCAGCCAAGATGTATTCCAACAATACATGGATAGAATAACAGAAAATGCACTGGGCTGCACCTGTAGAGCTGATGACATTGCACTGACAGAACGGACCTAGGCAGAACATGTCTGAAACTTGCATTTGCTATTGATGGCTGCTCTTTGTGAGGGCCTTGTGTTCAATAGCAAGAAGTACCATGTCAATGTTGGGCACATCAACTTATTTGGCTCCATATATCTTGCTACAGGAATACACCCAGACCCAGATAAAATAGAGGATTTCAGAGTCATGCCAACTCTCCAGGACTGAGAGGATCTACAATGGTGCCTAGGGCTGTTCAAAGTCTTGGCCCTGTGTTTCTTTAATTTCACTGAGTGACCATCTCTGCTAGGGATCTGCTGCACAGAGATATGGCAAGGAGCACACCAGCAAATGTTTAAACTTTTAAAATCAACATTATTAAAGCAGGATAACATACTGTAACACAATCATCCTACCTATTCTGGAAGAAATTAGCATTAGCAAAAAAATAGTACTGGAGAAATTAATGGGACTGAAAGTTGGTAAATCCCCGGGAGCTGATGATCTACATCCTGGAGTGTTGAAAGAGATGGCTGTAGTGATAGTGGATGCATTGGTGTCATCTTTCAAAATTCTACACACATTGGAACAATGCCTGCAGATTGGAAGGTTGCAAACGTAATGTCCACTATTTGAAAAAAGAGGGAGAGAGACGAATAATAGACCTGTTAGCCTGACATTGGCAGTAGCGAAAATACCAGAATTTATTATACAAGATATGATAGCTGGACACTTAGAAAACAATTATCTGATTAGACAGAGTGAACATGGATTTATGAAAGGGAAATCAGGCTTGAGAAACTTGTTGGAGTATTTTGAGGATGTTACTAGCAGAATAGATAAGGGAGAACCAGTGGATGTGGTGTATTTGGATTTTCAGAAGGCTTTCAATAAAGTCCCACACAAGAGGTTAATAAACAAAATTAGAGTACATCGGATAGGAGGTAATATACTGGAATGGACTAAAGGTTTGTTAATGAACAGAAAACAAAAAGTAAGGATTATCAGATCATTCTCAGGTTGGCAGGTTGTTGCTAGTCGGGTACTGCAAGAATCAATGTTGGGGCCTCAGATGTTCACAATCTATGTTGATGATTTAGATATGTGGACCATATGTAATATTTCCAAGTTTGCAGATGACACAAAACTAGATGGGAATGTGAGTTGTGAGGAAGATGCAAAGAGGCTTTAAAGGGGTTTGGACAGTTTATGGAATGGGCAAGAATATGGCAGATGGAATATCATGTGGATAATGTGAAGTTATCCACTTTGGTAGGAGGAACAGAGGTGCAGAGTATTTCTTAATTGCTGAGAGATTAGGAAGTGCTGATTTCCAAAGGGTCCTGGGTGTCCTTGCTTATAAGTCACTGGAAGCTAGCATGCAGGTGCAGCAAGCAATCAGGTGACAAGTGGTATGTTGACCTTTATTGCAAAAGGATTTGAGTGCAACAGTAAATATGTCTTGCTGCAAAAGTATAGAGTCTTGGTGAGACCGTACCTGGACTATTGTGTGCAGTTTTAGTCTCCTTACCTAAGGATGTATATACTTGTCATAGAGGGAATGTGTTGGAGATTCACCAGACTAATTCCTGGGATGGTGGGACTGTTCTATGAGGAGAGATTGAACAGACTGGGCCTGTATTCTCTCAAAATTAGAAAAATGAGAGGTGTTTTTATTGAAACTCACAAAACTCTAAAGGGGCTAGCCAGGGTAGATGCAGATAGGATGTTTCCCCTGGCTGGGGTGTCTAGAACCAGGGGACACAGTCTCAGAATAAGGGGCAGGCCATTTAGGACTGAGATGAGGAGGAATTTCTTCACTCCAGGTTGGTGAATCTTTGGAATTCTCTACCCCAGATGGCTGTGGAAGCTCATTAAGTATATCCAAGACAGAGATCGATAGGTGTCTAGATATTTATGAAATCATGGGATAGGGTGGAAAAATGGCATTGAGGTACATGATCAGCCATGATCTAGTTGAATGGTGGAGCAGGTTCGAGGGGCAGCATGGCCAACTCCTGCTCTTATGTTCCTATGTTCCTACCAATGAGACCATTTGGAAGCCGACACATCCCAGAAGGCATTTAGTGTATGCATCCTGCAGGAAGAGAAGCTAACCGCCTTTGCATGGAAGAGTTTGTTACAGGCTACCTATTCCAACATTGAGCATGAAACCTCACCAGAGCTGTCCAGGTAAGCTGCTGCTCGCCTGACCCTTCCAAACAGTCTTTTTTATATTTGTAGCACTTCTTCACTCAATACCCATGAAGTGTTCAAACACCACAGTCTGAATCCTTAATCCATTCTCTCTTCCTCATGTAACCAGTTATCTATAAATGTATTTTGCCTCACAATGTGTCACGTGTGAGCATGGGTTAATGATTCACCTTCACTGTCAGGTGGTGCTCTGACAGAGCAGACAATCTGTTCCTTAAAGAAATCTTAAAGAAAGTGTGCAACTCCTACTTTAACAAGGACTGTGTTCATTTCAGGTGGCTGCCAGTGCACTGAATGTTGGCCTTTATCAATATGGTGGTGGCCACATTTTGTGTGCTCCAAGATGTCCAGCTGCGAAATTTGTAAGTCCAAAGTTGAATTTGTCCTCTAAAATATGACAGGGCCCAATGGAGTTTCTATCCCATCAGACTTTGAGTGGCCTTGGTTCTTTGGTTTTGTGATACTTGCTGATTCATCAATTGTGGTTTTGAAAATAAATAATTTGCTTGGTTTTGGTTGGTCCTTGGCATCTTAACCATTTGATAAATTGAATTGTTTCCTTAATCAGTTCATATTACATCAAGAGGTATTTAAAGAAATAAGTGTGGTCAACTGAACAGGGGTTATTTGAGCCAATCACAATCAAACTTAGCAAATGGTTTGATCTTTGCAAAGAGGATTAGCACTAAGATGTATGCAGGTTATTAAATTTTGATCAACAACTAATGTGCATAATCATACATTATTTATCACTTTCTTTCCAGTGTTTCCACTACAGTTTGCAGAGAGTTTAATTAAATATTGATGTTTTCTAAAATATATAATAATAAACATAAATAAATAATTCTGTAATCCCACATATCCAGTGGGAAGCTAAGCTTGTGGGAATGTTATCAGAAGTAGGATGACACTATGTCACTGATTTTCTGGTCCATGCTTCCCCTCAGATTTTGGAATTATCACTGAAATGGTAACCTAAAATTTAAAGTTCACTCAAGCGGAAGCAATTTAATAAAATCATAACATATCACTTCTTTAAAAATTAGTTTGGTCAATTTACAGCCAATCTGGCTGGAGGGAAAGTGCTGGAAATTATTACTGTGCTTTACTATTTGATCTCCCAGATCAAGTAAGGTTGGGTAGGTGGAGGAGGAGATAGATGGGAGGAAGAGGGAGGCAGGGAAGGGGAAGGGGCTGGAACTGGGGTGGAAGGGATAGAAGAAAGACTCAGATGAGGAAAGGAACAGGAGAGAGGAGAGGGTGAGGGAGGAAGGTAAGGGGAGAGAGATGGCTTGAGAGGAGGGGGTAGGAAAAGGGAAGCAGAAGGTGTTGAGATAATAGGACAAGGATTCAAGTGAGGGGATTCTTCTCCATGTTATCCAGTCTGTGCTTGGTGAGGGGGCATATAATCCAGACAGAAAGATATCCCCTATCAAATGGAGAGTGCTCTGTATTAGGGAGTGGACTGGTGCAGGCGCTGGCTTCATTTCACCTTGGAGAGTTAGGCAGACCCTATTCATCCTTGCACTGCCGTTACCTTTAGTGTGCTTTCTATATTGGTGTCTGCTTAGTATTAGGAACCACACTCACCACCCTTACAGAAGACATTCATATAGTTGTTTCAGCATAATAAATGTTTAGGTTCCGTGGTGACTTCACTGTCTCAGCTCAAGATCTAGCTGTCATTGAACAGTTATTATTGCCCTTCCCTTTATCCTCCTCACTACCACCATCAGTGATAAGACACTGCCAGACAGGGGTGGGGGGGTGAGAGTGGCAGGGGAAGATGGTAGCATAGTGGTATTGTCACTGGACTAGTATTCCAGAGACCCAGGGAATCACACCATGGTAGATGATGAAATTTGAATTAAATACAAAATTTGGAATTAAAAGTCTGATGATGACCATGAAACCATTACCAATTGTCGTAAAAACCCATCTGGTTTACTAATGTTCTTTAGGAAAGGAAATCTGCCATCCTTACCTGGTCTGGACTATGTGTGACTCTAGACTCACAGCAATGTGGTTGACTCTTAAATTCCCTCTGAACATGGGCAATAAATGCTGGCCTAGCCAGTGATGTCCACACTGCAAGTGAAAAAAAGACTGTTGGTATGGAGCAGTCTCCTGTGGATCATAAACATTAGTATAGACAAGTTGGGTTAAATAACCTATTTCATTCTATGTAAGAGCAGAGGTACCATGTTGTTTTGGCCTGTATTTATTCCTCAACCAAAATCACTAATAAAAACAGAATATCATCTCATTGCTGTTTGTGGGACCTTCCTGTGTGCTGCTACAATTTTCTCCTTTACAAGTGACTACATTTCAAAAGTACCTTATGGGCTATGAAGTGCTTTTGGGTGTCCTGAGATCATGAAAAGTGCTATATAAAAGGAAGTTTTTTTCTTTACATTGGTTGATGTGAATGCAATGAATTGGACAGAAAGTACTGTGTGTGATTTTCGGATTTGGAGGAAAGTAACAAAACATATAGAAATGTATATAATTTGTCACCCGTTTGCTGTAGGTCGAACTTCAGGATTCAATGCCTCCCACCGCCCCTCTTCACCTATACCAGATGAGCATATCCTTCGATTCCTTTCTCCCTGCTGTGCTTATCCAGCTTCCCTTTAAACACATCTATGTTATTTACCTCAAGCACTTCTTGTGGTAGTGAGTTCCACATTCCAACCATACTTTGAGTAAAGAGGTTTCTCCTCAATTTCATATTGGATTTACTGGTGGCTATCTTATATTTATATTCCCGCTGCTCCTTACAAGGGAAGGAAGGAAAAGATTTTTTTTTAACACCCTCTTTAACCTTCTTCTAGCCCTAGCTCCTCTTTCCACTAGGTTGACCTTGGGTAACATGCTTCCATGCTGAGGCCCATGCTTAAAATAACAGTCGGGCTGCAGAAAGACTTGGACCAGGATTTTCCGGTGGTCGGGCAGGCTCGAATTAATGACCAGCCAGCGTGAATTGTGCGCTGCAGTGCTCAGTGCTGCTGAAGTGGGGGCAGGAGGATTGCGAGCGCTGAAGTTTGCGCATACACGCAAGTGCGTGCAGTAAAAACTCCCCGAGGCACAGAGCTGAAGATTGTTTAAATTAAAAATTAAAAATTAATTTTAATCCCGCCTGTGGATGAGATTTCCTAAAAAATCAAAAAAGTGAAAAATTTCATTTAACTATTACTTTAATGGCCGTAAAAGGCCTGTTAATTGTTGGCGGGTGTGCTGACGATTCCTCCACTCACCCGCGGACTGAAATATCTGGCGAGTGTGTGATGGCGTCAGGACACTCGCCCGACATCATTGCGTTTCATCTTACGCTCATTCAGGTCCAAAGGCGCGCCTGCCCGATGAGCACAATATTCTGCCCTTCCAGATATATAGCGCCTTCAGGGCCACTGGATGTCCCAAAGTGCTTTATAGTCAACAAAGTACTTTTGAAGTGTAGTCACCTGGAAACATGGAGCAGAATTTTATGCCAGCTGGATATTATAGTCTTGTTGAAGCTAATGGACTTTTGAATGGCTCACCGCGTTATAGTGTCCAGCCCCCACTGTGATGGGGCTGTAAAATTCCACCCATGGCAGCCAACTTATGCACAGCAAGCTTGCACAAACAGCATAATGTTATCAATGGGTAAGTTATATTTATGATGTTGATTGAAGGATAAATATTGGCCAGGGACACCAGTGATAACTCCCTGGCTCTTCTTTGAAATAGTCTCATGAGATTTTTTACACCTAACTGAGAGGGCAGATAGGACCTTTGTTTAATGTCCCACCCAAAGGATGGCATTTCTGACAGTGCAGCACTCCCTCAGTACTGCACTTCAATGCCTGCCCTGATTTTTGTGCTCAAGTTCCAGAGTGTGACATGAACCCACAACTTTGTGTCTCAGAGGCAAGAGTATTACCAACTGAGTCACAGCTGACACCGTACACTGATGACACAGGAATATAATTTGCATATTTAAAGAATGACTCCACTTTCAGTTGATCTCCTCCTTACCTGCTCAGAGGAGTAAATTATTTCCAGCTTGTGGTAAGACAGCAGGATATAAGCAGGTGACTCCCAGTTTCTACCCGGTTAAAATTGCCCCTATAATAGCTTGGGATAATTCTCACAGTGGGAGAATGTTTGTAATGGCTCTCCACTAACCTGGTTACTCTCTTTAAGACCACAGTTCATGTACTCCCTGGTGGGAAATGAGGGGGTCTTCAGGTCAAATAGAAGCTAATCATTTTTTTTGCTAGAACTTTCTTGAGATTGGCAGCTGCTTGGCTCCTTTTCTTGGTCTCTAAGCAAAATTGTCAGGTTATCACAAGTTCAGAACCAAACAGCAGGAAATCACTGTGACTTCCTGTTTTCCTGCATCTAAGATTGTTCAAATGTAGTTTGTTGGTGCGATGCTTGGAGCGTGACAGATACTCGTAAAAACTGTTGTATTGATTGATTGGTTTGGAGATCTGTGGGGAAAAAAGATTTCAGAACTTTGATTTCTGTGAGTCTTTCTGACTCGGGGCAGGGGCTCTTTGAAGTCAAATTAAAATATTCAAATAGCTGGCTGACAATATCGAGATTAGGTACACAGACAATACTGGGGTGAAATGGACGATGTAAAGTTAGGCTGAGTGGATAAACAGGTCCCAGATTATAACAAGAATGATGCCTTTACTGTTGCCCTTGAATGTTCATCCTTGAATGGTGCATGTACACATGATGAAGTCCAAGTGTAGCAATTCAAATGTAAGAAGCGAGGTTGAATGAAAATTGAATGAATTTATTATCAGTCATTCTTAGAGGCATGCTAAACAAGAGGCTAATTGGGAGACATTTTTATAATTCTGCTGAGCTCCTCTGTTAATCTACATCTTTGTCAGTAATGACTTCAACAGCATAAGTCTTGCCCTACCTATTGGCATAAATTTGTGACAGTGGGAGGGAATATGTCGATTTGGCTTGAGTCATGCTATTAGTTGGACAGAGACTCAAGTTACCTTCTGTAAGTCATGACTTCAAGGGATTTTCCAAAGGACACAGGGATGCTTCTGTACAAGTAAGGATTAAGAATTAAAGATGAAAACATCACATTTCTCATACAGTTAACTTCTCATTGCTTGATGAAGAGAAGCGCTCCCTAAGAATAGGTTGTGTTTCTCAAATGGGGGCGGGGGGGGTGGGGGGGGGGAAGGAGCAAGAATAGCTGCTCACTGTGAACTCTGAGTGAACATGTACCTATAAATTATGTAAAGCTGAGAAACAGAATCATGTGTCAGACGGAAAAAAAATCATCCCATAAACATTAATAAGACTTGGTTATTAACTCAATTATCTCCCAATTTCAGGCTGTCAAGCCTTGACATCTCGCTGCTGTCATGATGACAGATGAAGGTCAGCTTGTTCTCGGCTCACTTAGTAGCTAGGTTCTTAGAAGTGCTAGGGATTGGTTAGGCTTTACCCTCTCCTCTAACTTTTTCTGTCCTGTGGCGTTACATTTCTACTTGCCAGACATTGACTTAGAGCAGCTCCAACTTAGCAGAGTTTTCACTTATATTCATCCCCCGGCCTTTCATTCTGGGGAACATTCAACATTATTGCAATCTATCCTAAGATGACAAAATATATTAAGAGACAGATGTTAGAGTTAACTATTCTTCTTCCTGACTTTTTC
Source organism: Carcharodon carcharias (assembly GCF_017639515.1). Taxonomy (NCBI): domain Eukaryota; kingdom Metazoa; phylum Chordata; class Chondrichthyes; order Lamniformes; family Lamnidae; genus Carcharodon; species Carcharodon carcharias. Next base: position 29,301,024 of record NC_054474.1, read on the forward strand.
TTACATAAAGTTGTACAGATGGTGAGATTTCCTTTTTTGAGAAATTGTTGACTGCATTCTTGGACTGGATAATGGGGTGGTAGCTTCTAAGTTTAAACACAGATTATGTTTGCACATAGTTCAAATATCCAAGCAACACTTAACAACCAAGCTTTCCTTTTATAGTCAAAATTTTCAACAGCATTTAATGAAACATTGATTCTTATCAGATTTCTTTTTGCTTCTTCCCACACTGCAATGGGTGAAAGTTGTACAATAAGTAACTGGCTGTCCTGCGTCCAACTAAAATCTTTGGTGAAAAAGTAACTGCTTCTGAAAGGTAGGAATGTGGAGATGAATAGATTGTTAGTTCAGCCTCATGACAGGGCATTAAATGTAATGCAGAACCCCTTAGCGCAAATAGAAAAACTCCTTCACCACCCTCCACTCACTGCTGAAAACCTGGACTTGAGTGTCATAAATCAAGTGCTACAGACTGTCAGTTGGTAACAATTAAGCTTGCCTCTGAATCTCAAGGTTCCAGCTTTAAACCCCACTTCACAGCTGAAGCACAAAAATTAAGGTTGACACTCCAGTGCTATACTGAGGGAGAGCTGCACTGCTGTCTTTTGAATGAGATGTTAAACCGAGGTCCCAGCTGTCTGCTGGGTGGATGCAAAATGTCCTATGGTGCAATTTCGAAGAAGAGCAGGTGAGTTATCCCTTACGTCCTGGCCAATATTTATTTCTTAATACCACAAAAAAAGACTATCTGGTTCTTATCACATTGCTGTTCGTGGGAGTTTGTTGTGCGCAAATTAGCTACCATGCTTCCTACAACACAACAGTGATTACACTTCAAAAAGTACTTCATTGGCTATAAAGCAGTTTGAGATGCCTGGTCGTCATGAAAAGTGCTATAAAAATGCAAGTCTTTCTCTTTTTTTCAGGCTGCAATATAAAATGACTACTTCAGCGTGTAGTGATAGGAAAAGAGGAGCCTACCTTAATGGAACACAGATAGAGAATATACAGTTACTTGGTAGCACGGAACTTGAATATTGCTGAAACAAGAGACATGTTGCCGAAGCTTTTCATTTATGAACTCACCGGGACAAATGCAAGAAAGCTAAATTTCAAATGATCAGATGATGGGTAATTATTGCGGTCATTTGAAATTTGGCATTCTTGCATTTGTCCTGATGAATACAAGACAAAAAGTTTCAGCAACATGTCCCTCTTACCAACATAGAGAATATATAATACGAAGTCAAATACCATAAAGAGATGCATTGCTAGGAATCTACCTCTTCCTTCAAACTATTGCTACAGCTATTATTTTAAATTCCAAAACTCCACTGCCTTCTTGAACTAGCACAGGGATTTCAGTATTCGTGAACAGAGATTTCTCATAACAACAGTCAGAGTGTAATGTTTTAGACTTATAGATAATCAATTCAAAAAGATGATTGATTATCCTATGGGGAGTGCCTTATAATAAAATGCATTCATGTTACAAAGTGTTCTTTTTATATTTGTACTGTTGACTAAGACATTCACAAATTCTCCTCTCTGGACGAGCCTGGCCTCCACTGCAGACCAAGCTGCGATCAGGAACTCAGTTTCTAGGGAAATTCAGTTACAAGCGCACACAGTGTGACTGCACAACACAAAGCAATGGGAGCATTGAGGTAAATTTTCAACTTGCTGACAGGACATTAAAGTGAAGTGTGGACACATACCCCCTTCCCCCCGACCCTGCACCCTGCCCTCAACCATCATGATTATTTCTCTTGATTTAATAGAAATGAAAATTGGGCAATATCAATAAGGGGCAGCCAGTCTGAAACACCACTTTCACAGTAATTTGAAAGCCTGCCACATTAATTCACTGCATTCCTTCAGTAAAAAAAATTATAAAGGTAAATGACTGTACCTCTACTGATGCTAATTCCACCGATTTCCATTATGAGCCATGGTAATGCAAGAAATCCAGTCATGGTTGTTATTTAATGGCAACTGATGAGTGAAATAAAAAAAAATAACCTTTATTATATTCATGAATATTTCAGAATAACATTACTTGGACCAATAGTGGGCTGACCCTGTTTGAGTTATCTTTCCATAGTCAGGTCTAAGCAGAAACTGTTTTAGAGCAGCGCTCTTATGCAAAAGTATAAATGGTAGTCATGTGATCTGCCTCAAAATTTAGCTGACAGCTCTAATAATGATATGTACCAATTAAACTACTTTATTATATGCAAAGGTTCATGCTGCCAATGAAGAACAGCTTGTTGGGCTCTCAGTTATTGCGATGAGATCTATTAAGGTAGTTGTTAAATAAAGTGGTGAGTTCAATGATGGAGATATATATTTAGGAACTATTCATTCATATAAAGTAAACAGGATGTCTGAGCGAACTGTCAGTGTGTAATTATGCAAAACAAAGGCTTCCATCCATCAGATTAATTGCAACTTTTGAAGGTTGTGGAAAAACAAGATTGAATGTTTAAAATCCCATTATGGACCAGAATTTTACACTCCCCAACTGGGTTTTTAGGTGGGTGTGGGGATGGGAGCATGAAATTGATGAGACAGGATTCCCTCCAGGTTCCCATCCGCCCCGACCACACAGCAATTTTATGTTGGGATGGGCATGGCCTCAGGTGGGAAGCCCACCCTGGTCCAAATTGAGGCCCTTAATTGGCCAATTATTGGCCACATAGGGGCTGTTCCCCCCACCCCAGCCTCAATTTGTAGGTTGTCGAGGGTATTGAACTTGCATGGGGGAAGGCTGAAAATCCATAGACTTACATCTCAGGTGGGAAGGGGAGTAGGGGGGTGGGGGGGTGCGGTGTAGGGGCGGTGTCGCCCTCTTCTGAAGTCGGGTGCCCCCCACTTAAGGTCCAGTGGCCTTTGGATCTCCCCCCCAACACCCTGGCCTCCTTGAGATCCCAATCACCCCCTTTGCACTCCCCCTCAGACCTTCCCTACTCTCCCTGCCCTGGGACACCATGAACTTAATTGGGACCCGGGTGCCCAGACTTATTTTCAGGTGTCCTCCTGCATTTCTTCTTCTGTTCACTGAAGTGCTTTCACTGCATGGACTAGATAGCTGACAGCCAACCTGATTGGCTGGCAGCCCTCTAAGGTGGGGCTTCCTCCCGAGTGAGGGATGGAAGTCCTGTTTGAGCCACTTAATGCTCATTCAAGCGTGAAATGATTTCAGGGTAGTCAGAGTTGGCGAGGGTGTGTTCCCCACTGATTCTTCGGATGGAGGTGAGTGAGACCCCACCATTGGAAAATACAGGCCATGGATCTAGGATCACATATGTATAGCTATCTTAAAGCCTGAAAAAGCAGTTTCAGTTCCTGATGGAAATGGATAATGGATGGTGATTTTTAACATTTATATTTAACAAATAAATGTCTGAATGTGCAAAGTGTCAAAATTATAATGAAATATCTGGTTGTCCTGAGGGATTAGTTGAAGTTTACAGACAGTGATAAGCAATTAGAAAATGTATTCATGCTGATATTGATGCCAGGGACAGCATGGGAACAGGAAATAGTAACTAAAGCAAGCAAGCAGGGAACCTCATTCTCTCAAACAGCAGGGAAGTAAGTTATACATAAGAAAATGAATTAACAAGAATTGGACACATCCCATTAAGCTCACTCATTCTACAGACCACAAGCAATTTATCTTATCATGGAGTCTACCTCACCCATTTAATCTTCTAAAAGGAAGTTCAGCAAATCTCCTTAAATTCCCAATGGCAATCAGGGACAATTCCAGAATATCCAGACATTCTCAAGACTCAACCCAATTCAACAGCACTTCTACATGTCTCCCTGGTCACAGGAGAATAGAAATGAGCATTACCACTTCAGTCCACACAAATCCCTTTAAATCCCACTCCTTTTGTCTTTTTATTCCTTTTTTTTTGGAGGATGCGAGTTAATTAATGCTTTCTTCTGGAGATCTGTTACACATGTTCACTAGCTTGCATCTGAAAAGTTGCTTGGGTCTCATTTACATTCCATTACTGGGCTGCCTAAATATTTTCTGCAGTAGTGTGCAGCCAGCCGAATTAGAGGATGGCACTACCCATGGGCCCAGTGCCCAAGTTAAGAGTAAATACAACTCATAAAGCAAGGTATCGTTTCATTTCATCAGAATTTTGCTGCTGTAGGGAGAATTGCGCTACAGCCTATCTCAGGCACAAGTATCTGGATTTAATAGGATTGATTTTAACTCTGGTTAGGAAATAACTGGGAGCAGGTGACAATTCAGTGCATGGATGTTTGTCAGAGGTCTGACAAATCTTAGTTGCTTCATTTCAATATTGCCAGTCACCCATTTCAGGCAGAAAATAAGAGCTGGCCAGCAAGGTTTGGGGGTTGGGGGATTTTTGTTTTTATTTATTCACTCAACAGATGTGGGCCTCACTAGCTAGGCTAGCATTTATTGTCCATCCCTAATTGTCCTTGAGAAGGTGGTGGTGAGCCACCTTCTTGAACCACTGCAGTCCATGTGTTGTAGGAACACCCAAGGTGCTATGAGGAGGGGAGTTCCATGATTTTGACTCAGTGACATTGAAGGAACAGCGATATAGCTCCAAGTCAGAATGCTATGTGGCTTGGAGGAGAACTTCCAGCTGTTGATGACTGCTGGCATTTTCCTTCTAGGTCATAGAGTTTGCAGGTTTGGAAGGTGCTGTCGAAGGAGCCTTGGTGAGTTCCTGCAGTGAATCTTGTAGATGCTACACACTGCTATCACTGTGCATCAGTGGTGGATGGAGTTCCAATCACGCAGGCTGCTTTTTCCTGGATGGTTTGAATGTTGTTGGAGCTGCACTCATCCAGGCAAGTGGAGATTATTCCATCACACTCCTGACTTGTGCCTTGTAGATGGTGAACAGGCTTTGGGGAGTCAGGATATGCATTACTCTCTGCTGAATTGCCAGCTTCTGACCTGCTCTTGTAACCACAGTATTTATATGGCAAGTCTAGTTAAGTTTATGATCAATGGTAACCCCCAGGATGTTGATAATGGGGAATCCAGCAATAGGAATGCTGTTGAATGTCAAGGGGAGATGGCTAGATTCTCTCTTATTGGAGATCGTCATCCCATGGCACTTGTGTGGCGTGAATGTTACTTGTCACTTATCAGCCCAAGACTGAATGTTGTCCAGGCCTTGCTAAAAATGGACATGGACTGCTTCAGCATCTGTGGAGTCACAAGTGGGGCAATCATCAGCAAATATCTCCACTTCTGATCTTATGATGAAGGGAAGGTCATTGATGAAGCAGTTGAACATTGTGGGGCCTAGGCCACTACCCTGAGAAACTCCTGCAGCGATGTCCTGGGACTGAAGTGACTAGACCATAAGACGTAGGAGCAGAAGTGGGCCATCCGGCCTATCGAGTCTGCTCTGCCATTCAATGAGATCATGACTGATCTGATAATCCTCAACTCCACTTTCCTGTCTTTTCCCCATAACCTTTGATTCTTTTACTGATTAAAAATCTGTCTATCTCAGCCTTGAACATATTTAATGGCCCAGCCTCCACAGCTCTCTGTGGTAAAGAAGTCCACAGATTAACCCTCTGAGAGAAGAAATTCCTCTTCATCTCTGTCTTAAATGAGTGACCCCTTACTCTGAGATTATGCCGTCTGGCCCTAGACTCCCCCTTAAGGGGAAACAACCTCTAAGCACCTACCTTGTCAAGCCCCCTAAGAAACTTATGTTTCAATAACGTCACCTGTCATTCTTCTGAACTCCAATGAGTACAGGCCCAACCTACTTAACCTCTCCTCATAAGAAAATCCCTCCTTCCCCAGGATCAACCTGGTGAACCTTCTCTGGACTGCCTCCAATGCCAGCATATCTTTCCTTAGATAAGGGGGCCAAAACTGTTCACAGTATTCTAGGTGTGATATAACTAGTGCCTTGTATAGCTTTAGAAAGACTTCCCTATTTTTATATTCTATACCCTTTGGAATAAAGGCCAACATTCCATTTGTCTTCCCTATTACCTACTAAACTTGTACGTTAGCTTTTTGGGATTCCATCTGTGCTGTAGCTTTCTTCGGTCTTTCTCCATTTAAATAATATTTAGCTCCTCTATTCTTCCTGCCAAAATGCATAACCACACATTTTCCTACATTATATTCCATCTGCCAAGTTTTTGCCCATTCACTTAACCTGTCTATATTCCTCCGTAGGCTCTTTGTGTCATCCTCACCAGTTGCCTTCCTGCCTATATTTGCGTCAACCGCAAACTTGGCAATTGTACATTCACTTCCCTCATCTAAGTCATTAATACATATTGTAAATAATTGCGGCCCCAGCACTGATCCCTGTGGCACTCCACTAGTTACAGGTTGCCATCCTGGAAATGCACCCCCCTTATCCCAACTCTCTGTATTCTATTACTTAGCCAATCATCTATCCATGCTAATATACTACTCCCAACACCATGGGCTCTTATCATATGTGCGGTATCCAAATATATTACATCTATTGGGTCCCCTTTATCTTTCCTGCTTGTTACCTCCTCAAAGAATTCTAATAAATTTGTCAGGCATGATTTCCCCTGTAAGAAGCTACACTGATTCTGCTTGATTATATTATGCATTTCTAAAAGCACTGCTGTTACATCCTTTATGGTAGACTTCAACATTTTCTCAATGACAGATGCTAAGCTAACAGGTCTATATTTACCTGTTTCTTGACCCCTTCCCTTTTTGAATAAGAGTGTTACATTGGCAATTTTCTAATCTTCTGGGACTTTTCCAGAATCTAAGGATTCTTGGAAGATTACTACCAGTGCATCCAATATTTGTGCAGTTACTTTCTTTAATATTCTAGGATGCTACCCATCAGGTCCAGGAGAATTATCAGCCTTTAACCTCATTCGTTTCCCTAGTACTTTTGTCCTAGTGATCGTTATTGTATTTATTTCCTCCCCCCCAGCTTTGACCCTTGATTATTTTGTGTTTTGGAATATTATTACTGTCTTTTACTGTGAATACTGAGGCAAATTATTTATTCAACTCCACTGCCATTTCTGGTTCCTCATTATTATTTCCCACCCTCATTCTCCAAGAGGCCTATGTTCACTTTGGCCTCCCTCTGCCTTTTAAAATATTTAAAGGAGTTCTTACTGTCCATTTTTATATTACTTGCTGGTTTACCCTTAAAGTTTATTTCTCCCCCTTTATTTCTTTTTGGTCATCTTTTGTTGGTTTCTAAAACTTTCGCAATCCTCTGTCTTCCCTCTAATCTTTGTCACATTGGGGGGAATTTTCACAGAAATGCACTAAGTGCGGTAGCAGGTGGGTGAAATGGAATCCTACCCACCGATGAAAATTTCACTCCATATCGCCCTGAGCCCGCCTCATTATTTATTCACTCCTGTGAAACACGCTGTTTCCATGACGGGTGGGCTCTCATTCACCTGCCTGCCATCACCCTGCCGTTGCATCATGCCAGCCGCCACCTTTAAAAGCATCCGCCAGGAAAGCTCTCTTCACCACCAACTCACCACCGCTGCATGGGAGACATGGCAGCAAAGGGAAAAAGACTAAACCCCCTGCTTAAACGATGGGTCACTCGAGCGACTGCTGGATGCCGTGGAGAACCACTGGGATGTGCCCTACCCCAGTCTCTGGCCGCAGGATGTGCAGCAAAGTCACCAACCCGGTTTGGGAGACGGTGGAAGTGGTGCTCAACGCAAATGCCCTGTAGAGGCGGACAGCCACTCAGTGCTGCAAAAGGTTGAATGATCTCCTCTGTTCCACCAGGGTAAATTACGCTTTTCATCATTCCTAACTCACACACTCACAAACCCATCAAACATCCACAGGGCCCTCACTCACTGCCAGTGCCAGGGACATCACCATTCACTCTTTCACACACATTGTCATTGTCCTCATCCCATCCATGGGGCCACTCACCTCCCACACAGGCCAGGCATACTTATCATTCTCCCCATCTCTATCCATGCAGGACAAACTGGCACACAGCAGGAAGGAAACGTTGCAGACAGGTGGAGGGTACCGGAGATAAAAGTTCTGACAGAATTTGAAAACAGAGCCATCCAGCTGCCCAGTGATGACTGGGACTAGTCCTGTGCTGACAGTGAGGTCAGCGCTGCCTTGGCAAGTGAGAATCCAGCAGTGTAACATCCATCAGACAACAGTGCCGTGAGTGATGTGTCCTCTTTCACAGACCACTGCCCTGCACTAATTATCTCTCCTTGCTTTCGCAGGCACATCTGCCAAACAGCCGACAGAGTCCATGACCCAGGGCCTCCAATCAAGCTCCAAAGAAACCTCTGAATCTGAAGGTACCCTCCCTGAAGTCCCATCACAGCGCTCACCCACACTCCCCACAACCTCCACCAGCGCAGAGACACACACCTTGGTTGGACCTAGCTTTAGAGTAGCCTCGGGATCACAATCTGGTGAGCACATCGCACTTTCTGATCCACAGCAGGTGGAAGCAGGGACTTCCCAGGCCCCCGGCACTCGGAGTCCTGCTAGAGGCCAGAATGTTGCTGAGTCTGAGTCAGATGATGAGCCTCTGGACTCGGTCATGGCACAGTTGCTGGAGCTGCAAAGGCAAGCTAGGGAACAGGAAGGGATGTCTGCTGCATTCCTCAGATTGCCAGGCATGATGGAGGAGTCCGTCCATCTTCAGGCTGAGGTGATAGTGCTGGCATTGCAATGCACCGAGGTCAACATTGGCAGGATGATGGCCACCATGGAGACCTTGGTCCAGGATGTCACTCCTGCACTGCTGCACAGGTTTAACTCCATCGCTGATGCCATAGTTGGCCTCCAACAGTGTGCTAGACAGCTCAATCTCACTCTAGCTACTAGTTTTGTTCACAGAGTCAGCCAGGGGCCCTCAGGCACCGATAGAGAGGAAGATCAGCAGGTGCACACTCCGGGGCCTACCCAGGTGACTTTGGGAGTGACCGGCTCATCCGAATCCAATCATCCTGTCACCCCCGCAGTACCAGCTTCACAGGCCAAGGAGGGTGCCACTGCTACATAGCAAGACCCCAAAGCAGGCCAGGGCCCTCCAAGTTCTGGTCTTTCAGAGGACGCCCGCTAAAGTCATCACAGACAGGGCGTCACTGTCAGCAGGCTGCCTCTATCTCTGCTGTGGATGTCCGGGGAGCACCAAGATGTAGTGGCAGGGTTAGGAAAGTTAGGTAAAGTGGTTGCACAGCCTGGGCACAGGCGTTGATCACTTGTACATGCTGTTCAGTTTTGTGGATAAACTCCTAAGTATGTTATCCTGCCTGTGGCTCCTTGTTCTGATGAGCAGTGCTTTTTAAGAAAATTCATCCACAGGAAGTGGGCTTCGCTGGCTGCGCCAGCGTTTATTGCCCATCCCTAGTTACCCATGAGAAGGTGGTTGTGAACTGCCTTCTTGAACCGTTGCAGTCCAAGTGGTGTATGTACATCCCCAGTGCTGTTAGGAAGAGGCTTCCAGGATGTTGACCCAGGGACAGTGAAGGAACAGCGATATTTTTCCAAGTCAGGATGGTGAGTTACTTGCAGGGGGACCTCGAGGTGGTGGTGTTCCCATCTGCCCTTGTCCTTCCAGGTGGTAGTGGTCGTAGGTTTAGAAGGTGCTGTCTAAGGAACATTGGTGAATTCCTGCAGTGCATCTTGTAGATGGTACACACTGCTGCTACTGTGCATGGGAGATAGAGGGTGTGAATGTTTGTGGATATGGTGCCAATCAAGCAGGCTGCTTTGTCCTGGACAGTGTCCAGCTCCTTGAGTATTGTGGGAGCTGCACTCATTCAGGCAAGTGGGGAGTATTCCATCACCCTCCTGACTTGTGCCTTATAGATGATGGACAGGCTTTGGGGAGTCAGGAGGTGAGTTACTCATTCCATGATTCCTAGCCTCTGACCTGTTGTTGTAGCCATAGTATTTATATGGCTAGTCCAGTTCAGTTTCTGGTCAATGGCAACCCCCAGGATGTTGATAGTGGGGGATTCAGTGATGGTAATGCCATTGAATATCAAGGGGCGATGGTTGGATTCTCTCTTTTTGGAGATGGTCATTGCCTGGTGCTTCTGTGGTGTGAATGTTACTTGCCACTTGTCAGCCCATGCCTAGGTATTGTCCAGGTGTTGCTGCATTTGGACATGGACTGCTTCAGTATCTGAGGAGTCACAAATGGTGCTGAACATTGTGCAGTCATCAGTGAACATCCCCACTTCTGACCTTTTGTTGGAAGGAAGATCATTGATGAAGCATCTGAAGATGGTTGGGCCAAGGACACTACCTTGAGGAACTCCTGCAGTGATGTGCTGGGGTTGAGATGACTGACCTCCAACGACCACAACCATCTTCCTTTCTGCTAGGTATGACTCCAACCAGCAGAGAGTTTTCCCCCTGATTCCCATTGACTCCAGTTTGCTAGGTCAAATGCTGCCTTGATGTCAAGGGCAGTCACTCTCAACTTACCTCGGGAGTTTAGCTCTTTTGTCCATGTTTGAACCAAGGCTATAATGAAGTGAGGGTGTGAGTGGCCCTGGAAGAACCCAAACTGGGCATCAGTGAGCAGGTTATTGCTAAGCAAATGCCACTTGATAGCACTGTTGATGACCCCTTCCATTAGTTTACTAATGATCGAGAGTAGATTGATGGGGCGGTAATTGGCCGGGTTGGATTTGTCCTGCTTGTTCTTGTCACTCAGATGTGAAACCTTTCTGCACAAGATAAAAGGCAGGCGTCTGAGTCCAGGGCCTCTCCGCTGTGCTCTGTGCAGCCTTCAGACCACAGTCATGGTCTGGCCTCATACTCCATGGAAACATTGCAGGTGCCTGCATGTTGATGGTGCTGGTTATTGCTGCCAGCATGTAGTGGGCAGGTGCCACAGAGTTCTCTCATTCTCTCTGTGTGCTCTCAGCACCTTTAAGGTGGGGCTGGCCCCCATCAGAATCAGTGACCAGTGATGCTGTGCACCAGCTCCTGAAGGGCTGAGGTGCTGAAAGCGGACACAGCATCAGATGTGTCTAAAGTTTCATGGCTGTGTCTCTGAGATGGACCTGATCATGGAGCGCAAGCGAGCTGCCCTCGGCCAGACAGGAGTCAGACATTCTCAGGGGCTGTGTGAAGACTTATGGAGTGTCATCAGCGCATGTTGTCATCATCCACCTGCAATTGAGCGACTATAAGGGCCTCCACTGCATCTTCCTGACAGGAGCGTTCTCACACGAGGGTATTGGCGCTGCCTTAAGCCAGACTAGAGTCAAATGCTCACAACTGCGATGTGAGGATCTACGGAGACACCTCATTGCATGTTGTCATCATCCTCCACAAATCTGGCAGCTATGAGGGCCCCCCGGAGGCCTCATGCCTCAACTGGCCTGTCCGCGGGCTTCATCCTCGTCATCATCACCACTGAGGACCCCCTCACCCTCATCCCGTCGGCATCCTCCTCATCAGAGAAGACATGCAGCTTCTTCATCTCCTCCTCAGTCAGCTCCCCTCCCTGTTCTAGCGCCAGGTTGTAGAGCACAGTAGACGACGACGATGCGTGACACACTCTGCGGACTGTATTGCAGGGCTCCACCAGACCGGTCCAGGCGCTGGAATCGCATCTTCAGCATCCTGATGGTCTGTTCCACCAAGTTGCAAGCCGCTGCATGAGCATCATTATAGCGTCGCTCTGCTGCAGTCTGAGGCCACCAGTCTGAGACATGGGTGTCGGCAGCCACGGCCTCTGCGGGTAGCCATTGATCCCAAGGAGGCAACCCTGCAGCCTCTGTGGACTCTGGAAGACCTGCCGGATGCTCACACCTGCCGGATACCTTTCTGGTGGTCGCATACCAGCTGCACGTTCAGTGAGTGGAAGCCCATGCAGTTGATGAAGCTCACCGAATGTAGCAATGGAGACCTAGACGCCAAATGAGTGCAGTCAATCGCACCCTGCGCCTGTAGGAATCCTGAGGTCAGGGCGAATCCAATGGCCCTTGCATCCTGGCTGTCCCGGTCCCGGGCGAAATGCACACAGTTGTGTGCCATGGGGAAGATGGTATCTGTGACCTCTTGGATGCATATGTGGGTGGTGGATTGTGAAATCCCACAGAGGTCACCTGTGAAACCCTGGAAGGAACCACTGGCATAGAAATTTAGTGCTGTGGTCACTTTCACAGCCACTGGCAGTGGATGGCCTCCATGCCCCCTTGGTCCCAAGTCCTGAAGTAAGTGGTAGATGTGAGCCACCAGGTCCCTGGACATGCCCAGTCATTGGTGACTCTGGTTCTCAGTCATCTGCAGGAATGGCAGTCGGCATCTATAGACCCTGGGTGTCACTAGGCGTCGACCAGCCACGGCTCGCTGTCGCTCCTGGGCTGTGTGTGCAGGAGCCCCTGCTTCCCCTTCTTCATGAGGCTGCTGCTCCTGCCTTTGCTCAGCCAGGATCCTCAGCGTTGGTGGCCCTTCGGTGCCTCCGCATTGCTTGCGTGGGTGGGCAGGCTAGGAGCCCGACCACAATCATATCACTGTGGCTGTGCCTGATCAGTCTCAGTTGCAGAAGCACGGTCAGTTTATACAGATGTTCCTGATGCATGGCCACTTCCCTCGTTTTCCCTGCCCCCCACCTCGATTACCTGTGCGCGGGATGCAGCGCCAAGGAAGCACTAAACCTTCCCCCCCACCCCCCCCCCCCCCACCAACCTACAATAGTCACCTCCGAGGCTGGCCAGCACTTGCCCCCGGACACCCCCCACCCCTCAGCAATCGCCTCCGGGGCCAGGGATGTGTTGCCCCCATTTCCCTGTGCGTCTGAGGCCTGTAAACAATAGGTGAGCTATGGAGAATGCTGCTGCTCACTCACCTCAGTTCCCCCAAAGTGAAGGCCACCAAGTGCATATCGCCTGCACGCAGTTGTGAAACACATTGGCGTGCTTTCCCGCCAATGTGGATGGATGATTTGGCGGGGTTCCTAGACCCTGGTGGGATGGCTTTTTAATTATATGCTGATGTATTACAATTTGCTCCTTGCAGACCGATAGCGGGAAACGTGGCCCACCATTGGCGGGCTGAGCAGATAATCGCGACCTGCATTTATGCCGTAGTGAAACAGGTCAAGCCATATTTTTCACACACACCACCTTCATGCCTGCCACCAGCGGGCTTGGAAAATTCTGTCCACTATATGTTTATTCTTTCAATTTGATACTATCCTTAACTTCCTTGGTTAACCATGGTTGGTTATCCCCCTTCCTAGGATCCTTCTTTCTCACTGGGATATATCTTTGTTGTGAGTCATGTACTATTTTCTTAAATGTCTGCCATTGTTCATCAACTGCCTTTCCTGCTGAACTCCTTTCCCAGTCCACTCCAGCCAACTCTGCCTCATTCCTTTGTAATTACCCTTATTTAAGTTTAGCACGGTTGTTTCTGACTAAAGTTCCTCACTCTCAAACTGAATGCTAAATTCTACCATATTATGTTCACTGTTTCCTATGGGATCTTTTACTCTGAGATCATTTATTAAACCTCCCTCATTACACATGACCAAATGCAAAATAGCCTGATCCCTGGTTGGATCCACAACAAATTGCTCTAGGAAACTGTCCTGAATACACTCTATGAATTCTTGCTCGTGGCTACCTCGGCCAATTTGATTTTCCCAATCTACATGAAGATTAAAGTCACCCATGATTAATGTACTGCCATTTTTCCATGTCCTCATAATCTCCTGATTTATCCTCTGTACTACAGTATAGGTACTGTTGGGAGGCCTATAAACTACTCCCACCAGTGTCTTCTTCCCCTTGCTATGGGAAAATGGGAAAATGGGATTAGAATAGTTAGGTACTTGTTTGACCGGCGCAGCCTCGATGGGCTGAAGGGCCTTTTTCTGTGCTGTAGACCTCTATGACTCTATGACATTGATAGGACTAGAAAGGAGGTTCTGATGAAAGAATTTGAACAGTTAGGAGCTAAATTAAAAAGCAGAACCTCCATTGTAATAATTTTGGGATTACTATCTGAGCCAAGGGCAAGCTGGCATAGGGTAAATAAAGTTAAGGAGTTTAATGTGTGGCTCAGAGATTGGTGTGGGAGGAATTGGTTTCAGCTCATGGGGCACTGGCACCAGTATTGGGGTAGAGGGAGTTGTTCCTGTAGGACGGGCTTCACTTGAGCCATGCTGGGACCAGTGTCCTGGTGAATCAAATAACTAGGTCTGTAGGGAGGGGTTTAAACTAAATAGAAGGGGGAGGGTTCTGGAGAGGGATACGTAGGCTAATAAAGCAAAAGGATGTCGTTGGTACCAAGTTGAATGACGACTACTGGACCCCTCCCCTCCCACTCCAAGTCCCTCTCCAGTTTTGAGGAGATGTCCTTAACTCTGGCACTGGGCAGGCAACACAGCCTTTGGGACTCATGCTCATGGCTGCAGAGAACAGTATCTATCCCCCTAATTATACTGTCTCCTACCACTACTACGGTCCTATTTCCTCCCCCCACTTGAATGGCTCCCATGGCGCCGTGGTCAGTTCGCTCATCCTCCCTGCAGTCCGTGCTCTTGTCAGCACAGCTTGCAAGGGCCTCACAACTATTGGAGCCTCAGGCCCTGCAACTGTCCTCGAACGCTACCCCTGCGTCCCCATACCTGTTTCACCTGCAGTGACACTCTCCTGTCCCTGATCACAGACCAAATTTGAATTACCTAATCTGAGGGGCATGACCGCCCCCTGGAGCAAAGTGTCCAGGTAACTTTCCCCCTCTCCTTTGTGGCGCAATGTCTGCAGCTCGGACTCCAGCTCCTTAACTTGGATCTGAAGCTCCTAGAGCTGCAAACACTTATTACAGATGCTTTTGGTCTGGATTACCTTGATGTCCAGCAGTATCCTGCATGCTGCAGCAGTAACACATCACCAATCCTGCCATCGCTATCGTATTTTATTTATTTACTTAATTAATTACACTAGTATCCCTGCTCTTTACACTTGAAGAATTCCCCGCACTTTACACTTTATTTTTTATAATGCACCAGTAATTATCTTATACCCACAAGCTATTTTTAAGAAAAAAAGAAAAAAAAAGACTAGAAACCTAAACATAAATTAAAGACTTACTTTTACTTTAAAGACCTGAAATACTCACCAAGCCTACTCACCAAATAGCTGCTTTCCGTGTTCTTTAATGGTCTCTCACTCTTCTCTCACTCTCTCGCTGTTATAGGCTCTGCTTAGTCCTCTCGCTCTCTCACTGTTAAAGGCCCCGCTGCTCCTCTTGCACTCTCTCACAATTAATGCCATAGACAAACCTCACAAACCAGACACTTGTTACTCATCCAATGCCGCATGGCCAAGAACATGGTCACTGACCTCCAACAACCACAACCATCTTGCTTTGTGCTAAGTATGACTCCGGCCAGCAAAGACATTTCCCCCCAATTCCCATTGACTTCAGTTTTACAAGGGCTCCTTGATGCCACACTCAGCCAAATGCTGCCTTGGTCTCAAGGGCAGTCACTCTGACCTCACCTCGGGAGTTCAGGTCTTTTGTCCAAATTTGGATCAAGGCTGTAATGAAGCCAGGAGCTAAGTGGCCCCAGCGGAACTCAAACTGAGCGTCTTGAGCAGGTAATTGCTGAACAAGTGCCACTTGATAGCATTGTCAATGACACCTTCCATCACTTTGCTGGTGATCAAGAGTAGACTGAAGGGACAGTAACTGGATGGGTTTGATTTGTCCTGCTTTTTGTCGATAGGCCATCCCTGGACAATTTTCCACGTTACAGGTTAGATTGGATGGATGCCAGGGTTCTAGCTGCACTGGAACAACTTGGCTAGTGGTGTGACTAGTTCTGGAGCACAAGATACAGACAAAGATTGCAGGGTTGGAATGTGGCAAATCCTGGAGTCTGTTTGATTGCAATACATAAGTCATCTGATACACCATAAAACCAGAAAGACAGGAATAATAAAAACAGAATTACCTGTAAAAATTCAGCAGGTCTGGCAGCATCGGCGGAGAAGAAAAGAGTTGACATTTCGAGTCCTCATGACCCTTCAACAGAACTAAGTAGAAATAGGAAAGGAGTGAAATATAAGCTGGTTTAAGTGTGTTTGTGTGTGGGGGGGTTGGGGGGTGGGCAGGGGGTTGGGTGTGGGGATAGAAGTGGAGGGGGGGGGTGTGGTTGTAGGGACAAGCAGTGATAGAAGCAGATCATCAAAAGATGTCACAGACAACAGAACAAAAGAACACATAGGTGTTGAAGTTGGTGATATATATCTAAACGAATGTGCTAATTAAGAATGGATGGTAGGGCACTCAAGGTATAGCTCTAATGGGGGTGGGGGGAGCATAAATGATTTAAAAATATTTAGCGCAGAGGCGAACAGAACTTCTTCAAGGAGGTAGGCATTTCTTGAAGAGCAGTGGCAGTCAATTAACCACAGAGATAAAAACAAAAAACTACGGATGCTGGAAATCCAAAACAAAAACAGAATTACCTGGAAAAACTCAGCAGGTCTGGCAGCATCGGCGGGGAAGAAAAGAGTTGACGTTTCGAGTCCTCATGACCCTTCGACAGAACTAAGTAGAAATAGGAAAGGAGTGAAATATAAGCTGGTTTAAGGTGTGTGTGTGGGGTGGGGTGGTGGGTTGGGTGGGGGGAGAGAAGTGGAGGGGAGGGTGTGGTTGTAGGGACAAGCAAGCAGTGATAGAAGCAGATCATCAAAAGATGTCACAGACAACAGAACAAAAGAACACATAGGTGTTGAAGTTGGTGATATATATCTAAACGAATGTGCTAATTAAGAATGGATGGTAGGGCACTCAAGGAATAATGTTTTTAAGACAGGAATAATGTTTAGTATGCCATGGCAAGGGTTAAACTTTGGTAGAGAGTGACAATGAAGTGCATCACTACACTGTCATGTTGAATCTGACCATGTGAGCATGTAGAAAGAGAATGGGGAGGAGAAATATCTAAATACCCAGGGCGTGCATGACCTCTAGCCTGTCAAACTTCTACTCTTCCAGTAATGCTGTTGTGGCCTCTTTCATTGTGTCAGGGTGTGTAGTGTGCTTGAACCACATCTATTCTGGTAGTCACCTGTTTGTTATGTACCAACTTCTCTTGCAAGGACAGTGGAAGTAGATGAATGTATTCTCTGTGTAAGGGTTTTGAAGACCAATAGGGCAGCTTAACATAGTGTACAGAGTGATCTTGTGGCTTAGTCAGTAGCACCCCTGCCTCTGATTTAAAGTCCCGTCCCAAGACTTGTTAGCCATGGAGGGAGCATTCATAATGTGGTTCAACAGATGATAATCAGCCTTCCAACATTTCCCTACTATTTCCCAAAAGGCAAAAAACTGTTTGTGAAGATACCAAACAAACATGGGGACATGTTTCCTGTGGGGGACATGTAAAATGAAGTGGGCGCCCATCCCACCCACCTTCTCACTTACCCGCAAGCTCAGCAAAATCGGCAGCTCACCCACCATATGAAAAATTAAGGGTCAGTTAGGCTTCTCAGCAAGCCAGTTGACCCTGATAATATGCTGCCCATGCCAATAAACATTTGATATGGGCAGCAGGGCGGGTGTGGGAAGCCCGATTTTTCATGTCAAGATGCTAAAGAGTTGGAAGGAAGGGGGGATTGCTCTTCAGGAGCGACCCTTTGCCAACCGTGGGGTGCTTCCCCTGAGGCTGACCCACCCCTTCCTTCCTACTTGTTCCCTCCCTTACACCTACATCCTCCCCCTCTCACTGCCCCTCTCCCTAACCTACCCAAACCTTCCCATCCCATGACCGTGGACTAAGCTGCTCTGGGTATCCAAGGCCTTGGGTGTCCTCTCTTCACTAGCAGTCCTGGCAGTGGCCACGGACACCTCCCAGTGAGGGGCGGAAATCCCACTCAGCCATCGCTAACTAGCCCCTCAGAGCTTTATGGCTGTGTGGTGAGATGGCATGGAGCATGTCGGCTCCACCTTGCCACGATTTCCCGGTGGTGGGGGGGCTGATGGTGCATGCCGCCCGCCTCCCCATATTGTAGATTTTGATGGTGTGAGTGCAGGCAGACTGGAAGTCGAGTGCAATGATTCCTGAGAAGAGACTTAGGAAAGAGGGAAAGAAATGATTGATAGTGTTGGAGCTAAACTCGGGTTAAGCAGAGTGTATGTTATATGTGAAGGGGAGTCTTACCTTGGCAATACTGGTCAGATAATTACATTTTCTTCTACATGGCAGGCCAGTGGCTTTTTCTGCCAGTTCACTCCTGTTGAGTCATTTATCTACCCATCTGTTGGTAAGAAGACCTGCTTATTGCTGATCACTTATTCCACTTCAGCGAATCTGTTTGAAATCATCCCACCTGCTGCCGATGCAAATCTCACTGATTGCTGTCCCCAGGATGTAAAGCACCTCCCCTTTAAGGAAATACTCCAGGCTTTTATGTAGTGACCACACCACTAGATTTACCACCCCAATAATCGACTAATTACCTGTAGGCAGGACATCTTGTACTGGCAGCTTGCCATTTTAATTTAAGTTACTAGCAACTATGAAATAGGCATGAGCCCTATGCCAACTCCTTTGGACTGGTGCAGTCCACATCCCACCCACTGCCAGACAAATTCACCCACCACTCAAAAGTTCTCCCTAGAATAAACAGAATACAGTACTTAACATTGATCCATTTAAGGGGAAGCACATGAGGGAGAATAGAATAGAAGGGTATGTTGATGGGTTATATGAGACAGGGTGGAAGGAGGTTCATGTGGAGCATAAACATCAGCACAGTGCAACCGGTCTGAATGGCCTGCTTCTGTGCTATAATTTCTATGTAATTGCATTTTTAAAATTTGATCTTTATAGTTTAGGTATAATATATAACAAGTAATATTCCCCTTGAGTAATATTTATAGGCATAATGTTAGTACTTGTTTAGATATCACAGTCAAGGAACTGAAGACTTAAAGAACAAGCTAACCCAGGGAGAGTCATTTTCTTGAATCTGCCCTGGACAAGCCTATCAGTTAAAAAAAAAATCATATATTGACTTGATTGTAGACAAATTGCAACTTTCTACTGTTAAGCATGACATTTCTGCCAATCCTGTTACTCATTTCTGGGATAAATAAATGACTTTGCCAGCAATAGTTGCATTAACAATAATTAACTGGGCATTGTTTACAGGCAAAATCTTGTTTAAGTTTTGCTTGGTTGCATGCCACATGCCATCTTACCATTAATTAAGCTTTTTGGCTTCCTCCATTCCTGAGATGGCATGGTTGGAAAAAGCAGAATTTTTCTGAAAGAAGGATACTATGTCACTTTTCAAATCATTCTTCCATTCAGATAGCTAAAGGGTTTGCCGTAGATTTATACAGGCCTTGTTCATTATCATTTACCAATGCTTCATTCCCCAGGACACACAAGGTGACTTTTATTTTTGTAAGGTTTTGCTTCAAGCCAGATCTCAGTCAGTTAACGTTTATGTAAGAATATAAAGCTGATAGGTTCCTAATCCTTCAAATCTTTGGCTTGTTATTTATCACACTAGTGTCCGTTGGAACTCTTTCAGTGAGCAATTATATTATCTAATAACAATGCAATCAGTTCCTCCTCATTAAATAACCTAGTTGCCTTGGAGTGGTATCAACTTATTAAGAATATTTTTCTGTCAGTAATTTGCAATGACATCTTAGTAAGAACTTCCTCTTATACATTTTCTTCATTGTTACAATAAGTTATTATTTTTGCCTTTGTCTGTTGACTTAAATAATATGGATAATTCTGTTCAATCAATAGCAAGGAAACTGGCTGGAGAGAGTTTTGAGTCCATAGTGCAAAGAAGATGAATTAATACAGAATCACTGAGGTAACATTGTTAGTTGTCCTTCCTGTGGTGATATCACTACCCCTATACCACTAATAGCTAAAGCCTTTTGAACTTGAGATGGAATTGTTGTTACCTTACATTTTTCATATTTAATCAATAAGTGTTGTAGTAGATTGCAAAATGACAAATACACAACGTTAACTAATAATTGATGGAATGATCTGATGAAAAGAAGCCCAGACACCATTTCTCACAATGTTCCTGTGCAATTTAAGGCACATTTTAAATATGGCTTAATGTCTCTATTGTTAAGTCAAAATTCTGCACATGCAATCAGCCATATATGCCAGTGCTTTGATTTAAAGAATTATTTTTGCTTCACATTAATACTTGCATTATATGTATTTTTATTTATTCATGGAATGCGGATGTCAATGGCAAGGCCAGGATTTATTGCCCATACCTAATTGCCCTCAAGAAGGTGGTGGTAAGCAACCTTCTTGAACACCTGTAGTCCAATAATTGTATTAAATTACAATAGAAGCTATTTTAAAAAGGCAATAACTTGCCTTTATATAATGCCTTTGGTATAATAAATGCACCAAGATGCTTAACAAAGATGCAGAAATTGTGCGCTGAGCATCAACACTCAACTTGGTATGGTATAAAAAAATGACAAAAAATAACAGAAGTATATAACACAGAGCAACAATGCAGTCCTTCACAGAGCTAATACACTTAAGAAAAGTTGGAAGGAGATAGATATGATGGTCCTCACCTGCTTGCCAGAAACAATCTTAAAAAGATTGGTGATAACTGCTGCAAGTTATGTGATGCAATGCTGCAAGAATGTGCTGGTGAAGTTCCATTAAGTTATCAACAGACATAAATGGTGTTCTGACCTTTGTTGGCAAAATTGCACTTGATACACATGTACCTCCCATTCCCAACAGCACTGCTCTCCTCATTTACTTGAGATCTTCAGTCCTGTAGATCCCCGAGACAGGTCTCAATGGCAAAGGAGGCCAGCATTCTGGAAATGAATGCTGCATGCCAATCCAGTGTTGACAAAGGTCAAGTTTTTGCCGCAGTTTAATGTTTTATCTGAAGGGTATCTCCTCCAATATTGTAGCAGTCCCTTGGTAATGACTGAAGTGTTACCATCAATATGTACTCATGTCCCAAATAGAAATTGAACCCATGACCTTTTGACACAGACACAAGAGCACTCCTGCGTACCAAGTGACAGTTGGTCAGCATTGTACAGTTGTGATAGTCATCTCCTTTAAATTGTCTGAACCATCTGCTGAGTCCTTTAATCAATGTCACTGCCCTTAACTTCATAATGAAGACATGTATACTGCTTAATCATAGTTTTGGCCAATGTTCAAGCTGCTACTTTCTTTCTTTGTGCTCTTTACATCTTTTATATATCATTAAACCTGACTTGAATAATACTCAGTGGCCTGGAGCCATACATTACACTGTCACTGTTGACAGTCTGGAGGGGGAGATTAGTTGGCACTGTCACACGTACACAGTTCCCCAGAAGAATATCATCAAATTAGTTATAAACAATAGAAGACATGAGAGCAATGTTATGTTCGAAACCTGATTTTTCCAGTATATATGTATATCCAGTGTTTAATATTTTGTAAGCATTTTGCTAGAGCAGGAGTGGTTGCAATTAAGGGAGCTCTTGCTGGGTGATTTATAATTTATGCTTCTAATAGTTAAAATTTTTACACTCTGCAATATTACATCTGGTTTCAACAGGTGAAACAAAATAACAGTAAGATCCAAAATGACAGGTCTGCTAACTTATTGGAGGTGATTGAGAACTGAAATGCCACTGGCTGACCCCAATTTTGGCATGGGTTGGAGCTGCTTGCATTGGACACTGGTTCTTTCCAAACAGAAATTTCAATAACTCCTGGAATGCGATAGACTTTGCTGTGCTTTAAGAAGATGTCCAACACAAAAAGATTTTAGGAACACAGATTGGAATCTTCCGTTCTGAGGACTAAGATCAGTGGCGGGTGTGGAAGTGGGAGTGACTTTTGCTGAAAGGCAGGATAGTTGACCACGCACGATCTTGTGCTGCTCAGTTCTTTAAATCTACATCCCTGAGGAGCTTGCCGATTCCTGGGATGGGACACATAGGATGTTGCCATCTCCACTGTTACCTCATTGGGTCGAAGGTCCAGGCGCCATATTTGAAAGGCAGCCAGACAGCCTGCACTATCCCTTCCAACCTTGGCCGGCCCACTGCTCCACCCTTCCCTATTGATCCTTCCTCACTTCCTCCATGCAGCTTGCACTGCCATCACCCGGTCTCAATAATAGGCTGGCATCTACAGATACTCCCCAAAGAGGACAATGCAGTAGCAACTCATCATTAATCATGGGAAGTGTTGTGTTATGATAATGACATAAAACCTTGAGTTTTCTTAATTTTTTAATTCATTCATGGGTTGTGGGCTTCGCTGGCTGGGCCAGCATTCATTACCCATCCCTAGTTGCCATTGAGAAGGTGGTGGTGAGCTGCCTTCTTGAACCGCTGCAGTCCATGTGCTGTAGGTACATGCACAGTGCTTTTAGGAAGGGAGTTCCAGGATTTTGACCCAGTGACAGTGGAAGAATGGTGATATATTTCCAAGTCAGGTGGTGAGTGACTTGGAGAGGAATTCCAGGCGGTGGTGTTCCCACCTATCTTCTGTCCTTGTTCTTCTAAACGTTAGTGGTCGTGGGTTTGGAAGGTGTTTTCTAAGGAGCCCTGGTGAGTTCCTGCAGTGCACCTTGTAGATGGTACACACTGCTGCTACTATGCGTGGGTGGTGGAAGGGGTAAATGTTTGTGAATGTGGTGCCAATCAAGTGGGCTGCATTGTCCTGGGCAGTGTCAAGCTGAACCCAAACTGGGCGTCAATGAGTAGGTTATTGCTAAGCAAATACCACTTGATAGCACTGTTGATGACCCCTTCCATTACTTTACACTGATGATCGAGAGTAGATGGGGCAGTAATTAGTCGGATTGGATTTATCCTGCTTTTTGTATACAGGAAAAACCTGGGCAATTTTCCACAATGCTGGGTAGATGCCAGTATTATAGCTGTACTGGAACAGCTTGGCTAGGGGCACAGCAGGTTCATTAGCATAAGTCTTCAGTACTATTGCCAGAATATTGCCAGGGCCCATAGCCTTTGCAGTATCCAATGCCTTAAGCCATTTTTTGATGCCATGTGGAGTGAGTCAAATTGTTTAAAGACTGGGATGTATGATGCTGGGGACCTCTGGAGGAGGCTGAGATGGATCATCTACCTGGCACTTCTGGTTGAAGGTTGTTGCAAATGCTTCAGCCTTATCTTTTGCACTGCTGAGCTGGGCTCCTCCATCATTGAGAATGGGGATATTTGTGGAGGCTCCTCCTCCAGTGAGTTGTTTAATTGTCCACCGCCATTCATGATAGGATGTGACATGACTGAAGAGCTTAGATCTGATCCATTGATTGGGATTGCTTAGCTCTGTCTATCACTTGCTGCTTATGCTGTTTAGCATGAAAGTATCCCTGTGTTATAGATTCACCAGGCTGACACTTCATTTTATATATGCCTGGTGCTGCTCCTAGCATGCCCTCCTGCACTCTTCATTGAATTAAGGTTGACCCCCTGGTTTCATGGTAATGGCAGAGTGGGAGATATGTCAGATCATAAGGTTACAGATTGTGTTCGAGTACAATTCTGCTGCTGATGGCCCACAGTGCCTCATAAATGCCCAGTCTTGAGTTACTAGATCTGTTCAAAATCTATCCCATTTAGCATGGTGGTTGTGCCACACAGCACGATAGAGGGTATCCTCAATGTGAAGGCGGGACTGCGTCTCTACACAGACTGTGCGGTGGTCGCTCCTACTGATACTGTCATGTATAGATGCATCTGTGGCAGGCAGGTTGTTGAGGATGAGGTATGTTTTCCACTCTTGTTGTTTCCTTCACCACCTGCCGCAGACCCAATCTTGCAGCTATGTCATTTAGGACTCAGCCAGCTTGGTTAGTAGTGGTGCTGCTGAGCCACTCTTGGTGTTGGACATTGAAGTCCCCCACTTAGAGTACATTCTACAGCCTTGCCACCCTGAGTGCTTCATCCAAATGATGTTCATCAGCTGAGGTAGGGCAGTAAGTGGTAAAAGAGGTTTCCTCACCCATGTTTGCCCCAATACTATGGAACTTCATGGGGTCTGGAGTGGATGTTGGGGATTTCCAGGGCAACTCCCTCCTGAATCTGCCACCTCTGCAGGATCTGTTCTGCCGGTGGGACAGGACATACCCCCAGTGTTGGTGATGATGGTGTTTGGGACATCATCTGTAAGATACGATTCCGTAAGGATGATTATGTCAGGCTGTTGCTTCACTAGCCTGTGAGGCAGCTCTCCCAATTTTGTCACTAGCCCCCACCCCGCCCGATGTTAATAAGGAGGACCTTGCAGGGTCGACAGGGCTGTGTTTGCCGTTGTCGTTTCTGGCGCCTAGGTCGATGCCAGGTGGTCTGTCCTGTTTCATTCCTTTTTTGAGACTTTGTAGTGGTTTGATACAACTGAATGGCTTGCTAGGCCATTTCAGAGGGCATTTAAATGTTTTAGCCACATTGCTCTGGGTCTGGAATCGTATGTAGGCCAGGCCAGGTAAGATCAGCAGATTTCCTTCCCTAAAGGGCATTAGTGAATCAGATGGGTTTTTACAACAATGGTTTCATGATCAGATTTTTTATTGAATTCAAATTCCATCATCTGGTGGTGGGATTCGAACCCAGAGCCCCACATACTCCACACTTCAGTCACATTCAGTCATATTACTCTGGGAGGGTGGTGGAGGTGGGTTGCCTCACATCATTTAAAAAGTACCTAGATGAGCACTTGGCAATTCTGGATTACTAGTTCAGCAACAATACCACTAAACGATCAGCTCCCCCATATAACATTATAATAACACAGCACTTCCCATGACAAGGCACCAATCACTAATCATAAGGGATTGGATAAACACATTGTGGGTTCATTTATTATGGCACTTGAGAACAGTTATAGAAAGGTTGAAGACATTAGAGGTCTGTGTGTGTGTGTGTGTGTGTGTGTTCTACTCAAAGCAAAAGTGAAGCTAAGACTGGGACACATGACATGTTTCCCTTCTAGTGATTTCATGCAGATATCACAGAATCACAGTGCAGAAGAGGCCCTTCGGCCCATCGAGTCTGCACCGACATGTGGGAAACACCTGACCTACCCACCTAATCCCATTTACCAGCACTTGGCCCATAGCCTTGAATGTTATGACATGCCAAGTGCTCATCCAGGTAATTTTTAAAGGATGTGAGGCAATCCGCCTCCACCACCCTCCCAGGCAGTATATTCAAAACCGTCACCACCCTCTGGGTAAAAAAGTTTTTCCTCACAACCCCCTAAACCTCCTGCCCTTCACCTTGAACTTATGCCCCCTAGTGACTGACCCTTCAACTAAGGGGAACAGCTTCCCCCTTTCCACCCTCTCCATGCCCCTCATAATCTTGTATACCTCGATCAAGTTGCCCCTCAGTCTTCTCTGCTCCAACAAAAACAACCCAAGTCTATCCAACCTCTCTTCATAACTTAAATGTTTCATCCCAGGCAACATCCTGGTGAATCTCCTCTGCACCCCCTCCAGTGTAATTATATCCTTCCTATAATGTGGCGACCAGAACTGCACACAGTTCACCAGCTGTGGCCTCACCAAGGTTCTATACAACTCCGTCATGACCTCCCTACTTTTGTAATCTAAGCCTCGATTGATAAAGGCAAGTGTGCCATATGCCTTTTTCACCACCCCACTAACTTGCCCCTCTGCCTTCAGAAATCTATGAACACATACGCCAAGGTTCCTTTGTTCCTCAGAACTTCCTAGTGCCATGCTGTTCATTGAATACTTCCTTGTCAAATTACTCCTTCCAAAGTGTATCATCTCACAATTTTCCGGGTTAAATTCCATCTGCCACTTATCTGCCCAGTTGATCATCCCATCTATATCTTCCTGTAGCCCAAGACACTCAACCCCACTGTTAACCACCCAGCCAATCTTTGTGTCATCCGCAAACTTACTAATCCTGCCCCCCCATATAGTTATCTATGTCGTTTATATAAATAACAAATAATAGGGGACCAAGCCCAGATTCCTGTGGTACGCTATTGGACACTGGCTTCCAGTCACTAAAGCATCCTTCTGTCATCACCCTCTGCTTCCTACAACTAAGCCAATTTTGAATCCACCTTATCAAATTACCCTGTGTCCATGTGCCTTTGCCTTCTTTATAAGTCTCCCATGTGGGACCTTGTCAAAGGCTTTGCTGAAATCCATATAAACTACATCAACTGCACTACCCTCATCTACACACCTGGTCACATGCTCAAAAATTCAATCAAATTTAAAGGCATATTACAACAGGAAGAAGCCTACCTCGCCAGGTGCACACCGCTTATGTGCAGTTGTAAAAATGAATGTTCTAATTTCTCACTGGTGGGGAACTTGATTTGGAGGGGTAACTTAATTCCAGCGAGGTGGCCTTTCAATGAGCATGCATGACATGCTAATCCATGCAAAAGGGCTTCCTAACATTGTTAACCCACCTTTTAAAGCCCTGAAAACATAATTGCTAAAGTTTATCCACCAAAGTTGATTTTGACCTCACGCCAAATTAAGATCCCCTGCCAAGCTTCCACTGCTGGTGGGACCGGAAGATTCTGCCCACAATGAGGGAGAAATTCAATCACAACAGCATCACATCTCGTGTGTTGCGCAGACTTACATGTATACATCAGAGCAGGCAATGCCACTGCTGCAGCCTACATGACCTGCATGACGTTCTCTATGAAGAATGCCTCGCCCGGTACGCAAACAAATTGATTCCCCAATATTTTCCCTCCCTCACTTTTAGTGAAAATCTGGAGGATCCTCTTGAAAATATGGCTGAAATTTGGATTGTGTGGGACTGCATTCTATAACAGTTGCTAATAAATGCCAGCCTTGCTTTCTTTACTCAGGTTACAACAGGGCATTTAGGCTCATTGTGTTGTCTGATGGTGCTGGAGTTCAAAAGATCACCACTTATGTCACTAAGTTTGTCGAAACTTGCTCCATGCTTTTGAGAGAGACCAATATTGTTGTGAAGCAGAAATTTTAAAAAATAGCAATGTTTCTCCCTTTTCCTGTGACAAAATCATAACAGAAGCATGTATAAATTGTTGGAAGACATGATACATCAGGTTATAACATTTCAGAACAGCTAACATAGCTGCAGATTGTTAAAAATGATAACATTAGAGAAAAGACCACGAGCCATGGTTTTTGTTCCTAATAGCATATCAATTTTTTCATAGAAAGCGGCTTCCAAGGTATTTTCCTCGTGTTTTATTAAATAATTGCCCTATAGTATTTTGTTGTTGCATGTGTTTGTTTAAAACAAAACATCTTGAGGCCATTTATGACGTAGCCTCCTCTTGTGCAATATACATGACTGGAGGCCAGACATCCATCTGGCCTCTAAATCAGCTTTTATGTGGTAATGTTACCTAGGGAGTGCATATTCCATGTTATCAATCACCAAAATGCGTAGTGTTAGAAAGTTGTTAATGCAGAAGATTCTGGTTTAGTAGACCTCTGGAATGCTGGTTAGGGCATAGATCACTTCTGTCACTAGATCAGTCAACAACTGTTAACCAACAAAAACAGTATTTGAATATTGCCACCTGGATAACGTTTCAGGGGATTCGAATTGCCAAAAGTGTTATAAAGGCATGTAGTGTTCCTGGACAGTACTCAGCTAAACCCAATTTCTTATTTTCCTGTTCCATATGCATGAGTTGTACTGAATCCAAACGTTAGTAATAATTTAAATAAAGCTTTTCATAGGCCCTTTACTATGAGTTCAAAAAATCATAAATTGTGATTTATCTGTGGTTTGTATAGAAATTGCCTTTGAAATGTTCAAATTTTTAAATAGGGGAACAGCCAATATAGCAGAAAAATGGATAACTAGCGCTGAATTATGGGCTGTAATTTTATCAATGGTTTTTAATCATTTATATGTAAAATAATGGATTCTTGACTGAATTACAGGCAGCAATCTAATTAAAGGATAATTAAAGAATATTTGGGCACGAATTATAGGATTCAAAAAAGGATGTCAGAAAGTTTACAAATTAAATTATAAAATAATGAATATCTGAGAGTGAAATACCTGGCAGTAATCTCATTCAAATCATCAGAAGTTGTTCTAAATCTTGACAAGAACATGTTGCGTGGATAGCAGAATCCATAAGTAATGTTGTTAATGGAGCAATTTCAAGTTTAACTGTCAGCATTCATCACTCAACTCATTAAATGCATCTTTTTTCCCAGTGTTCTCACTGACCATCCTGAACACACTGACTCCTTTTCAGATACTGAAAAGTGCCATGGGTACTGGTGACTCTCTGTGGTAACTCTTTTGAGAACAAACCTGTTTATTCAGATTAAGTTACATTGTTTCATAGTTTGCCATTGTGAGATTTGAACTCTTGATCCTTGGGGTTACAAACCCAGTACCATAACCACTTGGCTATTTAGGCCAAGCCCACCCTCTGTGGTAAAGTGAAGTGCTATGTACCTTAAGAAAATGTAGCTAATTGACCATGTGACTGTATTGACCAATCACTGCACAGTGTGGGCTACTTGGGTAACTGTAAGTCCAGAGCTGGAGGATTTGAAGAAGCACACATGGTCTTATTGCTCTGTTCATAGTTCCAACAAACCACCAGCATTTGTTCAGTTAACCAGTCTCTCTGCCTATATTGTTTCAAGCACCAACTAATGTGTTAAAATCAAGGGCGCAGCTATCATTTGCCAGACAAAGCGAACCATAAAACTGACGTTGAGGATAAATCAGCTCAATTGATGGCAATCAAGAAAGCAGTGGTAAGTCAGCTACATTACTTCGCCACTACCCCTAGAGCTGTTTGAAAGCGCAGTCTCCTTAGTCATCGAGCATGCCACAGTTTGGGCATCTTCAACCGTTCGACACCATTTCAGATGACTGGTCTCATTATGTTGATTACATAGTGTTCTTCTTTACCGGTAACGGTATCGCGGTGGAGGACAAGAAGAGGTCGTTTCTTTTGTCCACATGCGGGAGAAA
This sequence comes from Carcharodon carcharias, assembly GCF_017639515.1. Classification (NCBI taxonomy): domain Eukaryota; kingdom Metazoa; phylum Chordata; class Chondrichthyes; order Lamniformes; family Lamnidae; genus Carcharodon; species Carcharodon carcharias. Next base: position 29,330,050 of record NC_054474.1, read on the forward strand.
AATATATGGACTAATCCGTAGCCTGACATCACCTTAACACTCCCAATATGAGGACTTTGTGGCAAGTTAGTAAACTGTGTAAAAAACCACCTGAAACATATGCCCTCAGTCACTATGCAGCGTTTTAAATTCAATTTGAGGAATAGGCTTCCAGGAGAGACAAACGCTGGCTATGTGGCTGCTTTAAAGGGATTAATGGAATATTGTGAGTTTGGAACTTCAATTAATGACCTGTTGAGAGATCGATTGATATGCGGATTTGAGGATGATGCTATTCAAAAGTGATTGCTATCTGACAGTAATCTAGACTTCAGTGAGGCATTAGAATCGGCAACATCCATGGAGAGCACTGTTAAAAGACACGGAAACTCACCTTACAGATAACGTCCCAGACATGACCATCACCATCTCCATCCCTGGGCATGTCCTGTCCCACCGGGGCAGAGGTGGCAGCACAGTGGTATACAGTCAGGAAGGAATTGCCCTGGGAGTCCTCAACATCGATTCCGGACCCCATGAAGTCTCATGGCATCAGGTCAAATATGGACAAGGAAACCTCCTGTTGATTACCACGTACTGCCCTCCCTCAGCTGATGAATCAGTGCTCATGTTGAACACCACTTGGAAGAAGCACTGAGGGTGGCAAAGGCACAGAACGTACTTTGGTGGGGTACTTCAATGTCCATCACCAAGAATGGCTAGACTGGACCTGTGGTAAGTGGTGAGGGAGCCAACAAAAGGGAAAAACATACTTGACCTCATCCTCACCAACCTGCCTGCAGCAAATGCATCTGTCCATGACAGTATCGGTAGGAGTGACCACCGCACAGTCATTGTGGAGACAAAGTCCCGTCTTCACATTAAGGATACCCTCCATCGTGTTGTGTGGCACTACCACCATGCTAAATGGGATAGATTTCGATCAGATCTAGAAACTCAAGACTGGACATCCATGAGGCGCTGTGGGCCATCATCAGCAGCAGAATTGTACTTGAACACAATCTCTAACCTCATGGCCCGCCATATCCCCCGCTGAAGGCACTGGATACTGCAAAGGCTATGGGCCCTGACAATATTCCAGCAATAGTACTGAAGACCTGTGTCCTAGAACTTGCCATACCCCTAGCCAAGCTGTTCCAGTACAGCTACAACACTGGCATTACCCCGCTATGTGGAAAATTGCCCAGGTATGCCCTGTACACAAAAAGCAGGACAAATCCAACCCGGCCAATTACCGCCCCATCAGTCTACTCTCCTTCATCAGTAGAGTAATGGATGGGGTCATCAGCAGTGCAACCAAGTGGCACTTGCTTAGCAATAGCCTGCTCACTGACGCCTAGTTAGGGTGCCGCCAGGGCCACTCGGCTCCTGACCTCATTACAGCCTTGGTTCAAACATGGACAAAAGAGATGAACACCCGAGGTGAGGAGAGAGTGACGGCACTTGAGATCAAGGCTGCATTTGACAGAGTGTGGCACCAAGGAGCCCTAGCAACACTGAAGTCAATGGGAATCAGGGGGAAAACTCTCCGCTGGTTGGAGTCACACCTAGCACAAAGCATGATGGTTGAGGTTGTTGGAGTTCAGTCAACTCGGCTCCAGGACATCATTGCAGGAGTTCCTCAGGGTGGTGTCATAGGCCCAACCATCTTCAGCTGCTTCATCAATGACCTTCCTTCCATCATAAGGCCAGAAGAGAGGACGTTCGCTGATGATTGCACGATGTTCAGCACCATTCACGACTTCTCAGGTGCTGGAGCAGTCCATGTCCAAATGTAGCAAGACCCGGGCAATATCCAGGCTTGGGCGGCAAGTGGTAAGTAATATTCACACCACACAAGTGTCAGGCAAAGACCATCTCCAGTAAGAGAGAATCCAACCATCGCCCCTTGATGTTCAATTGCATTATCACCATTGAATCTGACACTATCAACATCCTGGGAGATACCATTGACCAGAAACTGAACTGGACTAGCCATATAAATACTGTGACTACGAGAGCAGGTCAGAGGCTAGGAATCGTGTGATAAGTAACCCATCTCCTGAATTCCCAAAGCCTGTCCACCATCCACAAGGCACAAGTCGGGAGTGTGATGGAATACTCCCCACTTGCCTGGATGACTGCAGCTCCCATAACACTCAAGAAGCTTGATGCCGTCCAGGACAAAGCAGCCACATGATTGGCATCTGATCCACAAATATTCACTCCCTCCACCACTGATGCATGGCAGCAGCAGTGTGTACCAACTACAAGATGCACTGCAGGAATTCATCAAGGCTCCTTTGACAGTACCTTCCAAACCCGCGACCACTGCCATCTAGAAGGACAAGGGCAGCAGATAGATGGGAACACTAACACCTGGAAGATCTTCTCCAAGTCACTCATCATCCTGACTTGGAAATATATTGCCGTTCCTTCACCGTTTCTGGGTCAAAAGCCTGGAGCTCCCTTCCTAACAGCACTGCAGGTGTACCTACACAACATGGGCTGTAGCGGTTCAAGAAGGCAGCTCATCACCACCTTCTCAAGGGCAACCAGGGGTGAGCAATATATGCTGGCCCAGCCAACGGAGCCCACCTCCCATGAATGAATAAAACATTAATAAATAATGGATACATAAAATGGGGCCTTCCACCTTGTAGGGCGAGAAGTAACAAAAGGTGCAAAAACATTAGACTCCGCAGAAAGATGGGGAACAGCCACTATGTACAAACCATTGAAGAACAACAGTACTACAGTGAAAACCCAGAACATTAATGAGAAAAATGCATCCAAGCAGCCAGCAGGCGATCGACAGTTCAGGAATATCAAATGCTTTTTCTGTCACCACAATGCGGCACTGTCAAAATAGGCTGAGACAGCATTTTAAAAACAAAGGTAGAAATTGCGAAATCTGTGTGGTTGAAGAACCCGAGGAAGCAGAATCTGACGTCTATTCATTATATAACCTGAAAGTGGGTAGAACTGAGCCAATCCAGGTAACCATTAGAATCATTGAACACACCATCAAGATGGAGGTCGATACTGGGGCATCAATGTCTGTCATAGGAAAATATATGTTCAGACACTTGAATGAAGGAGTCCATCCTTTAAGTTTGGAAGAATCGGACACTAAATTAAAAACATATATAGATGAAGAAATAAGAGGGAAAGGGATATGTCAAGTCCTGGTGCAGTATGAGAATCAGTCAGCAAATTTACCTCTTATAGTAGTAGCTGGGGCAGGCCCCAGTTTAACTGGTTGTAACTGGCTCAAAACAATTAAATTGAAATGGCCCAGGATTGTTCAAATCAGAACGCAAAGCTTACAGGAATTGTTACAAACGTACGCTTTCATTTTCAGTGTTGAGCTGGGAAGGATTGGTGAGCTACAAGCAAAAATCTGCATAGACCCGAACGCAACCCCCAGGGCAGAATATTGCTCTCATCGGGCGGGTGTGCGCCCGACCTGAACTAGCGTAAAGTGACGTGCGATAATGTTGGGCGAGCCTCCTGACATCATCGCACACTGACGCGATATTTCATTTGGCTGGTGTGTGCGGGCGTCGGCAGCGCGCTCGCCAACAATTAACAGGCCTCTTATGGCCATTGAAGTATTAATTAAATTAAATTTTTCACTGCCCACCCATCCTTATGTTTGGCAGGCAGGTGAAAAGGCCAAGCTGCCTTTGGATAAGGTTTCGATCAGTGATTTAAAAAAAATTAAAATTTTTCGAACTAATTTGTAACATGTCCCTGCTCATGTGACAGAGTCTGTGCCTCAGGGAGCTTTTACAACGCGCACCCGCACACATATGTGAACTTCAGCGCTCGCCTTCCTCCCCCCCCGAGCACAGGCAGCGCTGAGCACTGCAGCGCATGATTCACGCTGGCTGGCCATTGATTGGCGTGAAATGGCGGTCATTGCCTGATCAGAGAGCTTTCACTGTGCGCACCCGCGCTCATGTGCAAACTTCCGCCCTCGCCCTCCTCCCCGCCACCCACACAGGCAGTGCTCGCATGATTCACGCTGGCTGGCCATGAATTGGCTAGCCAGCGTGAAATGGTTGTCGCGGCCCAATCACTGGCAGTGGTCCTATTCGTGGCCATTCCTGCTCACCCCCCACCCCCCACCAAGCCGAGCTCACCTGATGACGAGAAAATCCTGACCCCAGATTTATGAGAGCCAGCACAGTCCCTTATGCTCTACAGGGCAAGGTTGAGACTGAGCTAAATAGGCTGGAAAAGTTGGGTATCTTACAACCGGTGCAATTTTCCGTGTGGGCAGAACCACAGTACCTGTACTGAAGCCAGGCCAAAGTGTTTGCTTGTGCAGTGGCAAAAAGTTAACTGTAAACAAAGTGGCCAAACTTGATAGACACCCGATACTGAAGATTAGCAAATTATATTCGAAATTGGCAGGGGACATCATATATTCAAAACTCGACATGAGCCACGCCTACCAGCAGGTAGATTTTGAAGAAGGCTCTAGGGAATTTGTGACCATCAATACACATGGAAGATTGCATCAATTTACTCAACTACCCTTTGGGCTCTCATCTGCATGTGCTATTTTCTAGCGTACCATGGAAAATCTACTTCAGGGACTGCCCCATGTCGTTGTTTATTTGGATGGAGTCTTAGTCACTGGGCTAACTGACAAAAAATACTTAGCTAATTTGGAGGAGGAGCTGAAATGCTTCTCACAAGCGGGAATATTCTTGAATTAAGAGATATGTATTTTCCAAGCCAAGGAGGTAGTTTATGTGGGCCATAAGGTCGATAAGCAGGGCCTGCATCCCATGGAAGAAATGGTCAAGGTTATTCACGAGGCACCTACACCAAGAAGCATTACAGAACTAGAGGCCTTCTTAGGCATGATAAGCTACTATGGGTGATTTCTCCCAAATCTATCCACTGTACTGGCTCTGTTATACGCATTGCTTTAAAAAAGCCATAAATGGATTTGTCAAGCTCCGCACCAGGAGGCATTTCTGAAGATAAAGCAGTTGTTTAGATCATCGGACCTACTGGTCCAATTTGATCCAAAGAAAGAATTGATTTGAACTTGTGACGCATCACCTTACGGAGTAGGGGCCATACTTTCACATTGGATGCCGGATGACTCCGAATAACCCATTGGTTATACATCTCACTTGCTCAGTGCTGTAGATGATATTCTCAAATTGAGAAGGAGGGCTTGTTTGTTGCGTTTGGTGTTCGGAAATTCCATCAATACCTTCACAGTCGCCATTTTCACATTATATCCAAGCACAAGCTTCTGATAGATTATTTGGAGAAGATAAGGTGAAACGCTTTGTCACATCTAGAGATGGGCACTGATATTGGCTGCTTCAAGTACACTTTTATTCACCGATCGGGAAGCCAGATCGCACGTGCTGACACGCTGAGCCGCCTCCCCCTGCCAAATAACAACGTGAAGGTTCCAATTCCCTAGGAACTTGTCCTAGTACTAAATTTTTGGGATTCCTCCCCTGTCCAGGCCAAACAAATCCATGAGTGGACAAGCCGAGATCCACGTACATCTCATGTCCGGGAGCAAGTCTTGAATGGATGGTCAAGAGAGCCAAAGTTTGTTGACACAAAATTTTATTTCAATTGCACTATGAGCTCACCTGCCAGGACAGCATATTTTCTGGGGTGCAAGGGCTATCATGCCCCCCGAGAGGGTGAAGGCCATTACTGATTGAATTACATAGCGCTCACTCTGGCATTAGTAGGATGAAGATGCTCATGCACATCTACTTGTGGTGGTCAGTGATGGATGCAGAAATCGAAACCCTAGTCAAAAGTTGTCTCCAATACCAGCAGGTACAAAAGCTACCCCCCCCCGCCCCCCCCACTCCCCCCACACACCCTTAGCTCCATTGCACCCCTGGGAATGGCCGGGGTGGCCATGGGTGCACCTCCACATCGATGGTTGGAGGCATTCAAGGAGGAAATAGCAAGAGAACAGGGCAAATATGTTCATGTGAAGACAAAGGGGGTGACCAAGTCCAGAGAACCCTGGATGTCAAGGGACATAAAGGTTAAGATTAAGAATAAAAGAGAAGCTTATGGAAGATACCGAGGGCTCAACACGGCAGAGTCCCTAAAGGAGTATAAAAACTGCAGTGGGGAGCTTGCAAAGGAAATTAGGGAAGCTAAGAGAGCGTATTAGAAAGCATTGGTGGTTAGAATAAAGGAAAACCCAAAGGGGTTTTTAAAATATATAAAGAGCAAGAGAGTAACTCGAGAAAAAGTAGGGCCAATTGGGGACCGTAGAGGTAAACTGTGTGTGGACTTGGAAGACATGGGTACAGTTCTCAATGAATACTTTGCGTCGGTCTTCACAATGAAAAAGGATGGCAGAGGTATAGACATCAGGATGGAGGTTGGTGATACATTAGAGGAAATTAACGTCGAGGGAGAGGAGGTACTAGTGGGTTTAGAAGCCTTAAAAGTGGATAAATCTGCAGGCTCGGATGAGATGTATCCAGGCTGTTGAGGGAGGCAAGGCAAGAGACATCAGGGCCCTGACAGCAATTTTCAAATCTTCTCTGGCCACAGGTGAGGTGCCAGAGGATTGGAGGACTGCTAACATTGTTCCATTATTAAAAAAATGAGGAAGCGATAGACCAGTGAATTACAGGCCATTCAGTCTAACCTTGATGGTGGGGAAGTTACTAGAAAGAATCCTGAGGGACAGAATATAGCTGCAGTTGAAAGACATGGATTAATGAGGGTATTATGACTCATCCGATGGTAAAGGCTGAGTTCCTCAAGTGTCAGAGGGAAAGTTGAAACAAATGTCATAACCCATTTTTTCAATTTGTATGTTTCGAGATGCAAGCTTTGAATTCAGTAGTAATAAGAATACCGAGTCTCAAGAGGTTTTCTTTTTTATTCATTTATGGTATGCGGGCTTCGCTGGCTGGGCCAGCATTTATTGCCAATCCCTAGTTGCTCTTGAGAAAGTGATGGTGAGCTGCCTTCTTGAACAGCTGGAGTCCATGTGTTGTAGGAATACCCACAGTGCTATTAGGAAGGGAATTCCAGGATTTTAACCCAGCAACAGTGAAGGAACAGCGAGATATTTCAAAGTCAGGATGGTGAATGACTTGGACAGGTACTTCTAGGTGGTGGTGTTCCCATCCAGCAACTGCCCTTGTCCTTCTAGATGGTAGTGGTTGTGGGTTTGGAAGGTGCTGTCTAAGGAGCCTTGGTGAATTCCTGCAATGCATCTTGTAGATGGTACACACTGCTGCTACTGTGTCGGAGATGGAGGGAGTGAATGTTCGTGGATGTGGTGCAATCAAACGGGCTGCTTGTCCTGGATGGTGTCAAGCTTCTTGAGTGTTGTGAGAGCTGCACTCATCCAGGCAAGAGGGGAGTATTCCATCACACTCCTGACTTGTGCCTTGTAAATGGTGGACAGGATTTGGGGAGTCAGGAGGTGGGTTACTTGTCACACAATTCCTAGCCTCTGTCCTGCTCTTGTAGCCACAGTATTTACATGGCTAGCCCAGTTCAATTTCTGGTCAATGGTATCTCCCAGGATGTTGATAGTGGGGGATTCAGTGGTGGTAATGCCATCAAAGGGCTATGGTTGGATTCTCTCTCATTGGAGATGGTCATTGCCTGACATTTGTGTGGTGCGAATGTTACTTGCCACTTGTCAGCCCAAACCTGGATATTGTCCAGGTCTTGCTGCATTTGGACATAGACTGCTGGATTTAATCTATAAGGATGTTACCTTGTTGAAAATGAAACTGTTACAGATACATTGTGAATAGCTAAATCTGTCACCCCGCTACGAACAAATAGCTTTGTGTGACTGCAATAGCTTTTCCAAATCACTTTGACACTAGTCTGAAAGTTAACTCAATATTACATTTATGTTTTCAAATACTCCCTCATTAGCCAATTTGATTAGAGGAAAACCAATTTCAGAGCCTTGCATTTCTACCTCTTTCTCATGGGGCAGAATCTTCCGATTGGCGTGCGGGGTGGGCTCAACATGCCGAATTGTAAAATGGTGCACGATAATGTTGGGCACGTGTCTGACATCATCATGTGCCATTGCGATATTTTGTTTGGCGGGTGCATGCTGGAATCGGCTGCACGCCCACTGAAATGTCAACAGCCTTTTAAGCCCATTCAGGAAGTGATTAAAGTAGTTAAGAATGCTGCCCTTCCAACCATAACATTGGCGGGCAGGCGAAAAGCCCAAGTGGCCTTTGCGTTTTTCAGGAAACCTCATTCATGGGCAGGATGAGATTGCCTGAAGCTTTTATAAAATCAATACATAATTTTCCCCCCTTTACAAAAATGCCCCAACTCATGCAACACTGTTGCATGAGGGGACACGTTTGAAAAAAAAATTAAATGCACTCTTTATTAATTTTCATAACTATTCAATCTCCCTGAGTCAGCTCCATGCCTCAGGGAGATTGCTGCACTCTTTTGCACACGTGCGCGAAAAAGCGCTAGCCCTGACTCTCCCTCCTTCCCCCGCCCGCACAGGTAGCACTGAGTGCTACCGGCTGCGCATTACGCTGGGCGGGCCTTAATTGGCCTGCCTATGTAGAATAGTGGCACGCAGCTGATCGTGGGCAGCAATAGGCTCCGTGCCCACCCCTGCCCAATCACACCCAACCCGCCCACCATAGGAAAATTCCAGGCCATTATCTACCACCACTAACACATCCTTTTGGTCCTCTTTCCTGTCAAAGTACTTTTTAAGGATATTTACATGATACACCCTCTGCTCCTTTCTTCTATCTGGAGTAAAAAGTTAAATAATTTACTTCACTCAATTTCTTTTCAATCCTGTAAGGCCCATTAAATCTTGCTTTTAATGAGTCACTCAGTGCTGGTAACAGAACTAGCACTTCCTCTCAAGCAATAAAACTGCGAGCTTTAGCTTTCTTATCTGCCTTCACTTTTAACACTAGCTGTGATATCTTTTAATGTTCGCTAGCCAACTCACATGCTCTGTCTAATCTCTCTCTGAAGTTTGATACATAATCCAGGAGAGTAATTTCTGGATTTTGACCCATCAATTTCTCATGAATCAGTTTCAGTGGTCCCCTTAACTCATGACCATAAACTAGTTCAAAAGGATTAAAACCAGTCGATGCATTAGGAGTGCCCCTAATAGCAAATAACGAGAATGGAATTCCCCCATCCCAATCCTGTGGATACTCCTGAAAGTACATTCTCATCATAGAATTTAAAGTTTGATACCGTCTTTCCAAAGACCTTGTGACTCCGGATGATAAGCTGTTGACTTAAATTGTTTTATCCCCAAACTGTTCATTACTTCCTTAAACAGCTGTGTCATAAAATTTGAACCCTGGTCTGATTTTATTCCTTTAGGTAAAACATAGCTTGTAAAAAAATTAGTTAACTCTTCCACAATCTTCTTAGTTGTAATATTTCTTAATTTTGCTTCAGGAAACCTGGTGGACACATCCATTATTGTCAGTAAGTACTGATTTCCACTTTTAGTCTTAGGGAGGGGTCCTACACAATCAATCATGATCCTAGTAAAAGCTTCTTCAAATGCTGGTACTGGGGTTCAAGGTGCCAGCTTATTCACTGCTTGTGGTTTCCCTATCACCTGACATGTGTAACATGTTCTACAGAATTTGACTACATTGGTATGCAGTCCTGGACAATAAAAATGTTTCTGTATTTTTGCCTGTGTCTTTCTAATTCCTAAATGACCCCCCATTGGAATTTCATGAGCAATCCTCAGAATCTTAATTGAATACCCTAATGTGATAACGATCTGATGCACTCCCTCCAGCTTTCACTTGCTGAGGCATGAAGCAGCCTTCATTTCTCATTAAAATATCACTCTTAAGGTAATAACACTTGGGAATACTTTTAGCTTCTCTTTCAGATTAAGCTTTCTGATATAACTGTTTTAATAGCAAATCCTTTAGCTGCAACTCAAATGACTGCCTTGAGTTAAATACTTCAGCTGAATAGTCCTCTCCTGTCTCTTTCTGAATAAGGTTATCAAAAACACTACTGCTAATTGGATTTCACTACCTACCTCCTGCCTTTGAACTGCCTGACTTTCTTGTTTTCCTTGTTTCAACCTATGTGCCTGTGAACTCATTATCGTACAGCCTGGAAACAATCCAGGATGCTCCTCTTGTAACACCTCTGTTGAAAACACTTCTACAGGCTGCTGAACTACCATAGGCATCACCCACATTTGTGATCCAGCTATATCATTACCCAGGATAAAATGAACCCTTGTAATGGGCAATTTTTCCACCATCCCAACAGTCACTCCTGCCAAGAGCCCCCAGTTATTATGCCACAGCCGAAGGTAAAGGCTGAGTTGCTCAAATCCCAGAGAGAAAGTTGAAACAACTGTCATAACCCATTTGTGTATTTTGTGTGTTTTGAGATGCAGGCTTTGATTTCAGTAATAATACGACCGCCAAGTCTCAAGAGGATTTTTATAAAACTAAATTAAACATTTATTAATACAGAAATATTATCAGCACATACATATGTCCACAAAATTACTACTATAATAACTACAAAAATCCCCTGCTTAATCTGACTCTCAGTTACACTCCTGTTAAGTCAATGGTAAATCTCATAGATTTAAAGAGACACCTGGCAGAGCACACCCTGGACAATTGCATTCAAAATGACTTTCTTTCCACCCTGGGTTCTTGCAGACAGGCTTGAGGTTTACAGGCTGGAGGATTCTCATACTCGATGGATCTTAAAATGCCTCTATCTTACACACAATATCCTTTTTTCTTTATACATATCTTTCTCTCTGAATGTAAATTTTCCATCATATTACTAGATTTTTAATTTTACCTCTTCTAACAATAACATCCTTTGATTCCACCAATTTTATTAGTAAGCTTAAAAAATAAACACATTGCTTGGCATCTTCTAGTTAGGTGCAAGATTTCACCCTTTCTTTTGAATGCTTTATTTAAAATGAAAATTGCCCCCTTGACACCTATGTTTCTAAACTTCCCCATGGCCAGAACTTTTCCCTCGTAAGGCAGGCTCAGTGGGAATGGGTGGGGGTGGTCGGGAAGCCGACCGCTGCCCATGATCGGCTCCACACTGTGACATCACACAGGTGGACCAATTCGTGGATCGTGAGCGGAGCGCTGAGCGCTACCTGTGCGAGCAGGGGGAGGAGGGAGAGCTGGGCCTTGCATGCAGTTCACTCATGCATGCGAAAGAACACTTCAATCTCCCTGAGGCACAGAGCTGCCTCAAGGAGATTGAAGCGCTTTTTAAAAAAATTAATAAAAGCAATAAAACTTTAATGAAACCATGTCCCCTCATGTGACTGTGTCACATGAGATGGGACATGTTTCTAATCTCAAAATAAACATTTTATTTAATTTGTACAGGCTTTAGGAAACCTCATCCCGCTCGTGGATGAGGCTTCCTAAAAATGTAAAGGTCATTTGACATTTTCACCTGCCCGCCAACCATTAGGTTGGATGGGCAGCGTAAATTTCAAGTTAATTAGCTCATCACTGGCCTTAATAGGCCATTTGATTATCGGCAGGCGCGCAGAAGACTCTGGCGCATGCCTGCTGAACAAATATTGAACGAGTGCGCGATGACGTTGGGGCGCACGCCCAATATCATCGCGTGTCATATTACGCTTGTGTGTATTGGACGCATGTCTGCATGTCAAATGTAAAACTCTGGTCCATGTTTAACTAATTACCATTTCGAACCTACTTCTTTCTATACCTCAAAGCCTCTAGACCAACCGGCTTTAATCCAGTTAAGACACACACATACACACTCATAGACACAGACACCATTAACCTCTTTAAAAAAAATTCCAATAACATTATAAGCATTAATCTCTTCATGACACAGAAATAGCCAGCATGGTTTTGTTAAGGGAAGGTTGTGTTTGACAAATTTGGTCAAATTGTTTGAGAAGGTAACTAGGCATGTTGATGAGTGTAATGCATTTTCTGTGGTCTACATGGGCTTTAGCAAGGCTTTTGATAAGGTCCCTCATGGCAGATGGTCAAGAAAGTAACAACCCAAATTAGCATGTTGGATCCAAAATTGGTTGAGTGGCAGGAAGCAGAAGGTGATTGTAGAGGGATATTTCTATGACTGGAAGTCTGTTTGCAGTGGGGTTCCACACGGCTTAGTGCTGGGGTTCTTGCTGTTTGTGGTGGACATAAATGGTTTGGACTTAAATGTACGGTGTATGATCAAGAAGTTCACGGATGACACGAAAATTGGTAGGGTGGTAAATAGTGAAGAGGATAGGCATAAACTGCAGGAGGATATCAACGGACTGGTCAGGTGGGCAGAGCAGTAGCAAATGGAATTCAGCCCAGAAATGTGTGAGGTATTGCACTTGGGGAGGGCTATTAAGGCAAGGGATTACGCTATAAATGGTAGGCACCTTGGTGTGCATATCCAGAGATTCCTGATGGTATCAGGGCAGGTAGATAAGATGGTTAAGAAGGCTTATGAGATATTGCCTTTATTAGACAATGCATAGAATGCAATAGGAGGGAGGTTATGCTGGAACTGTATAAAACACTGGTTAGGCCATAACTGGAGTCCTGCGTGCAGCTCTGGTCACCACATTATAGGAAGGATGTGATTGTACTGGAGAGGGTGCAGAGGAGATTTACCAGGATGCTGCCTGGGCTGGAGGGTCTGAGCTATGAGGAAAGATTGGATAGGCTGGTGTTACTTTCCTTGGAGCAGCGAAGGTTGAGAGGGGACCTGATAGAGGTGTATAAGATTATGAAGGACATAAATAGGATGGATAGGAAGGCACTTAGTAGAGGGGTCAATAACCAGGGGGCATAGATTTAAGGTAAGAGGTAGAAGGCTGAGAGGGAAGTTGAGAATTTGTTTCACCCAGAGCATGGTGGAAGTCTGGAACTCACTACCTGAAAGGATGGTTGAGTCAGAAACTCTGGTAACATTTAAGAAGTATTTAGATACTCATTTGCATTGCCATAGCCTCCAGGGCTATGGGCCAAGCGCTGGAAAATGAGATTAGTGTAGTCAGATCTTTGTTGACTGGTGTGGACATGATAGGCCTAATGGCCTCCTTCTGTGCTGTACATGTCCATGAGTCTATGTGACCATGCTGGATCCTTCTTGGGCACGATGTTCCTTTTACTAATATATGCCCGTTCCAAGTGGATGGATGTCTACAAAGTCCGGTCACCCACGTCTGCTGCCACCATAGACCGCTTGCGACAGAGTTTTGCGGTGCACAGGTTACCGGAGGTGCTTATATCAGGTAATGGGGCTGCATTTACCAGTGGGAGTTCCACAGGTTTACAACCCTCAACGGAATAACTCATATCAAAACCTTGCCTTACCACTCCGCATCTAATGGTTTGGCTGAGTGGGTAGTCCAAGCTTTTAAGTCTGGGATGAAAAACCTGGACGGGGTTTCCATCAGCACCAGATTGCCACGGTTCCTGTTTGCATACCGGATGACCACTGGTATTGCCCCCACTGAATTACTAATGAAGAGACATCTCTGCACCCATCTAACTCTTATCAGGCCGAATTTAGGGGGGAGGGTGGATGGGTCATCTTTGGAGAAGAGAGTCAGTCCCACAAGAAGGAATGTCGTCATCACTTGTGTTTGAGTCTGCACCGCACGTGGAAGAAATGTCATGATTTGGAAGTACCGGTGGGGCCTGTTGGACCCGAAAGGGTCAAAGACACAAACTTGCCCACTTCCACTGAAGAGCCTCATGGACAATTAACCACTGAGAAGGGGGGTCTCAGAAAAACCAGCTGAGGTCGTTGAGCTACGATGCTTGACATGTCTGAGGAAGCCTCCTGAGAGACTTGACTTGTAAATAATTATTCATATAAATAATTGGGATGTTGTGAAGCTTGTCAATTGCACTTTCAAGTAAAGGAGAAGGGATGTGGAATGCTATGTACCTTTAAGATAATGTAGTTAACTGACGTCGTGACTGTATCGACCAATCGCTATACAACGCGGGCTACTTGGGTAACAGGAAGCTGGAGATGATTGAAGAAACACACATGGTGTTCCTGCTCTGTTCTTAGTTCCAATAAATTACCAATGTTTGTTCAGTTATTCAGTCTCTCTGCCTTATTGTTTCAAGCACCAACTAATGTGTTAATATCAAGGGCACAACTCTGGACAAAGCGAACCTGATAACCTAAAACATAAAACTACACAACATGGACTGCAGAGGTTCAAGAAGGCAGAGCACCACTACCTTCTCAAGGGCAATAAAAATGTTAACCTAGGCAGTGATGCCCATGTCCTTGTGAAAGAATAAATAAAAAGGTATACGTAAAACAAATGAACATACAGGAAATGCTTCCTCTAACGAATACAGGACAAAATTTCAATGTTTGTGGATGACTGAAAACTTGGAAATGTAGTATACAATGAGGAAGATAATAACAGGCTTTAGGAGAGCATTGAAATGTGCAGATACATTGCAAATGAAATTGATTGTAGAGAAGTGCGAAGTTCAGTAGGAAATGGAGAGACAATATAAATTAAATTGTACAACTTCAAAGGTGGAGAAGGAAATGAGAGACTTGGGGTTGTATGTAAACAGATCTTTGAAGGTGATAGGATAATTAGAAAAGGCTGTTAAAAAGGCATATGTGTTCCTTGGCTTAATTAACATAGGAGTAGAGTAAAGCAAGGAAGTTATGTCAAATCTTTGTAAAACACTAGATAGACCTCAGTAGTCATGTTGTGTTTAATTTGTGTGCCTCACTTAGGAAGGAGGTCAAGGCCTTAGAAAGGGTGCAGGAGAAATTTATTAGAATGGCACGGGGGCTGAGAGATTTCAGTTATCTGGATAGAAGATAGATTTAAGGCAAATGATAAAAAAAATCAGGTGACATGAGAAAATAAATGCTTACACACTAAGTTGTTGAGTGTTGGTATGTACTGGCTGAAAGGGTGATGGAAGCAGATTCAGTAGTAACTCTCAAAAGGAAATTGGGTACATACTTGAAGAGGAAAAATATTACAGGGGCTACAGGGAAAGAGCAGGGACTAAATAGGTAGCTCTACCAAACAGGCAACACATATACTATAGGCTGAATGGCTTCCTTCTGTGGTGTATCATTCTATGATTTTATGAATGTATTTCTGGGCATTTACACCAGTTGAACATTGGACCCATGCTAGACAACTGTTCACCATTCAAAGTTTTCCAGAGGACCTAAAGTCCTTAGCCAAGTAGTCTCTGCCCAAGTGTCAACAAAGCATAGCCTTGTATGGACTAAAGGGAAGTGGGAAATGTATATAAAAGTTGCTGTTTGCAAGCAGCACAGGGTTTGTCTAAATTATGTTTTTTTCTGCTGTTCAATTTGCCTGTCAGACCTGCCAGCAGCCATTGTGCTTTGACCTGATTTTCAGATTAAAGAGCTTTAGTGACTATTTTTACCACAGGAAATTGAACCTTAATTTGATCTTTCTGACTAGCTAAAGGTCTTGTGAAATAGATGCATGGACTCCCAGCAGGTCGACTCGCTGCAGAATTAAAATATATATTTTCATGAATTTATAATTATGGATTGATGTTCTCCATGAGGTCGTGATACAGGATTTTAAGAGCCATTTTAATTGCAGATAAATTGTTCAAGTTATTGAGAATTGTTTTATCAAAATATTGATGAGAAGAACTATTGTATCAATAGGAGTTAACAATTTAGGTAAATAAAAAGATTTCTTGTGCCACGCTTTCCTGCACCATAATAGAGACATACACGGTAGATTCTTTATTTCAATGGCACAAACCCTCAATAAATTCAGGTCCATAATTGTAGTGTAGCAACTAAGCAAAGTGACGAACAAAATTTTGCAAACTGACAACCAAGGAGATTAGAAAACATTGTTTAGGAAATTGACCAACTTGCTCGCAATGCAACAGTTGTTACAAGTGAAAAAAAAACATGTGTTCATGTACAGTATATATTCCTGCCTCTGCATCCTGGTGCCTTTCAGTAATGGTTCCAGAGCATAGAGCAGCAGAGAGAACACATCATTCACCGTAAGGGGAATAATTAACTACACAATCTATTACATAGGTTAATTTACACTATCAATTCCCAGTACTCAGTATGTCATCAGCAAGGGTTATTTTTCTTCCAATACAGGTTAATCACATTGTGAAATACACTGATAAATCTCAGTGCATTCTGGCTTTCATTTGTAAATGTCTACTACCAAGTTAGAAAACAAACTTAATACTGAAAAACTCCTGCAGCACAAATCCTTCAGCTCAACACCAAGTCTAACTTTGATGATACTTTTCTAATTTTTTGTGAGTAGCTACAGGGACAACACACCTGCCACTGTTAAACAGAATGGGAACAATGGCAATGTGTCACTCTTGAGATGTCCAATGACCATCACATGAATCCTTTAACTCTTTGGCCACATTAACAGAGAGCTTTGGATGCTGCTATGCTTCTGCATTCTCTTTTAGAAGAATCAATTACTATTTGTTGTGTGACCTCTTTTTGTACTTACCAAAGTAAAAAATGTTGGTGAAGCTTTCTCATTTTTTGCACTGTGCATTGGTGTAAGGACCTATTTATTGAGGTAATTAAATCACTTAAGGCAGGCAGAATAATAGATAACTGTTTCATCCAACCCCTAATCTATTTTCTGTTTTCTATGGTCCTCAGACAATGCCCTTTCCACCAGTCACCTTTCTCTCTATCCTTCTCCATGTCATTTTGCCTTTGTGCCTCTCCAAATGACCCTCTGCGGGGGAATTTTCTGTCCTCATTGGCATTGGGCATGAGTGGACAATATGGCGGGAAGGCCAAAAATGCTACTGTGAAACCAGTTTGTGATCGGTCTGCTTCACTCGTTAATGGAGGGCCGTCTTTCCCACCGCTGCACATTGGGAAGGTCATTTTAATGTATCTGCATATCAGTATAAACCCTGCCTGCCGGAATCATCCCCTGAACATCATAATTACTGCCCACGTCAGCAAGAAAACACGCCAGTGCAGAACACGTCTTGACAGGTGTGACATGCAGAACTCAGGATTTACCATTAAGGTCTTGCTCAGATCGTGGACCTCCAAGGAGCAAAGATGCTGGAGCCCTACAGCTACTGGACCCTGGAGGAACACATGCATCTCTGGGTGGACTTATATGGACATGGTTCTGCTGCGAAACAGCTCACAGAAGGTAGAAGTTCACTATTGAGGGTCTGCTTCGGGGCATCAGTGTCTTGGCCATGCATAGCTGTGGATGATTGTCGAGGAGGTGGGGAGGAGGTCCAGCTGTGAGTGGGAGAGGAAGGTGTACTGAGAGGAGGGAGAGGATGGTCTAGATTTGACTAGGAGAGAAAGGTGTGGAGAGGGTGAGGTTGGGAGTGGGGGAGATAATACGCGAGGTCGGTGGGGTGGGGGGAGCATGTAATGGCAGAGAATGCGGCAACTGAGAAGATAAGTGTAAAGGGGAGGAAGGTGTAAGAGAAGGAGTTTGGAGAGGAGAAGGAGTCCATGGGGAGGAAGGAGTAAGGGGGGATGTCCAGGGGAATGTGCAAGGGAGGGGCCTGTGGTATCAATGACTACCTCCTGGGGAGTGAAATGAGGGTGAGAGTGGTAGGAGGGAATGGTGAGAATAAGAAAGGGCAGAGTGAGTTTGTAGGGTGGGAGGGGGAGGGTGCGACGATAACTGTAGAAGGCACAGCGAGGGTGGTTGGTGGGGACTCAGAGGCAGACATGGACCCTGGGGGTGGGAAGCAGGAGGTCAGTGTGGATGGGTTGGGTTTCTTGGGAAGATAGGGAATGTGCACATTCAAACAGACATCCCCAGAAAGGAAAGTGTTCTGGCTGGTAGGTGACAGTGGAGAAGTGGAAGGTGATGCCAGGGGAGTCAACGGTGATGGGAAAAAGGACATGGGTGACTGGGAGAGGGGAAAGGATGGGCTGAAGACATACTTCGTTACAATCGTCTTGCAACATCAACAGTGAAAGGAGCCTCTTGTTGGACGGGAACAGGTGCAGCATGGGAGTGTGATCAGTGTGTGGGCAGAGATGCAGGTCAGCTCAGATGGACAACTGAAAGAGAAGGGAGACAGCATTGAAAATGTTTTGGACATTGGGATGAGTGTAAAGGAAGGAAGGATCTGTATGTGTGGGAGAATGCTTGCAGGAGGCTCCAAAAGGCCCTGCCCCACACAGACTTCTCCCTCCAGAATCACTTGTGGGCCAGTTGCGTGCAGCTGAACTGCTAGTGGGGTGCGGAGGATGCAGGGAGAAGGTCTCGCAAAGCCTCTAAATGAAGCTGAAAGACACCATTACACATTATTCAGTGAAATTGAATGGCCTGTAACTTCCGCGCTTCCCAGCATGAAATTTGGTGGGGTAGCCAAAAAATGCACTGAGGAATCCCTATGGCATGTTCCCAGGTAAACATTTGCACGGCAATTGCCCAGAAGTGCGAACTTCCTCTGGACAATTGCGCTGCACTGGGAACCATCCGAAAATGCGATTTAAATCGCAAAATTCGCATGGTTTCGCTGGGGTTATATCAATAGCTACCCAGAAAAAGTTAGCAGAAGTAAAACCCTCTTCTAACTTCGGGTAAATATCGTAAAGGCCCAGACCGACCCCAGGGGACTCCTCCATCTCCCCCGACCTCCGACAATCCCACCTCACCCCCACACCAACCTCAACTCTCACCCTGACATCAATCCCCACCCCAACCTCGGACCCCCCCCAACTCGATGTTGGACCCCCCAGCTGTGACCTCTGGACCACCCCCCCCCAACCTCCGGACCCCTCATCGCCCACCCACTCCCAACTCGCGTTTGACCTCCGGACCCTCCAGCCCCCCCCACGTCCTCCTAAATCCCCACGGACCTCTGGATCCACCCCTGACCCCCCGATCCCCGGAACCCCCACAAACTCCCCTATCCCCCCAATCTCCCGACCCCTGGACACCCCACCCCCACCACAGCTGCCCTCTGACCTCCATAACTCCTCCCAATCTCTGGATCTCCCCCTAACCTCTGGATGACACCACCCAACCTCTGGACCCCCACCAACCAGCCCACCCTGACCCCAACCCCACTTCCAGACACTCCTAACCTCCAACCCTCCCGCCGACCTCCAGACCTCCCCAACACGCGCCACCCCACCCCACCCCGACTTCTGGGCACCCCCAACACACCCCCGGCCTTGGGACACCCCAACGCCACCCTCCCCAAAACACCTCAACCACCCCAACCCCGCCGTGAACACCCACAACTCTCACCGAATGCCCTCAACCTACCGAACACCCCTAGAGCCCCCGAACCCCCACAAACTCCCATGAACCATGCACCCCCAACCACACCCCCCCCACCCCGTACACCCCCGCCCCCAAGTCCTATCCACTTATCTTAGATACTTACCTTCCCCCTGGCCTGCCAATTTCCCCAGCCCTTTAAACTTACCTGATTTGTGGCAGCAACTGCCGTAAAAAAAAGGGGCATGGTCTCCTTGAATAAGCTGGATCTACACTTCGCTGGGGCCTGCGAGGAGTCTTTCGATGCAGGTCTCAAGCTGCTCCTGCAAATGGAAGTGGCCAAGCAATTTTCAAGACCGGGTAAGTGTGCATTTATTTCTTCTAATTTCTGCGAGCCAGCACTTTCCGACGCTAGTCGTGAGCTACAGCGCAATATGTTTTCCGATTATAAAGGGACAAAATGTGTTCACCCATCCAACCACTTGTCATCATAAATTCTTAACTTTTCTAGGCCTACCATTTCTTCTAGGTGCTACCCTGACACCTGCAGCAGGGATGGAGACAGCCTGTGCAATGGTTGGCCCTGTTGCCTCTGATGACTTCAGCATGGGTCCTCTGGAGAGCCAAGGTCTTGGGGGCCTCGGCTTGTCTTGGCTGCCCTCCTGTGGGCCAGTTGTTCCCTCTGCAGTAACAGAGGACGAGGCTGACAGGGTTAGAGGCAAAGGGGGCTCGGAGGAAGAGGAAAGCCTCTGGGATTCCTCCCTTTGGGTGCCTGAGGGCCCTGGCCTGACTCAATGAGGGGGAGGATCACCGGGAGGGACGCTGAGGTGCCCCGCTTCCCTCTCATGTTGCCACTGCAGGAACTCACCCATGATTTCTGCGATAACATGCAGGTCTGCACTCATCTCTGTAATCTGCTGGACCAGAGTCTCCATGGTGTCCATCATCCTCTCCATGGAGACCTCCATACATGCACATGTGGGCGCCACTTCATCAGAGAGCAGGCAGATGCACTCCTTTGACTTGTATGCCACTCTGTTGAAGGCTTCCAACAGCTCTGCATTATGTTCCCCCATCTTCAGCTGACTCGCAGTGATGAATTGGAAGGCTGAATCCAGAGGCTCATCATCCCACTCGGACCTTACAGGTGCTTCTTCCGCAGCAGTCCTCTGAGTGCTGGGGAGCTTGGCTGAATCTGTCTCCTTCTGCTGTGGACATGTGAGTGGTGACCACCAGATTGTGAAACTGAGCCTGCTCTAGATCCAGGTCCCACCAAAGTGTGTGTCTCTGCGCTGGTGCAGGGTGAGTATAAGCACGGTGACAGGTCTTCCAGGCTGCCTGTTTCCAGCTCTTCAATGGAGGAGGTGTCCTCTTGGTTGGAGATGAGGACGTGGGTGGAGCTGAGGGACTGTCAGGCTGAGGGTGTCGGTCGCTTGACAGAGCTTCCTGTGAACCAAAGTAGAGATAATTAGTGCATGTCAGCAGAGTCGAAAGCAGGCGAGAGAGCACTCACAATTGTGTTGAGAGAGTGATGATGTGGTGCAGGATCCCCATGATGGTGTTCACCACCAACCTCATCATTGCCACAGGTAGGGTCCACATCCTCATCAATTAGCATGATGGCATGCTCCTCAAAGTAAGTTAAAGGCCTGATGTGGGCCACTTCACCCCTGGTCTGGGACCTCTCCCTGCTGTTGTGAGCCAGCTTCACCCGCATGAAAAAAGATGTAGAGTGTGTGAGCAGGACACATGGCACTGCATGGAATGTTTGTGTGAGCGCAGCCATGGACAGGATGAGGACTCGAGCTCGAGAAGGTATGAGCACGATGGAGATGTGAGGGTGTGTGTGAGAGTTAGTGGTGTTGTCACCTTGAGGTGAGGTCTCTGTGGATGTGTGATGGGTCTGTGAGTGTGTGAGTTGAGAGTGATAAGAAGAGTGACCTACCCTGGCGGAACGGATGAGATCATTCATTCTCTTTCTGCACTGGGTGGCTGTCCTCTTTTGCAGAGCGTTGGCGCTGACCACTGTCTCCCATACTGGATTGGTGACCTTGCTTGCTGACCTTCACCCAGAGTGGGGGTGGAGGACATTATGGTGGGGCTTCACCACGTCCAGTAGGTGCTCGAGGGAGGCATCGCTAAATCTGGGGCCAGCATGTTTCCTCCCTTTGGTGGCCATCAGTTTGCAGCAGCTTCCTATCCCTTGAAGAGAGCTAGCTCTTTTCAGGGGCAGCCTTTAAGTATGGCGCCTGGTTTACTGAAGGATTGAGGTGATGGCGGGCAGGTGAATGAGAGGTCGCCTCACCAGCGATGCAGCGTATTTCCCAGGAATGCATCATTAATAAGGTGTGAAAACCCACTATTCCTGCCAGTGGGTAAAACAACCCATTTCCCACGCGCCACTGCACTTAATGCAAATCTGGGACGATTCAACTCTCTGTCATTTCTGATCACTTGTCTCCATCCTATTGTTGTTTTACTTCTTTTCTCATTCTCCACTTTTATCTTCACTGGTTTCGTGACTGCCTATGACACCATGGATTGGCACTAAGCAGGCATGTTAGAGGGAGTGCATCGCACCTCAGATGGATAGGTTAGAGCAGTAACTGAGTGGCATCAAGTCCTGGGATTTTTTTGGAAGGGATATTGGTAGAACAATGAAAATCTGTGGTCAGGTAAACTAAATGGCTCTTGATTTCTGGCTCTCCGCAGGTGGCACTGTGTGTGGCTTTGGGGATGCAGGGGTATAGCCACACTCAGGCTCAGCAAACCTGTATGAACTTGCTGTTTAAAATCTACAGCTGATGGCAGACTGCATTTTTCATCAATGTAACTTGTTCCAACAACAATGGAAATCCACTTTTCGCTGCTTTTTATGAGGCGCTGCTGGATTTACCATCTCACTTCCTGTCCAACATCTGACAGACAATTGTCATGGGAGAATGTGCAACCAAGAGGAAGCACTTAATCACATAGAGGCCTGTTACAAGTACTTCAACAGCCACCTTCTGCTCTCAGCAGCACTGCTTTTATCCTAGTGTCAAGATGTACCTCAGGGATCCATATATCGGAGCTCTGATAGGAAGGACAATCCAATCAGGGAGGCAGGTATTCACGAGAGGGACAGCGGTACCATCTAAATCTTTTTTAATATTGCAATTCTGTCAGTTCAAATTTTGCTCTAACAATTATTCACCATTGCAGAGAAATTGTGAACCACTCTTCTGTCCACTAGGGACATTTGACCCAAGGCACCATTGAGAGAATGCAATGAGAGCCAGCAACACTACCTGTCTGATTTTTTTCGTTTCTTATGAGCAGATTCTATAAACCTGATCTTCAGAGCATGCTACTTCATTGAGAGTTGCTCATTGAGCCTTTTGAAATTTGCAAGAGGGTGTTTCGGTCCCTGTGCCAGGGTCTGGACATCTCAGCGATGCACCATATATTAGATGCAGATGAATCCTTCCCCTAGGCAGTTCCAGCAATTTTCTCAATGCCACCTAGAACAGCACAGCGCTGAGCTTTACAATTCCCAGACCTACAATCCTTGTGGTCTTTCTGAGTAAGGTTGCCTATTTAGTGCTGAATTATGGCCTTAGATTTTTGTTGAACTGTATTCACAAATTAAAACTCTTAAGTTTTAAGGATGGATTGTTCTCATTTGCAAAGGGTAGCTTGAAATCCAAATTCAGTTGGAAGGTTTACTTTGCTGAAAGGCTTCCATATAACTGTTACAATTCATTGGCATGGAGAGCTGGCACCAAGCATGCTCATTCTAGTTGTTGCTTGCAGAATGACACTGACGGCTTAGAGAGTCTACGTCACTCCACTCCCCAAGCCACAAATGCAGTGAGACTGGAAATTGGAAAATTTGGAGAAAAAACAATGGAAACAGTGAGTGAGTATTAAGTCACAATGGTTTTAAATCATACCATCATCCTGAAAGAGCACTGAGGGAGCTGCACTGTTGGAGCATCAGTACTGAGGTAGCACTGCACTGCTGGTAGGTCAGTACTGAGGGAGCGCTGCACTGTTGGTGGGGCAGTACTGAGGAAGCGCTGCACTGTTGGAAGGTCATTACTGAGGGAGCTCTGCACTGTTGGTGGGTCAGAACTGAAGAAGCGCTGCATTGTCAGAGGGACAGCACTGAGGGAGCGCTGCACTGTCAGAGGGACAGTACTGAGGGAGTGCAGCACTGTTGGAGGTGCAGCTTTCAGATGAGACTTTAAACTGAAGCCCTATCTTCCCTTTCAGGTGAATGTAAAAAATCAAATGGCATTGTTTTGAAGGCGGCCAGGTGAGTTATCCCTTGTGTTCTGGCCAATATTTATCCCTCAATCAACACCAAAAAACAGATTATCTGGTCCATTATCACATTGTTGTTTGTGGGAGCTTGACGTGCACAAATTGACTGCCAGGTTTCCCATATTACAAAAGTGACTACACTTCAAAAGTACTTCCTTGGCTGTAAAACACTTCGAGATGCCCTATGTTCATGAAAGACTCTATATAAATGTATACCTTTTTTGCTAATCTGCTGCTGGCTGACAGGAAACAGCTGCCACCCTCCAGAATTTCAGATGGTTGTTGGGAAGCTGTTGACATGTAGTGGATGTGAGGTAGTGGGCATGAGAAACGGGGTTCTAGAAGGGCAACATAGGAAGGAAAGGTGGGATTCGGGGGCTAGGGAGGCTGCAACTTTCTTTAGACACCCCAATGAGCATTCCTGATCCTATGGGTACCAGCAAAGGAAAGTGAAAATGGTTACTTGTTTGCACATTTTCATCTTTCCAGCAGGTCCTCTCTTCAGCCTGACATTTCCTCATTACATCCCATGGAGTCTACACTGGGACTGAAGACAAACAGCATTGGGGTGATTTTCATTTATTAATGATGCCTTTGCCTGTTTCTGACAGGAACCTTGTCAGCTTCGATCAAAGATTTCCCACAAATTGGGACGAACGGACACTAAGTAGAAGTTGCCACTTCATGAGTTCAGTTCTATTACTGGCCTAATTTAACGTGCAAGTTTATGAAATTGCAATTAATTTTCAAAGTTGGTTCTTGTTCAGATAAAACACAAGTGTTCTTTGCTGAAAATAAAAACAGATTTCAAAATGTACTTCCATTGACAGGGATTCTAATATTTTAATACCAGTCTAACAAAACAATGCCTCTTGTAGTTCATCTGTTGATACTATCTGAACTAGATCCAACTCTAGTCTTAATACTTTTCTTTATAAAGCACAAAACAATCCTGGTAAGTCAACCAGTGAATTTTCTACTGTGAGCATTTGGCAATCGCTACGACTGCATCAAACGTTCTTCATCCTGCCACTCTGTGACATTCACTGCTCTATGTGATCAAACATTCTTCATTCTGACAGTTTATAGCACTCACTGCTCAGTGGCTTCCTGCCAAACATGATGTCTTCTCCCCATTGTTTAAAATAAATATGCCCTCGACAGTATCATCCATGCCTTTTAAGAAAAGACTCTTATCTGCCAATTTACATGGTTGAAGCCCAAACTCTTTTGCTGGTGTTTATTATAACTATTTACTCTCTCCATTTGTATCTCGTTCATAACACTGTATTGGCTTCTGTTGCCATACATTACCAGCACTTACTGATAGAACCTTGTTCAAATCTGCTCTTAGCTATATTGACCTAACCAGGTAGAAATTTGTCAAATACTATTATACTTTGTCTCTCTTGACCCCTCTGCTTGCCTGACATCCAATCTCGGATGAACTGCATTTGCATCCAGCTAGATGGAAGCTATCATCTCCAGTATCACCACAAATATTGTACTGTCGCCATTGACTCCATCTACCTGTGTAGTTATGCTCCCAGGTGATCCAGCATGGTTTGCAACTTTAGCATCCTATTTGATCCATGAGCTGGGCTTCCAATCTTGTATAAAAGCAAAATGCTGCAGATGCTGGAAATCTGAAATAAAAACAGAAAATGCTGGAAAATCTCAGCAGGTCTGACAGCATCTGTGGAGCAAGAAACAGAGTCAACATTTTGAGTCTGTGTGGCTCTTCTTCAGAGCTAAAGAGAAGTAGAAATGTGATGAAATTTATATTGTTTAAGGGGAATGGAGCAGGTGAAGCTGGATAGAAGGTCAGCGATAAGTGGGGGCTAAGGAGACATTGACAAATATGTCATGGACACTAGATAAAGGGAGTGTTAATGGTAGCAGTAAGGGCTAAAGGAGGTGCTGATAGTGGCATAAAGGTAAGAAAGTAGAATATGTGAGTAGCAGAACAATAGCATTTTCTGTTCTTATTCCAGTCTTGTATTCTATTCATCACCACCCCCACCCCCACCCCCACCCCCACTTTCAGCTCTGGAACATCTTTCACCTCAGCCCATTTAGCACTGAAACCCTTCATCCATTGTCTTTGTCCCTCAAGACTTGACTATTCTGTTGCTCCCTTGGAAAAACACCAATTCTCCACTCTCCATAGACATCATGTCATCTGCTCCCAATATACTATACTAATGCAAGTTCCCACCGGAACTAGCTTAGGCCAGGAAGACTTTTTCTATCCCAAAAAAGGACATTTGGAGAACAGGGTAACCCCATGAAGTTCTTTGTGCATCTCCCAGTCCTTGCTTATATTGCAGCACTGGGCAGAAAGCTAGAAATGGGTTACTTGCTCACACTTTCAGATGAAATTTAATGAATGATGATGATGGATAAAAAGTGGAATAAAAATGTATTTTAAAACAGCAAAACCAACATGCACCTTTAATAGAGTAAAATGTCCCAAGATGTTTCACAGAAATGTTATCAAAAAAATTTGAAACCGAGTCCGCAAAGGAGAAATTAGGATAGGAAACCAAAACAGGGAGGTTTTAAGAAACATCTTAAAGAAAGGAAGAAAGGTAGAGAGGTGGAAAGATTTAGGGATGGAATTCCAGAACTTAGTGCCGAGGCAGTTCAAAGCACGGCCACCAATGGTGGAGCAATGAGAATCAGGGGCAAAGAGGCCAGAACTGAATGGACTAATGTTAGAATTACTTTATGTTACATCAGCATGATAGATATCACATCAAAATTAATGTAGAATTACAGATTGTAGGAGTGACTAATAAGGCAGTAAACTACCCTGATTTCAAATCAGATCTAGAAATAGAAAGCTGGAGGGATTTATGGATGTCATCTGAACTCTCTGAGAACATTATAGCCTTCTAATTTATGTCATATGATTATAAAAAGGTAAAAACAATATTAGTGGCAAGTAGGGGCATTGCTGTAAAAATGTGGCTGTGGTTGCATTCTGTATGAAATAGAAACAACAAGAAATTTGTTGCTCTGCAAATATTAGAAACCTATAATGAAGGACTGAGCTGTTGTAATTGTTTGGTGTCCCCAGCAGGTGGCATCATATTACCAGTTTCATTTGAAACATTCATAAATGAAAAATTATCACTGGCCAGGATTTTCTGTGCCCTCTGGCGTCAGGCATGTTCGGTGGCATATGTGGACAACATGGCGAGAAGGTCAAAAATCATTTCACGACATCATGAAACCAGTTTGCGATTGTCAGCTCCGGCCACCAATGACAGGCCATGTTCCCTGCCATCGGATGTTGGGAACCTCATTGTAATACGTCAGCACATCATTATAAGGCCAGCCTTTTGGACTCTTCCCCGCGGACCCCCTGCTGGAAAGTCCCTTGACGTGTTTCACAACAACATATATAAGGCATGCACTGGGCGAGCTGCACTTCGCTCGGGACTTCAAGGTTTGTTTGCCTGCCTTGCTTTGGTCAGCACTCGCAGTCATCAGTGCCAGGATTCACAGACAGCACCACATCACTTTTAGGGGAGCTCACGAGTCAGTCTCTACCTACCAGATCAGCCATATGTGGGTGGCTTTGCAACGGCTGCAGGGCTAGGATTTGCTTGGCAAAGGGGGAGAAGTGGCCTCAGGCAAGGGAAGAGGCTGCAGGACGA
Organism: Carcharodon carcharias; assembly: GCF_017639515.1. Lineage (NCBI taxonomy): Eukaryota > Metazoa > Chordata > Chondrichthyes > Lamniformes > Lamnidae > Carcharodon > Carcharodon carcharias. The sequence goes on from NC_054474.1 coordinate 29,357,272, forward strand.
GAGCTACACTGGGGAAGGAGGGTATCCCAGAGTGTGTGTGGCGGGGGGGGCCACATTTTGATCTGTGCAAGTGGCCTCAAAATGGTGAGGACTGAGGAGGCTGTCCCCAGAGGAGATGAGGCAGATGGACATTGAGGATATGTGTGTGAGAATGGGTGGTGATGTCCCTTGAGCTTCAGTTGTACAGGGCACTAGTGAGACCACACTTGGAGTACTGTGTACATTTAAGGAAGGATGTAAATGTGTAGAAGCAGTTCAGAGGAGGCTTACCAGATTAATACCTGGAATGGGTGGGTTGTCTTAAGAGGAAAGGTTGGACAGGCTATCTTGTATCCACTTAGAAGAGTGAGAAGCGACTTGATTGAAACATATAAGATCCTGAGGTGTCTTGACAGGGTGGATGTGGAGGGGATGTTCCCGCTTGTGGGAGAATCTACAACTAGGGGTGACTGTTTAAAAATAAGGGATCGCCCATTTAAAAAGAGATGAGGCAATTTTTTTTCACTCAGGGGGTCTTGAGTCTTTGAAAATCTCTTCCTTAAAAGATGGTGGAAGCAGAATCTTTGAATATGTTTAAGGCAGCGGTGGGTAGATTCTTGGTGAGCAAGGGGTTGGTATGTTATCGGCGGCAGGTGGGGTGCAAGTTTCAGGTTACTATCAGATCAGCCATGATCTTATTAAATGGTGGAGCAAATTCGAGGGGCTGAATATCCTACTCCTGCTCCTTGTTCGTATGGTTCGTATGAAAACCTGCCATTGCAGCCTGAGCATAAAATGTCGTCTTATTCGCCCACTACCGCACTTAGTGCAAATCTGGGATGATTCCACCCACTGTTTCAGAGGCAAAAGTTAAAGAGCCAATTCAACAGACCTCTTTGCTGGGATAGCTAGAATTTGTATTGAACAGAGGGAGCAGTAAACTGGGAGAGAAAGCTTGACAATTTCCTTGTGGGCTAAGTCTCAGCATGGTTCTATGTTTAGAAAGTTGAAGTTCTAATTCTGCGCGTGGTCTTATTAAAACCCTGAATTTGATGCAAATAAAGATTACTGAACACTTAGCACAATGCTATGGTATTTGCTTTCTCTTCTCCTTGAATGCCCATTTAAAACACCTTCATGGTGAAGGTGCTGTTAAAACTATCTTATAATGTTTGCAGTACCTTTTTAGTAGGTTTATTAGATAATTGTTCCATCATAACAGTTTCATTGATTTTGCTTTCCAAAACGTTTCTTGGGGCTAATTATGCTTTAATGTTTATGGTAGATTAGTTTTCAAAGCACATCAAATATAATACTTAATAATCCAGGCGACAAAAGATGAAGGCTGGAATTTTCTCACCATGTAAGTAGTCCCACCACCAGGATCAAAAGTAGGACGCCACCCCATCCAGGCAGATAACAGAGCCTTAGGAGGCATTTTTCCGGTGGTTGCCATGATTGCCGCCCAGTTGATGGTTGTGGCCCTCCTCCCAGAATTGCAGGCCCACTCAGGAGATATGGCAGCACTACAGCCTTGGGAGCACCAACATTAAAGGTGGCTGCTGCTGAGGGTGCAGGAAGAAGTAGAGGGCACCTCCCTGCTGAGGAACCCTCAAAAACAAAGTAAGTTTTCCTCTAACCATGCCAAGGCCAGGCAGATCAGGGTTGGAGGCGTCTTCCAGTGGCAGCACCATAGCCGCACATCCATTGCCGCTGAAGAAGCCCTCCATGGACCATGGACCCTCCATAAAGGAAGGCACCCCCAGCCCGGAACCCACTGGGAGGATGCCAGAGATCTCCCCATGCGATGGTAGCCACTCCTGGGACTGGCAGGGCAAAAAGTGGCCATTAATCAGGCACTTAATTGACGAAATTAGTTGCCTGTTGTGGTTCCTGCCACTGGTATTATACCAAGACAGCTGCTTCAGTTGACTCCAGTCCAATAGGATAGATCTTTGTCATCTTGTAATATGGTGGTGGCACTGCCAGTGATCAGCAAGGACCCCTCTACCGTTATGCTTATGGTTCACTCCCAGCTAGCACTGCATTATCAGGTGATAGGCTGTTGAGATATGGATCAACCATCGCTCAGTCTGACTAGAATTTTTTTGCTAAACAGTAAATCAAAACTTTATAATGTTATCACTGCTATGTTTCTCAAAATATAAGACATCACTTGTGATTGGTTCATGCTCAAATCCAAGACTATCCTGGATGTCAGTAAGCAACCAGGATTGGGATTCAACCAGCTCTTAAGAAGTGTCATAAGGACTCAAAACGTTAACCCTGTTTTGTTCTCTCCACAGATGCTGTTAGGCCTGCTGGGTTTTTCCAGCATTTTTTGTTTTTTTTGGGATTCAACACTTTTGAGGTGTTTGGGTGTTGTATCTTGATGACATGCTTTGCTGAGGTATTTTTATTCATGAGATGCCGTAACACAATTGAATGAGAAGGGCTTGGTATGGCTAAGCACTAAATGTAAATAAAACTGGTAGTCAATGCACTTTGAAATCTTGATACATTTTTCTGTCAGGTATATTATGCTGTTACTTCTATAACTTGGCAGGTTCCTTAAAGTGTGCCACCTTCTTCCAGCTTCCTGCCAACAACAGAGGGACCAATCAAAAAGTAGCACAGATAGAACTGTTTCATTTTTTCCACAGCCTTCACAATAAGCTTCTTATCCTTTCATTCTCTGTCATTAATTCTGCCTCCCAATCCATACAGCTGCCAAGTTACTTGGGTTGTCACAGAAGTCTCTGTAGCTTTTTAACTAATATTGCTGAAATGTTTTTGCAGTCTTGAGATTACGCTGTGCAAATATTAACATAGGTATTAAGCATTGATATGAAATTAAATTTGACTGCAATTTTAATGAAGGATTAACACCTGTGTTAAAATAGCAAGCAAAGGAACTTCAGATCAACACCGAAGGTCTTTGTGTGCTCAAGTTTGCATTGCATAATACCAAGGCCTTGATTTTGAAAGCCAAGCACAATTAGATATATTTATTATAAAGTGCTTCCTGGAAAAAAACAAGGGAACCATATGTATTTTAAATTAAAAATAAACAGAAAAGAATTGTAGCACTTAAATGTTAATTTCATGGTGCATAATTTGATGCACTGAATGAAATATGTCAGCAGCAATGCTAGGAGTTGTGAGTAGAATCATCTTGAGGACAGAACAATGTAAAAACAATGGGTGGAATTTTCCATCGTGGAGACTAAGGGTGAGATTTTCCCCGCCTTGCACAAAGTGCGATGACGGGCGGGATAGTTGGCGTGATTGGCTGGTAAACATGTGCAGCCTTCCACTTTTGAGCTTATTAATTATGAATACATGAGGAACTCAGTGAATTTCCTGAAGGGGCTGGCAGGAAGCCACCCACCTTAAGGGGGTTGAATGTGCTGGGGCCATATTTAAAGGGCACCCAGACACACATTCACTCATTGCAGGCCAGGAGCTCCGCACTACTCCTCCAGAGTCCTTGCGGCCGCTGCTTGTCCTGGAGTAGCTGTCAGATGTGAGCAACTACATCCCGAGACATATGAGGCCTCCTCCAGCATTGCCTTTTGCTCATCTCTAGTTAAGAGCACTGCCGGCGATGCACCCATGGTCGGGCCAATGCTTGCCATTGCAGTGTACCCTGTTTGCCAGCATCTTGACCTTATAGAAGCCCCGCTGCCTCTTGCTGCTCAGGCCCTTGCTCCTCCTGGCCCTGTGCCAACCTGCGATGGGTCCTCCTTCTGGATGGGAGCTATTACCAAGACAGGATTGCCTGCAGCCTGCATCATCAATACCTGCACCCTGAGTTCTCTCTCCGGAACCTTGCCGTCGATACCACCCACCCTGCCACCTAAGACAACCCCTCTCCCAGCAACTTCCTTGGACACTCTCCCCCACCCCCCAAACCTGACCCAGTGAGACTGCTTCCCCTGTCTAGCCTTCCCTCCACCCTTCCACCCAACCACCCTTTCCAGCCTTCACCTGCCTCCCTTGTCCAGCTTTGGTGCAGCGTTTGCTAACAGCACTCGAGCGAAGTCATGTGATGTCCCCAAGTCTGACGAAGAAGCAAAATCTACTGACCTCAAAATTGTAGAAGAGGTGAAGTTCACCAGGTGCACGCCACTTATATAAAATCCTAAAACTGAATGTTCTAAATTCTCACTGGCAGGGAACTTAATTTGGAGAATGGACTTAATTCCAGCGAGGTGGCCTTTTAGTGAGCGTGCATGAGATGCTTATGAATGCAAACAGGGTTGTGGGGAAAGTGACCCTCCTTTAACCCCCCTTGAAAGTCAAAAGGACAAAATCTGCACAGTTTATCCTGCCATTGGGAAACAGATTATTTACCTCCTGCCAAACTAAGCGCACCCGCCCACCACAATTCCTGCGACTGGCAGGAGCGGAAAATTCTGTCCAATATCACGGCTTTGCAGGCTTATCAAGTTATGCTCTGCTTGAGATGCAATAACAGCTATAAGGGGTCGGCTTGGTGTAGGTAAGTACAAAATGTAAAATCACTGACAAACCGCACTTTGAATCTTGGTACATTATACTGTTTGCTAGCCTCACATTTGCAGGTTCCTCAAAGCGCACCACCTTCTTCCACATTTATTTCCATATCCTATGGGTACTTTATTGGTACTAAGTACAGTTCCAAAGATTGTTTTGAAAGCTGGAATAATCTATGCTTACTAATGCCAATGATAGTGCTGGTAAAGTAACAATGATTATGCCCTTAGTACATTGAAAGGCATGTTCTCAGAAAGGTGGGGCAGAATTTGCCTGCCAACTGCTACTACTTCTTCTGCGTGGGAAATTAATTCACGCACATCATAAAATCAGGGTTGCTCACTAAAAGAGGCACTTCAGAATGATAACAATTATATCATAGTTAATGCAAAAAGATAACTGCATCTCTTGAAGATCCCTTGAACACAGCCATGAGAGATAGTTACATAATATTATCAAATCACAAATTCCTACTTAAAGTGATTCTCTTTTCTCATTAAGGCTGCTTCAGACTGCAGACAGAATCTGCAGCCTCATCTATCATAGGTCAGTGATTGCTTTGTTGTTATTAATACCATTATTGGCTGTGGTGTAATGAATAGGGCTCAAGAGATACTGGGACCTGTCTGCAAAAGTAATAAAAAATGACTGCTCCTTCAACCACTATTAAACGTGATTATCAATGAGTTAGAGACCATTAATCATAATCAGTAAAGGACCAAGTTTCATTTAGTGTTGTTTGTCGCCTCTTCTACTATTTTCTGCTCCCTGCTTCTCCTCCCTGACTCCAGTTCTAAGTGGTCAGCTTGAAGGATGCATGAGAAGTGCTATTAGATGGAATAATTGCTCTTATGTATGTTTGTCCCATTATTCCTTTTATCCATGCCTTACTCTATTTTTCTGCTCAACAAGAGGGTCAATGTCAGCTGGATCCCATTAAAAGAAATGAGAATCCTGGCCGTTAGTGTTGAGAGGAGAGTGCGACACATCAGGTACATGAGCTGCAGCGCTCAGGTAGGTGGGAGGATAGGTGTAAGCAAATGATAAGAGGAACAAAATGAATGACGGGGAAAGGGAGGGGAAATGAATGTGAAAAGGAAGGAACAAGCTTTGTATGGCACGAGAGTAGAAATTATCTCAAGTGAAGGGGAGGGGGAAATGGATGCAAGAGTAAGTGTGGGAGGAAAGTTGTTGGCAGTGAATGTAGAAGGGATAACCAGGAGAGAGAAAGGGAGAAAATGGCAAGAGGAGGGAAGAGGGGGCCAGAATGAATAATAATATGGAGGCAGGGGTTGGGTGGGGGGTGGGGGGGGGTGGTTGGTGGAGGGGTTAGGAAATAGAGAATAGCATTGAGAAGGGTTGCAGATGCAGCTACCACTTGTGCCAGAAAATGGAAAACCCCTCTCTAAAAGTGCTTAGGATAGGACTGGAGGGGCTTGGGGTGTGGGGTGTGGGGTGGGTGGGGGAGTAGGATGCAGTTGTGGGATGTGTGGGGTGGTTGGGGTGGTGGTGGTGTGCTTGATGTTTCCTATACATCCACTCAGGAACATAAAGTGCTGGAAAAACTCAGCTGGTCTGGCAGCATCTGTGGGGATAGGGATAGAGTAAATGTTTCCAGTCCAATGTGACTCTTCTTCAGATTTCATGAACATTGTCTGTGCCTAGTACTTTATACTTTCACTTCCTTCTGTGTTTTGCATTTTCATGCTGCAAGTCATAAACTACGTTATCTATATTAACATAAGTGTATTGTGCTGGGCTGATGTGTGCAAGTGATAGGGTGTGGGGGAATGGGCAAACTTCTGCTGATTGTGTCCAACGTAGAAGGTTCTGGCAACTTGTCTTCTTTTGTTTCCTCAGCCTCCTTCTGTCTCCTCACTTCAACTGAGGTGAAAATAATGAGGCATACATTTAGTTTAACACTAGCACTAGCACTTCAATTTTGGTTTGATGTACAGCTCATGTGAGAAACTGCTCAAAGTATTTACTTCAAAAGAGAGAGAAACTTTTTTGTTTGATAGCTGAACACAAGCACATATTCAGCATAGACCCAGCGTGAGACCAGACCTAGCCATATCCCGAAATGCTGCAGCATTAGTTAAATGAGAAGCCACTGCTTCATTCTCTTGGCAGTGTTAAGCCCAAATGTTAGCTGTTTCTCTTCCGGTTGGCATTGGACCTTGCAGCTAATCCTCCAGCCTGACATACATCTTTGGAGAGGATTATCTGTCCCTTCACATATTTCTGATGCTCTGCAAAGATTTCTTTTTTCATGGCAGGATCCCTGAATCATCATCTGAAGGGGTCGGGTGGGGTTTGGGGGATGGTGTGGCGATGTGATTGGCATTCTCCTCTGAGGTGAGCTACAGAGATGACATTAATAAAAAAAATTGCTGATTACACTCAGTAAAGCACCCTCTTTATTTCATTATGCTTGGTTGAATTGCTCTGCTATTGGAGAATTATACTGCTGATATAGAATTTACACAGGGAAGGCAAGGCTTTAAAGGATGTATATGCATTACACCGTTCTCCTGCTATATAACTGAGGTCATCAACATGTATGAGCTTGTGATACTTTTGGGTGCTAACTAAAGTTTTAGGGTAAATATCGGTCAGTTGTCCCTGAGGTAACAGATAAATACTATGGGTGTCTGCAGACACATCACTTTACAGCTCTCATCATTAAACCTCCTTCATTGGAGTGCATTCACTGGCTTAGAGAGATGCCACTGACTGCTAGAGCCACTTTCTCCCACATTATTTCACCACTGCTGAATCAGTGAGCTTCTTCCCATCCTACACCCACAATGGAATAGCTTTTGTGCCTAATTGTAGCTAGGAGATGTTGAACATTACTTTCAGTGAAGGTTGCATGTGGTCAACATTAGAGCCAAAGAGCGAATGGAAGTCTTGGGCCATTGATGCTGGAGCAGAATAATTGGGATTTCAGGCCCTCAAAGTCCAATATGTCCATGTTAAATTCTGGTTTAAGATCCCTTTGGTATTTTCCATTATGATCCTGGTAGTTACATATTGTCGTGTCTGTGCTCAGCTCCTGTTTAAATTTAGGTTGAGGGAAGACGGTCATTAGCTATGTCCAAAGAGGATAACTTTGGTCCTTGAGGAGCCATATTTGCAATATGCCTTTGCGTTCAATTAATGGTGGCGCAGATGGTGGCCTTAAAATGAAAACGTCATGAGTACCATCCAGGAGCTGAGCACCTGCATTTATATTATTCAGTGTTAATCATCATTGACCACCTGCAGATTGATGGAGTGAGATAACGTTCAGTTCACATAGACAAAATAATAGGTGACATTAGCACAGCAATGTGATTAATCTTGGCAGTACTGTAATGCTTTTCTTCTGATTCAGTGGAAAAGTAATGCTTAAATTGGCCATATTGAACAGCTCATCAGTCAGTCACCTGTTTTGTATATTTGTGTATGCAAGTTGATTTGTATTGTAAGTAATTTTGATGGCAGTCTGGAAGGAGCCAGAGATATAGAGGTTGAGAAGGTGGTGACCTTGAGTGTCACTAGTAGTGTTGTTCTTGTGGTTAAGGTTGAGAAAGATTGGACAGCGACTTACCTGCTTCCCTACTAACTTCAAAGACAGTTCTCTGCTGATATTGTCATAAAGGTATGTCTAAGTCAATAAAGACAGTGCTCTAGTAATGACAGTCAAGGGCAATGCAGTTCTGGGGTGATCTGATCCCACTAGCAACTTTTATTTAATCTGCTTTACCTTTTAGCAAATATAGCAACAGGGAGCACTGAATTAAATCTTCATTATTTTGAAGTCAATTGCAAGTGAACAATTTAAAATAGTCCAGCTTCAATGGATCCCTTGGATCAAGGCTCAAAAGTAACTGATGTTCAATGTCTGGTCCAAATCATATTTTTCCAGTTTCTCTTCATTTTATTATTTTCAAAAGTCCAATGAGGACCTCTCATGAATCGAATCTGTTAATTCTGATGTTGCGCAATAGGATTGGATTTTTTTGTCCTTAAATGCTGTCTTGACATGTACAGATCCCCTTCTCATGTTCATTTGAACAGAACTGAGCAGCTGATCAGATTGAAAGTTTCATCTAATTTGCAAGTTTTTTCTCCAGTTTTAATCCTAGTGTGAAAACTTGGATAACTTGAACATCATGTTTCACCAATGCCAATTTTGCTGTAGTTTTTAGAAAGTTTCAGTGATTCAGGAAGATCTCTCACTTGAAATACTTAAGGTGTTTGTTGCTCATGAATCAGCTCTTCAATCAGCTTTTAAGATTGGCTAAGTGAATTCCTGAGAAGAACACTTCCAGATTTATGAATATTTTTTCTTGACAATTTGACTGTGATAATAAGAATCAATGGTGATGAATTTTCCACATTGGCCATCATCCCATCTCAACCATATTATTATAAAATGGTATGAAGGAAAACAAACTAGAATCAAAAGAACAGGTTTTGTTGCAGGAGACGCAGAAGAAATAAACGTTGTATTTTCCTATTTTGACCAATAATGTATGCTAAAGAAATGCTCAAGTTTCAGACCCAGACCATTTAATCCAGATACCAGATCATACCAGCATAATCTTTTCCTTAGCCACCTTCAAGGCGTTGTCTTCTCCTTACCATGAGATCACATGAAGGTCCCTGAAATAATCTCAGCACTCTAACCATTTCTGTGTCCCTACTTTCATTTATAAACTGCAGCAGATATGCAGTGTCCAGCCAAACAATTACAGCCTTAAGATAAGAGCAGAACACTGCAGATGCTGGAAATCTGAAATGAAAACAGAAAATGCTGGAAAAACTCAGCTGGTCTGGTGGCATCTGTGGAGAGAGGAACAGAGTTAATGTTTTGAGTTCGTATGTAGGGGATGGTGGTGTGTGTCAGCTTCACCTCTGACTTCTGAGCAGTCCGAATCGCTCCCACTCCCTGGGTTCTAGACCATGGATTTATTTGGGGGTTGTGACAAAGTGCAGCAGACAACTGGTTTTGGTGCAAGAAAAAGACTGTGTTTATTGAAGTCACAAATGAATTTATAACATCAGGATTACACTGAGATTACACACTGAGAGTACACTTAGTTAAGAATGGGGAACACGGCATAACGAGGGAAAATCACGCTACTAATCCCCAAAGTCCCACCCCCAAAACCTAACTAAGTTGAACTAGGAAAGGTCAGGGATAATACTCACAAAGCAGGGTTCCTTGACAATTCTAAATCCAGCCATGTAAGCTGGTTGCAGTTTTGGGGTACGCTCTTTGTGTCCTCTGGGGCCAGCCGTCCCCATGTGGTCATGGTATGTGGAATCTGCAAAGGTTCTTGAGTTGGGTGGAGGGCGTGGTTGTGGGTGGTTGATCTTCGTGGAGGGCTGTGGTTGTGGCCTTGTTGTCTTCAGTTGAGCCTGCCACCCCATGCCCCTCACTGTGGTGTTGCCTGTGGGCCTGCAAACCTCCAGATCTTCTTCCTCCGCTTGCCTCAGCTCCCTGCTTAAACTCTGCTCACCCTCCTGTGTCCCCTTTCAAAACTGCTCACCCTTCAGATCCGCTCCTTTTCGTAACTGGTGGCCCAGTTATATTGTTTTCTTTGAATTTCTTATCTCGATCCAAATCAAGGTTAGTTCTTTGTCTGATTTTTGGTGGGCCTCTTCAGGTGATTGTTGTCTCATTGTTTTTAATGGGCTTGCATGATGTTTATCATTGTCGTCCTGCCCCCATAACTAGTCTTGAACTGAAAGCCATTGTATATGTGGAGTATTGATGGGTTCACATAATTGCATTGATTATTATCTTCCTGCCTTAGTAGTTAGTAACGATTATTTATGCAAGATTTTGATGGGCTTTAGTTTCATGTAAGATGAAGTCTTTCTCTGGGTTGATTGTTTTAAAGGGAAGAATGCGTATTCTGTCTCCTCTCGTCCGAGCCTCCTGTCTGCAGGGTCCTACACTTAACTCAGCAGTTGGGTCCTCTGCCATAAAAGTCCAAAAGTCATATCCTTGTTGATGATATGAAAAATGTGGGAATTTTGAGAACCCTTCATGTATGACTCTCCTTCAGGGCCCTATTTCTCGCTACACTGATGCTGCCAGACCTGCTGAATTTTTACAGCATTTTCTGTTTTTATTTTAGTTACAGCCTTACTCAACCTCAACAAAAACAGATGGACAAATAATGGCAGAGTCTATTGGTATATTAGCATATAGTGGAACACAATGTTAGGATTCAGATTTACCTCTACACAATGATCTTGGTCAAGTTGCAAAGGGAAGTGTGAAGCAATACCAACAAACCTCCCCACAGGGCAAAAGCACAAGCAAATATCTACAACTTTATTTACCTCATTATGGACTGATACAGAACCCCACTGGCAAGAGGGCTGCAAGCAGATTGCTTGCCCACCTCTCATTTTGGGAATGGTGTATTCAGAAACGAAGAACAGTAACATAAGGAAATAAATATTGATGGATCTTTACATGGCAAACTGCTTATAGAGGCCTGTCATAAACTGATCTAATGTCAGTGGAATTAGTGGACTGAGTTTTCACTATTGAAAGATACTTCAAATGGGAAGGACACTAATGCCTTAATTGCATGTGTATGATGTTTAATCAGGGTTTTGTCTGAGGGCAGAGTTTTATATTGTGCTCCCGCTGGTGGAAATGTCAGGAGTAAACTTGCCCCAGCTCTGGCGGATTGCCCTGCAGCCACTTTGGCTTGGGTCGAGACTTCTGTCCCCATCTAGGTAAGAGGTCCTTCACCCAAAAGCTGCAACCAAACAAATGCTGCCAACTCTCTAGTCCTACCAGCCCTACTGGAAGTGGTGGCCACTGCTGGGCTTGCACGCAGTCCCCAAGAGAGACTGTCACTGGATCTGGATGGGGAGTTAAGTGGGGAGGTTTTGGTGAGGCCAGGTTAGCAGGTCCTGGCAAGGGAGGTGGAGGTGTTGGGAGTGACAGGGTTGTCAGTCCAGGAAGGGAGGGGATGCCAAGGGAAGAAGGGGAAAGACACTCAATGGCCTTAGGGGACCCTTAAAGGTGTTACCCTCCCTTGTCCACCAGCATCCCGTCAGTGAAAGCTGCTCGGCTTCCCACTCAGCACTGGCCTCTGCCTAGCACAAGTGACCGATTAAGGGTCTCAATTGGCTCATGAGCAGGCGGACTGCCAACACCTCCTCTGCCATGCGTAAAATTGTGCTGGGGCAGGGGCAGGTGGGTAGGTGCCAGAATGCCACCTACACATTATGCCCAATTTTACGTCTCTTATCTACCTGCCAACCTGCCCTGGGGAGCATAATATTCAACAAATAAGGTCAGGAGGTAAAGCATGTTTCAGGAGTAACCCCATGCTCCACTTTCTTTAATTAGCAAGTTCCACTCAAACATCTTCAGTCCTATTTCTTCACTCACCTGCCACCCCCATTAAACACATGCTCTCTTGATGGCCTATGGTTTGGTGCAGCTTTTGCACAATAAGAATTAAATAAACAGCACAGCAAATTTTTTTAGCACTTACTAAATAAGAAATACAAATCATCAATAATAAGGCCAATGATAAGTGATAGTCCAATACAGAATTCCAATTAATTTCCTAAAAATAATCATTGAATAAGATGAAACTCATGGCACAGTTGAGAAAATTTGTAATTTCCTTCTATAAAATGGGGTGTTTAATTTAGTGCTGAACTAAAGCTAAATTAGTTAGACATCTTTGGTCTCACAGTCAATTTAATCCTTTCTATTGAAAGTGTATCATTGGAGTTGTTATGTAAAATTTACTCCAAGTTGTATAATACATAAAATGCTTAAAGGATGGCTCTAAAAGCTGATCTGCAAAATTCAAAAGAACACAAACTGGATACTAAAATATTGTAGTATTATTTCTTTGTCATAAGCTGAAATAATTCCTCGTGACTTTGCTAATGTTCAGAAGAGCTTAAGGTTTTCTTAATTCTTCAAAGCTGTTAAAATAACCTCTGCACACCATCAGGATGGCCTGTCACCCATTAGAGAGAATCTGTCTGCCTGAAGTAATCTTGTGCAGTCTTTGTCCAGTACTCTGCTGGATAATCTTTCCAAATGACATTAGCATTGCATCAGTACCGACAGCTGGAGAATCTGTCTGCTGTAAGTAGTTATGCCATCAGTTCACGGCAGTCTAATAAAATCACACCCAAGGGCACACACAAGCACAAATCACGTTTCATAAATGCCAACAGATAAATGTCTGATATACAAAGGCAGCATATATAAAAAAAGTAGGCTTTCTCTATCTGCACCTTGAAAGAGCTTAATCTTAATTAAATGTTAATAGCACTCTGTGCTCTTCTTGCATAAACAATTGAGCTTTGATTAAACAAAACAAATTAATTGTGAATTAACACTTTAGAACAATAATTATCCTCTATGGATTTTGAAAACAATTCCGGTTTTATTCCAAGAGAAAACTCTTCAGAGGAACTACAGACCCTTCAAAATAAAGAGAAATGATTGTAGAACATGAGCAATTTTCACTCATCCAGCAATTCTTTCAGTCATGGTGTTAGGCTCAATGCACTGTGATGAATATTGTCAAGAGACTTTCTAATACTGCATCATAATTTCTATGGCACATCATAGAACAGCTTTATTCACCTGAAGAACTTAAAACAGGAAGGAAAGCCCTCCATCACACAAATGAATGAATAGTTTAGTTAGCCAAAAAGTAGATAATACTGTTACATAGAATATCAATACTTCCTCAGGTTGTCCATCTGCCCTCTAAGGAACCAAGTGGGAGCGGTTTGAACAATGATATTCTGAAATAAATTTTTTTCTTTTTTTCTTTAGTCTTCAGAGCAGCTTTTACTGAGTGGGACAGCTGCAGAGGGCACCCCACCTCCAACAGTGGTTAAATGGCCACTGGCATCCTGTTAACGTAATGGGACCTGGATGCCGATATGCATGAGGCTCTTGCCTGATTGCACAGCCGCCATGTCTGCTGCCAAAAACTGTGGCTGCAAAATCCTTGCTGAGCAGGAACAGAGCAGGTAATGGACCCATTCGTTTTTGGATGGGTAGGGAAAACTCCCCCATCCCCATAGATATGTAGCGGCACAGAAGAAATGGCCGAAACATGCAGAAGGCTATTTAAAACGCTCCATGTTATGATTCTTCTGTCGGGTTGCTTTGCTCATGAACAGATTTGCACGCCTATCTACTGGTAGGTGAGTTGGCAACAAAAATTGCAGATGCAGAGACCAATATTAGATGAAGCACATGCTGTTTATTTACACAAGTAACAGAGCACTAACGCAACGTACGCCTCTCCAACCACACCCTACTCTAAACTACTGATTAACCGCGCTATACAGCAGTTGGGTAATACAGTCATGTGGCCAATCAGCTTACATTCTCTTAAAGGTGTATTGCACCTCAGATTACCACACTCCACTTGGTGGGAATGGACTGGAGATGCTCTAAAAGGTATATTTTAAACTTACCTCATGGCTTTTCTGGCTACATTTTCTGAGACGCCTGCAGTTGCCCCTTTAAGAACCCACCGCTCCATGGCTGGCGCACATGGACTGAGCATAGATAGTGCATACTCTGCCCATTAGTACTGTAAGATTTCAGAAACCAAAACAGATGCAGGACCAAAATTTGCACATTAATATATATAGGCTCCCAGCTGAAATAGGCATGCGTCTGGGTCATTGTGGTGACGGTGCTCCTCAAAATGGCAGCAGGTAGATCAGAAGCAGGAATACTGTGCCTTGATTGGGGTCCTGAAGTCTCAAAGAGTGGGAACTTCCCATCACTAATGACTGGTTAGACACACAGAACCCTTTATAATTTTGGGTGCCAATAGACAACTGGGAAAAAAAAAATCAATGACAAGAAGTTCACCCTGAGAGAGAGTGTGAGAGAATCTAGAAATAGATGGATGAGATCTGATTAGCTGGCACGAAGAAAATAAAGCTAAGACCTTGTTAACAGTTTCCTTTCAAGAAATGTTAACTGTGAGACTTCCTAATAAAAACATTTAAAGTACTCACAAGAGTTTCAGAACTGTCTTATCTAACAGATAAATTAATAAATTGCTGACTGACACTGAGTTGAAAGCTTTTAATTGAAACATTTTTCAGTTAAAAGCTTCTGAATACATCTATCAAGGTTAATAGGGTTTTAATTGTGTTACTGGATAGAAGAGTTGATGGATGAATCACTCAAACAGAATAAACCAGGGATCCACATATACTCTCCTGAGGAACAAGCACATTACATATATCTTCTGATAACATTGCATTGAATAATCTTGGATAATCTACTGTCAAAGGTTTGCTTTTAATGTATTGTGATGAAAGAGTTGGAGATATGAGAACTACAATGTGCCAAGTACCCTCAGCTTTTCCATTACCGTTGCTCTTGTGCACATCATTCTGCCACAGAGTGTAAAACAAAATAACAAACTTCATTTTCTGCTTCAACTTGGACTGAAATGAATGTTTGTCAATGAACTTAATTCAGCTCACGTGTGCATTTTTGGCCGGAATTTTATGGTCCCATCGCAGCGGGGACGGGGCCATAAAATGCAGCGAGCCATTCTAAACTCCAGTGATGGAGGCGGGAAAGTAAATTCCCGCTGCTGTAAAATTCCACCCTTTGTGTTTTTTTAAACCACGTCAATAGAATTGTTGGAGTAAATCACTGGGTGCGACTTTAACCCATTCTACCTGATGGACCTAAATGGAATGATAAGAGTGTTAAAATGGCAGTGTAATTCTTACTGCCTTATTTGCACTTGTGTGGAGTCCATTGCCATTTTGGGTGTGATTAGGACCCGAGCAGTACAGGCCTGTACTGGGGGGCAGTATTATTTATATCAGGATCCTGCCATGCAGATAGGGTCCCAGCTACAATTTTAACAGAAAATAGTAGGACAACCACTCAGTGCAGTACCTACCCCATAAAACAAGAAGCAGAACTAACCATTTGGGGCAATATTTGAAAGAGCGCTCACATGACTTTTTTTTAGCCAACTAGATGTAGTTGAAAGCTAGCCTTGCTTATTCAACAGTGCTGTACTTTGCATGATACAAGTTTTGTTGTTTTAATTTAGAACCATTTGCAGGCTTCTATGGCCATTCTTTGTTTCTGGGAATGGGAGTTATTGTTGCAACACCAATTAAGAGTGGAGAAAGAAGAACTAGAGGAGAAGCATAGGCAACAGCAAAGAGACAACGAGGAAAGATGACTTTCAAGCAAAGAGGAGAGGAAAAGAGCAATGCTCTAGGAGGCACCGGGCCACTGACCTATGTCACCTGTTACAGGAGCCTACAGTGAGTGGAAGCAATGCATTGCCTGTGACCATCAAGGTACTGATAGTTTCAAACCTTCTCATCTCCACATTGACCCAGGCAGCAGCAGGTGACATTGAACACATCAGCCAATCAGCTGATGTACAGTCCTGTATCAAGTAGGTAACAGATACTTCCTTCCAAAGAGCCAATACATACATCAAATTCTCAATGGGCAGTAGGAGCTTAGATAAGCAGGCTGTTGATTTTAAAGCCACAGTGGTGTCCCCCAAGTGTACAGAACCATCACAACCAGGGCATCACCTCGTGAGCAGGCATTAACCATGAACAGGAAGGGGTTGCAGCCTATAAATGTCCAGCTTGTCACTGATGCTACCAAGAGAATAATCCAGGCGTGTGCAAGTTTTCTGGGAAAATTGCCATACCGAGCTGGAACATGGTGTCACCACCTTTCCAACAGGAACAGCCAATGTGTGCTTGACTGTATGATGATAAGGATAACCCATTAATCATCTTACTGCCATTACACAATCTGCGCTGTCCCACTGAATAATAATATAACAAGTCACAGCAGTACTTGTGTTTCTGGGGCTCGAAAACAATGCCTATTTGCAGGTGCACTTCCAAGATACACCTCTTAAAGATGGGGCATAGAAGCCTTCAACTTGAGCATTGCGTAGGTCTGGACTTAGCTTTTTGGTCGGATTCATTCTGCACTATCCTTTCCACCATTGCCAGCTACTTGTTACTTGTGATGTGAACTTCACCTTGTGCAGGCCCCTCTAACTTGCAATTTGTCCCCTGGGGGTGGGGATGGGGTGGGCTCGGAGGGGCGAGGGTGGCTATATCACTGGCTTTTCTTGTTGTAGAATCTGAGTGTTGATACAGGCTAGCAAGGCTGGTTTTACCCATCTTCTTCTTAAGGGAAATTCTTCAGGGGAGCCTGCAAATGAAAGAATGGAACAATGAATAGCAAATATTGGTCAGGTAGGGGGAACTAAGACTTGTGGATTGCCAAGGTATCACCAAATTTGGCCAGCACCCTGTAAAGTTTCACATTAAGGAAAGAGAGAAGATAAGGACTGAAGATAAAGGCAAAAGCCTTGTTGCTGCCATTCTCCTGATTCTCTATCCATGACATTTTGAGGGGGGCCTGGGCTCACAATCTCCATGACTCTTGCTCCACGGAACTGATGAGCTGAACTGAATCTGCTCCTTCTCCTGCCCACAAGTATTATGTGATAATCTGTCCTGAAGGATGAAGGGGATGGTAGGGCTTCAACGAAAGCTTGTGAATTTGTGTGGGGCATGCTGATGTGTGCTTGATAAGTGTGACACAGAGGCAGTATATGGATGGGCAGATGTTATAGAGCAGGAAAGAGGCAGCAGGCTGTTCATTGCAGGCAAATATACAAAGAGCTTACCCAGTGCAACCAAGTGACAGTGATGTGCTGTGTGCTTCCTGACAGGACAACAGCAGCTGCTGATAGTGTGGCAGAGACTGGATGGAGGGCATGCTTAGTTCCCGCTATTAATTAGAGTATAGCAGGTGCAGAGTGGGCTTGGAGTGCTTGGTGTTATCCAGGGGGAAGGAATTACTGACAGGAGATAGTATAGGGAAGATTTCACAATGTGTAATTCTTAATTTGGTCAGGCACATCAAATCATTATATTTTTACAGTATTGTAATCATGGCAGTTAAGGCTAAGAATTAATGCTCTTGGCTCTGAACCATGGATTATGGGTTCAAGTCCAACACCGGGACTTGGGCAGAAAATCTAGGCTGACATGCCAATGCAATGCTGAGAAAGTATTACATTGTCAGATGTGCCACCATTCAGATGGGTCATAGAACTAAGGCCCTGTGAATCTTCTCAGGGGGATGCAGCAGATCCCATGGCACTACTCCAAAGAAGAGCAGGGGAGTTCTTACCAGTGATCTAGCCATTATTTATTTCTGAAGCAACTTCATTAAAACCAAGTTATCTGCTCATTATCAGATTGCTTTTTTAGGACATTCCTGTCCTACATTACAACAGTCATGCACTTCAAACGTACTTCATTTAAGCACTTTTGAGATATCCTGCAGTCAGGACACAAGTGCAAGTTCTTTCTTGATGTCCTGGGAAGGGGACATGCAGAGTGGTGGTGTGGTTCGGTGGTGGGGATGAGACTAACAGGCTTTACTTCTCAGAGATGACCCTTCAGGCCTGTCTGAAAAGATAAATGAAAGATTTGCATTAGCACTTTTCATGAGTTCATAATGTCCCAAAGTTCTTTACAGCCACTGAGGTATTTTTTGAATTCTGGTTGTTGCTATAATGTAGGAAACACGACAGCGAATTTGTGCACAGGAAACTGCCACAAACAGCAATGTTATAATGGCCAGATAATTTGTTTTGGTGATGTTGTTTGAGGGGTATGTCCGCCACAGCGCAGTTTTACTGGAGTATTGTCCAAATGTGTGTCCATCTCAGAGTGTTGTCTGGCAGAACCCTTACAGGGCTGTGATGTGGAGCCTTCCTGTTTGACCAGGAGGCTCTTTAATAGGCTGCCTGTAGATGCAGCTTTGTCAGCTGTTGGCGGGTTTCATCAATGAAAAGCGAATCCTGCCACTAAATTCAATATGTTTTGCATTCACCACGGTGGCATTTAGAACTGTAATTATAATCACATGGGAAAAGGCAAAAAGAGAGAAAGTGGAAGTGCACAGTTCTGGTTACGAGGCTGGTAATGGCAAAATCCATTTACAACATTTCAATTACCCCCACTGAGATTGCTCTTGGACAATGTTCTTTACAATGCATAGAGGGGAGGACCAGCTGAGCCTGCAAGCTCAGCCATGGCCCACAGAGTGGTGAGTACAACTGGACTCTAATATGAATATTCTATGAAGAGTGAATGCAAAAACACAAGCATTGTTTCTTCCACAATAAAGGAAATGTCACTAACTCCCCAGTAACCATTAATGCGTGCCAACTGTGAGGTGTGCCAGTATATTTAGCTCTCTGACTAAGCTAGTCGTAACAAATAACAATGATGCACAGATTATAAAGTGAAACCAGTGCAAGTTTTAAAATTTATTCTTTCATGGGATGTGAGTATCACTTGGAAGGCCAGCATTTGTTGACTAAGTGCCCTTGAACTGAGTGGTTTGCAAGGCCATTTCAGATGAGAGTTAAGAGTCAACCACATTAGGGTCTGGAGTCATATGTAGGCCAGACCAGGTAAAGATGACAGATTTCCATCCCTAAAGGGCATTATTAAACCAGGTGGTTTTTTACAACAATTGATAATAGTTTCATGGTCACCATCACTGAGATTAGCTTTTAAATCCAAACTTTCATTAATTGAATTAAAGTCCACCAACGGCCATGGTGGGATTTGAACCTATGGCCCCAGAGAATTAGTTGGGCCTCTGGATAGTTAGTCTAGTGGCATTACCACTATGCCACCATCCCTCACTAACATCTGAAAGATTTAAAAGAAATTTAATTTGATAAACACCATGTCACCTTTGTGCTCTCACGTCTTACCATTAATGGCAATGTACAGTTGGGCCGGCTGTGATGTGGAGCCTTCCTGTTTGACCAGGAGGCTCTTTAATAGGCTGCCTGTAGATGCAGCTTTGTCAGCTGTTGGCGGGTTTCATCAATGAAAAGCGAATCCTGCCACTAAATTCAATATGTTTTGCATTCACCACGGTGGCATTTAGAACTGTAATTATAATCACATGGGAAAAGGCAAAAAGAGAGAAAGTGGAAGTGCACAGTTCTGGTTACGAGGCTGGTAATGGCAAAATCCAAAATTTATGAGAAGTTGTTTTCTTTGCATTGATACATATTACAATATTAATGTAGTCTAAAACTGGAGTCAAAGCCTAATCTGACACTGAAATGACTCCCTGTGGAACGTAACCTCATTCTGTTTTGATTATCAGCCGTTAAAACCTTAGAACCTGCCATACAGCCCACATGTAGCACCAGTGTGAAGCTAAAACTGTTCTTCACCTTCACTAAGTTTGTAGTGTGAATTCACCTAAAGTACATAGAGGGAAAAAATGTCTTGTCTAATGTGAGTGCAACACTAGGCCTCTTCTGGGAGAAAAGCTCCATAGGGCGGAACCGTCCAGTCCTGTTAGCAACGGGTGTCATGGCGAGCGTGAGTAGACAATATGGCGAGAAGGTCAAAAATTGGTTTTAGGCCGTCGTGAAACCAGTTTGCATTCATCCGCTTCACCCGTCAATGGCAGGCCGTGTTTCCTGCCGTCCAACATTGGGAACCTAATTTTAATGCATTTGCATCTCATTATTGTGCCCTCATGCCGGAATCATCACCCATGTCAAATTTACCACCCAAGTTGGCGTGATTTCAGAACAGTGTGCTTCACAACTGCCTTTAAAAGGCATGCACCTGGCGAGCTGAACTTCAACAGGAGCTCTGAGGTGAGTGTACACAGCCTTGCACAGCTCTCACAAGTATCGCCCATAGGTCACCAAAGAAGAGGCGCCACACATTTGGGGGGCTCACAGATAGGTCGCTTTTTCCCAGCTGGCTTTCAGTGTGGTGCTGGGGCAAGGGCTCCAGTGTGGGTGAGGCTGAGGGGTGTGGGGGTGGAGGATAAGGCAGCACAGACTTAAGGAAGTGCACAAGCATATGCTGGGGGGCTAGGGGCAGTGGGGGTGAGGGGAGTGGCCAGGCACTTGGAAAAGTTTGTGAACAGTTAGCATTCTTCTTTAGCTGAGACCATTCAACAGCAGCTCCATTGACATGCTTGGAGTCAGGCCTCTGAAGCCGACTGGGCAAGTTGTAGAATCCCCTTGAGAAAGGCAGAGATGGGGCAGTCACTGTTGGAGGCGCTTAGAGCCCCTTGCCATGTCTTTATTAAGATTTGGACCAGTATCCCTCAAGGTTCAAGATAATAGTGCAGCCTTGCAGTGTGGGCTAGGAGAATGCCTGCACCTGAGCTGAGCACAGAGCTTGCGGTTCTTGGCTGAAGCTGCCGCCAATTGGTCGAGTGGGGTGGAAGTGGGTGGGGTTGAAGTGGGTGGGGCTTTGGACAGCCATGAAGCACATTACACATTGGCCATCTGAATGGTGACTAATACTGTCTGGCATGTGTGAAGCGGTCTTTAGGCCTGCAGACTTAACCAAGAAAGGTCCTTGGGGTACATGTACTAATGCATGAATCTCTCTCTTTGATCCTGTAGGAGGAGAACATCAGGATCATGGAGCCTGGTGATTTAGCAGTATGACTCATGGCTTACAGGGAGCAGAGAAGAAGAAGAAGAAAGTGACGGAGGTGCCTTGCTCAGCAAAGGGAGGAGCACCTCTTACAACATGAAGGAGCAGCAAGGTCTGCTGTGCTCGCAGCTGAAGATCCATAGAAAGTTGTCACTCATAGGAGCCTCCCTTGACCCAGGGCCTATAGACGGCACCTGTCATTCCTGCAGATGACTGAGAATTAGTGTCGCTGAAGACCGCACATATCTAGGTCAGTCACATTCCAGCTGCTGCAGGATTTGGCTCCATGAGGATATCAAGGGCAGTGGCCATGAAAGTAACTGTGGCGCTCAATGTTTTCGCCAGTGGCTTCTTCCAGGGCTCCAGAGGTGACCTGTGGGCGTTCTTGCAAGTGTATCCTGGAGGTCACCAATGCCATCTTCATGAAGGCAAAGAACTTTGTGCATTTTGCCTGGGATCAGGAAAGCCAGGAAGTAAGAGCCCTGGGATTTGCGCAGATCTCAGGTTTTCCACAGGTGCAGGGTGTCTTCGACCGCACTCACATGGCGCTTAGATCTCCATCCCAACAAGCAGTCAACTGTGTCAACCGCAAGGGCTTCCACTTGCTGAATGTTCAGCTTGTCTGCAACCACCACAAATGCATCCTACAGTCCTGCGCATAATTCGCAGGGAGCGTCCATGACTCCTACATCCTCAGCAGGACTCAGATTCCTGACATCTTCCAGGTTCCACAGAGGTTGCAGGGTAGGCTGATTGAGGACAAGGGCTACCCGCAGAGGTTGCGGCAGCCTCAGACTGCATCAGGGAGATGGTATAACGAGGCTCATGTCACGACCCGGACTCTTGTGGAACAAATGATAGGCATATGGAAAGTGAGGTTCTGGTGCCTCGACAGGTTTGGTGAAGCACTGGAATACAGTCCACAGAGAGTGTTGGACATCATCGTCGCTTGCATCATGCTCCAAAACCTGGCTCTGCAACGGGAGGTCGACCTGGCTGAGGAGGAAATGGAAGAGCTGCATGGCTCCCCTGATGATGGGGATGAGAGTGATGAGATCCTTGAAGGCAAGGGTGCCAGTGATAAGGCCATTGCACTGACCAGATGAGGCAGGTGCGCTTGGGAGTCCCTTATTGCCACAAGACACGTGGAGGTTGATGACAAGATGCAGTAAGGACAGTCCTGACATTCTCACCTTGCTTTGTGAACGTTTGACTCCTGTGTGGCTGATGGTAACCTACATACTCTTAGTGCACAGGCTCATATTATGGAGATGCGGTGGAGGCCTTAATAGTCGCTAGATTCCAGGAGAATGATGATGACATGCAGTGATGACACTCCATAGATTTACATTGCCTCTGTGAATGGCTGACTCCTGTTTGACCTTGCACTCTGTGATCAGGGTCATAACATGGAGATGCAGCCTTGAAACTTTAAAAGCACCTGAACATTTGTTAGTCTTCAGCACCTTTCCACTTCAGGAGCACAGTATCACTGGTCACACTTGCTGAAAAGATGGGGGTCCAGGTTCACCTCAAAGGTGCTGAGTGCACACAGAGAGAATGACAGAGCTCCATCACTCCTGCCTCAGCATTCTGGCAGCAATGACAAGCACCATCGAGGTGCAGGCATCAGTAATGTGTCCAGTGAGTGTGAAGCCAGACCATTACTTTGTTCTGAAGGTTACACACTGCACAGGGAAGAGGCCTTGGCTCGAGACACTTGCCTTTATCTTGTTCAGGAACCAAGGTTTCACATCTGAGTGACACGAACACTGCTGAACATAACAAGGAGCCATAGGCAGGGAGATATTCTTGAGAGTTTATTTACAATAGTGAACATTATGTGCAAGTGGTTAACACATGTACCCATTCTGTGCAACTACATCTTCTTAACCTGGGCTTGGCCTAAACAGCCAAGTGGTTATGGTACTGGGTTTATAACCCCAAGATCAAGAGTTCAAATCTCCCAATGGCAAACTATGTAACTTCATCTGAAAAAACAGATGGAAACAGGTTTGTACTCGAAAGAGTTACATCTTCTCAACTTTCCTAACCGTGTCTTGGTGCTCTCCCCACATCCACAGCTGAGGTGGACACAGCCTACTGCCTGCTATGCCCTGCATGTGATGACTTTGGCGGGTGTTCTCTGGAGGGCCAAGACATGGAGGGCCCCGGCCTGCTTTTGCTGGATGCTCCCGCAGGAGTTGGCGCGACGCGCGTCTGTGAGTGTCCAGGTCGCAGCCGATGCCATCCAAGACCTGAGAACGGTCGTGCTCGGACCCGACGTTATTTTGGGTCTTGAGGTGGCCCAGGTGCGCGGTGGTCTTCCGTCTGAACGTTCCCCTGTTCGGACAGAATTCCACATTGGCCCCAAGCCCCGAACCCTCCCTCGGGTGCTGGTGCCCCGCAATATGAGCCGCCTCGGGGACATGCCCTCTGTGCCTTTTGGCACGGCAAAGAGGGGCTTTTTGTATGGACTGCTGCTGCACACCTTCCATTTTCTCGCCCTTGTCCGTCGACCGGACACGCCCTGGCGTGCCTTGTTGCCGTCCAGCGGCGGAGGCCCCCGATGGGAGGCCCTCTATGGAGGTGTCCTCCCCCTTTCTATCGGGGACCTGGGTTGGAGGGTGTTGCATGCAGCAGTCCCTTATAATAAGAGGATGCATAGGTTCACGGACTCTCAGGACACATGCCCTTTTTGCGGTCTTGTGGAGTCCGTGGACCATGTATACATAGGGTGTTGTAGGCTGCACTCCCTTTTTAGTTATTTGAAAAACCTTTTATTGATGTTTTGTTTGCACTTCAGCCCCACGCTCCTGATCTATGGGCACCCGGTGCGGAAGGGGGTCGGGAAGGAGGAGGACCTCCTCGTGAACCTGCTCCTGGGCCTGGCCAAGTTGGCCATTAACAGGTCCAGGCAGCGGGCGATCGACGGGGGAGTCCCGCCCGATTGTTTGTCCATCTTCTGTGGCTACGTTCGCTGCCGGATGTCCCTGGAGAAGGAGCACACGGTGTCTGCTGGCACTCTCGAGGCCTTCCGTGCTTGGTGGGCACCGCGGGGACTGGGGTGTTTTATTGAACCCTTTAATCACATTTTGATTTAAAGTTTGTAAGTTTCCTTTAAACTTTGCTCTTGGTTTTACAGCTGACCTGAATTAGGGGCTGTGCCTGATTTATCCCAATTTTGTTGATTTGGTTTTCATTTAAAAGATTATCAAGAGTTCAAATCTCACAATGGGAAACAATGTAACTTCATCTGAAACAGATGGAAATGGGTTTGTACTCGAAAGAGTTACATCTTTTTAGCAGGCTTGGCCTAAATAACCAAGTGGTTATGAAAGTGGGTTTGTAGCCCCAAGATCAAGAGTTCAAATCTCACAATGGCAAACTATGAAACAATGTAACTTCATCTGAAACAGATGGAAACAGGTTTGTACTTGAAAGAGTTACATTTGTTATGGTTCCTTTAAATTTTTGTCCTTGGTTTTACAGCTGACCTGAATTAGGGGCTGTGCCTGATTTATCCCAATTTTGTTGATTTGGTTTTCATTTAAAAGATCATCAAGAGTTCATTTTCTTAACAATCTCGTTGAGGCAATTGTGAATTCAGTTTGTTGCTTGACACTGAGGAGAGAAGGTGTGTGTTGTTGGTGTTCCTCAGTGTTTCTGTGACTGATACTACTGCTGCTTTGGGGTTGTTGCTTCTGCTGCTGCCTTGCCCCTGTTTGAGCCAAGGGAGAGAGAGAGGGAGAGAGGAACAACTGCTGCTGCTGCTTTGGGGTTGTTGCTACTTCTGCTGCCTTGCCCCTGTGGTGCCAAAGGAGGGAGAGAGAGGGAGAGAAGAGAACAGTTGCTGCTGTTGCTACAGGACAGGAAGGCCAGGAGGCCAGGACTGAGTTGAAAAACAACATCCTAGGTGGGTGTCTGAACTGTGTATTTTTGTTTAAGGTGGGGGCAATTAAGGACTGTGTTTTGTAGGGGGAGGCAAGAAGACTGCCAGAGGGGTTGGGGAAGGAAGAGAGGGAGGGTGTGTGTGTGTGTGTGCTGAAACCATCTTTCTGCCACCCCTCCCCCAACCCAGCCCTTTTCCCGGTAAGGCCAGCAGTAGCTGATGAAGACATCGCCTCCCCCTGCCTGAAGAACATCAGGCCCCCATCCACCATTGAGGACACCCACCTGGACATTTACCTCTTTCCCTCCTGTGCCTCCCTGTCTTTTACTCCTCTCCCTCCTCTCCTCTCCTGCCTAAAAGAGGGGAGGTTGTTTCTACCTCTCTTCCTCACCCCCTTTTCTCCCTAGGGAGGAACACTACATATATTTTTTAAAAAAATATATATATAAAAAAAAAACAAAATGGCCAATCCTTCCCAGGGTGGGCGTGGCTCTGGCCCTAAGGCCAATTCACCATCGCCTGTGGCCGGGCCCTCGAGGGCTAATGTGGAGGTGGTTTTGTCACCGGTGGCAGGGCCTCAAAAAAAGAAAACCTATGCGGGGGTGGCTGCTTCTGCGGCTCCAGCTGCTCCTGCTGCCCTGTCACCTTTCCGCCTCCTCACCAGGGCCCTTGGGGTAAAGAGCTATGCTCACCCTGAAATGACAATAGAGGCCTGCGTAAAGGCTATGGCTGGGGTCGTCGGCCCCTCAGCCATTGTCGCAGCCTCTAAAATGTATGGGAAGGCCATATTCTTCTTGAGGTCCGAGCGGGCGGTGCACCTCGCCCTGCAAAAAGGACGCACTGTGGGCAGGACATTTCTTGTGGTGGATCCCTTTGAGGCCACCGCCCGGAGAATTATTATTTCGAACGTCCTGCCCTTTCTATCCAGTGAGCTCCTCCTCCCCCACCTTAATAAACGGGGAGGTCAGGTCGGGGGTTGCACCAATCCCACTTGGCCTCAAAGACTCGGCCCTTCGCCATGTGTACTCCTTCCGGCGCCAGGTATTTGTCCGCTTGGCCCAGGAGGAGTGCCTGGAGGGGGCCTTTACTATCAATTTCGAGGGGACCGCCTATCGGGTCTTCTGGACCGCGGAGGGCGTGCGGTGCCATGCTTGTAAGGAGGCGGGGCACGTGAGGAAGAACTGCCCCACCTCCAAGGCCACGAGCCCCACCCAAGCGGCCACGGCTGGCACCGCCCCTCCTCCCCCCGCCACCACTCCATCTCCCTCCCCTCGAGGGGAAGCGACGCCGGCAGCCACTGCCATCTTGGCTGCCGGTGAGGCGGGGGGAGAGCCCCCGCGCTGTAAGAAGGCGCAGAGGAAGACCCGCAACCTGGAGGCGGCCCCTGAAAAGCCCCCAAACCCCCAAACACCTGCAAGCACCAGCTCGGGGGCAAAAACATCATCCGGCCCCAGTGTCGTGTCCGCATGTGCTCCCGGGTCTGTGGGCACTAAGGCGCCGAGTGCTGGGCCCGGCGTCGTCCCTGCGCGTGCTCCCGGGGCCGGCGGGGAAAAGATGCGGGACCCCGAGCCGGTTATAGAGAAACCCAAACCTCAGAGGGTGGAGTATCCGGGAAGGCTGGACAAGGAGGAGGCGGCCTCGGAGATGGAGGTCTCCCTAACCCCCAGCCTGACCCGGAAGAGACGTCACGCTTCGGAGGAGGAAGTGGGCGACGCCCAAACTGAAGAAGTTGGGTGTGTCCCTTCCCCCGATGAAGAGGTGGTGGCGTCTCCACCAAGTAAAACCTCGCCCTGTCCTCTGGGGGAACCCAAAACCCCTGTACCTACTCCCACCACTGTTCCCCCCGTCAACCTGCTGCAGTCCTCTGAACAGGGCCCCTCGGGGGTCACTGAGGCCACCTCCCTTGAGGTGGTGCCCAACTCAGGAACCCTCGATACCCCCGAGGTACCTTCTGGCTCGTCGGGGGACTGTAGCTTTCAAAATTTAAAAAATGTTAACGGGTCATTGGGTGGCGGTGAGAAGGAAGGCCTTCCCGCTCCCTCCCAAACCTTAGCACCGGGCGTCCTAGTTTTAGGTCAGGAGCTTGTCCTGAGCTCCCCGGACGACCCGGTGCTGGGAGGAGAGCGGGCATTAGAACTGCCGCTGCCCTCTGACCCAAAACCTTTAGAGGAGACCAGAGAGGACTCCTCTGGCCTTGATCCTGGGGGTGGGATCGAGGTACAGGTGGGGCCAGCTGGCAGCTCCGAATCAGCCCCCGTACTCAATGCGGGGGAGGGGTCGGAAGCTGGAGGCGACAAGCTGGAGGAGGACGGGGTGTCCGTGGTGAGCGCTGGAGATAACGCTGAGTCGCTCTCAAGCGAGGCGGTGGATCCCCTGGTGCCCTCCACTGATCCCCCCTCATCTCCCCAAGGGAACTCTGGGACTTTTTGGCGAGTCATCGCGGTCGCCGAGACAGGTTCAGTTGGCCTTGGACCGGTGGCATTCTTTTCCGCTGGTGTTCTGGTCCACTCGCGAGGCTCTCAAGTCTCCCGAGTTGGATAGGAACGCGCTGCAGAGGGTCCAAATGTTTCTCGCTGGGCTCCTGAAGGAGAGGAAGGACTAAAAAATCCTCTTTTTTATTTAAGGTGAAGGTTTGATGTACCTTTGACAATGAAGACAACTATAGCCAGCCTCAACATCCGCGCACATGGGCGCACAGCGCAGGTTCCAGAACTTCTCGGTCCTCAGGGACGGGAAGTATGCGATGTGCTTCCTGCAAGAAACCCATACCGTTCCGGGAGACGAAGCCACGTGGCTCCTGGAGTGGCGAGGGGCGGTCTACATGAGTCACCTAGCCTCCAATTCGGGCGGGGTGGCTATCTTGTTGGCCCCGCATTTTCAGCCGGAGATCTTGGGGGTCAAGGAGCCGGTGCCAGGCCGATTGCTGCACCTGACTGTGCGTATAGGGGGGGTGCGGTGCTTCACTTTGTGAATGTGTACGCTCCCCTGGGCACGCAGCAGCAAGCGAGCTTCTTTGAAGAAGTGTCCACTCATCTCGGCTCCATCGACGCTGGCGAGTGCATCGTCCTTGGGGGGGATTTCAATTGCACCCTCGGGGTCTGGGACCGTCACGGTACCCTGCACTGCACGCGAGGTGTGAGTAAGTTGCGGGACCTGGTCAGGTCCTTCGACTTAGTGGACGTCTGGCGAAATCTCCATCCTGACTCCAGCGTGTTCACCTTTGTGTCACCTGGAGTCGGAGCGTCCAGACTCAACCACCTTTACGTTTCAAAGGCGTACGTGTCCTGCGTTCCGGCTGCTTCTATACAGCAGGTTCCGTGCACAGACCACCGTCTGGTGTGGGCGGAGCTCACTTCGTTCTGCGCCCGGACGGGGTCCGCGTACTGGCATTTTAACAACCTGTTGTTGGAGGACCAGCGGTTCCTGGACTCGTTCCGTCTCTTCTGGGCCGGCTGGAGAAGGAAGCGGGGAGGCTTCCCCTCCTTGAGGCTATGGTGGGACGAGGGCAAGACTCACGTCCGAGTTTTCTGTCAAGAGTACGCGAAGGGGTCGACAAAGAGACGCAAATCCAGGGTCGAGGAGTTGGAGAAGGAGGTGCTCGACCTGGAGGCACGTCTCCGTCAGCCTGATGCGGACCCGGCCCTGCGGTCGGTGTACGATGAGAAGAAGGGCGCGCTGCGGGACCTGAAACTGGTCGGGTCTCGGGGTGCGTTCGTGAGGTCGCGGATCCGGTTCCTCAAGGAGATGGACCGCGGCTCCCCCTTCTACTCGCTGGAAAAAAGGCACGGGGTCCGTAAGCAGCTCCTTACGCTGCTGGCCGACGACGGATCCCTTGTCATGGATCTGGAGAGCATCAGGGCCATCGCCTGAGATTACTACACTGCCCTGTTCTCTCTGGATCCGTCCAGTGAGGAAGCTTGCAGAGTTTTGTGGGAGGACCTGCCGCAAGTCGGCCCGGAGTGCGCCGGAAAGCTCGACCCCCCTATAAGTCTGGGGGAGCTGACCGGCGCACTCGACGGTCTTTCTAGGGGCAAAACCCCGGGACTAGACGGGCTGACCATGGAGTTCTTCAGGGCGTTCTGGGACGTCTTGGGGAGCGACTTCGCGGGGGTCCTGGGGGAGATCATTGCTACCGGGGAGATGCCCCTTTCGTGGCGCAGGGCCGTGATTGCCCTGCTGCCGAAGAAGGGGGATCTCTGCCGCCTTAAAAACTGGCGCCCGGTCTCCCTCCTCAGCACGGACTACAAAATCTTCGCCCGAGCCATGTCTTCTCGGCTCGGCACCGTGCTGGACCACATGATCCACCCTGACCAGTCCTACACCGTCCCGGACCAAACCATTTATGATAACATCCATCTGGTCCGGGACATCATCCACCATTCCCAGAGGGCTGGTCTGTCGAGCGCCTTCCTGTCTCTCGATCAGGAGAAGGAGTTCGACAGGGTGGATCACGAATACTTACTCGGAACTCTGCGAGATTTCGGGTTCGGGACACATTTTGTCGCCCGGATCCGACTTCTGTACACCGCCGCGGAATGTCTAGTGAAGGTTAACGGGTCCCTGACGGCGCCCCTTCGCTTTGGGAGAGGGGTACGTCAGGGCTGCCCCTTGTCTGGCCAGTTGTATTCTATTTACGTGGAGCCTTTCCTGCGCCTCTTGCGGAGGAGGTTGTCGGGATTGGTTCTGCGCGGGCCGGGCATCAGGGTGGTCCTTTCAGCTTATGCCGATGACTTGCTCCTTATGTTTAGTGACCCGGCTGACCTGCGGAGGCTGCACGAGTGCCAGGAGGTCTACTCTGCCGCTTCTTCTGCCAGGATCAACTGGGGTAAATGTTCTGGACTCCTGGTCGGTCAGTGGCAGCTGGATCCCCTACACGAGGAGCTCAGGCCTTTCACCTGGAGCAGGACCAGCCTCCTCTACCTGGGGGTCCATCTCTGCCCCGCTGAGGAATCCTGGCCGGCAAACTGGCAGGAACTGGAGACGAAAGTCACCGCTCGCCTGCGGCGCTGGACAGGACTGCTCCGAGTGCTATCTTACCGGGGTCGAGTTCTGGTCATAAACCAGCTGATCGCCGCCATGTTGTGGTATAGGCTGGTCACTTTGACCCCTCCCCTGTACTTTGTCACAAGAATCCAGAGATTGTTAGTCGACTTCTTCTGGGATAAAAGATTGCACTGGGTCGCTGCCGAAGTTCTGAGTCTCCTGCTTAGGGAGGGTGGTCAGGCGCTAGTGTGCCTACTCACACAGGTGGCGACTTTCCGCCTTCGGACCCTGCAGCGATACCTCTACGTCGAGCCTCCTCCTAGATGGTGTGCCCTGACGACGTATTTCTTCCGTCAGGTTGTTCTAAGAAATTATGAGGATCAGGTTCGCAGGCGGGTAGTTTGATGCGGAAACAAAGAACAGGAGACTAGCTTGCTAGGATAATATTATTTTATTTTGCTTGTTTCCTACCTAGCCTATATAGGATAGAAACCAGGTCCGATACTCACAACGGGTCTGGCATAATTGGCTATATACTTACTCCACGAATTACTGGAACTGGGAGCCGTCAGTTCTGCGGAGGTGCCGCCTGTGACCCACGCTCAGCGATTAGCTTAACCCGGAGCAGACTCCCCGAACTGGGGACTTTCCAGGCTTATATATGCGCTACTTGCCGAGTTCACTGAGTCCGCGTTGGGCACTCGTCCAACACATTGTTTAGTACTGGGCATTGTTCCCATGCGGTTTCGGCTCCGACTCCCTTCAGTAGATAACAGGAAGTCTCTTAGCAACGTCTTGTGTTCAAGGTCAACTGGTGCCTGGATCCAATCTTGCATGTATTGGGACACCATGTTAACCCCTTATATTACATTCCACTGATTGGCCCAATACATGTAACGATTATACAAATACATAATAATAAGCAATACATTGTTATAACATGTACATGTTTTGTTCCAGTTGCTGCCGCACACGGCAAACATACGTACAGGTCAGTATATTACAACAGGTCAGAATCACTAAAACTCCGATTAAAATGAACAACGGAGGAAATAGGGAACGTCGTGCCGTAGTTGACAGCCCATTGAACAGATCCCACCAGTGATGGGCGGATTCCACCTCTACTACATGAGCAGCGTGTACTACCTTTTGGCCATGTATAAAGGTGGACACAGTCACCCGGGTAACATTGATTTGATGTTGTCGCAATATCTGCTTTAGCTCTTCCGAGCGATCGAGGGCCTGTTTAAAACGCTCTAGCGAGATACTCCAAGGGTGCAGCCATACCTGCCACTGCATAGTGGTGAGGTGTTGCGTTCCGCTGTAATTGGTCAATAGGTAAGTATGGTTCTGCCACCGCCATCGATAGATGCCAGTAAGGCAACCTGAAAAAGGGGTCGTCGGGAGTAAGGCATGGGCATGACTAGTGGCCACACAGAGCGTATGGGGACCAATCTGCCACATCATATCTCGGGGTGCCTCAATCATCCATTCACACAAAGCCGTGTCTTCTGTAAGGCACGGGTCTCGATATCGATCCATCAACAGACAGGCCTTTCCTTGATCCGCCTGCTCACACGCGGACAAGTCATAGGTAAGATTGGTGTCCGGACTGAACCAATTCCCTTTTGTTTTGAGAAAGTAATATCCATCAGATGTAATGACCGGCAATACGTAATGTCGGCACACCGTCACAAAATCAGTTACATTCAAGGTTACAAAATGTCCTTTACACAGCGTTGCATTACACCATGTTTTGTCCGGATAGGTGTTCATCCATAATTTCTCAGATACGTTCCACACCCCTCGCCAGGCCTGAACATTAGGCGAAGTGACTATTCGTAAAAATCGTTCTTTTTGCAAATGTGCATGCAGCATTTGGATACCGCAAATTGTCCAGTTCATCTGTACAGTAAAATTTTGGAACAGCCGTTGAGTCGAATCCCACACGTCCAATTCCCATTTTAAGGAATGCAGCAAAATTCGTGCAGTCTCTTCCTGCGTCATCATGGCCGACGGCATCCATCGGCCAATAGTGTACAGGCCTTGTGCAGTTGCTTGCCCCGTACTGGATAATTTAGTACGGGTCACTTCAGAGTCTATAGCATTGGATATCCCCATTACTGTCCCTGCCCCTCCTAACAAGGTATCGTACCATGCCCGTCGTCGCCGTTTAGGGTTACATTCGGGTATGACTGGCAGTCGGAAGGTGGTTGATGTTTTGGGATGCCAGACTCTCCCCTGATTAACCAGTCCATTGGGCCTCTGCCAGTGATTGGCGTCCCATTGGTAATCCTCATTTCGTCGTTGGCGGTAATAATAGTCCATTCAATACCACCCTCATGACACTGTCCTTCGGAACACATATTCACCCGGGTGTGAATGGTCAGTGCGCAGCCCGGGGCCACTGTTGTGTTTGCATCCTCAAAGCTGCCCTTGCATCGATACAACGTGCAATTGCTGGTGATAGTCATAATGTCACATCGTTGTCCGGAGGGGCACGTAAAATTGTCCTGCCTTCGCTCTTGGTCACTGGCTTCCCAGCTGACGATCTGTCCCAGAGCACCAGCATTGTGTTTCGTTTCTTCCGACCCGGGTCTTGACATACTCCGACCCAGGATTCCAACAGTCCATAGCACATTCAGGGCCCACCACCATGCCATGATCCGGATCTATGGTGACGAGAAGACGTGGGCTCATGTTTCTCGGAGGTAGCATTGGTTTGCCGGCACATTATGCCAGGCTGAGTCCCCTGGATACATTATTGTCACCAAACTATCCTTCCCTTGGGCGATTATTTCTGCCGGTTTTGGAGGGCCATTTGGCTGGCGTACCCAAACTTTAGCCCCCTTTACATCAGTGGATCCGAAACCTCCCGTTCCCCGTTCGGTTATTTTCGTAGGGGCCCCCGTCTCCTCCACAGTGGACATGTCACAAGGTTTAATTCTTATCCCCCTTATTACTCCACCCATGACATCGATCCCTTTCAGTGATAACCCAGATCGTGGGAGAATGTGTCCATAAGTCCCGGAAGGGCAAACTAATCCCAAGCCGGTTTTAACTGCCGTTGGCACTTGGGGCACCAACGTCCAGGTAGTCAAGGCCCGCAAATCAAGCCCCGCTGATGCCGGGGTGGCCCGGACTGGCAGTTCCGCTTCCGCATCGAATTTCCACATTTTAATGGGACGCGCCTCGGGCGTGTCACATACCTTTATCATCCTATTTAAGGGTGTAACTCCATTCCCCAATGGACGATTGTTAATTTGTTTTACAACTCGGATGAGGTTCTTTTTCCAATTTGTCAAATCATTCGCCCCCCCCGCCTTCCGAAGAGAGGACTTCAAGATCCCATTCATCCGTTCAATCAGTCCTGCTGCTTGCGGATGATACGGCACATGGTATATCCATTCGACATGATTATCGTTGCACCATTGCTTTATCCGCCCTCCCGTAAAGTGCGAACCGTTGTCGCTCTGGACCTGCATAGGCATCCCATAGAATTGTTCTATCATATCTAAACATCGCAGGGTTGCCTGCTGATTATTATGGCGACAAGGATGGGTCACCAGGACCCCAGACATGGTGTCCACTGCTGTGCAAATGTGCCTGCATCCCTGGGACGTGGGCAATGGGCCCACGAAGTCCATCTGCCAGCTTTGGCCGGGGCCTTCTCCTCGGTGAATGTGCCCCATCATATGCTGAGGCACTCCCTGTCTTTGGTGTTGGCATTGCTCACACTGATTCACTGCGGTTTTTACATCGTCTACCAGCAGGTCTATACCCCGATCCCGGGCCCATTGTAGAGTCCCTTGTACCCCCCAATGCCCAGCCTTTTGGTGTGCCCATCTGGCTAGGTCCACCGAGGTGTCCCTCTGTATTACCATAGCTCGAACTATGCCGTCAACATATCGGTTATGGAGGGCTTCTGCGTCATTTCGGGACGTGTGGGCGTCCACGTGTGTGATAAATATCCTTAAATGCTGGGCCTTCTCCCAAATTTCCTCCCACAGCGGCCTACCCCATACTTCCCGACTTTGGATCATCCACTGATTGGCCTGCCATGTGGGCATCCACTGAGTCATCCCGTTAACTACTGACCATGAATCGGAAAATAGGTGTACCCCAATAATTCCGGCCTGCATGATTACCATATGCACCGCCTTGAGCTCGGCCCACTGGCTGCTCTTACCCTCTCCCAATTCTTCCAATGTAATCCCTTGCTTTGGATTATACGCAGCGGCCTTCCACCTACGCCGTCCTGACTTCCATTGAGCCGAGCCGTCCACGAACCAAGCAGTGGCTTGCTCTTCCGACGTCAGCTCATCGTACCTTTTCCCAAGTTTCACAGGTGATTCTGTGTATTCAATCACCTCGAATCTCACTTCCCCTCCCTCAGGGGCCTCCGCCACTTGCTCATGTAAGACTGACACCCCCTTCTGCCCAGTCTTCACCCTTTCTGACACATACCATTTCCATTTGATGATACTACTTTCTTGGGCCGTCCCTATCCTATGTGTAGTGGGATCACTCATTACCCACGGGAGAATGGGTATAGCCGTTCTCATAATTACTTCGTGTCCCGCTGTCAGGGCCTCGGTTTCCACCAAGCTCCAGTAGCAGGACAACAGTTGTTTCTCAAAGGGGGTGTACCTCCCCCCCGCCGGGGGTAGTTTACGAGACCAAAACCCCAACGGCTTCCTTACGCGTCCTTGTTTTTGCCATAGACTCCAATTTGCATAGTCTCCCTGTGCCGAAACCTGCAATTCGACCGGTCCTGACTGTATTTTTCCTAGGGATACAGCCTGCTGTATCGCTTGTTTGGCCATCTCGAAGGCGAGTTGATGGTTGTTAGTCCATTCAAACTCTGCCTTCTTCCTGGTAATTTGGTATAATGGTCTCAGTATCTGTCCCAAATGTGGTATATGTTGCCTCCAAAAGCCAAATAGTCCGATAAATTGCTGTACGTCCTTTTGCGTGTGAGGAACTGCGAAGGCCTGAATTTTATCCCTGGCCTTCTCGGTAACTTCTCGTTCCCCTTTATTCCAAATTATCCCCAGGAACTTCACAGTCTGGGAAGGCCCTTGTATCTTTGCCGGGTTGATTTCCCATCCGTACCCCTTCATGTGTTGGACTAATGCGTCCAACAGTGTTTGTATCTGGGCCTGCCCACTACCTTGTATCATTATATCGTCAATGTAGTGGGAGACCATTACATGGTCCGGCACTTCGAACCTTGCCAAATGTTCCGCCACTATCCTATGACATATAGTGGGGCTGTGCAGATAGCCTTGAGGCAACCGTGTGAATGTGAACTGTCTACCTTCCCACGTGAAGGCAAACTGTTCCTGTCTATCTTCGGGGATTGGGATAGTAAAAAAGGCATTAGCTAAATCGATCACTCCGTACCAAGTACCAGGGTGATGTTGTATTCGTCCTATAATGGTAACGGCGTCAGGTACCGCCGCCGTCAGGGCAGGGGTATGGCGGTTCAATTGCCGATAGTCCACCGTCATCCGCCAGGATCCATCAGCCTTACGGACCGGCCACAACGGGTTATTCCAAGCAGTCGAACACGTTTTTAGTACCCCCGCTTCTAAATATTCCTTAATGGTGGCGGAGATCTCTTT
The DNA here is from genome assembly GCF_017639515.1 of Carcharodon carcharias. NCBI lineage: Eukaryota > Metazoa > Chordata > Chondrichthyes > Lamniformes > Lamnidae > Carcharodon > Carcharodon carcharias. The sequence continues at coordinate 29,392,819 of NC_054474.1, forward strand.
GTGCCCACCAGGAATTCTATACTGTCGCAGGCTGATCACCTTTTCGGCTATTGGGATGGGAAAGGGGTCCATTTTCACTTTTCCCACCAATACCGTGCGACAATGGATTAAGGTTCCAAATTCAAATTTGCCGTGTCGCAGGTATAAGGTTAGCCCTGCCAACACGTCCATTCCTAGGATCCACTCGCGGACCGGTGTTATGATTACCGAATGGGTCCTGATCGGCATTGCCCCTATCCCTAAGGGTAATTGCACCATTTTTCCTTCTATTAAGTTTCCTCCCAATCCCACTAATGTGACTGGGGTTCCTTTAAACTTATGGGGAGTTCCATGGATTAGGGTGGCCTCCGCCCCAGTGTCCACTAGAGCCATAACCGTCTGAACAGATTTGCGCCAATAAATGGTCACCGCCACATGTGGTCTGATGTCATCGGCCGACCATTGGCTCGTTTGTGGGCAAATCTTCGGGGCTTGGCCCAATCCCTATTGGTCCTCCCACTCGTCCTCTTCTGACAACGCCGGGTACAGGCGTTTAGCACCCCTTCCTCTCTTATTCTTCCCCTTCTTATTCGCATTGCGAGTGCGCCGGTCTACCTTGCAACATTCCCTGTAAGGGGTTGTCACCTCTCCTTCCTCCTCCTCGGAGGACTCCCATTGCGGTCGGGTGGGGGTTTTCCCTCTATCTGAAGCAACGTTCCCCGCCTCCCTGAACTGGCATTTCTGTATTAGTAGCTCTACCAATTCCTCTGCCGTCACCCGTGGTTCACGGGCCTCAGTTTCTACCCTGGACACTTTAAGTCCCTTTCGTTTACACATTTCCTGCAGCTCTCTCGTGGGTCTCCCATCAACGTCCGCAACCGGGACTTGTGCTTGCATCAACGCTTGCCATAGGGCTCGGCGGGAGGGTCCGGGGTTGGCTCCTTGATTGGGGTTGGATCTAGAGTCACCTCGAGTTTCCGAGCGACGTCCCTCCCTAGTCCCATTATTACCCCGGCCCTGCGCCCCCCAGTCTCCCAGTCCTCCCATCTCCCGCATCATACTCCGAGCCTCCCCCAACGTTTCTCCTTTGCCACTCAACATTATGGTAAGTAGTAACGGCTTATAATGTGGGGGAGCCGTTTTTACCAGGTGATCCCTGGCTTGTTTGCTCACGTTGACATTTTCTACCTCATCCAAGACTCCTAACAACAAGGCATCCCGTACACATAGCCGGGTCAATCTTTGTATTCCTTCCTTAATCGTGGTCCATATTCCTTCCAGGGGTGGCCAGTCAGACGGGAACGGGTATTGTTCTGCTACCGCTCGGGTGTACATCCCGAACAGAGTCCCCGTACCCCTCTCCCCTACCATATCTTTGGCCTGTCGTCTATATGCCAGGTCTATTGCCGCATCTTTGGCCAATCCCCCAAATTTGGGCGCATCCTGAAAGTCTACCTGGACTTGCTGTCCTCCTTCTTCCAAAAGCCTCACCAACCACAATTCAATGGGCTCCCCAGGATTTCGGCGGGTCTTTTGAGTAATGTATAATACTTCCTCCGTAGTAAAATCCTCCGTTAACTCGGAGAATTCCGGAGGAGGTTGCAACTGGGGGATCTCATGATGGATAGGCTCGCCTCGCTCGTTTCGTTGGGGATTTCCCTCATCATCCAACAACACTTCAAACCTAACAGGAGGCCGTCTCTGAACCTGTTTTCTCCGGACGACCGGATTCGCTCGCACCTGGGGTGGCAGCTCATCTTCGTACTGATCATCCGAGTCCCCCCATATATTCCCGTCCCAGTGGTCAATATCCCAGCCGTCCCCATTATTTAGCTGTGCCACAAACGCCCTTATTTGAGTGGGGTTCACGGAGCGCGGGCGCTTTCGCTCACTCTTCCGCTTACTAGACGACAAATGTGTGATCGCCCGCCCCGCTAATTCCGTTAGTGCTGCTATTTCTGCCTTTAGTTTTATAATTTCTTGTCTTAACACGGAGGCATCCCCGCTACTGAGCCCCTGCTCATGCTTAAGGGTTGCTATTTCAGCCTCCAACTTCTGACGCCTGTCAGACTGCTGCTTACAAGCCGCCGCACAAGCCCACATCCGCCTCTGGATCCCTGGCAAGGGGTTCCTTGAGGGGACCGGGATTTTCTCAAGGGTGGACAGCAGCGACCCTGGGGTGGTTCCTACGCCTTCGGCCTCCCAGTTTTCCGGTCGCCCCCCACCCTTCCGCAAACAGGCCGCTACACTATGCCACGGCCCTTGCCATCCTGGGACCGCAACCGCCTCGGCCTGCCCTTCTGGTTTCTTATTCCTTTTCCCAAACATTGTTTCGCATCAAAATCCCTCCTCAATTGCGATTGATCCTGCCGACTACGCCAAAATGTTCTAAGAAATTATGAGGATCAGGTTCGCAGGCGGGTAGTTTGATGCGGAAACAAAGAACAGGAGACTAGCTTGCTAGGATAATATTATTTTATTTTGCTTGTTTCCTACCTAGCCTATATAGGATAGAAACCAGGTCCGATACTCACAACGGGTCTGGCATAATTGGCTATATACTTACTCCACGAATTACTGGAACTGGGAGCCGTCAGTTCTGCGGAGGTGCCGCCTGTGACCCACGCTCAGCGATTAGCTTAACCCGGAGCAGACTCCCCGAACTGGGGACTTTCCAGGCTTATATATGCGCTACTTGCCGAGTTCACTGAGTCCGCGTTGGGCACTCGTCCAACACATTGTTTAGTACTGGGCATTGTTCCCATGCGGTTTCGGCTCCGACTCCCTTCAGTAGATAACAGGAAGTCTCTTAGCAACGTCTTGTGTTCAAGGTCAACTGGTGCCTGGATCCAATCTTGCATGTATTGGGACACCATGTTAACCCCTTATATTACACAGGTGCACGGCCTGAATTATGATGTGCAGCTCCTGTTTATAGAACAGCTGGGCCTCGGTGGCTCCTTGCAGGCGTTGCCCATCTTTTACCAGGACCTGATCAAAGTCTGGAAAGTGGTCGCCTCGCGACGCAGCTCTCCCCCGTCAGGAGTAGCGGCTATCGTCAGAGAGCTGCTGCTCAGGAATCCGCCCCTCCGTCCTTTTCAGTGGTTGGCGGAGAGGAGGGCTGTGGCCGCAGGGGTGACCAGGATCGGGGACGTGCTGGGTGGCGGAGGACTGGGCTGGATGCTCCCACAGGAGTTGGCGCGACGCGTGTCTGTGAGTGTCCAGGTCGCAGCCGATGCCATCCAAGACCTGAGAACGGTCGTGCTCGGACCCGACGTTATTTTGGGTCTTGAGGTGGCCCAGGTGCACGGTGGTCTTCCGTCTGAACGTTCCCCTGTTTGGACAGAATTCCACATTGGCCCCAAGCCCCAAACCCTCCCTCGGGTGCTGGTGCCCCGCAATATGAGCCGCCTCGGGGACATGCCCTCTGTGCCTTTTGGCACGGCAAAGAGGGGCTTTTTGTATGGACTGCTGCTGCACACCTTCCATTTTCTCGGCCTTGTCCATCGACAGGACACGCCCTGGCGTGTCTTGTTGCCGTCCAGCGGCGGAGGCCCCCGATGGGAGGCCCTCTACGGAGGTGTCCTCCCCCTTTCTATCGGGGACCTGGGTTGGAGGGTGTTGCATGCAGCAGTCCCTTATAATAAGAGGATGCATAGGTTCACGGACTCTCAGGACACGTGCCCTTTTTGCGGTCTTGTGGAGTCCGTGGACCATGTATACATAGGGTGTTGTAGGCTGCACTCCCTTTTTAGTTATTTGAAAAACCTTTTATTGATGTTTTGTTTGCACTTCAGCCCCACGCTCCTGATCTATGGGCACCCGGTGCAGAAGGGGGTCGGGAAGGAGGAGGAGCTCCTCGTGAACCTGCTCCTGGGCCTGGCCTAGTTGGCCATTAACAGGTCCAGGCAGCGGGCGATCGACGGGGGAGTTCTGCCCGATTGTTTGTCCCTCTTCCACAGCTACGTTCGCTGCCGGATGTCCCTGGAGAGGGAGCACGCAGTGTCTGCTGGCACTCTCGAGGCCTTCCGTGCTCGGTGGGCACCGCGGGGACTGGGGTATTTTGTTGACCCCTTTAATCACATTTTGATTTAAAGTTTGTAAGTTTCCTTTAAACTTTGTTCTTGGTTTTACAGCTGACCTGAATTAGGGGCTGTGCCTGATTTATCCCAATTTTGTTGATTTAGTTTTCATTTAAAAGATTATCAAGAATTCAAATCTGACAATGGCAAACTATGAACAATGTAACTTCATCTGAAACAGATGGAAATGGGTTTGTACTCGAAAGAGTTACATCTTCTTAGCAGGCTTGGCCTAAATAGCCAAGTGGTTATGGTACTGGGCTTGTAACCCCAAGTTCAAGAGTTCATATCTCACAATGGCAAACTAAGAAACAATGTAACTTCATCTGAATAGGAACAGATGGAAACGTGTTTGTACTCGAAAGAGTTACATCTTCTTAGTGCTTGGCCTAAATAGCCAAGTGGTTATGGTACTGGGTTTTTAACACGCGTGCCCTTTTTGCGGTCTTGTGGAGTCCTTGGCCATGTATACATAGGTTGTTGTAGGCTGCACTCCCTTTTTAGTTGTTTGAAAAACCTTTTATTGATGTTTTGTTTGCACTTCAGCCCCACGCTCCTGATCTATGGGCACCCGGTGCGGAAGGGTGTCGGGAAGGAGGAGGACCTCCTCGTGAACCTGCTCCTGGGCCTGGCCTAGTTGGCCGTTAACAGGTCCAGGCAGCGGGCGATCGACGGGGGAGTCCCGCCCGATTGTTTGTCCCTCTTCCGCGGCTATGTTCGCTGCCGGATGTCCCTGGAGAGGGAGCACGCGGTGTCTGCTGACACGCTTGAGGCCTTCCATGCTCGGTGGGCACCGCGGGGACTGGGGTGTTTTGTTGACCCCTTTAATCACATTTTGATTTAAAGTTTGTAAGGTTCCTTTAAATTTTGTCCTTGGTTTTACAGCTGACCTGAATTAGGGGCTGTGCCTGATTTATCCCAATTTTGTTGATTTGGTTTAATTGGTTTCAATCAAAAGATTATCAAGAGTTCAAATCTCACAATGGCAAACTATGAAACAATGTAACTTCATCTGAAACAGATGGAAACGTGTTTGTACTCGAAAGAGTTATATCTTCTTAGCCTTTCTAACCCTGCTACTATGTCTTGGTACTCCCTCGACATCTGCAGCAGAGGCTGAGGCAGCCTGATAACTACAACACCCTGTCTGTGATGACTTCGGCACGCAGCCTCTGGAGGGCTGAGACCTGGAGGGCCCCGGCCTTCTTTGGATGTCCTGCTGTTGGCCAGCTGCAACCCTTCTTCCTGTGGAGCTGGAGCTATGAAGGTCACAGAAAGAGAGGATTTGGATTGGCCATACATTCCTTGAGTCACCTGGGTGGATGACACTGGGGTGTTGAACTGCTAGCCATCCTCCCTGTGGGTGCCTAGTGGCCCATGGCTGACTCCTTGAAGAGAAGGGGAAGCTGGAGTGAGATCGAGCTGCCCCACACCCATCTCGTGTTGACACTGTTGGAGGCCTCAGTGATGGAGTTCAGCCCTCACAGCAGCGCAGGACTGATGTCCTGGACCAAGGTCTCCATGGCAGCTACCATCCTACCAGTGTTGACTTCTGTGTATCAGCATGCTGGCACTACCACCTTGGACTGAAGGCAGTCAGATTCCTCCCTTGCCCTTGCAATCTGAGGAGTGCTCCAGACGTCCATTCCTGATGTTCCCATGATTGCCTTTGGAGCTCCTCCAAATGATTGAGGGCCGAGTCCAGAGGCTCATCATCTGACTCAGACACAGCAGATTCCTTGCCTACAGCAATCCTCTGAGTGCGGGCAACCAAAGATGTCCCTGCCCCCACCTGCTGTGGAATAGATTGTGTACATGCTCACCAGTTTGTCATCCTGATGCTGCTCTACATCTCGGTCTCACTGAGGTGTGTGTTGGTGGAGGATTTGGTTGAGCATTGTCACAGTTCTTCAATATGCTGACCTCAGGACCATCACCCAAAGTGCTCTCGGTGCTGGGGTTGGGGTCAAGGTTGCCTGAGGGTGACATGTCAGATGTGCCTAGGGCAGAAAGTGGAGATTATTAATGCTTGGCAGCTGTGGTGAACACAGAACAACGGACACAGAGTAGCATTGAGAGATGGATGATGTGGTGCAGGATCCTCGTGTAGGTGTTCACCATTGGCCTCACTGTTGCCGCAGAAACAGTCCATGTCCTCTCTGGCCAGGTCCAACGCATGACTCTTGAAAGGAGTGATGACCTTGATGTGCGGCACTCCTCCCCCAGCCTGGGACTTCTCCCATTGATTGTGCTTGATCTTGTCCTGCGTAAAGACAGATGGAGAGTGTGAGTAAGGCACATGCCAGGCCAAATGAGAAGGATGCCAGGCATGCATGTGTGTTGAGTGGAGCCATGGATGGGATGAAGAAGCTATCTCCAGAGGAGATGAGGCCAAATGGAGGTGTGAGGGTGTGTGTGAGAGAGTGAGTGGTGATATCCTTTGAGCTGGCAGTGAATGTGTGATGGGCTTGTGAGTGGGTGAGTTGAGATTGATGAGATGTTTGGCCTACCCTAGCAGCGTGGATGAGATCATTCACCTGTTTTCTGCACTGGATGGCTGAACACTTGTGTACAGCGTTGGCACTGACCATCTCTGCCACTACCACCCAAGCCGGAGTGGTGAGACTGATGGGCCTCCTATGGCCAGAGCCGTAAGATGATAAGATAAAATGATAAGACGAAGGAGCAGGATTAGGCCATTTGGCACATTGATTCAATGTCAATGAAATCATGGCTGATCTGATAACCCACAATTCCATTTTCCTGCCTTTTTAACCCTTGATTCCTTTACTGATTAAAAATCCGTCTATCTCAGCCTTGAATATACTTAATGACCCAGCCTCTATAGCCCTCTGTGGAAAGGAATTCCACAGATTTACTACTCTCTGAGAAGAAATTCTTCCTCATTTCTGTCTTAAATGTGCGACAACTTACTCTGAGATTTTGCCATCTGATCCTAGACTCTCCCACAAGGGGAAACAACCTCTCAGCATCTGCCCTGTCAAGCCCCCTAAGAATCTTTTATGTTTCAATAAGGTCACCTCTTATTCTTATAAATTCCAATGAGTACAGGCCCAACCTACTCGACCTCTCCTCATAAGAAATTCCCTCCAAACCAGGGGTCAACCTAGTGAACCTTCTCTGGACTGCCTGCAATGCCAACATATCTTTCCTTGGATAAGGGGACAAAAACTGTTCACAGAGCAGGGGTAGAGGACATCACGGTGTGCCTCCATGGTGTCCAGAAGGGATCCCAGGGAAGCATCAATGAAGTGGGGGGCTGCACTCTTCTTGGCTTTTGGGGTCATGCCTTCACCGGAGTAGTCTTGGGCTGCAAGCATTGAGAATTGTGCATGCATTGTGATTCAAATACAGTGCCCAGCGTGAGGAAGCGTTGAGGTAGAACAAAGAAAAGTACAGCACAGGAACAGGCCCTTCAGCCCTCCAAGCCTGCGCCAATCATATTGCCCGTCAACTAAAACATTTTGCACTTCCGGGGTCCATATCCCTCTATTCCCATCCTATTCATGTATTTGTCAAGCTGCCTCTTAAACATTACTATTGTACCTGCTTCCACCACCTCCTCTGGCAGCAAGTTCCAGACACTCACTACCCTCTGTGTAAAAAAACTTGCCCCGCACATCTCCTCTATAGTATTCTCCTCTCACCCTAAATTTATGTCCCCTAGTAATTGACTCTTCCACCCAGGGAAAATGCTTCTGACTATCTACTCCGTCCATGCTACTCATAATTTTGTAAACTTCTATCAAGTTGCCCCTCAATCTCCGTCGCTCTAGTGAGGACAATCTGAGTTTCTCCAATCTCTCCTCTTAGCTAATAACGTCCAGACCAGGCAGCATCCTGGTAAACCTCCTCTGCACCCTCTCCAATGCCTCCATATCCTTCTGGTAATGTGGCGACCAGAATTGCACGCAATATTCCAAGTGTGGCCTAATCAAGTTTCTATACAGCTGCAGCATGACTTCCCAGCTTTTATACTCAATACCCCTGCCGATGAAAGCAAGCATGCCATATGCCTTCCTGACTACCTTATCCACCTGCGTTGTCACTTTCAGTGACCTGTGGACCTGTGCACCCAGATCCCTCTGCCTATCAATGCACTTAAGGGTTCTGCCATTTACTGTATAATTCCTGCCTGTATTAGACCTTCCAAAATGCATTACCTTGCATTTGTCCGGATTAAACTCCATGTGCCATTTCTCTGCCCAAGTCTCCAACCGATCTATATCCTGTTGTATCCTTTGACAATCCTCTTCTCTATTTGCAACTCCTCCAACCTTAGTGTCATCTGCAAACTTACTAATTAGCCCAGTTACATTTTCCTCCAAATCATTTATGTATACTACAAACAGCAAAGGTCCCAGCACTGATCCCTGCAGAACTCCACTAGTCACAGCTCTCCATTCAGAAAAGCACCCTTTCACTGCTACCCTCTGTCTTCTATGACCAAGCCAATTCTGTATCCATCCTGCCAGCTCACCTCTGATCCCGTGCGACTTTACCTTCTGTACCAAGTCTGCCATGAGTGACCTTGTCAAAGGCCTTACTGAAATCCACGTATATAACATCCACACTGAAATCCATGTATATAACATCCACACTGAAATCCATGTATATAACATCCACAAGTAGCGGGCAAACCAGACACCAGTCACCAGTGACCCAGCGTGTTTCCCGTGACTGCTTAATGTATGAAGCGGGAAGGGGGCGATATGGCGTGAAAACCCACTATTGCGACCAGTGGATAAAATGTCTTCTTTTCACGCCCGTTACCACACCTAGTGAAAGTCTGGGATGATTCCGCCCATAATTTCCAAATCTAAACTTTAAAATTATTTTAATGGCCATTAAATTACTTTAAATTTTAATTTAAAAAATATATATAGGTCTTGGACAAATCTATATTGAAAGGCTAGGATATTTAAATGCACCTGCTGTGATACATCAAAATATCACAAAACACAAAAGCAATCAAATTATTTTTCTTTGAAGGGTGAAAGCGCATCCGTGCAGCAAAATGCTCTTGGAATATTTCCTCAGATATTCTGAGTGGAGAGCCTAATCCAGGATGTTTCATTTTCACATACTGCAGGATTCTTACATTAGCATATAGCTGAGAGTGAAAGGAGTGTTATTTCATTCTGCAGTTCTGATGTCAAGGGCATAGGCAGGGCAGCAAAATAAGAATAGGCTTCAGGTATCATACTTTGTATTGGTGTAATTAAAAATATTATTATTTTGCCAATGACATGACCAAACAATGGAAACCAAACAATTTTCTGAATTAATATGTCCATAAAGCCCACAGTTCTGGAAAGGGCATCCACAATGATGACGACATGAATAAATTGGAAGCAATCTTTATCATATATCTTCCTAGCTTTCTTTAATCTTTCTCACCATTGACTAAGTGTATTTTTATTTTAATAAACCTCAATTTTGTCAATTAGATACTGCGCTGTTTTACTTATACCATGACCATGGGGATAATAAATCCCTAAGGACATTTTTGTTAAGCAATGTTTTTCAATTTGCATAAAGATCTCAAATGCCTCTCAGTTGATAACTAAGGATCTTGTATTTGAGCTGTCTCGATTCATTTTTCCTGTGGGAATGAGCTCATAGTGCAAAGGTATTCTCTGCTATCCTTCCTTATTGCCCTTGTCTCCATTGACCTCCATTGGTTTCCAATCTCCCACTGAGTTAAAATTTTCATCCTAGTTTATAAATCCCTTCAAGGCCTGACCTCACCATAAAATTTCAATTTTCTCCAGCTCGACTTCTCATGATCTGTTCTTTATTCTTTTAACTCTAGGTAATCCTGTGTCATCACCGCCCTGTCCCCACACCATCCCATTCTCTACTTGCTATGGCAGCCACCTTAGCCCTACAATAGGGAACTTTCTCCCAAAAACTCTGTGCCATTCTAGTTCAACCTACACCTTCAAAAGTCTGAAAAGGCCTTATATCTTCAATTATAGCTTCAGGCACCTCCATAGCTCATTTATTTTACTATAGTTGAGTATTTACTTCTCACGTCTTAAATGATGTCTCATATGCTGAAGGCACAATATGAATGAGAATTGTTATTATGCATCAATGTCTCCCTAACTCTGGCTGTGATGTACACATTTCTCTGATGTTAACCTCACAGATACAATAGAAGACTCTAATCTTCATTTCTCAGGGAATCAGCCTTGGATGTGTAGGAGGTGATGGTGTGTGTCAGCTTCACCTCTGACTTCTGAATGGTCCGAATTGCTCCCTCTCCCTGGGTTCTAGGACTTATTTGGGGGTTGTGCCAAAGTGCAGCAGACTGGTTATGGTGCAAGAAAAAAACTGAGTTTATTGAAGTCACAACTGAATTTATAACATTAGGATTATAATGCGATTATACAGACCTACAAAGTACACTTAGTTAAGAATGGGGAACACATGGCACAATAAGGGAAAATCACGCTTCTAATCCCCTTACCCTTGTCCCACCCCCAAAACCTAACTAAATTGAACTAGGAGAGGTCAGGGATCATGCTCACCAACCAGGATTCCTTGACATTTCGAAATCCAGCCAGGTAAGCTGGTTGCAGTTTTGGGGTACGCTCTTTGCGTCCTCTGGAGCCTGCCGTCCCCACGTGGTCCTGGTCTGTGGAATCTGCAAAGGTTCTTCAGTTGGGTGGAGGGTGCGGTTGTGGGTGGTCGATCTTCATGAAGGGCTGCGGTTGCGGCCTTGCTGTCTTCGTGCCCCTCGCCGTGATGTTGCCTGCGGGCCTGCAAACCTCCAAATCTCCTTTCTCTGCTTGGCTCAGCTACCTCCACTCCAAACTGCTCACTGCCCAAAACAGCCCACCCCTCCTGTGTCCGCTTCACCTTTGTAACTGGTAGCCCAGTTACACTTTTTTTATTTCTTATCTCAATCCAAATCAAGGTTAGTTCTTTGTCTGATTTTGGTGGGCTTCCCCAGGTGATTGTTGTCTTGTTGTTTTTAATGGGCTCGCATGATGTTTATCGTTGTCTTCCTGTTCCCGTAACTAGTCTTGAACTGAAAGCCATTGTATATGTGGAGTATTGATGGGTTCGCATAATTGCAATGATTGTCGCCTTCCTGCCTTAGTAGTTAGTAGCGATTATTTATGCAAGATTTTGATGGGCTTTAGTTTCGTCTACGATGAAGTCCTTCTCTGGGTTGATTGTTTTAAAGGCAAGAATGCGTATTCTGTCTCCTCTCATCCTAGCCTCCTGTCTGCAGGGTTCTACACTTAACTCAGCAGTTGGGTCCTCTGCCATAAAGTCCAAAAGTCATATCCTTGTAGATAATATGAAAAATGTGGGAATTTTGAGAACCCTTCAGATGAAATAACATTTTAAAAAGCTGTCCCACCCAGGATCACTTCATCAGCAGGTTGATGACAATGCAAAGGTTTTTAAATGGGAAAAAGAAGAATAACAGTTGTAACTTTCATTTCAGCATTGTGATAGTCAAACTAATGGAAGCCTTAAAGGATTGTGGTATATCATTGGGGATTTATTTTATTCCTTCACCCAGATTAGCAAAACACGAACTGTTACTCTAAAAATATCCTCAAATTACCTTAGAAGGGCAAAGTGTCCCAAAAATTGGAACAGTTTAAGTAAGTCAATTCACATTGCTCCTATGGCTACATCCAATAACAGGATGCTTCCGCCAGACCAAAAAGACTTTGTGTCCACCATACAACTGAGCAATGTTGTTTGAGTTTCAATGTCACTGTGATGCAAGGCATGTCGCCATATATTGGCTGATTGAATCAAACATCATGTCCCTTCAGTTGTTCATAAAAGACAGAATACAGACAGCACTCAGCTAGCCGACTTCAAAGCACGAAACAAAATGCTTACTGTTAGATGTCATTCTACGATTGGGCAGCACTTGCTAAACGATCCTGAGTGTGCTGATAGCTACACTAAGAACAAATTTAAGGTAATTAGTTGAGCTCGTAATGTGACTCATTTACACTTGCTAGAAGCAATGTACATTCATATGTAGGGATGCATTCTCTGCAATCAAAAGGAATATGCTTAAGTCTTGCACTTTTTGAATTACCCAGAACTTAGGGAGCCTATAGTCCCTGTTTTCGCCATGGCAATGCCTCAGTCAATCAGAATCGATTTGCCAACTAATCAGCATCCTTTTCTCCTATAGTATAAATTGTCGTGGTTGTTTGAAATTTGACATTCTTGTGTTTGTCCTGATGAGTGCAAGATGAAAAGCTTTGGCAGCATCGCTCTTTTCAGCAATAAATCGATCTCATAAACATGAGCGTGCAAGAGAAATCCAACTTTCTGGGCAACACATTGGCCAGGTTCTTTAGGTCGGTGAGCAGGTGGGGTGGGGCAGGGCCCACTCGCCAACACGTTAAATGATGCAAGATGGCGTCTTGCCTCGTCATTTCAATTTTCAGGTCGATGAGGGTGCAGCCGAATCAGCTATGCACCTGCTGACCTGTCAACGGCTTATTGAGGCTATTTAAAAAGTAATTCAGATACTTAGTGGACCTGCCTGTCCAACCTTAAGGTTAGCAGGCAGGCCGGGAGCCCTGGCGGGCTTCAGAAAAAACATCAAACCTCATCCATGGGTGGATGAGGTTTCATGAGGGTTTTTAAAATTTTAATAAATGTTTGAGTTAGTGATGGACATGTCCCAACTCACGTGACAGTGTCACATGAGGGGACATTTCAGGGAAATTTTATTTTGCCCCTTCACCATTTTTAAATTTGGCGCTGATCTACCTGAGGCAACACTTAGCCTCAGGAAGATGAGTACGCTCTTTCGCATGCATGCACGAAAGAGTACACTCTCGGCTGAGGGAATCCCGCCCCCCCCCCCCCCCCCCCCCCGCATGGCGGACATCACGCTGGGCAGGCCTTAATTGGCTAGCCCACATAAAATGGCGGCACACCCCTGGTTGGGTGCGCTGATCAGAGGCCAGCCCGCCTGCGCCCGTTCTTGCACTTCCCCCTCCTGACGGGGGATAAATTCTTCCCATTGGGTTCAATATAGACCAGGGGTTCCCTCAGCCCCTTCTCTATGGCCAAGACTTCGCTGGAACTACGGTGGAAACCCTGTTGGCATCTATAAAACTGGTCTCTGCCAAATTTGTAGTGAAGTTATGGTGGTGGAGCACGAGCAGTCCCATTGTGTTTATAATCAGATTGCTACCGAATTTTAAAACAAACATTTAAAAAAAAATGTTATTTAACTCAAGATTAGCTAATTGCTACAGCCCGAAGGATCGATCACACATAGCACTTTGAGAACCACAGTTGTAATCATCTCACCTTAAAATTCAAAGTTTGTGCATTCTTTCCTAAGTGCTACAACATCTTCAGGAAAAATTTACTTGAGCTAACTCAATGCTGATGTCAATATGAGGGTTTCCTTAAAAGTACCTTTAATCAGTTTGCAGGATTGTAGTAAATTTAAAAACCTAAGTGGGCTGAAAATGCTCTCGAGTGTTAGCTTGATACAGCCAATAGTAAATCAATAGCTCAATTCTAGACGGCCTGATTTTTTTGACATTGGATGGAGTGCTAAACAAGCTACGTTTTTTTTTCTTCCATTCTGCACATCTAACCCAAGTCCAATTTCAGCTCCAAGCCCTTGGGTTCTGACAGTGTAGAACAAAAACGTCAATGATGAAAAATCATGCTTTGGCGAAAATAACATCTGGTAAAGAATTTTACTTCTGCCAAATAAATGTTAATTTTCCACTTTTTCTACTCTGCATCAGCAAAAAGTGTTCCCATCTTAGGTGTAGCACAGGTTGAATTCAGACATACACCAACTCCACTCTGTCTTAGAGTGTACCCTCGTCTCAACATTAGGACAATACGACAGCACTGCAACATTTTCCACACTAGCCATATTCCCTAAGTGAGAGTAGAGTAATTAGAGTTTGTGAAGGGTGGAAGACGGGGGTTGGTAAGACCAACATTTGAGAACATCCTTAATAGAACCAATAATCAGATCGTACACAAGTCGGAGCCATGAAAATTGTCTCTCAGCTGATAGCTAAGGATCTTGCATTTGAGCTGTCTCAATCCATTTTTCCTGTGGGAGTAAGCTCATAGTAGAAAGATAGTCTTTAAAGAGTGACAATTGAAATCAATTTGCTAGTTTTTCGGTCAGACGGCTGTTTAAATGTCCCGTTGTCAGAACAGAGGTGTACTGTTATATTAACTAATCATTTCCTCAGGGATTTTTTTTCTGAAAATATTATTCATGGCTCTACCCACTGTCTGATAAATGCTACTTCTTACTGATATATTGGTGTTTTTGGATGCAAACATAATAAAGCCCAAAATAGGGCCTGGAGATTGCAATGTGAGATTAATCCACACCCATTGCTTCCGAGCAAGCTTTGTACTGCCTGCTCAATACCATGATGGATGAGTGAAGCCAGCACTATGTGTGCTACTGAGAGGTTAAATGCTTCATCAGCAGTCACAAAATCATGAGAGGCCAGCATCATATCAAATTAACCTGAAATACTTAAAGCCAGTCTACAACTCTTAAAAGGGAGGTACATTCTGACTGCAGCAGGTGCTGGAAGTAATTGGTGAAGAATAGCCAAGCAAGAAGAAGAATAGTCAAAGTACATGCTCCAGTGTTCTCTGACACAGCACAGGAGGTTTTGGCAGGAGGTGGACAGGAGGAGCGAGGTCCCCTAACTACAGGGAACCAGGAGACCCTCCAGACAGACCTTGCAAGGCAATGAGAGCAGATAGCTGTCACAGTTAATGCCATCAGTCTCGCCCTAAGTATCTGGGTGCAGTGTCTCAAGAAGTTCAATGACCTCACCTGAGTGGTCAAGGTCAGTAAATGTATCTTCAAGTGACATGTCCTTACAAAAGAACTATAATCATTGCACTTTTTTCCACTCACCACACTTCACTCACCTACCAACAATCTGTGTCAACCACGATTCACAATCTTGCATATATTGCCAGCAATTCAACCATGACAAGCACATCACCACACTCACTGATACACCTCCCTCTCTCCTACAGTTCAGGTGGTGCACTTCAGCAGACAGCAGCACCTAACCAGCAGGCCACAGGTATGGTTGCACATCCTGATCCCAATAGAGGAGGTGGTGTTTGCCAACATTGGAGCAGCCATGCCTGTGGCTATGACCAGTGCTGGGGCTGAAACCTTCAAAGATGAAGGCATGTACCTACCTGATCCTCCTTTGTACATCTCAATTCCCCTTCACCCTAAGATGGTTTCTGATTTACAAGCTGCAAATGGTATATGTATACCTGCATCTCTTGCTTTGCTCCCCTCTCCTCACCTCCTCGTATTTATGCTGCATATAATTTGGAAAGTAGTGTCGAGGTGGGATCTGCACATGAGATACTGGGCACAGCCAGGGCAGGGTGATAGGGTACCACAGGTGCCAGCTCACCAGAGGGCGAGGTTGAACATGGGTTTTGCTGCAGAGTTCTCCGATGAGGACTTCAAAGGGGCTGTATACAGAACAAAGCTGATGGGTATGTACAATGAAACCCTTGGTGCATTGGCAGGGAAACCAGAAAGCCAATGGTCACTGACAAGGAGGATGGAGGTTGGTTTGGAATGTTTCATTTGTGGTAAGAGGACTCTGTGATGATTAGTGACAGCAGGAAGATAAAGTGTTTGACTGAATGGGGAATTGGGGTTGTGATCACTGTTGCCACATTTGATCACAGACAGCTCATCTGGAAAGGGGGTGTGTTGGTTGCCTCCAACCTTCCTCTGCTTCCTCTTCTTCTTCCTTCTCAGCTGCTTACCATATTCCTGGTGACAAGGGCTGTGCCAACACGATGATGAGATTGTGTAGGATACAGCAGAACATGACGAGTCTTGACATGCACTCTGGCAAGTACTGCAAGGTTCCTTCAGTGTGGACCAGACAGCAGAAGCATTCCTTAAGCACCTCAATGGTCTTCTCCATCACATTTTGTGTAGCAGAATGGCTGTTAATATATGGATACTGCCAACGTGTGCTTATACCCAAGTCATAAGCCAAATGATCAGTGGTTAGGCCTTGTCACACAGCTGTCACCTTCTGGTTTCTTGCCGTTGCTTAAATGTTGATGGAACAGTGAGCCACTGCAGAATAAAGACATCATGACTGCTGTCAGGATACTGGACATTGCCTGCATGATACACTGGATATGGTCACATCACTTGGACATTTAAAGAGTGAAACTCCCTCCAGTTGCAGTCTTTCTAGTTTTACATGTAGCACCCCATAAAACAATTCCCCCCTACACCAATATTCCCTCTAAGCTTTACTGCTGCACACTAACTCAGGAGTTTCTGTGCAGGCCCCTGTCACGGACAGAATTTAAGGGCAGGATTTCTAAGCTGTTGTGCGGGTGCAATTGGTGGGCCCAGGAGCAGCCGTCTGCAGTCAGCCCCCCACCACGATTTCATGCTGGCTGGCCAATTAACAGCCAGCCAGCCTGAAGCGTGCACTGTTATGATCAGCGCTGCCTGGGTTGGGGACAGGAGGATGGCGAGTGCTGAAGTCTGTGCGGGCTTTTGTTTTCCAATAAATTATATAGATTTTTCTTTTTCCCACCTATTTCCATTATTTCTAAATATTTTTAATCTTTTATGCTCCCTCCACCCCCACTAGAGCTATACCTTGAGTGCCCTACCATCCATTCTTAATTAGCAAATTCGTTTAGATATATATCACCAACTTCAACACCTATGTGTTCTTTTGTTCTGTTGTCTGTGACATCTTTTGATGATCTGCTTCTATCACTGCTTGCTTGTCCCTACAACCACACCCCCCCCACTTCTCCCCCCACCCAACCCACCCGCCCCTCCCAAACACACACACCTTAAACCAGCTTATATTTCACTCCTTTCCTATTTCTACTTAGTTCTGTCGAAGGGTCATGAGGACTCGAAACGTCAATTCTTTTCTTCTCCGCCAATGCTGCCAGACCTGCTGAGTTTTTCCAGGTAATTCTGTTTTTGTTTTGGATTTCCAGCATCCGCAGTTTTTTGTTTTTAAGACAAATGTCATGTTGACCTTCATTGCAGGGGAATTTGAGTACAAATGTAAAGATGTCTTACTGCCATTGTGTAAAGCCTCGGTGAGACCACACTTGGAGGACTGTGTACAATTTTGGTCTCCTTATCTAAGGAAGGGTACACTTGCCATAGAGGGAGTGCAACAGAGATTCACCATACTAACCCCTGGGATGGCAGGATTGTCTTATGAGAGAGATTGAGGAAACTGGGCCTGTATTGTCTAGAGTTTTGAAGAAGGAGAGATGATCTCATTGAAACTTACAAAATTATTACAGGGCTTGACAGGGCAGATGGAGATAAAATGTTTCCTCTGGCTGGTGAGTCTAGAACCAGGGTACATAACCTTAGAATAAGGGATAGGGTAATTAAGACAGAGATGAGGAGGAATTTCTTCACTCAGAGGGTGGTAAATGTTTGGAATTCTCTACCCCAGGGGACTGTGGAAGCTCCATCATTAAGCATGTTCAAGACAGAAACCAATAGATTTCTGGAGACTAATGACATCAAGGGATAGGGAGATAGTGCAGGAAAGTGGTGTTGAGGTCAATGATCAGCCATGATCTAACTGAGTGGCAGAGCAGGCTTGATGGGCTGAATGGCCTATACCTGTATCTATGTTCCATGATTCTCGGCAAGTTGGCTTAGAAAAAGGCACTGCTGTTGGACAGTCTTTCTTGCCAGTAGATTTGCAGGATCTTTTGAAGGCATTGCTGGTGGTAATTCTCCAGCACTTTGAGGTGCCTGCTATAAGTTGGTCAAGTCTCAGATACATAGGGATCACCACTGCCCAGTAAACCATAACCTTAGTCTTGGCTTTGAAATCCTGCTCCTCAAATTCGCTTTTCCTCATTTGGCCAAAGGCTGAACTGGCATAATGGAGACGGTGATGAATTTGGTTTTCTATATCTGCCTTCACTGAGAGGGGGTTCTCAAGCTACCAAAGATGGTCCACATTTTCCATGATCTTACCATTGTTCTTAATCGATGGGGGGAGGTGTTCTGCTGTTGGAGCTGGTTGCAAGAGGACTTTAGTTATCCGGTTGTTTAGTGAAAGGCCCAATTTCTCATATACTTTGGAAAAGGAGTCAACAGTGTCCTGGGACTCAGTTTCTGAGTGAATGCACACACAAGCATCATCTGCATACTGAGGCTCTATGACTGATTTTGGTTTTGGTTTGAAGGCAGCATAGGTGATGCAGCCATATTGTGAGGTACTGTGCTGCAGAGGATTCTGGAATTTATACAGATCTTCCACTAAATTTACAGCAGATAATCTGGAAAACCCAGCAAGAAATTCAAAATTCAACCCCATGTTACTAAACTTCCACAGCTGCTGCAAGAACGTTCAATTAGACTAAGTGATCTGGTAACTTTCAGGATCAACAATGACATAACAACAACAAAATATTTTCAGGGCAGATTAATTTGTTATTTTGTTTATACTATATTTTGATCCATTCTTTGGATGTGAGTCAGCATTTATTGCCCATCCTAAATTGCTCTTGAGAAGCTGGTGGTGAGGTGCCTGAGCTGCTGCAGTCCATGTGATGTAACTAAAGCTATGGCACTTTGTTGCAGTGCATCTTGTAGATAGTATACGCTGCTGCCACTGTGCAGTGGTGGTGAGGGAGTGCCAATCAAGCTGGCTACTTTGTTTTGTATGGTGTCAAGCTTCTTGAGTGTTGTTGGCACTGCAATCATCCAGGCAAGTGAAGGGTATTCCATTATGCTTCTGAATTGTGCCTTTTAGACAGTGGCAAGCTTTAGTGTCAGGAGGTGAGTTACTTGATTCAGAATTCCCAGCCTCTGACCTGCTCTTGTAGTCACCATATTTTTATGGCTGGTCCAGTTAAGTTTCTAATTAACCCCCAGGATGTTGATGGTGGCAGATTCAGCAATGGTAATGCCATTGATTGCCAAGAAGTATATGGTTAGTTTTCTCTTTTTGAAATGGTCATTGCCTGGCACTTGAGTGGCATGAATGTAACTTGTCACTTACCAGTCCAAGACTGAACGTTGTCCAGTCATGCTGCATTCACACACAAACTGCCTCACTTTCTGAGGAGTCACAAATGAAACTGAACACTGTGCAAACATTCCACTCCCCACCCTTATGATGGAAGCTCATTGATGAAGCAGCTGAAGACGGTTGGGCCTAGGACTGTACCTTGAGGAATTCCTGCAGTGATGGTGTGGAGCTGAGATGATTGGCTTCCAATAACCAACTTGGTATGACTCCAACCAATGGAAAGTTTTTCCCATTGATGCCCATTGGCTTCAATTTTATTAGGTCTCTTTGGTGCCACATTCAGTCAAATGCTGCCTTGGCGTCAAGGGCAGTTACTCTTAACTCACCTCTGGAATTCAGCTCTTTTGCCCATGTTTGGACCAAGGCTATAGTGAGATCTGGAGCTGAGTGATCCTGGAGGAACTTAAACCAAGCATCATTGACCAGGTTGTTGCTGAGTAAGTGTTGTTTTGTCACGACCCACTGTGGATAGTGCGCTGTAATATCCCACTGTTCCCCAAGCTGTGACAAATGTGCAAAATTTGACCAAACCGCCAGATTGCCTCAATTTTACCTAACTGTTTAATTTAGGTTAACAGGATACGAGCATCAGGTTTGTAACATAATAAGTAAATAACTGTTTATTGGACAAACTGTCATTAATCAGTGGCAAAATAAAGAAATATGAACTGCTAATTTCTAACACTACAACTTAAACTCTATCCCTTTCTTAAATCCCTATGCACACATATACAAGACACATAAGACACACAAAAACATGGATTTTAAGGCTGGGATAAAACAGTTCAATAATACCAATTCCGGAGTACAGGATCGATGGGTTGATTTTGATCGATGTCTTCCAAATTCCTTTCGGTTCTTGTTGATGACACGAGGTAGCCTTACAGCACTTTAAGTATTTAGTTCACTGGTTGAACACATGCCTTTCAATGTCTCTAACAGTGATTTTCCCCTTTGCCTTTGACATGGGTTTTCAGAGAGAGAGCAGGTTATAGAGATATGAGAAGCAAAAGCCAGCTAGCTATTATTGTGGAATCACTGGAATCTTCCACACACAGGAGAAAGAGGTTTTAGGTCTTGTTCCTTTCAGGCTAGGAGCTATTCTGCTGCACTGCTTCTCACACAAACCTGGTCATCTGGTCAGGAGCTAATTGAAACGTTGTTTCCTGGCAGCTCCGTTGGTCCAGGACTCCTTTCCAGCACCACCCTGTCTTTCATAACACACTCTGTTCCAGGACTGCAACATTGTATATATCTCTCATCCTGTTCCAGTGGACATGTCTTTCAACCTGCAGCCATTGTAATTTTAACCCACAGTCCAACAGAAAATAGAAAGATATGTTCTTTACAACCGTATAGCAGAAATAAAAAGATATGTTCCTTACAGTTTGATAACACTGTCAACAACACCTTAGGGGTGGAAACTAACCAAATTTGATTTTTTTTTCTGCTTTTGTGGACATTGTCAGGTAGATGCCAGTTTTGTAGTTGCACTGAAACAGCTTAGCTATGGGTGCTACTAGTTTTAGAGCACAAGCCTTCAGTACTACAGCCTGGATGTTATCAAGGCCCATAGCTTTGCTGCATCCAGTGTCTTCAGTCATTTCTTGATGCCACATGAAGTGAATTTAATTGCTTGAGGACTATCTTCTATGATGATGGGAACCTCAGCAAGAGACTAAGATGGATCATTCAGCACTTCTGGCTGACGATAGTTGCAAATCCTTCAGTTTTGTCTTTTGGGCTCATGTGCTGGGCTCCATCATTGTTGATGGTGGGGACGCTCATGGAGCCTCCTCCTCTTCCAGTTAGTTGTTTAATTGACCACCACCATTCACAACTAGATGTGGATTGCAGAACTTTGATTTGATCCGTTAGAGATTGCTTATCTCTGGCTACAGCATGTTGCTTCCATTGTTTTGCATGCATTGTTCCCATGTTGTAACTTCACCAGGTTGGCACCTCCTTTTTCGGTATGCCTGGTGCTGCTCTTGGGCCTGCTTTCCCAAACTCCTTATTGAATGACAATTGGTTCATTGGCTCAATGGTAATGGTAGAGTGAGGAATATGTCAGGCCATGCATAAGGTTCCAGGTTGTGATCGAATACAATTCTGCTGCTGTTGATAGTCCACAACACCTCATGGGTGCCCAGTTTGAGCTGCTAGATCTGTTCTGAGACTATACCATTTAGTACAGTGGTAGTACCACACAACACAATGGAGGGTATTCTCAGCGTGAAGACGGGACTTCGTCTCTACAAGAATTGTGCGGCCGTCACTCCTACCAATGCTGTTATGGATGGATATATCTGCGATAGGTAGATTGGGGAGATCGAGGTCAAGTAGATTTTTCCCTTTTGTTGGTTCTCTCACCACCTGCTGCAGGCCCAGTCTAGCAAATATGCCAGGGCTCAGCTAGCTACTATTCTTAGCGATGGACGTTGAATTCTCCCACCCAGAGCATATTCTGTCCTTTTGCTATCCTCAACGCTTCTTCCAAGTGGTGATCAATACCGAGGAGTACTGATTCATCAGCAGAGGGAGAGCGGTAGGTGGTAACCAGTAGGAGGTTTCCTTGCCCACGTTTGACCTGATGCCATGTGACTTCATGAGGTCTGGAGTCAATGTTGAGGACTCCCAGGGTCAGTACCTCCTGACTGTATACCTTTATGCCACCACCTCTGGTGCACCTGTCCTGCTGGTGGACAGGACATACCTAGGAATGGTAATGGAGAAGTCTGGGACATCAGCTGTTAGGTGTGATTTGATGAGTGTGATTATGCCAGGAAATTGCTTGACTAGTCTGTGGAACAGCTCTCCCAATTTTGGGACAAGTCTCCAGATGTTAAGAGGAAGGTTTGCGGCTGGGCCAACTGTGCAGTGTGTGCTTTTGTCATATCGGGTGCCTAGGTTGACACTGAGTGGGCCATCAGGTTTTATTGTTATTGAACTTTTCTGTAGCTATTTGATACAATGGACTGGCTATATATGTCACTTCAGAGGGAACTTAAGAATCAACTACATTGCTGTAGGTCTGGAGTCACATATAAGCCAGATCAGGTAAGGATGGCAGATGTCTTCCCTTAAATATCATTACTGAACCAGATGAATTTTTAATGACAATTCAGTGGTTTCATGATCATAATTAATGAGAATAGTATTTTATTCCAGGTTTATTAATTGAATTTAAATCCCCCCAGCTGGTGTGGTAGGATTTGAACTCAGATTTCCAGCATATTAGCCTGGGCCTTGGGATTACTAGTTCAGTAACATTACTACTATGCTACCATCCTCAGTTACATTTTGATGCTTGTCAACATAAACATGTAAAAAATGCAAATTCATTCCACAGATTCATTCTTGAGCTGTGCGGTCCATCAAAGTAGGATGATTTACATACTGTATTTTGTAGAATGGTCACTTAGGGCTATTTTAGCCTCATTATAGTCTGTATAATGTTTACTGGCTGACAGCATGTTAAATATATTTTGCAAATATTTTACTTCATAATACAAAAGCAAAGCTCTCTTTTACAAAGGATATGTAATCTGTCATGGCACTTTCGAGCTATTTTATCCACTTCTCTCATCTTGAAGTGACTGAAGTCAGATTGAATGGGTTATGTGAAGCCACATTAACAATACCACTTTACTGTTAAATTAATGAAAATAGGTACATCAAATATACTGGACCTATAATTATTCAATGCATACTACTCAGCAAAACCTATGTACCTGCAATTAATCATATACCTACCTTCTGAACACATTTTTTATTCTTCCTAAATTATCTACAAACCTCTCATTAATATAATTGAACAATCTTTGCTAATTAATTAAAAGTGTCATGACATAAACAGTTTTTCAATTGACTGTTTATATTTGTGGTTGATATAAATTGTGACCCAAATATGACATTTTTCAGACAATTAGTCATGCTTTTATTAGGATCCAGCAATGAATATAATGTAGAAGAATATAATTGGTCCCTGTGGAGCAGAAATTATGAGTTCTAATAGGAAATATTCCATTCTGCTGATTCTTTTCAGGCCAGGCATATGATTTTTTTTCTTGACAGATGCGCTCATGCCCATCAAGATGAAGAAATACTCCATGGAGTAATGGAACATTTTTTTTCTGTGCCAGTAAAAAGCCAGGCAGAATTCAGGCGAGGTACAATTTGAGGATCCTGCTCCATTGCTCCAATGATGAAACATAATGTCAACCTCAAAGGAGTATTCCCTACTGTAATTTATGTGTCAATTCCCTTTCACACACCAGCCATTCGTATGGCCATCTGAGAGATGCTGCTAAGTCAGTATAAACTGGGCATGGTTCCTGTGGAGTCAGAGCCAATAGAAAAGCTGAGTTGAAAATGGGCCAAATTAATTTCACCTACACTGAGTGCAAACAGGAGATATTCACTTCTTGGTTCAATACCAATTCCCAAAAGTCAAAAGGACAATATTCCAACTGACGATGCCGAAAAGTCATCATAATAGTAAAAAGCCACTTTATTCATCTTTGATTTTAAACTAGAAAATAATTTCAAACACAGTAAGACCTACTAGAAGCAAACAGTCCCATAAATGGCTATAGAATATAGTTCTTGGTTAAAAAAAATTTTTTTTTGATTAGTTACTTTGACAACAATTCATTTGGCATAGGAGGGCAGAAATGCAGTAACAACATATTTTTCTTGGTCACTTGCCTCTCAACCTCGATAGAATTGTTCTTTCTATCTTCTCCTTAGCCAGATTCAATTGAGCACCAGGATCATTGGACTATACAGAATCCAAATGCAAACTAACCACTGATGGAGAGCAAAAGGTTGTGTGATATTTCACTCCTAGGCAAAGAAAGTATTATTGCAAAGAAGGTTTCTAAACAGCAGCAAATCTCAGAGGAAAATCTATTTTTTTCGACATTAATCTCAACATTATTGAACATATATAATTGATCTGGATTGACAAGTCTATTCTCTTAAATTTTAGCTATACTTCAAAATATGGGTCAGAATCTTATGTCCGAATGCACTTCCTAATGTCTTCGCACACCCGAGCAATAGTGAGGATGGTGGGCGCATGCGGGAGCTGGAGCTGTGCCTGCTGACAATTAAAGAGCCAATTAAAGCCATTAAAAAGCCTATTGTCCACAATTTTACGTTGCCTGTGCAATTTTGCACTCATCGCACAGGCAAAACGGGCAGGCAGGCAGCCCGTTTTTAATGAATTGTCAACCAAGGGTGGAATAAAAAGGGCCTGGAGCATTGCCATTGTGAGTAGTGAGGAGTTTAGGAGATAGTTTGCTGCTGATTGCTTCATGAAACTTGACAGCTTCATCTCTGTTTTGAGCTTCAGTCTTTGCATTGCAGCCTTCATTTCAGGACTCAAGATTTTTGGAGGATTTATACCATGCAGATCCTTCCAAGCACCAGACAGCCTTCTGTTTCTACTGTGATTCTGTGATTCTCTGGTGATGGGGATTTTGTAACCCACTGATGGCAGCTTCTCTGAGGAGGAAGAGAGGGGCAGAAGGGAGAGGAGGCTAGGTGTCCACAGGCAGCATCCAAGGGAGCGACCTATGTGAGGAGAGTTACAGGCACAGAAGATCAGCAGGAAGTCCAAGGCAGGAGGGGTCACAGAAGACGCCACTATCCTGCTGCCAGAGTGTACAGGCAGTGATGCAGCTACCTCAACATGTCAGAGGTGTAATGCCGAAGGAAGCTCTGCCTCTCCAGGGAAACTATGACCACCATATGTCAGGTGATTGGGCTGGAGACCACCTCTAACTGTGTGGGTAGACACCCCATGCCAGTGGCACTGAAGGTCACAGTGGCCCTCAAATCCTGTGCCTCTAGCTCTTTCCAGGGGTCAGTGAGGGATTGTGCCCAATCAGCCATTTACAGTTGTGTGAAACTGGTGACTGACACTCTGTTCAGGCGGGTCATGACATTTATTCATTTCTAGGTGGACAA
The DNA here is from genome assembly GCF_017639515.1 of Carcharodon carcharias. Taxonomy (NCBI): domain Eukaryota; kingdom Metazoa; phylum Chordata; class Chondrichthyes; order Lamniformes; family Lamnidae; genus Carcharodon; species Carcharodon carcharias. Next base: position 29,417,975 of record NC_054474.1, read on the forward strand.
GGCCAGCCAGACTGAGCGAGACAGAGGCTTTGCTGCAATTGCTGGGTTCCCCTGCATCCACGGTACCATCAACTGCACACATGTGGCCATCAAGGAGCCAGTAGGTGAGCCGGATGTCTTCATCAACAGGAAAAGATACCACTCCAGGAACATCCAGATAGTGTGTGACCACAAGACAAAGATACTGCAAGCCTGTGCGTGGTACCCTGGAAGCTCCCATGATGCGTACTTCCTCTGACACTCACAGGTGCCAAGCCTCAAGCTTGACTGGATGGATGGTTGCTGGGTAACAAGGACTATCCATTGAAAAGTTGGCTTATGATGCCTCTCTGGCATCCAAGAACAGAACCAGAGCAGAGGTGTAATAGGAGTCATGTCTGTGTAAGGGTGGTGATTGAGAAGACCATAGATCTTCTGAAGATGATTTTCAGGTGCCTGGACCACTCAGGGGAAGCACTGCAATACCCTCCGGAGCGGGTGTCTCTGATAGTCATTGCATGCTGCGCTCTCCACAATCTGGCGCTGGCAAGGGGGGATCCATTGGAGGAAGAGGATCTTGAGGCAGCTCCACAGTCCACAGATGATGAGTCCAGTGGTGGATCAGAAGAGGAGCCCTGTGAAGAACATGGTGAGGGCGTGGAGGCAGACCTCTGGAAATTTCAGGGAGGCATACACACCAGGGAGGCCTTGATTCCATGCTCCTTCAGCTAGGCTGCCATAGCATTGCTTCCACCTCACGCCAGGGGTGCCACCTCCTTACCAGGTGTTTGAAATGACACATTCCATTGAAGTCCACTCAGTGCCTGTGCAATAAAGTTTAGAGCCTCTCACATCCAGCATGACATACTGGCGTGCTCTGGACCTATAAAACAAGTGAAGCATACTCAGGCCATTAACACAAAAGCTAAATTTATATAATGTTGGCATTCACAGAAAATGAACATAACAATATAAGACGTTAATGGTCACTCCAGTAAACAAATTAACAAAACATGGCAGAACAGAAGAACATGAAAAGTCTCTCTTGTGCTCATGGTGCCTTAAACTTACACTTATGAGTGCTGCGTCTTGGTGAACCCCCCACCCCTCCTTGCTGGCAGCACAGCATTGGAGGTAGCCTGCTAACCGTGCTGTCCCGTTGGCCTTGATGACCTTGGTTGTCATTCTCTGGCCATTGGAGCCTGTGTAGGCCCCACCTGGAGAATGCAGCATCACAGCTGGGCACTCCTCAGCCATTGCTGCCTCATCAGATGCCATGATTACTGGCAGAGGGGTGGAGGAACCGCTGCCATCATACACAGCATCCTGAGAGAAGCCCCCAGAGACAACAAGCAGCTGACGTGCCAAAGTGAGGTCTGTCTGATTGACAAGCACTTTGCAGAGATACTGGGTGCCTCATCCAACTCTCACACTGTCAGAGACCTCCTGAGGCCATTGCCTTTGTGGGGCTTGCAGATCCGAGCTGAACCCCAGGAACCCCTGATTCTGTTCCTGCAGCTGCATCCCCATGACTGTTGCCACTCTCAGTGGAGGAGGGAGTGCACAGGGTGCTGAGGGTCAACGCAGTGCTTATGCTCCACATAGACTCCTCCATGACATAGACCATGGCATGCAAACTCTCAGGAATCTCCGCCAGATCCTCCTGCACATCCCACTGGACATCTAGCATCTGCCGCCTAATAGATGACTCCAGAGGCTCATCATCTGCCTTTGACTCAGCATGGCCCTGGTCTCCAGGAGTCCTCTGGCTCCTGGCACCCTGAGCACTCTCTGTCTCTGCCTGCTCCTCATGCGAGTGTGTAGTGCCCTCCCCCCTGTGGACTGACATTGTAGTCTAATGCCCACCGAGGTGCTTGAATCTGCGCTGGTGAAGAGAGGGGGTGTGACACAGGTGCATCTGACGGTCACTGGACCTCCGGCGACAAGGGGGTTCATCGGGGTCCTGCGCTCATTGCCTGGATGGCGATTCTAGGGGAGAAAAATGACATGTCATTAGTATTAGTCATCACATTGTCACTGTGCATGCTAGGCGAGCTGGTAAGACAACAGAGATCAGCATCATGGTGCCATCATCTTTCAATGAATAATGGGGACTCCAAGTTTGAGGTTTCCATTTCAGATGAGACAACACAACAATGTTTACACACTCCGACTAGCATCTGTGCATTGCACTCTTACCTTTGTCTGAAACCCCTGTCTCTCTTTGACTTGTGGGCCGAGCTGGGCGCGGCACTCCATCTCTAAGGCACCCATCTTATTTCTTGTCAATATGAGCAGGCTTGGGGGCCTTGCCTGTCCTTGACCTCTCAGTGGTGTTATGGCTTCTCTTCTCCTGAAAGGACAGAGGGGAATTGACTAGTCAGTGGTGTTGCAGCCTGACCAAGCCCACCTGAGGAACACCTTGCAGGGCACATCTGAGTCATGGCTCTCAACCCGCAAAGCAATCAGGTCGAGCAGCCAGACCTCACCACCTTGGTTGATGCTGATGTCATTTGACAGTTTGCACTCATACTCTTACACCCCTGAGCATCATGGGGGGAAAGCCAGCCATTTCCACTTTTCCACACAGATCCATGCCAACTTGGTACTCATCCTTGATGAGCGCAGCAGATCGTTGAACCTTTTGCGGCACTGCATCCATGTGCGCCACACAACATCATGGCCACTGACCTGGGCTGCTACCTCTGCCCATGCTTTCTTGGTCAGGTGCGGTGGCCTCCTCTTGCCATCCCCGGGGATGAGGATGTCCCGCCTGACACTGACTTCCTCCATGAGGATTCCTAGAGATTCACCTGAAAACCAGAGGCTGAGTGCCCAAAGGACTTGCCCAGCAGGTGCAGGTGCAGTTGCAGCTGAAAAAACATGTTTTGTCAAACAACTCCAAAGCTACAAAGTGTCCCCTGGCAGCCTTAGGGAGCTGTCTCTGCTGCTTTTAAATCCCTCGATGGGTCACCATTGGACCCCGCCCCCACCCAGCCCTTCTGACCATTAAGAAGACACGTTTTACGCTGGGTTGCCCTTAATAGGTCACATTGGAAACATGGTCTCGTCTATGAGCGGATTATACATCCAGTTCCAGGCCCACCGACTTGGCGTGCAGGTCAAATGTGAAATTCATTCCATGGAGACAGTAAATGAGCCAAACTAGCCCTTCGAGGTTCTCTATTCTTTATTTTTTAATCCCAGGCACCTTTGCATAGGTGGGTATGGTATACGTAAAGCGATTGACTAAGAATATAACTGTAAATTAATTCTAACAGTTTATTAAAATAAATAAAATGTGCTGCAATTTAAAAGACTAATCTCAGGAATCCTAGAGTTGACTCAAGACCTTGAAATTTTACTACCTTGTTCTAGCCTCTGTATTACCGTACTTAGTGTATGGTCTGTCATCAAACATTACATAATATCTTTTGATGACAAGCTGAAAAACTTGTGTCATTTTACATATGCTTCACTGGAACATTGCAGCAGGTCAAGGATGGACATGTGGGCATGATAGCAGGGTTGTGTGTTGAAATGGCAAGCAACAGGAAGGCCTGGGTCATGCTTGTGGACAAACTGAAGGTATTCTGCAAAGCGGTCACCCAGTCTGCATTTGGTCTCCCCAATGTAGAGGAGACCGCATTGGGAGCAGCGAATGCAGTAGACCAAATTGAAGAAGGTGCAAGTGAAGTGCTGCTTCATCTGAAATGAGTGTTTGGGCCCTTGGCGGTGAGGAGGGAGGAGGTAAAGGGGAGGGGTTTCACCTTCTGTGATTGCATGGGAAAGTGCCATGGGAAGGGGATGAGATGTTGAGGGTGATGGAGGGTGGACCAGGGTGTCCCCGAGGGAACGATCCCCACGGAATGCTGACAGGCTGGGATGAGGGGAAGATATGTTTGGTGGTGGCACCATGCTGGAGTTGGCAGAAATGGCAGAGGATGATCCTTTGAATGTGAAGGCTGGCGAGGTGAAAAGTGAGGACAAGGGGGACCCTATCATGGTTCTAGGAGGGAGGGGAAGGTCTGAGGGCAGAGGTATGTGGGATGGGTCAGACAGAGCTGAGGGCCCTGTTAATCACAGTCGGGGGAAACCTCGGTTAAGGAAGAAGGAAGACATGTCAGAAGCTTCGTTTTGGAAAGTGGCATCAACCATTGTTGATTGTTGTTAAAAACGCATGTCATTCATTAATGTTCTTTATGGAAGGAATTCTGCTCTCCTTAGCTGGTCTTGCCTACATGCGACTCCAGATCCACAGTAATGCGGATGACCCTTAAATGCAAGCCACTCAGATGTACAAACCACTGCGAAGTCTATAAGGAATGAAACTGGACTACTAGGCATTGACTTAAGCACTGGAAACAAGAAGGGCAAACTCAGCCCTGTCGATCCTGCAAAGTCTGGGGGATTGTGCCAAAACTGGGAGAGTTGTCCCCCAGACTAGCCAAACGACAGCCTGACATAGTCATATTCATGGAATCATATTTTACAGATAATTTCCCAGGCACCACAATCCCTGGAAATGTCCTGTCACCCTACTAGCAGGACAGTCCCAGCAGAGGTGGTGTCATAGTGGAATACAGTTGGGAGAGAGTTGCCCTGGGAGTCCTCAACATCAACCCCATGAAGTCTCATGACATCAGGTCAAACATGGGCAAGGAAACCATCAATACTCCTCCATGTTGAATACCACTTGGAAGAAGCACTGAGGGTGGCAAGGGCGCAGAATGTATTCTGGGTGGGGGATTTCAATGTCCATGACCAAGAGTGGCTCGGTAGCACAACTACTGGCCAAGTCCTAAAGGACATAGCTGCTAGATTGAGTCTGTGGCAGGTGGTGAGGGAACCAACAGGAGAGAAAAACGTACTTGAGCTCATCCTCACCAATCTGCTTGGCGCGAATGCATCTGTCCATGACATTATCGGTAGGAGTGACAAACGCACAGTTGTTGTGGAGACGAAGTCCTGTCTTCACATTTTCCATTGTGTTCTGTGGCATGACCACTGTGCTCAATGAGATAGGCTTTGAACAGATCTGGCACCTCAAGACTGGGCATCCATGAAACTCTGTGTGCCGTCAGCAGCAGCAGAATTGTACACAACCATAATCTGTAACCTCATGGCCTGGCATATCCCCCACTCTACCATTACCATCAAGCCAGGAGACCAACCCTGGTTCAATGAAAAGTACAGCAGAGTATGTCAAGTGCAGCACCAGGCATATATAAAAGTGAGGTGTCAACCTGGTAAAACTACAACTCAGGACTACTTGTGCACCAAACATCATAAGCAGGATGCTATAGACAGAATTAAGCAATCCCACAACCAATGATCAGATCTAAGCCCTGCAGTCCTGCCACATCTAGTCGTGAATGGTGGTGGACAATTAAACAACTCACTGGAGGAGGAGTTTTTGTAGAAGGGAAATCATGTTTAGCCAATTTATTGGAGTTCTCTGAAGGAGTCACATGTACTGTGGCTAAGGGAGAACTGGTGGATGTACTTAGATTTCCAGAAGGCATTTGATAAAGTGCTGCATCAAAGATTATTGCAGAAAATAAAAGTTCATGGGGCTGAATCTTCGGCACGGTGAGCAGGGGTGGGGCCTGCTTGCTGAGGCATAAAATGATGCGGGGTGATGTTGGGCGTGCTTCCAAATGTCACCGCGCATCATTTAGATTTTCAGTTTGGCGGGTGCGCAGCCGAGTCGGCTGCCCGCCCGCCAAACTGTCAGAGGCCTGTTAAAGCCATTAATGAACTAATTAAACCTATTGAGAAAGCTGCCCATCCAATTTTAAGGTTGGCAGGCAGGCAAAGAGCTCAGGCAGCCTTCACATTTTTCATGGAATCTCATCCACAGACAGGGTGAGGTTTCATGAAGGGTTTATAAATTAAATAAATTTTTTCATTAAAGTTCATTGACATGTCCCAGCGCATGTGACACTGTCACATGAGGGGACATGTCTTACATTTTTTCCTTTCTTTATTAAAATTTTTGGAACTGAAACTAATCTCCCTGAGGCAGCTCTGTGCCTAAGATTGGCTAGCTAACAGGAAATAGAGAGTTGGCATAAATAGGTATTTTCTGGTTGGTAGGATGTAACAAGTGATGTGCCACAGGGATCAGTGCTGGGTCTCAACTTTTTACAATTTTTATAAATGACTTGGATGAAGGAACAGTTGCTAAATTTGCTGATGACACAAAGATAAGTAGGAAAGTAAATTGTGAAGCAGATGTAAGGAGGCTGCAAAGGGACAAAGATAAGTTGTGAGTTCTCAAAGATTTGGCAAATGGAGTATAATTTTTTTTATTTATTCATGGGATGTGGGCTTCGTTGACTGTGCCAGCATTCATTGCCCATCTCTAGTTGCCCTTGAGAAGGTGGTGGTGAGCTGCTTTCTTGAAGCGTTGCAGTCCATGTGGTGTAGGCGCACCCACAGTGCTTTTAGGAAGGGAGTTCCAGGATTTTGACTCAGTGACAGTGAAGGAACAGCAATATATTTCCAAGTCAGGATGATGAGTGACTTGGAGGGGATCTTCCGGGTGATGGTGTTCCCATTTATCTGCTGTAGTGATCATGGGTTTGGAAGGTGCTGTCTAAGGAGCCATGCTGAATTCCTGCAATGCATCTGCAGTGTAAGTGATACACACTGCTGCTACTGTGCATCGGTGATGGAGGGAGTGAATGTTTGTGGATGTGGTGCCAATCAAGCGGACTGCTTTGTCCTGGATGGTGTCTAGCCTCTTCAGTGTTGCAGGAGCTGCACTCATCCAGGCAAGTGGAGAGTATTCCATCACATTCCTGACTTGTGCCTTGTAGATGGTGGACAGACTTTGAGGAGCCAGGAGGTGAGTTACTTGTCACATGATTCCTAGGCTCTGACCTGCTCTTGTAGCCACAGTATTTATATGGCTAGTCCAGTTCAGTTTCTGGTCAATGGTAACCCCCAGGATGTTGATAGCAGGGGATTCAGTAATGGTAATGCCATTGAACATCAAGGGGTAATGGTTGGATTCTCTGGTGCTGGAGATGGTCACTGCCTGACACTTGTGTGGTGTGAATGGTATTTGCCACTTGTCAGCCCAAGCCTGGATATTGTCCAGGTCTTGCTGCATTTGGACATGGACTACTTCAGTATCTGAGCAGTCACGAATGGTGCTGAACATTGTGTAATCATCTGTGAACATCCCCACTTCTGACCTTATGATGGGAGGAAGGTCATTAATGAAGCAGCTGATGATGGTTGGGCCTTGGACACTACCCTGAGGAACTCCTGCAATGATGTCCTAGAGCTGAGCTGACTGACCTTCAACATCCACAACCATCTTCCTTTGTGCTAGGTATGACTCCAACCAGCGGAGATTTTTCCCCTTGGTCCCCACTGACTCCAGTTTTGCTCGGGCTCCTTGATGCCACGCTTGGTCAAATGATGTCAAAGGCAGTCACTCTCACCTCACCTCGGGAGTTCAACTCTTTTGTCCATGTTTGAACCAAGGTTGTAATGATGTCAGGAGCTAATTGGCCCTGACGGAAGCCAAACTGGGCATCATTGAGCAGGTTATTGCTAAGCAACTGTCGCTTGATCGCACTGTTGATGACTCCTTCCATTGATTTACTGATGATCAATAGTAGACTGATGGGGTGGTAATTGGCCAGGTTGGTTTTGTCCTGCTTTTTGTGTACAGTACATACCTGGACAATTTTCCAAATACCTGGGTAGATGCCAGTGTTGTAGCTGTACTGGAACAACTTAGCTAGGGGCGCAGTTAGTTCTGGAGCAGAAGTCTTCAATACTATTGCCGGAATATTGTCAGGGCCATAGCCTTTTCAGTATCCAGTGCCTTCAGCCATTTCTTGATATCATGTGGAGTGAATCAAATTGGCTGAAGACTGGCATCTGTGACGCTGGGAACCTCCGGGGGAGGCCGAGATGGATCTTCCTCTCGGCATTTCTGGCTGAAGATTGTTGTGAATGATTCAGTCTTGTCTTTTGCACTGAGTTGCTGGGCTCCTCCACCATTGAGGATGGGGATATTTGTGCAGCCTCCTCTTCCAGCAAGTTGTTTAATTGTCCACCACCATTCACGACTGGATGTGGCAGGACTGTAGATCTTAGATCTGATCTGTTGGTTGTGGGATCGCTTAGCTCTGTCTATCACTTGCTGCTTATGCTGTTTGACACACAAGTAGCCCTGTTTTATAGCTTCACCAGGTTGACCTCATTTTTAGGTCTGCCTGTTGCTGCTCCTGGCATGCCCTTCTGCACTCTTCATTGAACCAGGGTTGATGCCCTGGCTTGATGGTAATGGTAGAGTGGGGGATATGCCGGGCCATGAGGCTACAGATTGTGTTCGAGTACAGTTCTTCTGCTGCTGATGACCCACAGCGTCTCATGGATGCTCAGTCTTGAGTTGCTAGATCTGTTCAAAATCTAACCCATTTAGCACGGTGGTAGCGCCACATGACATGAAGGAGGGTATCCTCAATGTGAAGGTGGGATTTCGTCTCCACAATGACTATACAGTGGTCACTCCTACCAATATTGTCATGGACAGATGCATCTGCTGCAGGCAGGTTGGTGAGGATGAGATGAAGTATGTTTTTCCCTCTTGTTGGTTCCCTCACCATCTGACATGGATCCAGCCTAGCAGTTATGTCACTTAGGACACGGCCAGCTTGGGCAGTAGTGGTGCAGCAGGTAATTAGGAAAGCTAATAGCATGCTATCATTTTTTATGAGGGGAATTGATTACAAAAGTAAGGAGGTCATTCTTCAGTTGTACAGGGCATTGGTGAGACCACGTCTGGAGTATTGTATACAGCACTGGTCTCTTTGTTTAAAGAATTATATAAATAGGTTAGAAGCAGTTCAGAGAAGATTTACCAGACTGATAACAGGAATGGGTTAGTTATCTTATGAGGAACGGCTGGAAAGACTAGGCTTGTATCCATTGGAATTTAAAAGAGTAAGCGGCAACTTAAATGAAACCTTTAAGATCCTGAGGGGTCTTGACAGGATGGATGTGGAAAGGATGTTTCCTCTTGTGGGAGAATCTAGAACTAGGGGTCACTGTTTAAAAATAAGTGATCGCTCATTTAGGACAGAGGTGAGGAGAATTTATTTCTCTCAGAGGGTTGTGAGTCTTTGGAACTCTCTTCCTCAAGTGGTAGTGGAAGCGGAGTCTTTGAATATTTTTAAGGCAGAGCTAGAGAGATTCTTGATTAACAAGGGGGTGAACAATTATCAGGAGTAGGCAGGAGTATGGGGTTGGGGTTACATTCAGATCAGCCATGATCTTATTGAATGGCGGTGCAGGCTCGAGGGGCCAAGTGGCCTACTTCTGCTCCTAATTCGTATGTTCATATGTATGTTCTTATATAAAAATATCCCCATGCCCAACGATTGGGGGGAGCCTAGCACATCAGTGCAAAATATCAGCCAGAAGTGCGAAGTGGATGATCCATCTCGGCCTCCTCAGGGTGCCCCCATCATCACAGATGCCAGTCTTTAGCCAATTCAATTCACTCCACAAGGTATCAAGAAATGGCTGAAGGAATTGGAAACTGCAAAGGCAATAAGCCCGGCCAATATTCCGGCAAAAGTACTGCAGACATATGCTTCAGAACTTGCCGTGCCCACAGCCAAGCTGTTTCAGTACAGCTACAACACTGCCACCTAACCAGCAATTGAAAAATTGTACAGGTATGTCCTATTCACAAAAAGCAGGACAAATCCAACCCAGTCAATTACCACCCCATCGGTCTACTCTCGATCATCAGTAAAATGATGAAAAGGGTCATCACCAGTGCTATCATGCAGCAATTGCTTAGCAATAACCTGCTCACTGACACTCAGTTTGGGTTCTGCCAGCATCACTCAGCTCCTAACCTCATTACAGCACTGGTTTAAGTATAGGCTAAAGAGCTGAGCTCCCGAGGTGAGGTAAGGGTGACTCCTTGACATCAAGATAGCATTTGACCGAACGTGGCATCAAGGAGCCCTAACAAAACTGGAGTCAAGGGGAATCGGGGGAAAACTTTCCACTGTTTGAAGTCATACTTAGCATAAAGGAAGATGGTTGTGGTTGTTGATGGTCAATCATCTCAGATCCAGGTCATCACTGCAGGAGTTCCTAGGCCCAATCATCTTCAGCTGCTCCATCAATGACCTTCCTTCCATCATAAGGTCAGAAGTGGGGATGTTCGCTGATGTTTGCACAATGTTCAACACCATTCACGACTCCTCAGACACTGAAGCAGCCCATGTCCAAATGCAGCAAGACCTGGACAATATCCAGGCTTGGGCTGACAAGTGGCAAGTAACATGCGCACCACACAAGTGCCAGACAATGATCATCTCCAACCTTTGACATTCAATTGTAATACCATCGCTGAATCCTCCACAATCAACATCCTGGGGGGTTACCATTGATCAGAAACTGAACTGGACTAGCCATATAAATACTGTGGTGACAAGAGCAGTTCAGAGGCTAGGAATCCTATGGCAAGTTCGTGCTTGCACACGAACAGAGAGAGCTCATCGTGAGTGAGACACAGCCAGAGTGAGTGTGGGTATTGGCAATTTGGTGCACAGTGGGAATTCTGTGCACAGGGGAAGAGGTGCTCTTAGCATTTTTTCCTTGTTATCCAACTTCTTAAATCTTCAGAACGTGGTCTTGCCCTGCTGCAGCAGTAGAGGCTAAAAGGAAAAGGAATGACCGGTAAGTACTGGGTAAGGTCGGGTAAGTATTTACTACTTTAATCACTTATAGTTTAAGGTAATTTTGTGGTTTATAGTTTGTATATTCTATAGTAACGAGGATCAGGAAAGAAGGGCCCTAGAGTAATTGATTTAAAAGGTTTAATTTAAAGGGAAAAGTCATGGCAGGTGTGTTCCTCGTGCTCCATGTGGGAAGCCGGGGACATTTCCAGTGTCCAGGACCAGTATGTGTGCAGGAAGTGTGTCCAGCTACAGCTCCTGGAAGCTCAGGTTTCAGAGCTGGAACGGCGGCTGGGGAGACTGTGGAGCATCCGCAGGTCTGAGAGCATTGTGGATAGCACATTTAGAGAGTTGGTCACACCGCAGATGAAGGGACTTGAGGAAGGAAGGGAATGGGTGACCACCAGGCAGTCCAAGGGAAACAGGCAGGTAGTCCAGGAGTCCCCTGGGGTCCCATTCGCAAATCAGTATTCTGTTTTGGAGGCTGATGAGGGCACTGGTTCCTCCAGGGAGTGCAGACAGAGCTAAGCTTCTGGCACTATAAGCAACCTGTCTGCACAGGAGGGGAGGAAGGGAGGAAGAGCAATAGTAATAGGGGATTCTATAGTCAGGGGAACAGATAGGCGCTACTGTGGCCATCAACATGACTCCAGGATGGTGTGTTGCCTCCCTGGTGCCAGGGTCCGGGATGTCACTGAATGGCTGCAGGGCATCCTGAAGGGGGAGGGTGATAAGGCAGAGGTCATGGTACATGTTGGTACCAATGACATAGGTAGAAAGAGGAATGAGGTCTTGCATCAAGAATTCAGGGAGTGAGGTAGTAGACTAAAAAGCAAGACCTCTCGGGTTGTAATCTCTGGATTACTCCCAGTGCCATGTGCTAGTGAGCACAGAAATAGGAGAATAGCACAGATGAATACGTGGCTTAAGAGCTGGTGCAGGAGGGAGGGTTTTAAATTCCTGGATCACTGAGACCATTTCTGGGAAAGGTGGAACCTGTACAAGTGGGACGGTCTACATCTGAACCAGAGCAGGACTAACATCTTTACGGGCGGGTTTGCTAGTGCTGTTGGGAGGAGTTTAAACTAATTCAGCAGGGGGAGGGGACACAGAATGTTAGCAGAATAGGGACACATCATAATACAGTAAAACAATCAAGTCGGAGGGAGTATAGCTGCATTAAGTTTCAAGGGAGTAAGGCAAGGCTGGATGGCCTCTACTTTAATGCTAGGAGTACTACAGGTAAAACGGATGAGCTAAGGGTAGGGATTGACATGTGGAATTGTGATATAGTAGCCATCACTGAGACGTGGTTAAGGGAGGGTCAGGATTGGCAGCTCAACATTCCGGGATATAGAATCTTCAGGTGAGACAAGAGATGGGATAAAAGAGAAAGAGGCATTGCATTATTAGTTAAGGAGTCAGTTACTGCAGTAAGGAGAGATGATATCTTGGAGGGGGCATCGAATGAAGCTTTGTGGTTAGAGCTTAGGAATAAAAAGGGGGCAGCCACATTGTTAGTGTTTATTATAGACCTCCAGATAGTCAGCAGGAAATTGAGGAGCAAATATGTGCACAATTTGCGGAGGTGTGTAAAAACAATAACAGTAGGGTATTTATATTAGGTGATTTCAACTTTCCCAACATTAGTTGGGATAGACATAGTGTTAAGGGCTTGGATGGAGTGGATTTCTTGAAATGTGTACAGGAGAACTTTTTAGGTCAATATGTAGAGGGTCCAACGAGGGATGGCGCAGTGCTGGACCTAATTCTGGGGAATGAAGCCAGACAGGTGGCTGAGGTGGTGGTGGGGGACCGTTTTAGTGATAGTGACCACAACATGGTACAGTTTAAGTTTGTTAGGGACAAAGAAATAAACAAGTTACAACGAAATGTTTTGGATTGGGGGAGATTGGATTTTAAATAAAGTAAGGCAGGATCTGGCCAAGGTAGACTGGAACAGCTACTTGTGGGGAAATCTACAGAGGAGCAGTGGGGGGGCATTCAAAAAGGAAATGGGAAGGGTACAGGCTCAACATGGTCCCTCTAGGGTGATAGGAAGGAATAACAAGCCCAGAGAACCATAGGTGACCACAGATATTCAGGATACGATGAGAAGGATAAGAGAGGCTTTTAGCAGGTACAAGGGAAGCAAATCAGTGGTGGCATTAGTGGAGTACAGAAAATGCAGGGTGGAGCTTAAAAAAGCAATTCGGAGAGCAAAGAGGGGATATGAGAAAGCTCTGGCTGGTAAAAGTAGGGGAGGATAACCAGGGAAAGAGTAGGGTCCATAAGGGACCAAGAGGACAATCTTTGGGTGGAGCCAGATGACATCGCTAGAGCATTGAATGAATACTTCATATCTGTCTTCACCCAAGAGAATGAGTATGAAGGTATCGAACTCGGAGAGAGACTGCGAGGTTCTTAAGCAAATTGATATAGGGAGTGAGAAGGTATTGGAGGTGTTGGCAGGTTTAAAAGTGGACAAATCTTCAGATCCAGATGATTTGTGTCCCAAACTGCTGAGGGAGGCAAGGGAGGAGATCACAGGAGTTCTGACACAAATTATTAATTCCTCTCTAGCCATGGGGAAGGTGTCTGAGAACTGGAGAACAGCTAATGTGGTTCTGCTATTTAAGAAGTGTTGTAGAGATAAGCCAGGGAACTACAGGCCAATGAGTCTCATGTCAGTGGTAGGGAAACTACTGGAGAAAATTCTGAAGGAGAGAATCTATCTCCACTTGGAGAGACAAGGTTTGATCAGGGATAGTCAGCACGGCTTTGTCAGAGAAAGGTCATGCCTAACAAATTTGATTGGATTTTTTGAGGCGGTGACCAGGTGTGTAGATGAGGGTAGTGTAGTTGATGTAGTTTATATGGATTTCAGCAAAGCTTTTGACAAGGTCCCACATGGGAGACTTATAAAGAAGGCAAATGCACATGGGATACAGAGTAATTTGATAAGGCAGATTCAAATTTGGCTTAGTTGTAGGAGACAGAGGGTGATGACAGAAGGATGCTTTAGTGACTGGAAGCCAGTAGCGGCGTACCATAGAGATCTGTGCTCAGTCCCCTATTATTTATCATTTAAATAAAGGACATAGATGACTATGTGGGGGGTAGGATTAGTAAGTTTGCAGATGACATAAAGATTGGCTGGGTGGTTAACAGTGAGTTTGAGTATCTTGGTCTACAGGAAGATATAGACGGGATGGTCAAATGAGCAGGTAAGTGGCAGATGGAATTTAACCCTGAAAAATGCGAGGTGATACAGTTTGGAAGGAGTAATTTGACAAGGAAATATTCAATGAACGGCATGACGCTAGGAAGTTCAAAGGAACAAAGTGACCTTGGCGTGTGAGTCCATGGATCTCTGAAGGCGGAGGGGCATGTTCATGGGGTGGTGAAAAAGGCATAAGGGACACTTGCCTTTATCAATCGAGGCATAGATTACAAAAGTAGGGAGGTCATGTTGGAGTTGTATAGAGCCTTGGTGAGGCCACAGCTGGAGTACTGTGTGCAGTTCTGGTCACCACATTATAGGAAGGATGTGTTTGCACTGGAGGGGGTGCAGAGGAGATTCACCAGGATGTTGCCTGGGATGAAACATTTAAGATATGGAGAAAGGTTGGATAGACTTGGGTTGTTTTCATTGGAAAAGAGAAGGCTGAGGGGTGACCTGATCAAGGTGTACAAGATTATGAGGGGCATGGACAGGGTGGATAGGGAGCAATTGTTCCCCTTAGTTGAAGGGTCAGTCATGAGCGGACATAAGTTTAAGGTGAGAAGCAGGAGGTTTCGGGGGGGATATGAGGAAAGGTTTTTTTACCCAGAGGGTGGTGACAGTCTAGAATGCGCTGCCTGGGAGGGTGGTGGAGATGGGTTGCATCACATCCTTAAAAAGTACCTGGCTGAGCACTTGCCACGTCATAACATTAAAGGCTATGGGCCAAGTGCTGGTAAATGGGATTAGGTAGGTAGGTCAGGTGTTTCTCAAGTGTCGGTGCAGACTTGATGGGCCGAAGGGCCTCTTCTGCATTGTGATTCTGTAATTCTGTGAAGTAACTCACCTCCTAACTCCCCAAAGCCTGTTCACCACTGACATGGCACAAGTCAGGAGTGTGATGGGATATTCTCCACTTGCCTGGATGAGTGCAGCTCCAACAAGAAGCTTGACACCATTCAGGACAAATCAACCCGCTTGATTGGCACACCTTCCACAAACATTCATTCCCTCCATCATTGATGCACATTAGCAACAATGTGTAGAATCTACAAGATGCACTGCAGGAACTCACAGGCCTCCTCTGACAGCACCATATGGACTGTAGCAGTTCAAGTAGGCAGCTCAGCACCACAGCTCAAGTGAAATTAGGGATGGAAAATAAATGCTGGCGAAGCCAGCAACATCCACATCCCATGAGTGAATAAGAAAAAATCCTTTTGCCTTCTCTGTGAAGTAAGAAATATAATACCAGAAAACAAGGTTTGTAGCATAACATAAATAAAAATAACAACATTTACGAGAAAAATAGCTAAGCTTACCTCTTCATAGGATTTTGTTGTTCCCTAAACTCAGTCTTCCAGTCACATCTCCGTTAAACTGATCATTTTACTGAGTCCCATAACTGATTATTCAGTTGACTACTGTCCCACTAGCCTTGTAGTTTTCTCTCCCCAGAGAGCTTAAAATCCCTGTCTTCTCTCTTTGACGCACACTGAATACTTCCTCTCAACTTCTGTCTTTTCTGTGTCTGTGTCACTGGATCACTGTCACTAGGCAACATTAAAGCTTTTCTACTTTGTTTGTTCTTTCCAGAATCACTGAACTGTCAACCCCTTTTAACCCATCTCTTTAACCTCAGGGGGTATAAGACCTCATAAAAAGTGTATATATATAAACAAACTGAAAAGACCTGAAACCTTTTAGTCACAAGTCTATCCAGACTCCCAGACACCAAGGTTCATAAGCAAAACTTAAGTGAAACTGAAACCAGTTTTACCTTTCTTAACACACACATATATATATAAATTCAACTTAAAATTATCCATTGTTCATAACACTACTGCTTAGAGTTATACTGCCTGACATAGCCATTATGATCTTGTTTTGAAATAGGTTGCAAATTTCTGAGGGAGTTACCCTGCTCATCTACCATAACCTTAGTAGACGAGCTATAGAAATCCCAGTTTTTCCAAAACTCTTCCACTGAAGTTATGGGAGACAAGCAGGAGAACCCTCGTGGAAATTTGTCTCTTTAAAAACACAGAAGCACAAACTTCTACATTTTCTTGAGCTATGGTTGACAGGAAAAGCATTTGCAGGGGGTTGTTTATTCATGTGTCTACAAAGACAAAAATTTATACCTGAGAGGTGAAGAGTAACAGAGTGAGGGAGCAGACATACAGCAGAGTGAAAGAAGTGGGGTGAGGACTGAGAGATGCAATGAAAAAAAGATAAGCAGCAAAAGAAACAAATGAATAACAGACAGAAAGAAGCACAAAATGAAACAGGGACAAAAAAGACAATAGCGACAGATAGAAACTGAAAGACAGACAGGTTTACAGACTACGAATTAGGAAAGGCTAGGACAGGTAGATACACAGTCTATATAACAACAACTTATATTTATATGGTGCCATTAACATATAAAACATCCCAAGGAGTTTCACAGGAGCAATATAAAACAAAATATGACACTGAGACATATAAGGAGATATTAGATCAGATAACCTAAAGCCTTGTGGTCAAAGAGATAGGTTTTAAGGAGAGTTTTAAAGGAGGAGAGTGAGGTAGAGACAGAAAAATTTCAGGAGGGAATATCAGAACTGGAGATAAGTTTAAGTTTGATAATTATTTACAATTAGTAGTTTTGTTAAGTGGTAATTGAGTAATCAAAGTATATTAACCCAACATGATATAATGCTGAATTGTGGGACACTACCACATCACATCACTTGGTCTTTGTTAGCAGGCTCACTCACACTTGACAACTGAGATAAAACACATGCCCCCAAGGTAGTGATACAAGGACATCAAGGTTGAACAGTTATGGTCTGAGACCATCTTGCAATTAAAACATCAATTTGCATTCCCTACATTTAAAGGCCTATTGTGCAAAGAAAACCAGGTGTTAAAACATTCTAATGTCTAATGCTTAATGCCTTAAATTAGTGTAGTTGAACCTGTGAGGTTTAAAAATAAGAAGCAGCCACTTTCCTTCACAGTATATAACCATCTTTGATTCTGTAAGTTTAGAATTAAGATCTGTAATTAGCTTTTGTAGCTATGTAGTTCTCTTGATTTTTATTACTTAGGAATGTGTCATATTTTTAAGTGAACCTTGTTGCCTTAACTTTAGCACACTAATCACTTTTAAGCACTGGTTTTATATATATTTTATATAGACCTTGTATAATTTCTGTAACTTGGCAAATTTTGTAAAGCTATGCACCACTCTGTATTTTTAATTGACTTATACCGAGCACTGGCAGATACAACAAAAACATGCAATGGCAAAACAGTTCTCTTGACCAAAACACCCTGATAAATACCTGTCTTAATGAGAGTTCTACAGGACAAACAATACTGATACCTATGGATCAATTAGATATCTGGAACGATAAGCTCAGTGTTAAACTAGACATCATATGCTCTCTTGTCTCAAATAAACAGACATCAAAACTACCCTAAGGCCTGCATTACTTTAGAAGAAAGTCATTAAATTTAACGAAATAACTGAAAATGCTACAATGAGAGGGACAGCTCTATGAATAATTGACACCTTAGAGGCCAGTCAGGCGACAACAGGAAATGATACCAGTAGATGACCATCACCATCAATAAACCAAACAGGGACTGACCATGCACCCCTTAAGAAAATCAGGGCCTTATCATGCACTGCACAACCTAATCAAGAATCAGTAACGTCACTGATCATGCACATGGGTTGTGGTTTGGAAAGAGTTAAAAAGCACCAGCTTTGAACTACTAGGCACATGCTGAATTTGAAACTGAAAGACTGCTTGTCAGCTGAAAGCAGAAGACCTGGGGACTCCGCAGAGAGAGAGAGAGAGAGAAGACCCCATTTCGGCTTGCACCTTAGGCTGAATTGGGAAGTAAGAGCTGCGTTGAGCCAGTGAAGTCGCTGCCTAGTTTTGTTAAATATAACTTTTGTTGCTTAATACATGTTTCCTGAGTTGCATCACTAAATTGTCTCCTATCGCCAGGATGGTTAGTCTCAAAAGAACAAATTAATGTTGAGTAAATGAATTTGGAGGTTAAATACCCCCAAAAAACTTAAAGCTTAAGGGATAGGCAGCTGAAGGCACGGCCAATGGTAGGTGATTAAAATCAGGGATGCTGAAGAGGCCAGAAGTGGAGGGACACAGAAATCTCGGACGGTTGTGGGGCTGGAGTTGATACTGGAAATAGAGCAGGAATGAGGACATGAAGAGATTTGGAAACAAGGATGAAAAGTTCCAAATCAAGATGCTGCTTGACCAGGAACCAATATAGGTAATTGAAAACTGAGTGACTGGTGAACGGGACTTGATGTGAATTAGGACACAAGCAAGAGAATTTTGGATGAATTCCAGTTTACAGAGGGTAAAATTGGAAGACCAGTCAGGAGTGCATTTGAATAGTTAAATTTAGAAGTTACAGGGGCATGAATGAAAGTTTCAGCAGCTGAGGCAGGGATGAAATCAAGTGATGTTATTGAGGTGGAACTTGCGTATCTTAGTGATAGCACAGATATGTGGTCGGAAACTTATCTCTGAATCAAATATGACACCAAGGTTATGACCAATCTATTTAGTGTCAGGTAATTGCCAGAGAGAGGGATTGAATCAGTAGCAGGTATAAGGGGCATTGTTCCAGTTCAGCTCAGTTCTGGCCAGAGTTCCTTACAATTTCCCTTCACTTTTTGCAGCCCATTTGTTGCACTGCACAATCTCTTTAAGGTTTATTCATGGCTGCGCATGCACAAATTTTAAAGGGACCACTGCCTGTGTGCAGCCTGTTTGTTACTGCGCAGCACATTCCTGAATGTTGTATGGCTGTGCACCACCGCAGATCACATTGGTTATGGCCCCACTCCACTTGGGTGTAAATAGAACTTACACCCTCTCAAACTCAGGAATCCTGAGGTCAATGTGTCCTCTGACTTACTGCGAGTAACTGTATGGGAAATCTGTTTGCGTTATATGGAAGTACAGGACTGTGCTGCAGAGGTATTGCATTGCATTATGATTAATGTCATTTGCGACAAGCACTCTGATATGATAACTGTAGTAGATGTATAGACAAAACAACAAAAAGGACAAGGAAAAAGGTCAACTGGATCAGCAGCGACATTAATAAACAAGCAGAGAATGAAAAATAGATAAAAAAGTAATCAGGACAGCTGCAGAACTGAAATTGGAAAGGCCAAACGAGAGGAAGAGGCCTAGAAGAAGCATTGAGTTAAGGTACAGTGCCACACATGATAAACGAGTTTGGATAGACTCCAAGACAGAGGAAGCTACACAGACAGCAATGAAGGGTGACTGTAGGACAAGTATACAGAATTGCTAAAACTACTGTCATGTCGTCAAGGACAACTGTCAGAGCCATTGATAAATAAATAGTGGAAGGCACTAAAGGCAAATAGAGGGACGGGAGGCAGTTAGAAAAATAGCTTGAATGGTTTAAAGGAGACGATGGATATCTGTGCCAGAGGGTTCCCTTAATAGATGTTAAAATGAGTTGAGGCAACAGACATCAGGTCCCAGTTGTTCAATTTTGTTAAGCCTGGCTGGAGATTTCTTAGGTCACTGGTTTTAATGATGCCAGTGACTGCATCACTACATTCAATCTAAGCAACTAAGGAGAGCTCCTAGCATTGAAAAGTATTGAGGGAACTCATTTGTTACTTGAAGGAGGCAGCAAGTCCAATGGGTTTCTTCATTATAGTGTCTCTGGATTTACTGCTTCATGTTATGTGTCCATTAAGACTGCAGCCAAGAACATCAGATCTGGATCAATGAAATAAGAGGACTATGGAGCTGTGCTAAACATAAAAAAAAAGAATGCTACAATTTTTTCACAACCAGAATTTTAAGGGAGATTCCATGATTCCATTGGAGGTGTTTGTAGCTCAATGGTGTACATAGTCCCACTCCAAATACTTACGCATAGAAAGCTCGGCTGACAGTCCAGCAGAATCTTCTGCTCTCTCTGGTGAAGAGTTTGGAGGTGTGAAAGGCAATTAATTAGGTGAGATGATGGATATCTGAACACCACCGCCTTCAAACCTCCTCTAGTATTAGAGTTTCGGTGGAAAGGCCCATGGTAAACCTTCCTGTCCTGCTGTTAATTGAGGCCCATAAGTGGCCAATTAAGGGCCTCACACGCCATCACTGATATTAACCTGTGTGGTATGCATGACAGTGGCAACAGTGCAGCCAGCTTCTTAGCTCCCAGCGGAGGTGTGGTCTGGGTGGAGGGGAGGGGGGGGTGGTGGTGCGCCCCTCAATCAAAGGCTTTCAGTGCCTGATTGAGACTTGACATCGGGATGGAGGGGTTTGGGGGGGTTGGGCATTGGTGGGCACTGAGATCCACACACCTGCCCTTGAAATTGAGTCCTCTGCACCCCTCTCTCCATGGTTCCTACCCCTCCCAACATTCTTAACTTCTATTCAGACTCGCTCCATAATCCTAGGACTCCAAGCCTGTTGTTCTGGCAGCAGCCACCGCCTCCCCTGTGATGCTGCTGAGCACAAGAGCTGCCAACCTCTGATTGGCTGGCAGCTCTCGGTAGGCGAGACTTCTATCCCATGGATTTTGATTTCAGGGGAAGACCACTGCCACTCGCCACTGCCTGATTGGCCTGTGTTTTGGCAGGGCTTCCCGAAAGGAGGCAGCATGAGTCTCGTGATGCCTCAACAAAATTTGCCCTCCATTGCAATACTGAGGGAGTTCTGCAATGTCGGACTTGCCATCTTTGGATGAAAAATTAAGCCAAGGTCCCATCTGCTCTTTCAGATGGATGTAAAATATCTTATGGCACTATTTCAAAGAAGAGCAAGGATTGTTAACATAGTTTCCAGGCCAATATTGTTCCCTCAATCAATATTACTAAAAACAGATTATGTGGTGATTATCATGATGCTGTTTGCGGACGTTTGCTGAGTGGAAATTTGCAACATTTCGAAAGTACTTCATTGGCTGTAAAGCGCATTCTAAGGTTGTGAAAAATGCCTTTGAGGTCAATCTGACAACCATATGCCATCATTTCTAGATTCCTAAGAAGTGAACATGCCAGAATTCTGAGAATCTATTTATAACATGAACCATTGGTTTTCAGTTATTAAATAAATCAAATTCCATTATTATTTGATTTTAGGTTTGGGGTTGTGGGATCAGCAGGTGATAAGTTAAACAGGGTCCTGCTGAGAAGGGATGTATTGTAAAGCAGGTATAAGGCACGGAATCCCTGCAGAATCAGAAAGTTGACCTGTATGCCTAATGGTCTGGGCAATGATGATCTAGTCATTGTGTTTATCATAATTGAATGATTGGAAGAGCTTAACTAGGCCATATAACCAAGGTAGTATAATATGAGAGGAGATTCAGGACCAATCTTGCTGTTTCCATGTTGTTATTCTGATGCCACTTAGATGTATATTTGATGCATTGGGATTTAGTGCCAGTAAGCATGAAATGTAAAGAACAAAGGTAGAATTAGTATAAAAGTTGTCAGTGAACTACAGTATATTGTGCTTTTGCTGAATCGTGGACAGTGAAACCTGAGTACTCACATTGGATCATGTAATATCAGGTCATTAAACACCCGTGTACATATAGTAGATTTATGTAATATAATGCACCTGAGAGCACATACTGGATTGTGTAGCATGAAGTCTCATTAAAGACCCAATTCTGCAGTTCTTAGAACTGATGCATGTGTCCTCTGGTATTTGTAGTAATTAAATAAATTAGAACAAGAAAGCAATCCCAGTAGGAGGGATCACATTCAGTGATTCAATACACTTAACTGGAAATCATAAACCAATGGCTTTGCTCAGAAGCAATGTTCCATCTGCTTTTTTTTGGAGTGGGTGGGTGATTTATTTAAGTGTGCGGCTCCTTTAAATTTTTCTGCACAGCCGCGCCCATGTGGTAACTTAAAAGGGCCGACTTGTGCGCGGCCTGAAAGGGTCTTTTGGGTTTCCACTTGGCCGCACATCTTACAGAAAACATTGCTCGTGAGTGAAGCACACCAAGGAACAAAAACAACAACTTATATTTATATAACTCCTTTAATGTGATGAAAGTTCCCAAGGCACTTCAAGGAGTATCATAAAACAAAGAATGATACCGAGCCTCATAAGAAGATATTAGAAGACCAAAAGCTTGGTCAAATAGATAAGTTTTTAACCAGTGTCTTAAAGGAAGAAAATGAAGTATATTTTTAATTCATTTATGGGATGTGGGCATTGCTGTCTTAGACCAGCATTTATTACCCAATACTAATTGCCCTTGAGATAGTGGTGGTGAGCTGCCTTCTTGAACCGCTGCAGTCCCTGTGATGTAGGTACACCCACAGTACTGGTAGGAAGGGAGTTCCAAGGTTTTGATCCAGCAACTGTGAAGGAATGGCAATATATTTCCAAATCAGATGGTGAGTACCTTGGAAGGGAATTTTCAGGTGGTGGTGTTCCCATGTGTCTGCTGCCCTTGTCTCTCTAGATGGTAGCAGTTGTGGGTTTGGAAGGTGCTGACTAAGGATCCTTTGTGAGTTCCTGCAGTGCATCTTGTAGATAATACACGCACTGCTGCCACTGTTCATCGGCGGTGGAGGAAGTGAATGCTTGTAGATGGGGTGCCAATCATGCAGGCTGCATTGTTCTGGATGGTGTCAAGCTTCTTGAGTGTTGTTAGAGCTGCACTCATCCAAGACAAGTGGCAGAGAATTCCATCACACTCCAGACTTTGCCTTGTAGATGGCGGACAGGCTTTGGGGAGTCAGGAGGTAAGTTACTCGCTGCAGGATTCCTAGCCTCTCACCTGCTCTTGTTGCTGCAGTATTTATATGGCTAGTCCATTTCAGTTTCTGGTCAATGGTAACCCCCAGGTAGAGAAGTGGAGAACTGTAGGGAGGGCATTCCAAGCTTGGGGCCTAGGCAACTGAAGGCATAGCCACCAATGGTGAAATTATTAAAATCAGGGATATTCAAAAAGCCAGAATTAGGTGAGCACAGATATCTTGCAGGATTGTGAGGCTGGAGGAGATTTCAGAGATAGTGAGGGGTGAAGCCATTGAGGAATTTGAAAACAAGGATGAGAATTTTAAAATCAAAATGCTGCAACATACAGATACGCTACGCAGCTTTTGGAGGTGGCAGGATAAATACAAGTCAGGGCTTTTAACATTGCATGCGATTGAAATGGCTGGTGACCTCCTGCAATGCAGAAACATGGGAGAAATATATGCAGGCACAATGGAGAGATGGGTTGAAATTAGAGAATGTTGTCAAACTTTGTGCAATGATTCTCTCAGGGTGTCTATTATGCAAATCACTGGAAAATATCAACAATCTTTCTCAGTTATTTACTCCCATGTAACAAGAAAATACGACACTGTTTTCAATGTTTTTAACACAACACTCAATGGTTTACCATTGGGAGAATGAGAGACAGAATGAGCCATAGACAGAGGAAGAGGAAGAAACAGAGAAAAAGCAAATAAGGCAAATCAATAAAATTCATTCATTTACACAGACTAGTCCCAAATTGGCAGAGGGCCCAATGTAACAAATAAATTGATTACTCAGCTTTTTCTATGAAAAGAGTTGAATGTGCTTTCATTTGCTTTTCGAAACAGCTTGAAATCAGACACTTTATTCTTCAACTGGAAAGAAAGTA
Source organism: Carcharodon carcharias (assembly GCF_017639515.1). Classification (NCBI taxonomy): domain Eukaryota; kingdom Metazoa; phylum Chordata; class Chondrichthyes; order Lamniformes; family Lamnidae; genus Carcharodon; species Carcharodon carcharias. The sequence goes on from NC_054474.1 coordinate 29,441,588, forward strand.
GATTTTAGTTTTGCTAAACTGAATACATCGCTGCACTCGTTCAAACAGAACATAGGACAGGCAAAATTCATCTTTGGTGAGAGTGTGAAAGTGATTTGTCCACCTATTATACACCCCATGTGATTCTCCTATCCAATGGCACCTCTAACAAAGAGGAATTTCATCCCCAATGGTTTTCTATTTCCATTTTCTTTTATTGCATAGAATTACTAAGAAGCTATAGCACAGAAGCAGGCGTATTCAGCCCAACTAGCTCAAGCTGGTGTTTATGTTCCACACAAGCCTTCTCTCCCTACCCTAGCTTCCCTTCAAAAGGCTTCTTTGACATACACCTTAACTACTCCAGTAGTAGCGAGCTCCTCATTGTAACCAATCCCTGGGTAAATAAGTTTCTTTTGAATTTCCTGTCAGATTTATTCATGATTACCTTATACTTATGAATGCAGATTTTGGATCCACCCACAAGGGGGAACATTTTCTCTACATTTATCCTTTCAAACCCCTTCATAATTTTAAGCATCTCTTCAAAATTTTAAAGACCTCGAGCCCCAGCCTGCTATTGTGTTAGCAGATATGTTCAAAGCAGCGATTTAAATAACACAAAGAAAATGAAATGCAATTTGCTCAATGTGCACTTGATAGCTTAACCCTATGGGTTGCTGGCCAGTTATAGGAGGGGAGGGGTGTCTCTTGGCAAGTCCCCTGGTGCCAATCTGAGGCCTCTCCCCACAGTTTTAGCTGCCCACATCCACTCTCCTGCCCACCCTATCCAACATGACCCCCCCACCTCCCGCCTGCCACAACATCCCACACCTGGGCCTGTCGGTGTGGCCCCAGCAAGATGCCAGATATACCTGAATGCCTGGGTGCATCGTTGCACCTCCTTCATCTAACTGCTGCACCAACAGTGACTGCCGCTCCTGCTGGCGCTGCCAGTGTGCAGAACTGCTGGCCTCCGATTGGCCGGCAACTCTATGAGGCAGGACTTCCTCCTGGAGATAGACGCAAGTCCTGCATCTTACTAATTAATGGGCTATCACCCGAAAAACAAAAGTGGGGCAAGCTGGCTCTGTAGAGGCGGGCTGGCTCCTGGCATTTTCTTTGGGTTGTAGGGAGGCGGCCCTCAGCATACGATCCAGTCCAATGAAACTCCAGTGATCTGATACCGGAGACAATAAATTTTCTTTCTTCTTTTGTGTTTTAATGTTTTGATTTCATTACACCAAATATAGGAGATTGCACAGTTCCTATTCCATTCCTTTTTGCAAGAGGGTGAGTGTTGAGCCTGTGGTCAATTTTAATCAGGCCTTGCAGTTTCATGTGCTATGTAGTTGCTGATAGGGAATTATTTCACTTGCATTGTATCTCTGCTGTCATAAAACAATTAACATATATTTAAAGTCATAAAGGCTGGAAGGAATAGCTGGACACTGAATCACGACCCTGGTCTCTCATCCCTAAGACTTAATCCATATCAATCTATATTAAACCACTGCTGGTTTCAAGTATCCCATGTGGAAAAAAAACTGTATTGCTTCAAATCCATTTTTGTTCGTCATGAAACAAGGTACCAAATCACCCATAATGTTGTAATAATTACCATTAAAAGGCAACAATTTAGCAATCAAAACACAATTGGATGGAAGGTAGAAAATGAACATGTCACCCCACTTGAGAAGAAGTTAAATGCTTCGTTGGGGGTATCTAATCCATGCTATAAACAATTTAGGACTACTGGATGCTGACACTGAGTGACAGAAGTGGAAAGATCTCATCTTAGATTGATAAAAGCAAAAAACTGCGGATGCTGGAAATCCAAAACAAAAATAAAAATACCTGGGAAAACTCAGCAGGTCTGACAGCATCTGCGGAGAGGAGTGCTGTTAACGTTTCGAGTCCGTATGACTCTACATCAGAACTAAGGAAAAATAGAAAAGCGGTGAAATATAAGCTAGTTTAAGGGGGTGGGGGGGAAGGCTGGTGGGGGGGGGCCGGTGGTGGGACAAGTAGAGCTGGATAGAGGGCCAGTCCTTTGTCTTTTTGTATATGACATCTTTTGGCTATCTCCACCTATCACTGGCCATCTATCCAGCTCTACTTGTCCCACCCCTCCTTAAACCAGCTTATATTTCACCTCTTCTATTTTTCCTTAGTTCTTTTGAGGAGTCATATGGACTCGAAACGTTAACTGTATTCCTCTCCGCAGATGCTGTCAGACCTGCTGAGTTTTTCCAGGTATTTTTATTATTCATCTTAAATTGAGTTGGAATTGGAGCACCATATCGAGGTTGGCCCTCCCATGCTATTGAGGAAGGTAGAAAATCGCATTGTTTCAGTGTGAAGAGCTTTTTTTTTTTGTTGGTGCGTTGTACATCAGCATGCTTAACACTTATGGAAAGATTTTCATGCTCCATTGAGCCCAAGGGATGCAGGCACAAAACTGGCTTGGCAGTCCATCACCAGATCTTGGCTGCACCATTCCAAGTACCATTGGCTCTCAATGGCCATTTGGCCTCTGCCAAAAAAAACGCTATTCTAGGATCATCCTGGAGACCAGCGATATCTCCCCACTTTATTTCCTCATTACCAACTTTCTCTTTACATACTTCCCCACCCCCGTTTACCTCCAATGCCACCTGTAAAAACATGTGTGAGGAGCTTTTGGATTCCTTTGTTGCTAAGATTGAGACCTTTGTCACAATGATTCAGAAGCCTTCCCTGCTTCAGTTAAAACCAACCTCTGTATTTCACCGCAGACTGCCTGGGACATTCTGAAAGCATACAGTAACCCATTAGCTTACTCCATTTTATGCAAGTCAATCTGTAATTTTCTATTGTTTTGAGGCATTGTCTGCAGCTCACTTTAGAACAATTGCTTCACAGTTAGGTAGATTTTATAATAGAGAATGAAAGTGTCCTGCTGGAATGTTTAATTACCATTTAATTTGTGTGGTGTCGTTAATTGATTTCACCCTCTTGATTCTCAATCGTCCATAGCTACAATTGAACCACATACTGTTTGGTTAATGCACAAGGCACTCACTACTTACCTCTTACAGTTCACATACTAGCAGAGAGGATGACTTTTAAAAGGTTTAGTGAACTACGAACGTGATATTAATCATTCACACTTCCTGCAGCAAAATATAAGCTAAACTACTTAACAAGGAATAAGAACTGTGCGTGCAACCTTGATTTTAAATTTTTCACTCGTTTATCTTCATGGATAGATTAGGTAGATTCACAGATCTAAATTGGAAATCCCCAAATGGGCATGGGGAATACAATGTGCAATTAACTGGTGCCCATTGGTTGCCCAACTTAATGCTGTCTGCACATTTGAATGATCTCTGAGCTGGGCAGCACTATCCATGCTGACGCAACAGCAGGGGTGCCAATATCATGAATGGTCAGTACCGCTTAAAGCTAGCCTGCACCTGTGTATTAGGGCTGGAGCAGATGCTGGAAGGCATGGCTAGAATAAATCTGACCTGGGAAAGAGTGTGTGACAGCACAACTGGAAAAGAGAGCAAGCTCCAAAGTTTTCAGGTGTTGAACTGGAGGTCCTGGTGGAGGAGGTTGAAAGGTGGTGAGATGCATGGGGACTGGAAGCCCACACACACTCATTTCTTAGCAGACAGTAGGAGGAGATAGCCATGGAGGTCAATGTCAGGAATCAAGCCCAGGACCTGGATCAGCATTGCAAGAGGTTTAATAACTCCACATGTGTGGTCAGTGATTGCATTTTTAAATGTCATATCTTCCCAGCTACATCATCAACCTCGTATGCTGTTCAATATACCACACCTGCATTACCCATCCATCAGCAATAGTTATCAACAAGCCCTCACAACTAGCGTTTGTATGCTTCAAACCCAAACAAGAAATGCTGGAAATACTCAGCAGATTAGGCAGCAACTGTATAGCAATTATAGTTCTGATAAACGTATGACTGTAGCTTGAAGAATAATCCTGTGTTGTAAGATCACATGATCTGTGTAAACCAATGAGTTAGTAGCATAGGGAACATCTAGGAAGGGAGTTCTTCTTTAGTTATAGAGTTAGATGCACATGCGTAGTTGCTGTTGCTGTTGCTATCTTATAAATAAAGTTCAATGTTTCCACCAAGAAAACTTGTCTGGAAAATCAACTCTATAAAAATCTGTGGAGAGAGAAAAACAGGATTAGCATTTAAGTTTTATGAGCTTTCATCAGAACTGGAAAAAGTCCAAGATGTAATAGGTTTCAAGCAAACCTTAAGTTTGCTTAAGAAAAGCAAAAGCAAAAAGAAAAAGCAGTGAGAGGTGGGAAAAGAACAAAAGGGAGGTCAATGAAAGGGTAAGGCAGGAGTGATTAAATGACAAAAGAAATGATTGCACACGGTAAAGATTGGTAAAGGAATAAGCAAAGAAACAAAAGATGGGTTTAGAACAGTTGCAAATGGGTAAAGCAGAAATATTGCCAACACCTACCATCCTAAAACAAAGCAAAAAATAATCACAAGAAAATGAAAATAAAAAGCAAAAAGAATTTAAAAATGGGGGCAGAGGTTTATGGTCTGAAATTGTTGAATTTAACCAAAACATGAGATGCTGTTTTTTGAGCTTTCATTGGGCTTCATTGGATCAGTGTAGGAGGCCAAGGAGAGACAAGCCAGAGTCGAAATGAGGTGCACAATTAAAATAACAAGCAAAATTCTGTTTCTCTCTCCACAGATGCTGCCTACTGTGTATTTGCAGCATTTTCGGTTTTTATTTGATTTCCAGCATCCGCAGTATTTTGTTTTTGTAGTTGCATGCTTCACCTCACTCTCACACACACTAAACATTACGGAAAGTCTCACACCCACCTCTTGCAGGTTGCACACATTGCCAACCCTGAAAGAAATGTCAACCAAACACTTTTCCCTCTGCCGTCTTACAATCAGAGGTTGCAGGAACTAAACGCTATAGAGAAGATGCTGCTAGCCATTATTGGGATGTCCATTGCTGAGACCGTGGCTAGTGACAAAGCTGAAGCCATTGAAGATGACAGTAAGCTCACAACAAATCCTCTTTCTTACAGCCCACTTTCCCCATCATCCCACAATCCCTTCTGATTTACAAACTGCAATGGTATAAGTGTGCACTTCTAACTCCCTAATAAGCACTGCCCGTTCTTCCCTCACCATAACCTTACTCTTCTTTCATTTCCCTTTCAGATACTCAAGAACTGCAACTAGGTCAGGCAGTGGAGGAACACCAACAAGACAGTGATGATGAAGACACAACAATGTCACATAATTTGCAGCCAACAGCTCAGGTATTGACAGTATATCTTGAGGATAGATTAGAGACGGGATTTTCATGTAGTGCAACAGCAGGACAAGTGGTCATTAACCAGGCTGGACTTACGGACAGTTAAGGTGGTATCTTGCTGGAAGACAAGGTTGCACACTGGTTCAACTGGAGAGGACTCAGATGTGAACCTCAGTGGGCCAATCTACAGAAGAATGCTAATGGGCATAGACAACAAAATGCTTGGTTTATTGGGAGGTCTCAAGAAGGCCTGTGGTTAATGCCAAGGAGCTTGAAAGAGCCCTGCTCCAGTCTTGCACAAGGCTTCGCCCAGAACTTGTGTCCCTTCCTTTCCAGCACAGAAGTGGTGGAAAGTTTGCATACCTGTAGACACAACCATGAGGTAGCATGATCAATGCCTCAATTCTATTGCAGCCCACGCACAGCCGCCCAATGTCCGAGTGCTCCACTGGAAACTCAGACTGCTATCATGCAAGATCAGATTGCTGCCACCATGAATGTGGATTATAGAGTGCAGAAGGGGTTTGTAGGGAGTCACAGCAGTCTGATTACTAGGATTGCTGAGGTTGAGTGCCAGTGGCTCCACGGAGCACTAACCTGCTGTCCTCTCTCAGGAAGGCAGCATTTGCCCTCCAATCCCTGCCCACTATCCAAGGCTGCTGTCATCCATGCCTAGATAGTGCAATCCACAACCATGCCTTCTAGGCTCAAAGCTGCTCAAAGTCATTCCCAAGACCAAAGTCATCCCCCGAGACCATTTGCAGTACCTCCCCACTGAAAGTCAGCAGTTGACCACCAGCCCTGCTGCAGTCCCTTGGTAGCACTGCGTGGTAGCACAGAAGGTACATAGAAAGCAGGCACTAATGCAATATGCAAGCATGTTTAGTTGACTTTTCTATACAATATGCAATACCTCCATTTATAAATTTTTTTTGGATTATCTATCTTGTAAAGGCTTTTATTTTTGCACTGTGGCAAATGATATTCAGTGGCTGAGGGAAAGCAAAGTATGGGACTGTTGATGAATGGGGAATAATGGTTGTGCTTACTAATATCAAATTTGGAAGAGTTGTTCACAGATAGCACCACCCCCCCGCCCCGCCCCCACCCCACCACCAGAAACTGGCTGTCTGGGACCCTTCCTCCCTTCCTCTCTCTCTTCCTCCTCCTTCTCATGCTCCCACTCCTGCCTACGAGGAAGGTTGCAGCAGAGAGAATCAATAATATCAAAAGGAAATTGGATGGGCACTTGAAGGAAATAAACGTGCAGGGCTACAGGGATAGATCAAGGGAATGGGGCTGACCGGATTGCTCGATCGAGAGCTAACATGGACTTGATGGGCTGAATAGCCCTCTTCTGTCCTGAAATGACACTATGATTCTATGACTCCTCAGCCATTTGCTGATGAAAAAGGCTGCACCTCATATGGTGAGGTTGTGCAACATGCAGCAGACCACAACAAGTCTTGACACATGCCCTGCCAAGTATTGCAGGGCTCCTTCAGAGCAGTTCAAGTAGCTGAAGCAAAATTTGTCTCAGCACCCTAATGATCTGCTCATTTTGTGTGGCAGCATGTACACAGTGTCATCAACTATATTGTTAATAGATGGCCTTTGATGTGATGGCTCAAAAGCAGCTGGCACTGCCACTGCTGTGCGAGGATAAGAGAGGGCATTGGATGGAGTACTGAACTCCAAAATGGCACTGTTGGCATCACATCAGTGTTGCATACTGATTGATATCAGGATCTGTCTGCTCTGCATACTTCCAGAGAATGTTCACTGTGTTGGTGCTGTCACTGGCAAGGCCGACGTTTTTTGCCAATACTTAATTACCTTGAGATGGTGGTAGTGAGCCACCTTCTTTAACACAGTTGAATGGCTTGCTGGGCCAATTCAGAGGGTAGTTGAACACATTGCTGTGACTCTGGAGTCACATATAGGTCAGATCAAATGAGCATGACAGATTTAATTCTTGAAGGAGACTGGCGAACTAGATGGGTTTTAATGACAACCCAATAGCTTCATGGTCACCATTACAGACACTAGCCTTTTATTTGAAATTTGGTTAATTAGTTGGTGGGATTTGAACTCGTGTCTCTAAATCATTAGTCCTGGAGCCAAATCTTCCTCTGGAAAAGCTGATCTGCGCACTTTTGCGGTTCACAAACTGTATACCTGACTCATGTGTAGTTTCAAATGCCATTTTTGTCTTTTCACACCAGAGTTGGGTTCACACTGCAGTTTGCAAGCCGTGAACTAGTGGGGAGAAGTGTGGGTGCGGAGGCAGGCTAGGTTAGAAGATCCACCTGCTTCTTCAGCACAGTATCACAGCTACCAAAAGTGTTTAAAGGCTTACTAAAGCTCACCTGTCACCTACCTCAACCCCCACCCACCCCATATGAGCTTCTGCCCTTCAGATTGCCCATGCCACCCCATTCCACCTCTATGCCCCCAATTATCCTTCATGCCCCTTCAGATCAACCATACCACCTTATGTCACCTCTATGTCACACATTTATGCTCCATAGCCACTCACCAGTTATGCACTATGCTCAGATTCCATGCAATATCAAGGAAAATATTTTACATTCCTTGGGGAAAGATAAACCTCTCACCATCTAATAAAAGCCTCCATATTATTGAATCTGAGAAAAAAATGCACTCTGCCATGTGAAAAAATGTTTGCTTTATGTATACCTTGCATCAACAAACTAGAATCAGCATCAAAGTAAGTTGTTATTACAACTTATTGAAACTGTCATTCATTCTCAAATGAATGGAACACCTACTATGCTGAAACCCATTAGTATTTGAAACTCAGCCAAGAATTGATAATGGCCACAGATGTCCAAACATTAGACTACTCTCCAAGGAAAGTACAGAAGGTGCTTGTTTCAATTTCAAAGCCGAGTGCCTATCCATAAATGTAAAGGAGCAGGTGGTTAGATATTTTTTGTGTAGATTTTTTTCATGTGTCACAACTAGAACATAAGGGAGCAGATGGTTAGATGTTTTTCAACTGTCAAAGCCAGTATTTTTTTTTAATTAGCCAGAGCTGTTTATATCACAGTAGAAAATATGACAACACAGGCTGACAGGGCATTTGTGACATTCTTCACTGCATTACGGTGCTTTCTCCATTGGAAAAGCACTATAATGCGTGTGAACAAATACACAAGGCTGGTCAATGTAAGGGACAACATATATTTAAGGGACAGATCCCTATGCTGAATCACTGCATTAAAAGCACATCCACATTACATTGCAACACCTAATAGTGACATTTGAAGGTGCAAAAACACTTTACACTTTTCTTTCAGAATGTTCAATACTCCTTAGCAGGCATTCCATTTTCTTCATGAACTCTCATACCTGGCATGCTTTTAATGGGCTTCCAAAACCCTGTGCCACCACCACCACAAAAATGGTGTGTCAAAGGAAATCCAATTTTAACCCTCATTTAAAATGGGGAACCTGACCTCAACAGGGGTGGGTGTGATTTGCACACTAAGCATTCCTAACCCACAAAAAGGGCAGAGAATGCTGAGGAAAATTGGATTTCCTCCCAAAAAAAACTGAGTGTGACCAATCACACAGACATATATGCACCTCTGCACTCAGGTGGAAATTCAGATCCTGACTCTGCATTACTATTCCGCGAATGTAATCATTATGCTAATCATTATGAAGAATGTCACAAATGCCCTTAAATTAGGAAGGTTCATGATGAGGAAGGGAATTCAGAGATGATGGCGTCTTCAGACACCTTCTGAAAATCCTTATCTACATAAATGTAAAAATCTCACCTCAAGTGTTTGACTTTTTGGCAGCTGTTTTTCCGTTTGCTATTATTATTATCCAGCTCTTGACAGGTTGTTTTTCTTGTTCCTTTTCTATATTTTCAGTTTGGCTTTTTTTCTTGCATATTGCGGCTATTGATAGATAAACTTTCAAACTGAAGAAATTTTTACACAAGCCAAATATATATCTTATCACTATTCTTTTGGTTATATGAACATCTGAATTCCCCATGACTCTTGTGGTATGCAAAGCTCATTATATTTCTTTTGTGTACAGTGTAGTTACCTTGCATCTGACTCATGACTTTGCCTCATGTCAATAGAGTAAAAAGAATAGTATTAATTAAAAGGACAAAGGCATAAAACTAACTTATTGATTCAGGGATTAACGTGTTACCTAGCAACCATCTGCTGATCAATTACTCTTGCAGAAATCTTCTCCCTCATTCTGAAATGGCAGCCAAGGGTATTGGCACAAATGTCTCACAGCAGCTGCATACTCAGAGCCAGTAAACCAGTGTAGGTGTGTGCATTTTGGCAGATACACGAACAGGAAAGTTGGCATAATCAATACCAAATGCTGGAAATGAGAGCATAACCTTTGCTCTTTATTCCTACATCAGGAAATTGAAATTTCAAAATAATCTGAACAAAGCAACAATAATGGAAAACATTGGAGTGAGGGGGGTCAATTATTTGGACACTGTACAGTGGCAAGCTTGCAGCACTTAATGTTCCTAGTCTGGGCTTTTAAGGTGCAGCCATTTAAAAGATTCAAACACAGTCATTGTGTACATTGGTTTTAGGCAGAAGGAGTGCACTGATGGAAGTGGCAGGATATCCAGAAGTTTAAAGGGATGCAGCCACTTGGCTGCTTGGGTAGCAAGAGCAAAACTTCTTCCAGCCGTTAGCTCTTGCTCATTTGTCAGACTTGCCAAAAAAGGAAAAAAGTGACAGGCCAACAAGAGAAAGCAAACTGATTGTAGGGGCATGGAATAGAGTGTGTGGGAAAGTGGGGATGCAGTCCAGTAACTGACCTATTTCCTAGTTGGCTTAGTGGAAATGATAATGCACAAAATGGGCATAGGACAGTTTCCCCTTTTGATACTCCAGTTAATAGGTAGTGCACAATGCTTATCTGGTTCAACAGTGTACAGTACCTAGCACTGTTCTAGATATTCATTTAAACATTTTTAGATTAAATATGGAATCATAATAAGGCTAAGATATGAAACATGTATGAGCACTCTGGCACACAAATCGCAGCTCATCTGTGAGGAATGAGTATGGGGCCCTGCACTTCCAGCTTGTGCAGTTTCCCTGCAGCCATTAGTGCACTTACACTTGCAGTGCTCAGCACCATGGAATCATTATTGATTCAATGATTCCAATGCTTGCTATGGCTACTGTCCAAAAGAACTAGGAGAGGATTTCATCTTCATCACTTAGGAAGTAAACTGGCAAAACAGATAATCTGCCCACAGTAGAAATTACCTGATTTTCCTTGGTCTGCTGTGTCTGTTGCCCACCCAAGCAGTGAAGGTGAAATGAACTCACACTAATTTAAAAGATCTGCTTGGAGTTGGCCTGCTGCCCCATCCTGTTACTCTTTGCACAGGTCAGTAAGCATTAAACTTATTAAATCTCAATAAACAGTCCAGTTGAGACTGAGCAGTATATTAAAATTGGTACGCATGAAACCACAGGGATGGTCTGTCTCCTGAAACCTTGCATGAATTTTTGCTTCCTCATATCATCAGTAGCTTGAATCAATTTTGAATTTATCATCAACAATGAAAAAAGGTTAAAATAAAAGATATAAAATGTAATAAACACAGAAAATGCTGTAAATGCTCAGCAGGTCTGGCAGCATTTGTGGTGAGAGGAACAGTTAACATTCCAGGTCAAGGACCTTACTTCAGGACATTAAAAAGTATTTTGTGACTTATTGGCAGCTCCATTGTAGAGTACAGCAGACTATGCCAAAAACAGATGCTTCTTCAACTCAAAATAACTTCAGCCACAAAAATCTACATAAATACTGTTTTATTTGTGTGTCATAATGGAGAAAGGATTTTAGATAATGTTAAACAGTGAGATTCTTGAAATGAATGTAGAATCGATAGATATAGGATTATTCTTCATTCTTTTATTTATTCTACTGATCTCTGCATGCTGCAAGAACATGAAGGGAAAATGGACATCCTCTTTCACAATTTTCTATCCACTGAAGATCAAAAATTATCCCATAATATTAGAATTGCAAATTTTATAAGAATGTTTGGGCGCAATATAGATAAGGATCAATTTTAATCCTGCTCGGCCAGCCAGAGATAGAGAGGCAGTTGAGAAGTTTGCAATGGCTTTTTCCCTTTCAAATCCATGGGCATTCTGTGAGTTCAAATCTTAACCTGCTTGTTTGAGCAGGCGAGAGGAGCACCCACTGGAAGGCAGCATGGACCTTCTTTAAATATGCAGATTGGGCTTCAATAATATCCTCTGGGCTCAACTGCAATTTTAACCCAAGGCCTCTGCAAGGAAATCAATTGTGGCTGCCCCACCAATTCAATCTGGTGGCAGAAAGGAACGGAGCAAGTACAGGTCCCGAATGCTGAGTTCATTTAGTAGTGTTTGGGTTTCCTATTATGTCAGGTGGAGCAGCAAACTTTGGGCCTTCCCTGCTGAACTATATGTGTCCCACTCCAAACCCCCACTCCTGCTAATGACTTCCAGACAGCCAGGAACTGCTCCTTCAGGTTCTTTCAGGTGCTTGTCATCAGAGACCTACTCTGCAAAATTCTGCTTTTGGCCACCATTCAGCCAGCAATTCCTACTAAGCTTGGGCAGGAGACTGATAAGGTCCATAAAGATGATGCCTAGAACTTAAAAATCTTCCTTGGCCCCCCCACTCACATAACTTCTCCTGGGAGTTAAATCGTGCCTATGATTTTATGATGGGTTCTGAATGTTATAAAGTTTTAACTTTTATAATGAACATGGATCCTAGGACAATTCTCATTCTTCTTTCGTGAAATTAACTTTTTTTCATTATCTTAGCTAGTCTGCAGGTTGCTACAATGACATTGTCTGGTTTCACTGGCTTTTTGTCAGTGTGAATTTTGGAGTTAAAAAAGGGATATTTAATCGACAATTTTATCACTTGAACAAATTCCTTGTAAATTTGCTAAGAAAGGCTATCACTTATGGCATTGCAGCTGTGAGTCACTCCAGCCTAAGTTTAAAAGCACAAATTTGATATAATGCAGTAACAGAATCACAAATTAATCTTATTTCACATTGCAGTCTGCAGTGCCAAGTAGCTTAAAGCCATTTCACAGGTTCAGATTGACTGAGGATATTCTAAATTCTAAATATAATCCCTAAATACAACATAATGCAAAATCAGATTGCTCCTCTGCTTACTTACCTATTTCTTTAGGTTGTCTACTGTTCACATTAGCATTATATATATACCATGATTAGTGACTGCAATGATCCCTTCATCCATTATTAGACAACGTGTAATGATATTCTTGTGAAGAACAGTATCTGTTAGAATCATACAATAGAGAAAGAAGCCATTCAGCACATCTTTGAAAGGGCTATCCAATTTATCTCAGTCATGTATCTTTTCCCATAACCTCACAAATGTTTTCTTGTTCAAGTATATATCCATTTCCCGTTGGAAGTTACTATTAAATCTGCTTCCACCACACTTTTGGCCACTGCATTTCAGGTCAGAACAACTCAATGCACGAAACAAATTCTCCTCATCTCCCCCAAGCAAGTGTTTTTGCCAATTATCTTGCCCTATGCCAACAGATACATTTCAACAGTCAGTGCTCAATAGCTAAAGGATAATGTTAGATAACAGATAATAGACAGCAGATAAAGTTCAATTGCATCTGGTGTTGTTCATGTAATATCTCAATCTTAGTGCCTTGACCTGTAAGTTTATGATATTCATTGCTAACATTTAGATTCCAAAGTTCCACTCCTGTAAGCCATGTCTTAACACCTCTTTCCCTTAAACTAATATCCCTAAGCACCTTCCGAAACAATAAAAATAGCAACTTAGTATTTATCTATCTTCTGTGTCTACCTACTTAATTCTTCCAATGAGTTCACTGTTGAAAATGAATCAAATAAATCAACAAATGTGTTACAAAGTAAACTTATCATGGAAAAGGCAGGCTGTGACAGTTTCCTAGAGGGGATAAATGCAGAAAGGTCAGTAAATCCATAAATTATTTGAATCTGTAATGCAACCTGACAAGGAAAATATCCAAATACATATTTATCACATCAATTATATAAGGTCATTTATGTTTGAAGACTGAATAAGATATGTCTTTGGCCTTGGACAGCAGTCACTTCATGCCTAGTTATATGACATTTTACTATTTTCAGCAATCAGTTGTGATTATTTTATTCCAACCGTAGCCTAGGAGTGGAAAACTGCTGGCTATAGGTCCTGATGTGGCAGCACATTACTCAAGGAATCCTGTATTATATGATGGAATATAACTGGGTGGAAAATAAATAATATGCAAGAGTAGGTGCAGAGGATTTATTAACAGCAAGGATCTGGGGGAAAGTGTTCCAGGCATTGGCAAAGTTGGATGATATTACTTACAATTATTAATATATTAGAAAAACATTTGGTAGACTACAGATTCATCATTCCTTCATCGTAACTGGGTCCAAGACCTGGAACTCTCTACCTAACAGCACTGTGAAAGTACCTTCATCAAATGAACTGCAGCAGTTCAAGAAAGAGGCTTACCATCACTTTCTCAAGGTCAATTAGGAATGGGCAACAAATGTTGGTCTTGCCAGTGATGCCCGTATTAAGAGAATGAATAAATAAAAAAATTCATAACAAGCATTTACATTGGCTTTTTCCTTTGGTGAGGTGTGCCAATCTAATAATTCATGTGAACCATCAAAAAGTTGCATTTTAATATCGGCCTGAATTTTACACACATCGTGCACACTCAATCGGCTGGTCTGGAAGTGGATGTGTTATCCGCTTCCACCCACAATCGCAACCTGGATGCAATTTCACCAATTAAGGACAATGGCTCAGTGCTGGCATCAGGGGCAGGAGTGTAACGGGTGCTGGGTCCAATGGTGACCCAGAGGGGCCACTTAAAAGGGCACAGGCAGCTCCCTGAAGGTTGCCAGGAATTGGGCAGGAACCTCAGGGAGCTGTCAATGGGGGAGTGCAAAATGGTATGCTTGGCAGGAGTGATGGTGCCAGCACCTGCTAGGCACACTGGGCAGGAGGGCAATGCTGGTGGGTATTCTCCCCCCTAGTTCTTTGATGTGTGCCTGCCTGCTCTAGTAGAAGCAATGAGTGCCTGGTGTGACATCCTCATGCTGCGGGATGGCAAGAGGAGTTCACCTCACTAGACAAAGAAGGCCTGGATAGAGGTGGCTGCCTAGATGAGCAGTCATGATGTTGTGTGCTGCACATTGATCCAATGGCGGAAATGATTCAATGATCTTCCGCGCTCCACAAGGGTGAGTACCGACTTGGCATGGAAATGTGTATAGATGTCCTGGAGGGTGACCGTTCTTTGTGGCACTCGGGGTACAAGATGCAGAGTTCCAAATGGTACATATCCCTGTGCCAGCCAAGGCTGGGAGAAGTGCCCACTTGCCTTGTGTGTATCGCAGTGTGAGTTGTGCTAACCTGACGGCAGCCTCAACATGCATCTTCTTGAGGTGGGGGGACGAGGTTGAAATGGTGTGGCAGGTAGAGTTGCCTGTATAGGAAAAGAGAAACCATAATGCTCTGGAGCGAGTACGAATGGGTGGTGGGGCCCCCAACCTACTGATACTTTCCAAGTTAGAGATGGGCACCCTGGACATGGAATGTGAATGTGGAGCAAAGTCCACTGGTCGCAGAGAGGCAGGGGTCTCAGATGAAGGTAAGAGTCCAGAGGATAGGTGAAAGACTGGGGAAGTGTGTAAGAGCTGTAGGATCGTGGCATCTCCAATGAGAAGTTCTAACCAACAGTCTCCATTGCTCATCCAATCACAGCAGTTGTCCATTCTGACAAGCAACTATGGTTCATGCACTGTCACTTTGTTACAATGTAATTAACTGACATATTCTGCTTCTCTCTCAGAAGGTCTCCTGCTAACTCTTGGAAGGAACCAGAGGTGAAAATGTTCAGAGCCACTGTCACCTCAAGAGTCACTGGCATCGGTTGGCCACTGGCATGCTTTGAGCTGAGCTCTGGGCCAATCATGTGGTAAATGGAGGTCACAGTTTTCCTCGAGTGGCAGAGCCTCCTTTAGCACTGGACCTCCAGGTAGCTGGAGTGCTGGATAACAGCATCTTCTGTGAGCCATTCTACTTTGCACTTCCTGCTGACCCTGCGCCCCACATGGCTGCACCTCTGTTTCCACAGGTCACTCTCTTGGATGCTGCCTGTGGACCTCAGCCCTTCTGGCCCTTTCATCCTCAGAGGAGGAGGTCCCTCCAGCAGAGTAAACAATCCCCATTTGCTGGAAGGCAGATTGCTGGCATTCAGTTTGGGTTCTGCCAGGGCCACTCAGCGCCTGACATCGTTACAACCTTGGTTCAAGCGTGGAGGTGAGCTGACCTTAACATCAAGGCAGCATTTGGCTGAGTGTGACACCAAGGAGCCCTAGCAAAACTGGAGCCAATGGGAATCAGGGGCAAAACTCTCCGCTGTTTGGAGTCATACCCAGCACAAAGGATCATTGTGGTTGTTGGAAGTCAATCATCTCAGCCCCAGAACATTGCTGCAGGAGTTATTCAGGGTAGTGTCCTCAGCCTAACCATCTTCCGCTGCTTAATAAACGACCTTCCCTCCATCATAAGGTCAGAAGTGGAGATGTTCGCTGATGATTGTACAATGTTCAGCACCATTTGCAACCCTAGGAAAACTAAAGCATTTTGTGTCCAACTGCTGCAAGACCGGGACAATGCCCTGAAGGGGGCGCTCAACAGAAAATCTCTAAGAAAGCTTGTAAGACTAAAGGTCCTCCAGAAAACACAGAAACTGCAAATAACTGTCAGAAAAGCACCTGCAACCAACTCTCACCTAAGCTCCTGCCTACTCACATAACCACAGCTCAGATCAACTTTTATCCTGCCCTGGATTGAGTTTCACTTCAAAACAAAATGGCCACCTAGCCATGTGGCCCGTGCGCTGAACGCAAAATTGTACGGGCCATGTAATATTTCAATCAATTGCCTTTTTAATGGGCTTAATTGCCTGTTTAATTGTTGGCAGGCACACTTCCGACTCCCACGTGTGTCTGCTGACCTTAATATGGAGTGACAGCACGCTGACATTGGGACGCACGTCCGACGTTTTCTCGTGCGAGGTCACTTCGGCAGCGCACCCATTCCTGTATGAAAAAATCCTGACCATCAAGTAATTTAAGGGGTTCCATGCCTAACAGAATAAGGTGACAGCAAAAAAGAATATTCATCAGAACTGCTACTTCATTCTGCTCCTGTAAGGAACTGGTACCATCTTCATGAAAATATGTTTTGAACTCTTTTCATGTAGAGAGGGAGAATAACCAAAGCATGCCTTTCAAACATATTCACCACAAAATAACCTGTGAAATTAAAACAATGATGTATTTCACCACAATTTTGACATCACATATGCATGCATAAAGAAAAAAAGAGTTAGCAGAGAATTTTAATGAAGTTAGGCTTATCATGAAACATAAAATAGATCCATATACATCATGCCGCAATAATATGTTAGGTTGCCTTTGGCAAAAGGAAATTTTGTTTCGGTTAATAGTTAATTATCAACATAATGATTGAGATTCTCAACTAAAAATTGCCAGGTAATCAAAGTTCCACTACAGAAGCAATTTGTAGGTTTCATTTTTGGATAATATATGCATTTTACTCAAATGTATCTTTCCTGTTATCTAATTATAATTGTAGAATTAACAAAGCTTCCATCAGCAATTCTTTTGAATAAGGTACACTAATTATACTCATCTTTATTGAAAATAGCTCATAATCTAGTATTCTCTATTTTCATTTTTGATACCGTAGAAATTCCCAAGGGGTACGTTAATATATCTGCAACAGTGGAAAGGAAATAGATCTAATTTCTGTGAAACTTAGCATTGACATTTATTTTATCAGTTTTTGGTTAACGTTGCTGCAGTGAAACTATTCCTGCTGTTGGGTTATCTTTGTTACTTTAATATTACTGACACTATTTTCAGCATCGCAAGATTTACTGAATCAGTGGACCAGGAAGATGAGAATTCTGATGAATTGTCTACAGTTAAAACATCATTTCTTGTTTTAGGTAATGGAAGAGATGCCCTGTGTTTCCAGAAATCGCAACTTTATTTTTTAAAAATCACTTATTACCAGTAAGCCTTATCACGCAATGCTACAACTTTGGCTTGCTCCCACTATTCACCAAATGGTGTGTTCATTATCATTAAGGACAAGATTTTGAGAAATGGCTGGTTATTCCCATGATGGAGCGAGGTTAAGTAACCTCCTCAAGGTTACTATTTGTGTATGCTTTTATAAGCCCGCTTGTACAGAAACATTGCCAGAGGCCTGCAAATAGGTCACTCGCCCATCTTCTCAACCAGAGGATGAAGGCAAACATGGAAAAGTAAATATTGAAGATTTTTAAAAAACAAATCCTCTATGACTTTAATCAAGAACACAATTTATAACATTACCTGATGCTGCTTTCTGCCCCATAAAACATTAACCCTTCTAAAGTTTGGCGGGAAAAGGCTAATTGTGAAGGGTAGCTGATGAAATAAGGGGAAAACCATTATTTTAGGTGCGCATTGATACTCACAATTAGCTGGAATAAACATGCAGCAGTTGGGTCCCATGTGATCTACTGAGACTATCAATAAGGTTTGTGGATCATCTTTGGAAAGTAACTTGAGTTACCTTCAGCCACAATTTAACATAACTCAAATCTTGTGAGTTTGAAACTGGTCTGACACCAGCTAAAGAGGAGTCTTAATCATAAATTGGAACTAAAATCACAATCTAGTACATGTGTAATGGGAACTTAGGAATATAGGAATGGGAGTAGGTTATTCAACCCTCAAGCCTATTCCGCCATTCAATTAGATCATGGTTGATTTGAAATTTACCTGCTTTAATTCTACAACCCTTAATGCCCTTGTGAGCCAGTGACGACGCCATTAGCTGGGTCGTGGAACTGAATGGGTGACCGCTGCATCCACAAAGACATGATCTATGATGAGCTTGTTATTAGCACAATCTGGTCACGCACATCTGCGATACAAGGATGTCTGCAAGCGAAACTTCAAGTTGACCAAAATCAGAGTTGATGCATGGAAAGTCCTCACTGCTGACTACAGTGCCTGGAGACAAGTGAAGGGTGTGCAAAAAGCTGAGGGCAAAAGAAATGACCAGTTGGCAGAAAAGAGACCCCGCCAGAAGGAAAAAAGCATCAGTCAACCTCAGGCCAAAGCCATTCATCTGTGCGAGCTGTGGAAGGAACTGTCACTCACTAATTGACCTCTACAGCCACAACAAATGATGTTCAATACAGAAGTGATAGTCTGGGTGCAATCCATCATCTCTTGAGACAGATGGATGCCTAACTAACTTGTTAATAACCTAAACTAACAAAAATCTATCAATCCCAGTTTTGAAATGTTCAGTTGATCTAACCCCAACAGTTTTTTGAAGAAGAGTTCCAGACTTCAGCTACCCTTTTGTGTGAAAGTGCTTTTTAATTTCACCCCTGAATAGACTAGCTGTAATTTTAAGGTTATGCCCCTTATTCTGGACTCTCCTACCAAATCATTTCTCTCTACCTTCCCTATCAAATCCTTTAATCTGCAATTAGGTCACTCCTTAATCTTCTTTCGTCTGTTCAGCCTGTCTACATAATTTAACCGTTTTAGCCCAGTAGCATCCTGCTGAGGATAAGCTGGGAAAGGGGAGTTGGATGTATAAGTTCAGCCATAACTTTATTGCATAGCGGAGCAGACTTGAGGGGCCATATGGCCTGATCCTGCTGATGGTTCTTATGTTTATAAAATGACTTCATACTTTTTCACATTGAACTCCATCGGCCACAGTTTTGCCACTCACTTAGTATATTAATGCCCCTTTGCAACTTTCTGCCCCCATCTACAGTATTTACCGTGCCACCTAACTTAGTGCCATCAGCAAACTTAGATGTACAGCTCTCTATCTCTTCTGAATAAATTTAGTGAAATGCTTTGGCTCCCAGCACAAAATCCTGGGGAATACCACAAGTTACATTTTGCATACAAACCCATAATCACTAACCTCTGTCTCCCATCACCAAAGCAATGTCCTATCCAAGTCAGCAGTTTGACTCCAATTCTATGTACTCTCACTTAGAAGTTTTGATGTTGACTTGAGTATGCTGGGAGGAGCTCATCCAGGATCGCTGCACCTGACACAGCCAAATAAAAATATTGCAAGCGCATTCGAAAGCAAGCGCATATCAGAGGCAGACAGGAAATGTAAGGGGAGAAAATCCTGAGCCAGCTAGAAAATCATCCTAAACTCAGTCGGCTGCAGTATTCCGTCCTTATTTCAGCAGAACCGTCAAGGCCTAGATCAGCTTTAGCAGTTACCTATGTATCCACCCTACCAAACACCACAGATAATGAACATAGTCATCTTTGCCTTGAAGGATGAACAAGATCTATTTTTGTTAACAGTCTATTATGTGGAATCTTGTCAAATGCCTTCTGAAAGTCTATATAAATAATATCCATTAACTTTGTGTGAAGAGGTGCTTCCTGATATCAGCCCTGAATGGCCCATAGTTGTGGTTTTAAGATTATATCCCTTTATTCTGGACTTTTCCACCAGAGAAAATAGCTTCTCTCTACCTTCCCTTTTAAATCCTTTGACAATCTTAAGCACTTCAGTTAGATCACCACTTAATCTTCCTTACTCAAGGGAATACAAACCTAATGCATGCAACCTGTCCTCATAATTTAACTGCTTTACCCCTAGTGTTTTCATTCATCTACCATGTTAGTTACCATGTCAAAAATTTAACTAGGTTTAATGGATATGACTTATCTTTTACAAATCCATGCTGGCTATCACTGATCAGCCAATTTATCCAAATATTCAATCACTCTGTCCTTAATAACAGTTTCAAGCAACTTTTCCACAACTGACATTGGACTAATAGGCCTATAATTTCCTAGTTTATCTCTCTTAACTGTCTTCTATAGTGTAGTGGCATTGACAATTTTCCATTCCAAGGAAACAATTCCTGAACCAAGAGCATTTTGAAAGTTAATGGAACTCATATTCCTCTTTCTTATACAATCTGTAATTGTAGCACAGGTTTTCACCTCTGCCTCTTGTCATCTGGAACTAATGTCTGTACAGACGACACTGCTGCATTTTCATAAGTAAAGGAGTGTCATGTTCCTCCCCCTTCATGTTGAGCTGTCATTCTTCTCTTTTCAGCTCCATTAACAATATGTTTGTTGAACTGGACTGCTGGACAGTGTCAGTGATTGTATCAGCACACTGAATCTTTGAGATGTCAAATATTGAAATGCCAGTCTTAACCTACATTCATACTCACAATTTTCACTCAAGTTTGGTTTGGCCAATCAACCAGTCCAGTATTCTATTTTTGACTCTCAAATGATTTCAGTGGTGTCTGATGCATAATAAGCTTGGATATATATAAACCAACATTCTTCTCATATTCTGTTTACACAGTTCCAGACACTAGGACATGGGTTATTGGTTAAAGCGTTATTCATCATTGAAGGGAACATTAATGAAGAACAACTATTTTCTCAGATGTCTTGTTTTTTTAGATATACGCCTGGAAGATCCAATGGATTGTTTCTTGTTTGACTATTTACTTTGCTCTCATCAACAAATGACTTATCAGCAATAAGTTTATCTGAGGTGAGAGGACGACTGAAAGTAATTTCTTCACAAAGTAGAAGCATTTGTTAAAGCTTCCCAAATGGTGTTATGTGTAGGTTTTAAAATTGATACCAAAATGTTGAAACTGGGATATGTCTGGTACAAACATGTGCATACCAGAACAGTGGATAGCTGGTTTAAAGGCTAGTAACTCTTATGCCATTCAATTATGGACATTCTAAAGGCCTGCCACTTGATTATATTTCTCCAACACTGTGAAGAATGGCTGTGGCTAGGAATAGATAGACCATTTCATTTCTAATGTTTTTTTTTTTCTCTGTAGCCTAAAGAGACAGCTACATAATTCCAATATTGAAGAGTCCTAGTAGGTTAATTTTAACCCCATATGCCTGACAGAGACCTAGCAAGGGAGCAGTTAAAAATGAGGTGGTAGGTACCTGTTTATAACTTGTTAGTTGTAACATTTTGGTAAATTTCAGGCCTATGTTTATGTCAGAACAAAAAAGGCCTCTTTGAATCTATCTTGTTCTAGAGCTGCCAGCAGTATATCAACTTGATAGATTGAAGTCATGATTCCCAAGATACTAGCTGCAAATCGCTCTTGGAGTCTTTTATTGGCAACTGCATCTTGTTCTCTCAATCACAATGAAGGATCTCTAACTTATTGCCATGGTTCCTTCTGGAGGGAATAATTGTTTCCTGCTGGTCAGTTGTTGGCAGTATGGGTAGAGTAGGCGGATATGAATCTTTACAAAATTAGGATGTCAAAAGTCCATTATAGCATGTGCCAGTAATTTTGTCTATATTGATTTAGGCCATTAAACAATTCTGATTACTCCAGCTGAAAGCAACGTCAAACTCACCATGTACAGAATCCAATCATCTAACATTCATTCATTGATTAGATGGATTTAAGGATGTTGGCATTCTGCAATCACATGCCTCTAGATCCATGTATTCGATTTCCACAGAATTACATACTTAAGAAGAACCAAAGGAACCAGAAGAGCTAAAATAACCAGGTTCAACTCTTTTTTTCTAAATCAGAATTGAGGATTATACAATAAATTTTGATTAACCTCTCTCCTTCCAAACTCCTGCCTTTTTGTTTATTCCTTTATGGGATGTGGGCATTATGGCTAGGCCAGTATTTATTGCCTATCCCTAGTTGCCCTTGAGAAGGTGGTGGTGAGCTGCCTTCTTTGACCACTGCAGTCCACTATCTACAAGGTGTGTGGTGTATGTATACCCACAGTGCTGTTAGGCAGGGAATTCCAGGGTTTTGATTCAGCGACAGTGAAGGAATGGTGATATACTTCCAAGTCAGGATGGTGGGTGACTTGAACGGGAACTTCCAGGCGGTGGTGTTCCAATTTATCTGCTGCCCTTGTCCTACTTGACAAGATAGTGATATGTGTTTGGAATGTGCTGGCTAAGGAGCCTTGGTGAGTTCCTGCACTGCATCTTGTCGGTGGTACACACTGCTACCACTGTTCATCGGTGGTGGGGGAAGTGAATTTTTGTGGATGGAGTGCCAATTAAGTGGGCTGCTTTGCCCTGAATGGTGTCAAGCTTCTTGAGTGTTGTTGAGGCTGCACTCATCCAGGTGAATGGAGAGTATTCCATCACACTCCTGACTTGTGCCATGTAGATGGTGGACAGACTTTGGGAGTCAGGTGGGTGAGTTACTCACCGCAAGATTCCCAGTCTCTGACCCGTTCTTGTAGCCACGATATTTAAATGGCTAGTCCAGTTCAGTTTCTGGTCAATGGTAACCCCCAGGATGTTGACAGTGGGGGAATTCAGTGATGGTTAAATTCCTCTTGTTGGAGATGGTCATTGCCTGACACTTGTGTGGCGTGGATGTTGCTTGTCACTTGTCAGCCCAAGCCTGGATTTTGTCCAGGACATGGACTGCTTCAGTATCTGAGAAGTCATGAATGGTGCTGAACATTGCGCAATCATCAACAAACATCCCTATTTCTGACCTTATTATGGAAGGAAGGTCATTGATGAAGCAGCTGAAGATAGTTGGGCCGAGGACACTACTCGGAGGAACTTGTCAATTGATGTCCTGGAACTGAAATGATTGACCTCCAACAACCATAACTATCACCCTTTGGGCTAGGTATGACTCCTCTGTCACATAACATTTGTGGCCAAAAGATCTGCCCCCTAAATAGCCCCAAAGCCCTTAGCAACTTTAATTTTTTGAAGTGTGCTCAATGTTGTAACATAGCAGCTAATTTGCACACAGCAAGTCCCCATAAAGAACAATGATGATAAATAACAAATAACCTAGTTTTAGAGACAGTGATTGAGGGATAAATATTGTTGAACATCACTGATCTTCATCAAACAGTGCCATGACATCTATGGATTTCAATTTCACATCTTACTGAAAGTTAGTACCTCCAACAGTGCAGCCCTCAAAGTGTTAGCCTAAATTTTGCACTCCAGTCTCTGGTGTCGGATTTGGACCCACAAGTTTCTGATGCTGAGACATGATTCTACTAAACACTGAACCATAACTGACACCTCCCCCAAACTTCTGAGGGTATACTCTTGGTGATAGCTGCTAGTATACAAGATCAGTGCCCTATCTGCTTCCCCAGGGAAAAACTTTTATCATATAGTAAAACACTTGAATAAGGTTTAGAATCTCCCTGACCTACATGGTTCACTGTGCCATATAGTTCTGTGAGGAACCTGAGGCATCAATGCATGGCTTAACACCCCGTAGGATGATGATCACTGAGTATGTTGCAGCACTGTGCTGCTTTAGAGCATTATAATTACGTATCACTTAGGTACTGTTTCAAAAGGACGGAGGTTGAATCTGAATATACTCAAGTTAGGTGCTTAAGTTTTCCTACTGGTTGCTTAGATCAAAATATTTCAAATGAGAAAGTGTAACAATTTACTGAGAGAAAGGAAAATGAAAAATCCAACAGTCTTAAATCTGTTTTTCACTTCTGAATGTGTTGTGACAGAAGTGCTCCCTTCAACGTAGGAGCAAGTTGACTATATGTGTCTTTGACTTTCAAAGGCTACCACTTGTGCCAATTATGACAGGAGAAAAAGACAGACATGTTAGGTTTTAACATATTCGCAAGTTGAATACTATCCTACTAAGAGACTATATATGTTTAATAATTATGAGGATAAAAATAATTTTTAAAAATACATTGCCCGTGAAGTGATGTTATAGAACTCTGTTTGGACCCCTTAAGTATGGATCATGACCACCTGTACTTCTTTAAGAAATAATTTCCAAAACTACTTTAGCAATGGTAATTGGGAGAAACACTAGATGCCAGCAAATGTCACCCCCAATTCAGGAATGAGGAATGCAATAAGCTAGTAAAATATAGGACACCCTTATCTCATTTGCGACTAAATTTGTAATGGGAATTTTCACAATTTTGTGCGAGGATCTCTAAATCTGACAACCTAATTTTGTGTGTTAAATTAGCCCAATCAATGCCATTTATTGTTTCACATTAATTCTGACACCTCCAATGAAAATTCTAATGGTGTTATTCATACTACGATGATATGGTGGATCTAGGGATATCAAAATAATCTTTGTTATCACATTATGATGACAGTTGACAGGTCAATGGTAATTTGCAGGATAATTTGATATTTTGTGAGGTATCCTTGTTACAGTTGCCGCTCTGTGCTGTTTCTGACTACATTGACTTTTATAACCTTACTGTCAAAAGCAATAAAGGAGAGTGGGTAAAGCTGAATTTTAAAACAAATCTTATAAATGGAGCAATTATTGATGTCCGTTGCTTGATAGCCTCCACTGCAAATCTTTCTTAAAGAATGATTTAAAGTCCCTCTAATCACTTCTCTGATAGCTCAAGTGGAAAATGCAAAATGCACTGTGCAATAGGGCATTGAGTAACACAGAATTGTAAGGTGCAAATTTCATCTAGAGGCATTATGCTGGGGCAAACTGCACTACCAGCTACTTCCAGCGAAGCCTGTGCACTGTGCCCTCTTGAGAAGTGTTCCCATGCGGGCATCCCCAACATGCATCAGGAGCCTGTGAAGGAGCACTATCCTGACATCACACGGCCCAAGTGCCTGATGTGGTGTCAGGCTACCTAATTTAGATGATGCAGGTCCTGGCCAAGAATTTGCACGTCACTTTAAAAACAAGAAGTATGAGCTGCAAATGGGGCCTGTACTTACATTAATTAAAGCAACTGGCACCCAAAATGCAGGTAAGACAATTTTTAAGCGTGCCTATTACAAAGTACTATTGGGAGTACCCTGGAATGTTTCTGGAGATGTTCTAGTGAGTTATTGGATTTGCCAGAGTGTTGCTGCAGCCTCACAGGAAGGGCAGAGGATTAGGTGAACCGTGTACACAAAGGCCAGAATTTTAACAGACCTGTCAAAGCAAGGTAGATGGCAGTGTGTGTTTTATGTATGAGGACAGCTGTACTTCTTCAGTGCATACTCAGTAGAGCCTTTATTGAACTGACCTAAGATGTCTGCCTCCAGAGGCAGAGTGTCTCATGGCAGATTCACGTGACTATGACAAGTCTGTTAGTCAGCATGGCATTGCATTTCCAAAACCCAAATACTAGGGGCAGGAAATGTGGTTGGGGCATGCTCACAAGGAAGTCCAATGTCTTGGCGTCATTTGTGAATTTTATGAGCGGGGTTGAAAGATAGAAGGCACAATTGCCACGACAGCACAGAGGAACATCAGTTGAGATACTTTAGAAAGCAATCAACCTGAATTCAAAGACAATTAATTGGAATCTTACAGTACATTTTGCATTTTATGAGTCACGCACGGGATTCATGGGCCTTTAGAGTCCCTTGACCAGTTAGAGGTGTCAGGCAGGTGTGACACTTCAGCACTGCCTCTGCCAGACAGCTATACTGAAAGGCAACATGGGTGGGAAGGGGAGAGAGTGTTGAATGGCGGCTATTATCAGACAGTTGTAGAAGGTCTATGAAGATGCCATCACCAAAGGGTCAGGATCAGAGGGAGGGTTGTGTAAAATTGCCATCATAAAGGGGTGGGCGGCCTCTGACGGTGCTTGTAACAACAGGTGGGGATTGTTCTGCAAGGGGCACAGAAGGACAGTGGCACTTGGTCCAACAAGAGTAGCAAGGGGAAGGTTTTGGGGAGGTGGACTGTAAAAATAGCGCAAGAGAAGGAGAGAGACCACGCTGATGGGACTGAACCACTCAGTATCCATGGCTTCAGCTGAGGAGGAGGAAACGTTTAGCGGGAGGAAGGACCAGGCACTGTAGGGATCACAGCAGGAACTGCAAGACCAGTGAGAGGGCCAGCCTCCAGGTGGGCACATTGGAGAAAGGAGCAAAGAGGCATGCTTACAGCCTGCCATGTGAAGAAAGGCCTATCTGGGCGAGAGTCTACCATACTTGGCTCAACCATTCGCAGGAGTTGGAGCAGCGGTGTCAATGCAGACTCTCCAGGGTGGTCGTCACCAGTTAATGCGCCATTCTGCAGGATGAACTGAGACACATGGCATTTGGTGGACACCAAATGACATTGACCATGAAGATCACTGTGACACTCAACTCCTACGCCAATGTCTCTATTCAGGGATTCACATGTGTGGTGCCTTCCAGACTGCAGCCCTTCGCTGTATCAAGCAAGTGACCAGTGTCCCATTCAAGAAGACTGGCGACCATGCTACTGAACTGACCCGGATAATCAGACGGATAGGTCTATTGGCTTTGGGGCAATTGCTGGAATTCCCCAGGTGCAAGGTGTCTTTGACTGAACGTATGTAACCATTAATGGACTAGCCATGGCCTTTAACAACAGGAAGTGCTTCCACTCTATCAACCTCTAACTAATCTGTGACCCATCAAAAGTGGCTCCTTCATATGAACATACTAATTAGGAGCAGGAGTAGGCCACTTGGCTCCTCGAACCCGCCCCGCCATTTAATCAGATCGTGGCTGATCTGATTGTAACCTCAACTCCACATTCCCACCTACCCCCGATAACCATCAACCCTTGCTTACCAATAACCTATTTACCTCTGCCTTAGAAATATTCAGAATCTACTTTTCCAACAACTTTTGCGGAAGAGAGTGCCAAAGACTCAGTATCACAGTATCTTTACACTGCAGGAGGCCATTTGGCCCATCGAGTCTGCAAATTGATCTCTGAAAGAGCATCTCACCTAGCTCCACACCCCTGCCTTATCCCCCGTAACCATGCAATTCTCTCTTTTCAGATAGCAATCCAATTTCCTTTTGAATATCTCGATCGAACCTGCCTCCACCAACGTTTCAGGAAGTCTGTTCCAGACTCCAACCGCCCTCTGGGTAAAAAATTTTTTCCTCACATCACATTTACTCCTTTTGCCAATTATTTAGAGCCTGTGCCCTCTAGTTCTTGATGTTCTCTTGAGTAGGAACAGTTTCTCACTATTTACCTTGTCCATACCCCTCGGGGTCTTGAATACCTCTATCAAGTCTCTTCTCAGCCTTCTTTTCTCCAAAGAAAAGAGTCCCAATCTCTCCAATCTATCCTCATAGCTACAGTTCTTCATCCTGGGAATCATTCTTGTGAATCTCCTCTGTACTTTCTCCAAAGCCTTCCATCCTTCCTCAAGTATGTTGCCCAGAACTGAATGCAGTTCTCCAGATGAGGCCTAACTAGTAACTTATACAAATTCAACATGACCTCCTTATACTTGTACTCAGTGCCCCTATTAATAAAGCCTAAGATACCATGTTTTATTAACTGCTCTCTCAAAATGCCCTGCCATCTTCAATGACCTATATACGCGTACACCGAGGAACATCTGTTCCTTTTCTCACGACCCTCAGAGAAAAAAATTCTCATCTCTGGCTTAAGTAAGCAACTCCTTATTTTTAAACAGTGACCCCTAGTTCTAGATTCTAATACAAGAGGACACATCCTCTCCACATCCACTTTGTCAAGATCCCTCAGGATCTTATGTTTCAATCAAGTTGCCTCTCATTCTTTAAATTCTAGCGGATACAAGCCTAGCCTGTCTAACCTTTCCTCAGGTATTGGTCTAGTAAACCTTCACTGAACTGCTTCCAATGCATTTACATCCTTTGCTAAATAAGGAGACATATACTGTACACAATACTCCAGACATGGTTTCACCAATGCCTTATGGGCAGAATCGTCCCAGATTTGAACTAAGTGCAGTAATGGGCAGGAAAATGAAAGTTTTACCCGGTGCCATAATGGCATCTTTTCATGCCATAACCACCCCAATCCTGCCTCATTAATAATGCATGCCCAGGAAATGGGCCATTTCGGTGCTGGGCGGACACTCATTTGCCCGGCACACCATCATCTCGCCGCTTCATTACGCCGAGTACCATATTTAAAGTGCAGCCTCATGCACACCCTTCAGTGCTTCTAGCCAAAGACTTCTGCACAGAAGACATGGCTCTGAATGGCAAGAAGACTGCAGCCCCCCTGTTTATTGATGATCCCTTGAGTGCCTTTTGGATGCACTGGAGGCCTGCCATGATGTCCTCTACCCCTTCTCTGGCCACAGGAGGGGCAGCAACATCACTCATCCAGCATGGGAAGCAGTGTCAGCGGAAGTCAGTGCCAACGCCCTGCAAAAGAGGACAGCCAGCCAGTGCCGAGAAAGGATGAATGATCTCCTCTGTTTCACCAGGGTAAGTTACTATTCTCATCACACACACTCACAAACCCATCACACATCCACAGGGATCTCACTCACTGCCAGCTCAAGGGACATCACCATTCACTCTCACTCATACCTCATCTTGTCCATGGGGCCACTCACCACTCACACATGCTAGGCATACTTATCATCTGGCCTGGCAGGCATCCTGCTTACACTCTCGCCATCTCTATTCATGCAGGACAAGCTAACAGACAGCAAGGGGGAGAGGTCACAGACTGGTGGAGGAATGCCTGAAATGAAGATCCTGTCGGATTTTGAAAATTTTTAAAAATTCATTCATGGAATGTTGGCTTCACTGGCTGGGCCAGCATTTATCGCCCATCCCTAGTTGTCCTTGAGGAGGTGGTGGTGAGCTGCTTTCTTGAACCGTTGCAGTCCATTTGGTGTAGGTACACGCACAGTGCTGTTAGGAAGGATTTTGACCCAGCGTCAGTGAAGGAACGGCGATATAATTCCAAGTCAGGATGGTGAGTGACTTGAAGGGGAACTTCCAGGTGGTGGTGTTCACATCTATCTGCTGCCCTTATCTTTCTAGATGGTAGTGGTCATAGGTTTGGAAGGTGCTGTCGAAGGAGCCTTGGAGAATACTTGCAGTGCATCTTGTAGATGGTACACACTGCTGCTACTTTACGTCAGTGGTGGAGGGAGTGAATATTTGTGCATGTGGTGCCAATCAATTGGGCTGCTTTGTCCTGGATGGTGTCAATTTTCCTGAGTGTTGTGGGAGCTGCACCTATCCAGGCAAGTCGGAAGTATTCCATCAAACTCCTGACTTGTGCCTTGTGCCTTGTAAATGGTGGACAGGCTTTCGGGAGTCAGGAGGTGGGTTACTCGTCACACGATTCCCAGCCTCTGATCTGCTCTTGTAACCACAGTATTTATATGGCTAGTCCAGTTCAGATCCTGGTCAATGGTAACCCCCAGGATGTTGATAGTGGGGGATTAAGTGATGGTAACACCATTTAACATCAAGGGACAATGGTTAGATTCTCTCATTTTGGAGATGGTCATTGCCTGACACTTATGTGGCATGAATTTTACTTGCCACTTGTCAGCCCAAGCATGGATATTGTCTAGGTCTTGTTGCATTTGGACATGGACTTCAGTATCTGAGGAGTCGCATACGGTGCTGAACATCGTGCAATCATCAGCGAACATCCTTGCTTCTGACTTTATGACGGAAGGAAGGTTATTGATGAAGCAGCTGAAGATGATTGGGCTGAGGACACTACCCTGAGGAACTCCTGCGGTGATGTCCTGGAGCTGAGATGGCTGACATCGAACAACCACAGCCATCTTCCTTTGTGCTAGG
Source organism: Carcharodon carcharias (assembly GCF_017639515.1). Taxonomy (NCBI): domain Eukaryota; kingdom Metazoa; phylum Chordata; class Chondrichthyes; order Lamniformes; family Lamnidae; genus Carcharodon; species Carcharodon carcharias. Next base: position 29,471,644 of record NC_054474.1, read on the forward strand.
TATGATTCCAACCAGCCGAGAGTTTTCCCCTGATTCCCATTGACTCCAGTTTTGCTAGGGCTCTTGGATGTCACACTCTGTCAAATGCAGCCTTGATGTCAAGGCCAGTCACTCTCACCTCACTGTAATGATGTCAGGAACTGAGTTGACCTGGAAAAACTCAAACTGGGTGTCAGTGAACAGGTTATTGCTATGCAAGTGGTTGCTTGATAGCACTGTTGATGACCCCTTCCATTACTTTACCGATGATGGAGAGTAGACTGATGGGGCGGTAATTGGCCGGGTTGGATCTGTCCAGCCTTTTGTGTACAGGACATACTTGGGCAATTTTCCACATAGCCAGCTAAATGAAAGTCTTGTAGTTGTACAGGAGCAGCTTGGCTAGGGGCGTGAAAGTTCTGGAGCACAAGTCTTCAATATTATTGCTGGAATATTGCCAGGGCCTATAGCCTTTGCAGTATCCAGTCCCTTCAGCCGTTTCTTGATATCATGTGGAGTGAATCAAGTTGGCTGAAGACTGGCATCTATGATGCTGCAGACCTCCGGTGGAGGCCAAGGTGGATCATCCACTCGGCACTTCTGGCTGAAGATTGTAGCAAATGCTTCAGCCTTATCATTTGCACTAATGTGCTGGGCTCCTCCATCATTGAGGATGGGGATATTTGTGAAGCCTCCTCCTCCAGTGAGCTGTTTAATTGTCCACCACCATTCACGACTGATTGTGGCAGGTCTGCAGATCTTAGATCTGATCCGTTGGTTGTGGGATCACTTAGCCCTGTCTATCACTTGCTGCTTATGCTGTTTGCCTTGCAAGTAGTCCTGTGTTATAGCTTCACCAGGTTGACACCTCATTTTTTGGTATGCCTGGTGCTGCTCCTGGCACCCCTCCTGCACTCTTCATTGAAGGGTTGATCCCTTGGCTTGATGGTAATGGTAGAGTGGGGTATATGCCGGGCCATGAAGTTACAGATTGTGTTCGAGTACAATTCTGCTGCGGCTGATGGCCCACAGAGCCTCATGGATGCCCAGTTTTGAGTTGCTAGATCTGTTCGAAATCTATTCTATTTAGCATGGTGGTAGTGCCACACAACACGATGGAGGGTACCCTCAATGTGAAGGCAGGATTTCATCTCCACAATAACAATGTAGTGGTCACTCCTACCAATATTGTCATGGGCAGACGCATCTGCAGTATGCATGTTGGTGAGAATGAGGTCAAATATGTTTTTCCCTCTTGTTGGTTACCTCACCACCTGCCGTGGACCCAGTCTAGCAGTTATGTCATTTAGGACTCAGACAGCTCAGTCAGTAGTCATGCTGCGGAGCCACTCTTGGTGACGGACATTGAAGTCCCCCACTCAGATTACATCCTGTGCCCTTGCTACACTCAGTGCTTCTTCCAAGTGGTGTTCAACATGGAGGAGCACTGATTCATCAGCTGAGGGAGGGCAGTACGTGGTAATCAGCAGGAGGTTTCCTTGCCCATATTTGATCTGATTCAAAGGCATCCAGCTGGCTGGCGAGGATCTGGACTTTTCCTGTGCTAACGGTGAAGTCGGTGGTGCTCTACCAAGTGAGGGTCCAGCAGTGCAACATCTATCAGACAACAATGCTGTGAATGATGTGTCCTGTTTCACAGGCCACTATCATGAGTTAATTATCTCTCCTTGATTTTGCAGGCACATCTGGGAAACAGCCGACGGAGTCCATGATCCAGGACCTCTGGTCAAGCCAGGAAGAAACTTCTGAAAATGAATTTGAAGGCACCTTCATTGAAGACCCATCACAGTGCTTACCTGCATCCTCCACCAGTGCAGAGACACACACCTCAGCAGAACCTAGCTTTAGAGTAGCCTTGAGATCACAATCTGGTAAGCACATCGCACTGTCTGATCCACAGCAGCCAGCAGCAGGGACTTCCCAGGTTTCTGGCACTCAGAGGACTGCTGGAGGCCAGAGATCTGCTGAGTCCAAGTCAGATGATGAGTCTCTGGACTCAGTCATGTCACAGTTGCTGCAGCTGCAAAGGCAAACTCGGGAACATCAGGAAAGGATTCCGCTGCACTCCTCAGATTGCAAGGCATGATGGAGGTGTCCATCTGCCTTCAGGCTGAGGTGATAGCGCCAGCATGCCAATGCACTGAGGTCAACACTGGTAGGATGGCAGCTGCCATGGAGACCTTGGTCCTGGGACATTGGACTTGCACTTCAGTGCAGGCTGAACTCCATCACTGACGCCAAAGTTGGCCTCCAACAGTGTGTATGCAAGAGTGTACACACTGGACAGCTCTATTTCACTCCAGCTGCCCCTTCTCCTCAAGGAATCAGCCTGGGGCCCTCGGACATCCATAAGGAGTGGGATCAGAAGGTGGGAGTGTCCGGCTTATTCGAATCCTCTCTTCCAGCTCCACAAGCTGAGGAGGGAGCCATTGCCTTACAGCAGGGCACTGATAGCAGGCCGGGGCCCTCAAGGTCCTGGTCCTCCAGCAGATGCCCGCCAAGTTTATCACAGACAGTGTGTAACAGTCAACAGGCTGCCTCTGTCTTTGCTGTGGATGTTGGGGAGCACCAAGTCATAGTGACAAGGTTAGGAAGTTTGAGGAGATGTAGTTCCACAGCTTGAGCACGGGTGTTAATCACTTGTACATAATGTTCACTAATGTAAATAAACTCCTAAGAATGTCTCCCTGCCTATGGCTCCTTGTTCTGCTGAGCAGTGTTCATGTCACTCAGATGTGAAACCTTGGTTCCTGCAGAAGATAAAGGCAGGTGTCTCAGTCCAGGGCCTCTTCCCTGTGCTTTGTGCTGCCTTCCCTGGACACATTACTGATGCCTGCACCTGATGGTGATTGTCAATGCTGCCAGAACGTAGTGGGCAGGTGTCACTGAGTTCTCTCATTCTCTCTGTGTGCTCTCAGCACCTTTAAGTTGGGGCTGGCCCCCATCTCGTCAGCATCTGTGACTGGTGATGCTATGCACCTGAGGGGGTCAGGTGCTGAACGCTGACAAAAGATCAGGTGCATTTAAAGTTTCATGGCTGCTTCTCCATTATATCACCCCAGTCACAAAAGCTTAAGGAAGCCAGACAGGAGTCAAACATTCATAGAGGCTTTATGAACATCTGTGGAGTGTCCTCTCTGCATGTCATCATTATCCTCCTGAAATCAAGCAACTATTAGGGCCTCCACTGCATCTCTATGACAGGAGCCTTATCACAGAGGATATGTACGCTGCCATCAGCCAGACTGGAGTCAAGCATTCACAGATGCAATGTAAGGATCTATGGTGTCTCCTCACTGCATGTCGTCATCATCCTTGATAAATCTAATAGCTATGAGGGCCTCCCGAGTGTGCTTGCCTCGTCTGGCTAGTGCGATGGATTCATTGCCATCAATCTTGCCTTGGGGGATCTCCTCACCCTCATCCCCGTTGATGTCCTCCTTGGAAGAGGAGGTCTCCAGTTCCTCCATCTCCTCCTCAGCCAGCTCCTCTCCCCATTATAGCGCCAGGTTGTAGCAGGTGACGATGAAGCGTGACACCTTCTGTGGACTATATTGCAAGGCTCCACCAGACCAGGTACCAGAACCTCATTTTCAACATTCTGATGGTTTGCTTCACCAAGGTGTGAGTTGTAGCATGAGCCTCGTTATACCTACTGCAGCCTGAGGCCACCACATGGGTGTCATCAGCCATGTCCTCTGTGGGTAACTTTGTCCCTGATCAGTCAACCCTGCAGCCTCTGTGGAACCTGGAAGATGTCAGGAATCTGAGATCTGCTAAGGATGTAGGAGTCATGGATGCTCGCTGGGAATGGTGCACAGACCTGTAGAATGCTCTTGTGGTGATTGCAGACCAGCTGAACATTCAGCAAGTGGAAGCCCTTTGATGTAGTTGACTGCTTATTGTCATGGAGATCTATGAGTCATGTGAGTGCAGTCAATGGCACCCTGCACCTATGGAAAACCTGAGATCTGTGCAAATCCCAGCGCTCTTGCTTCCTGGCTTTCCTGATGCCAGGCAAAATGCACAAAGTTCTTTGCCTTCATGAAGGTGGTATCGGTGACCTCCAGGATACACTTGAGGAGGCTTGTGAGATTCCACACAGGTCACCTCTAGAGCCCTGGAAGAAGCCACTGGCATAAAAATTGAGCGCCATGGTCACTTTCACGGCCACTGGCAGTGGATGCCCTCCATATCCCCGTGGCACCAAATCCTGAAGCAGCTGGCAGATGTGACCAACCAGTTCCCTAGATATGCGCAGTCTTCAGCGCCACTGGGTCTCAGTCATCTGCGGGAATGAAAGGCAGCATCTATAGACCCTGGGTCTAGCTAGCTGCCAACCAGTGATGGCTCTCTGTGGCCCTTCAGCAGCGCATGTGGGAGTCCCAGCCACTCTTTCTTCCTGAGGGTGCTGTTCCCCCCTCCGTTCAGCCAGGCACCTCCGTCACTCTCTTCTCCTTCATCTCTGCTTTCTGTATGCCACAAGGCATACAGCTAGGTCACCAGGCTCCACACTTCTGATGTACTCCTCTTGAAGATGGTGTGTTGCCTCCCTGGTGCCAGGGTCAAGGGTGTCACTGAGCAACTGCAGAGCACCCTGGTTGGGAGGGGTGGGGGGGCTGGAGGTGCAGTGAACAGCCAGCAGTCGCAGTACACATTCATACGAGAGACATAAGCAGAAAAAGGGATAATAAGGTCCTGCAGTCAGAATTTAGGGAACTAGGTAGGAAATTATCAAGCAGGATCTCAAAAGTAGTAATCTCCAGATTACTCCCAGTACCACTCACAAGTGAGTATAAAAATAGGAAGCTAGAGAAAATGTGGCTGGAAAGGTGATGAAGGAGGGAAGGCTTTAGATTCTTGCGACATTGAGACTGGCTCTGGGGTAGATGGAACCTGTACAGGCCAGATGGGTTGCACCTAAATACAGCTGGGACTGAGTTCCTCACTCGTGCTATTGGGGATGATTTAAACTAACTTAGCAGGTGTGTGGGAACCAGGAAGAAATATCAGAGAGGAATACCAAAGTGCACAGATAGCACTCGAGTAGGAAATCATAAGTTATTACTCAGAACGACAAACAGTAAAAACTGGGAAATACGGATGCTGGTCTGAACTGTTTTATTTTCTGGGTAGGTGGTATCAGAGTAAGGGAGAAATTAATAAAATCTAAATCTGGGTTAATGTGCATGTATGTGAATACATGGAGTGTGGCTAGAACAGAGACATGGCTCTAAGAAAGGCAGGACTGGATGTTAATATTCCTGGATACAAGGTGTTCAGGAAAGATCGGAAAGGAAGAAAAGGGGGAGGAGTGATGATATTGATTAAGGAAAGCATTACAGTTCTCAAGAGAGAGAATTTCCAAGAGGTGTCCAGGACAGAGTCTATTTGGCTAGAGCGAAGGAACAAAATGATGCAATTACATTGCTTGGTGAGGTCTATTAGCCTCCAACTGGTGGAAAGGATGCAGAGGAACACATTTACAATGAAATTACAGACAAGTGGAAGAATTGTAGAGTATTTATAATGGGGACTTTAATTATCTGAATATAGACTGAGAAAATAGTATTATAAAGGCCAGAGAGGGGCACAAGTGCCTAGAACATGTTCAGGAAAATTTTCTAGGGCAGTATGTTTCCAGTCCAACAAGAGGGGAGATATTGTTGGACTTGGTTCTTGAGAATGAGATGGATCAAGTGGATCAAATATCAATTGGAGAACATTTAAGGGACAGTGATCATTGTATCATAGGATTTAGGTCGGCTATGGAAAGGACAGAGAACAATATAGCGTAAGAATAATTAACTGGGGGAAAGCCAATTTCTATGGGATAAGGATGGATCTGGGTTGAATAAATTGGAGTCAAAGATTGGCAGGAAAAACAGTACCTGAACAAAGAAGAGATAATTTGAGCAAAGTCAAGGTATATTCCCACGAAAAGAAAAGGTAGATGTTTTGTCTTGGGGTCAGGGTCTTGATGGAGTTTCTTTAGGGTTTTCCTGTTACCCTAAGAATTCTATCATAGATCATTTTAGTTTATTTTCAGATCTATATGCATCTCAGTACCCTACACGAGGTTGCACTTCTGCTTCTCACCAGATCTCAATCTCTTAGTCATGTGACATTGCATCACAGTTACATCAATATCAGGTGCTCCTGATGTTAACCCTTTACAGTCGGGTAAATAAGTTCAGAGCCCCAGGATGACAAAAAAGATATGCATTAAGATGGAGAAGAAAAATATGCTTATGACAGATGTCAGGTGGATAATAAAATGGAGAACCTGGCTGAATATAGAAGGTTAAGACCAGAAGTGAGAAAGCAAATAAGAGAAGCAAAGAGGGAGTATGAAGAGAGACTGGCTGCTAACAAATAAGTGAACCTCAATGTCTTCTATAGGCACATAAATAGTAAATAGGTGGTAAAAGGAGGATTAGGGTTACTTAGCATCCAAAAAGGGCATATATGCATGGAGGCAGAGGGCATAGCTGAGAATTTAAATACATTCTTTGCATTTGGTTTTACCAAGGAAGAAGGTGCTAACTAGGCCATGGTGAAAGAGGAAGTAATTATTGCACTAGAAGGATGTAAAATTGATAAGACATGAGGTATTAGATAGGCTGTCTATACTTAAAGTTGATAAGGTAACAGGACTGGATGAGATGCATCCAAGGATACTGAGGGCCGTGAGAGTAGCTGAAGAACTCTGAAGAAGAGTCACACAGACTCAAAATGGTAACTCTGTTTCTCTTTCCACAGAAGCTGCTAAAATTGCTGAGTTTTTCCAGCATTTTCTGTTTTTATTTCAGATTTCCAGCATCCGCACTATTTTGCTTTAATTTTATATGGAATACTTTCCTTATTAGATGAGGCATAGAATACAAGAGCAGGGAGGTTATGCTGGAACTATATAAAACATTAGTTAGGTTACAACTTGAGTACTGTGTGCAGATCTGGTCACTTCATTAGAGAAAGGATGTAATTGCACGAGACAGGGTACAGAGGAGATTTATGAGGATGTTGCCAGGACTGGAAAATTGTAGCCATCAGGAAAGATTGGATAGGCTGGGGTTGTTTTTTTTTAAATGTATTCTTTTATAGGGTGTGGGTCTCACTGGAAAGGCCAGCCTTTGTTTGCCCATCCCTAATTGCCCTTGAACCTGAGTGGCTTGCTAGGCCATTTCAGAGAGCAGTTAAGAGTCAACCACATTGCTGTGGGTCTGGAGTCACATGTAGACCCAGCATTTTCCTTCTTGAACCAGATGGGTTTTTACCACAATTGATGATAGCTTCATGGTCACCATTACTGAGACTAGCTTTATCAACTGAATTCAAATTCCACCAGCTGCTATGATGACATTTGAACCCATGTCCCCAGGGCATTCACCTGGGCCTCCAGATTACCAGTCCAGTGACATCACCACTATGCCACCATCAACATCTCCCCTTGGAACAGAGGAGGTGGAAGAGAGATTTGATTGAGGTAAACAAGATGGTGAGGGGTCTGGATAGGAAGGATGTGAAGGACCTATTTTCCTTAGTAGAGAAGTCAGTGACTGGGGGGTATAGATTTAAAGTGATTTGTAGAAGGGTTAGAGGGGAGATGAGGAAACCTTTTTCACTCAGAGGGTGATAGGAGTCTGGAACTCACTGCATGGAAGGGTAGTAGAGGCAGAAAACCTAAACTGATTTAAAAGGTGTCTGGATATGCACCTGAAGTCCTCTAACCTCCAGGGCTACAGACTAAGTGCTGAAAAATGGGATTAGGTTGGGTGGCTCATTTTTTGGCCAGCACAGACACAATGGGCAGAGTGGCCTCTCTCTGTGCTGTAAATATTTCAACATTTTCTAAAAATCTGAAAAGGAGCAATGTACAAGGATGTGGTGAGAGGGAACAGGAGTGGCAGTACATGAATTTCTTCCTAGGAGAGGCAGTGCAGACATGGTACGAATGGCCTTCGATTCTATAGTTCTATGGCCTATGGCCTATGAGGTATTCAAAATCATGAGCGGTCTAGACAGAGTAGATGGGGAGAATGAAAGCATCGAGAACAAGAAGGACCAGATTTAATGTAATTGACAAAAGAAGCAAAAGCGACCTAAGGGGAAATTTTTCAGCAGAGAGTGGTTAGGTCCGGAATGCACTGCCTGAGAATGTGGTGAGGCAGGTTCAATTAAAGCATTCAAAAGGCAATTAGACTTATCTGAAAAGCAAAAATGTGCGGGATTGCAGGGAAAAAGTGGAGGAATGGCACTCAGTGAATTTCTCATTTGGGAAGCTGGTGCTTCACAGCCAATTTCAAACTTTTCTAAAAGTGAGAGCTTAAAGAGGAACAAGAAAGTTACTTTTCATATTTCATTTAAGGTTGACTAATTACATGGTGAAAAATGCACACATGAAAAGATTATTTTTAGTTTACAAAGTGTAATTTTGAAATGTAGGGTCACTGAAAGAATGACTGAATGCTGGGGGTCGCACAGGCCTGGGGTGATTACAGATCAAGGGAGGCACATGTTACATCAGTGGTGCAAAGATGTAAGGTGTTAAAAGTTAAATAATGAAAGCTTCATTCACTATTTCTTGAGGAGATGGTCTGTCTGTGAGGGTTTATATTATCCATGTAATTTCCCCAGAACAACAAACAGTTTGAAAGGACCTGGTAAACAAAGGAATTGTTTAAAGTATCTATATATTCTTCATTCCAAAGAACCGATTTAAAGTTAAACATAATTAGTTTGCTTTTCTATCTGAGAACAGGCCATGTATGTTATGTTGCCATGGAGAGTGGCTGTTGGGGGTTAGGAAGTTTTTTTTTGTTTGGTATGCTTCAGCTGTTGGTCAGTCTGTGTCCGTAGCGGCTTGGTGAGGATAGAGAGAGAATCGTCCCACAGCCAAGGATAAGGAGCAGAGGACTTATCAGGAAACAAGGGTGTTTTTGATTTGGAGTCACTATTCAAGGATGTGAGTAAGGCTTATGCTGAGGCTGAGGAAATGCAAATTTGTGAGGTGTTGAAGTAGGGCTAGAGGATTCACCTATACTGCTGCTAATAAGAGAATCCCCCAAAAACATCCTCACCTCAGAAGATAACTATGAAACTAAGGAGAATTGGAGTGAATGCATGGGAACGGTGACACCCCACAACTTAGTTCCAGCAAAATTGAAAAACAACAAATCTATTCTATATTGATACGTAAAGAAAATGAGTTCTCGGTTGAAATTAAAAGCAGAACTGGAAGAGTTCTGTTTGGAATTTTGGTTTAAAGGATAAGTGCTTATGTGATATAATATCAAGTTAACTTTTTGTCAGTAAAACGTTTTGTCTTTGATATGTAAAATCATGTTACTTGGTCTTTTCAGTTAATAACTGGGAATTTAAATTTCTTTTAAAAGTTACCGGTCTCCTACCACGACCGTAACAACATCCACAGCAGGTAAGACATAGTCAGTTGTTGCTAACCTAGGCTCCCTTTGCTGTTATAATGAACCTCAGCTAAACCTCAGAACAATCTTCTGTCAGCCTGAACACTTTAATGTGGTCCTCTATGGAGTTCATAGTGCTTGGGAGCACTTTGAACTCAGGAATTTTTGAATATCTAGCTTTTCAAAGCTAAACAAATGCATATTTATCCATTCAATGAAAGGCATAAAATTCAAGAACTGCGCAACAAATAAATATTTTTAAAAATGACCTGCTGTTTGTTTGATCTGATATTGGGCAAAATCTGATGTCCCAATTCACTTGGAAAATCTCTTGTAAAAGTGAAATAGAAAACCCCTTATGGTTAAAAAAAATGTGCACTAAACTTCTATTATTGAACTCAGAATTTTGGACAGGTTTTGACTGTGTAATATTCATGTTTCTATTTTTAAAGTTTGTTTCCTCTTTGTGCAGCAAAGAATGAAGTGCCATAAAAACAATTAAATTGTTCTGGCATTATGTGGAACAGGAAAGAAATGTGACAAAAACTGTCACCAGTTGAGATTAGCAACACCAACTAAAGTGCCACTTTGCAACTAGTTCCCTGCCTTATAAATTGCTGGGATACGAGATATACTTATCCTGGCTGTTCTGTCTCACACACTCTATAATATCTCTGATTATACAAAATAGGAGTGGTAAAATTAAACAATTCACTCTAATACTTACAAGAGCCAGGCAAAAAAGCGCAAGGGTCAAGTGAGAAGTCCACTCAATCCATTGATGCTCCACACTTTCTCCAATGCAGTAGTTCTACACTGAGGCCACCGCATGGGCAAGAAACTAGAATCAGGGAGATAAGCTTCAGAGCCAGACTGGGCCAGATCCAGGTCTCAAACCACTCCAGATTAAGGCTAGCAAAAAAAACGGAAGCAGCTAGGCTGACTGTTGGACATTGTTTGAAATTATAGTTTAGCCACTGGTATCTACTTGGATTCCACTACTTAAAACATCAACATTTAAAGCAGACAGTCCCTTATATCAGCAAAAAATACAACTATCACTTATTTGCATTAATTTCAGTTTTAAAATCGACAGCTCTAGCATCCTAACTGCCCACTTGTTTTGGGCAGAAATAGCTGTGCTTACTCACTAGTTCATATAATTATAAATAGTATGTGGTAACTTGAGAAACAAATCCCAGTGTGTCTCCCAAGCTTATTAAAGCCAAGAGGCTCTAATCTAGTTGGTGTAATAAAACAGTAGCTCAAAGCTGCATTTTAAGATCCAATAAGCTGTGAAACTTAAATTGATTTCTTTTAATGTAATAAAGCAGGCAGTCCGTCTGTGTTTCCCTAATGTGAAAAACATATCATCATGGGAATAGCATTCTGTCCATTTGTTTAAGGATGGACTACTAAAGGCAATTAATGGTGTGATGCCCATCCTGTACGCAGATGGCAATCAGCTCCCAAAAAATCAGCATGAGATTCTCTCTTGTTGGGCAGAGCACTTCAGCAATCTCCTAAACCAACAATCCATAATGCGCCGTGATACCATTGAATCACTTCCACAGCATCACACTCTGGAAGAGCTTGCTCTCGATCCTTCTCAAGAAAGCTATATAGCAGCTTTCTATGTGCAAGCTGTCGGGAGCTGATGGAGTCCCATCTGATGTGTTCAAGTCCGGAGGCACTCACATGGTTAGGAAACTGATTATTTTCTTCTGCCTAATCTGGAACAAAAGCACTGTGTCCCAGGACTACAAGGATACCCCCGCAACTCCTCTTCAAATAGAAAGGGAGCAAGTCCACCTATGACAATCATTGTGGAATATCACTTCTTTCAACAGCAGGAAAAAATCTTGCAAGGGTTATTCTTATTTGGCTTGTCACATCATTGGCTCTGTGTAACCGGAATCACAGTGCAGCGGTGCAGGGCAGGGAATGGTAGACATGATCTTTGCAGCATGTCAAATTCACGATAAGTTTCACAAACACAATCAGGACCGCTATATGGGTTGATCTGACTAAGGCTGTTGACACAGTAAACTGGGAAAGCCTTTGGAAGGTTCTGTACAAATATGGCTGCCCTCAAAAGATGATCAGTGTCATTCACACATTTAAGGATGGCATGATGGCCAGCGTGATGTGAAGTGTTAAGTCATCGATTGCCAATGGCACGAGGAAAAGCTGTGCATTGGCTCCAGCTCTGTTTGCCATATACTTCCACGCCCTCAAAGACCTTGACACTGAAGTGCACACTCATTTCAGCTAACCTCTTCAACTTGCAAAGGCTCAAGGTTATTGAACAGCTACTGAGCGAAATCTTGCTTGCAGACAACTGCACTCTCATAGCACTTACTCCAGAGGATATTCAGCTGTTTTTTAAGATCTATCCATTCATGGGATTTGGGCATCGCTGGCTAGGCCACCATTTCTCAATGGGGAAAGGTCGCTGTCTAAGACCTTTCTGCCATAGTGCACCAAGAGGCTGGGAATTGTTTAGAGCCCCTTGGGCTGTACAGCTCAAAATTAATGTATGCATTGAATACTAATTGTATTATAATTGTATTGAAGCACCTCAGAGTGCAACATTGTGATTTTGAAATGTTTTGTAATGCTCTTCCAGATATTTTATGAATAAAGTATATTTTTAAAATTAAAAAAAAGTTTTAAAAAAAATAAATAAATAAATTTATTACCCACATCTAATTGCCCTTGTTCAGAGGGCATTTAAGAGGCAACCACATTGCTGTGGTCATGGAGTCATATGTAGGCCAGACCAGGTAATAACAGCAGATTTCCTTCTATAATGGACGTTAATAAACTAGATGGATTTTTACAACAATGGAAAGGGTTTCATGATTATCATTAGACTTTTAATTCCTGTTTTTCTTATTGAATTCAAATTCGTGTCCCCAGAGCATTACCCTGGGTCTCTGGATTACTAGTCCAGTGACAATACCACTACTCCATCACCTCCCCTAACGCTGATCACTTTGCCCTAGCCTCAGAACACTTTAACCTGACAATAAGTCTGCAGAACTCAGAGATCTTTTATCAGCCTGCACTTAACCATGTATTCCAAGACCCCACAGTCACTATCAACAGCACATCCAACCATTCACAACGGAGGTTTTGCTATCTTTTATCTCCTCCAATAACACTACACTGGATGATTAAATGACAAAGACAAGCTCAATGTTTTGCAGGCTCACTCACAGACTTTGGAAAGAGTATGGAGTTTATCTCAGGACAAAGATCCAATTCTCCCAGGCAGTGGTTCTTATATCACTTCTTTATGGGTGCGAAGTTTAGACAACTTACTAGCCTCACATAAAGCAACTAGAAGTGTTCCATCTTCACTGTCTCTTTGCAAATCAATACTTGGCCTAATATTACACATGAGAAGACATCAACCTAGACTGCAAACCTTTCTTTCTTGCTGAACACTCATCTGTCAAAGCAACAGAGAATCCATCATTTGTAATGTAAAAGCATACTTTGATAATCTTTATAAAAATATGATGTTAGGATAGAGGGCATAAGGTGTTTCAAGCAAAGGTATTAAGGTTCATGAAAGTAAGGTGGATAGATAGAGTTGAAACACAAATCAACTGTGATCTAGTTGAATGGCAGAACAGACTTGAGGTGCTGACTGAATGGCCTACTCCTGTTCCTATGTTCTCCCTCTGCTTTTGGGCGCAGATTGCAAGTGAGGAGTAAACCTGCACCAGGGGGACATTAGGTCAAAGCAATTATCTGAACCTGGAATTACAGGCAGATTCAGATGAAGCCAGGTGGAGGACAGGTAAAATTAATCCCAATATTATGCACTAGTAGGTGTTAAATCACCACTGGAAGAACAAAAAAACAGGCTAGGATTTATTTTATGCACGGGGTGGTTAGAACTTGGAATGTCCTCCAAAAACAGGAGTGACAAAAGAATCCATATAACCTTTTAAAAGGGATGTAGACAAACATAGGATAAAGTAAAGTTAATGGGGAAAGTGTAGGGGAATGGAGGCCTTTGTAGACTTCTCACCCAAAAGGCTGATGATGGAGCACTTCCTCAGCATTGCGTTTAAAATCTCAGATAATTCTCAAGCTTCAGCCCAAATAATTAAAAATAAGGAATTTAGTCAGCAGGGTTACATGAATTTTTAACAATGTAATAAGTTTTAATGGTGAAAAGACAATCATGTTTTCAGCCAACCTGAGGTTCTTTGTTATGGCTCATTTAGTTCATTACTGGTGTTATAAAAAAAAGTTAGAGTAGCATCCAGGAAAGTTAGAGTAACATCAAGAGTCAAAAGTAAAGGAAGGAGCACAAGTTTCACCAAATTAATCACTTTAAACATGTTTGCATGGATTATCAATATTAAGGCTTCAGGGACTATCCATGGTTTTACTTAAGAAATTTGTTTGTGGAAGTGAAAAGGTTGATGATGTTGATAAATGGATTGGCAGTGTTGCTCAGTCTAGGGTTGTCAGGGAACTGAATTAACAAGCACAGTTGAAGTTACAAGATTATTCATGATCATTATCCTATGTTGCCCTTGGCTAATGTCAGTTTAGCTGCCTTAAAGGTTAGACCCAGAAATTCTTCCAAGCCAAGTGTCCAATGATGTAATTGGTGCTTTTTTAACAAGTCAGAACCAAAGAGAGCAGAAAAGACAGTGAACCAGGTTTTAGAAACAAATTAGGCCATTTTTAGGAACTAACTGAGGTTTTTTATTAAAATTATTGAAAAGCCCAGATGAACAATGTCACCAAGATTAAGAACAGCTGAAAAGATAATGGAGTTGTATGCAGCTTTGGGCTTCTAAATTCCGGGGCTGAGTTTTATGCTGAGGTGGTTGTTCTGTCCCCTCATGTAAAAGTCAGGGGCGAGCCCTCCTCTGCATAGCCAGCTCACCCTGCAGCCATTAAATAGCTGATGGCCCTTTAATTGGCTTGGGACAGGATGTCTGCCCCTCACCAAGAGGACGTTTCATCTCAGAGAGCTACTGGCCAATCCGAGGTCTGGCGGATCTCATGTCGCAGCAGTCCCACCAGGAGTGGTGGTCACTGCTGTGACTGCAGCAAGGCCGTGAGGAAGGCTTTGGAACCAGGATTTAAGGCAAGGCTGAGGTCTCACTGGGGCTATTCCAGCAGGCCCCAGTGGAGGTACTGAGGGACATGGTTGTAAAGGCGGGGGGAACTCTAGGGCGTGCAATTTTCACCTTGGTGGGGGCATCTCCATTGGGAATGTAGTGCCAATCAAGGAGATGCCCCCCACAGCCCAGCTCCAACACTCGTCAGGTTTTACATGGTGGCCTGGCGTCCAAGTGTTGGCCCCTGCTGCCACACATAATATCCTAGCAGCACCGTGAGAAAGCCTTTAAGTGGCCGTTAATTGGCCTGTTAAGGGCCTCAATTGACCCATGGGTGAGAGGGCCATCCAATGCCTCCTCCACCGCTGGTAAAATTTCTGTCGGGCAGGGGCAGTTAGGTGCCAGGAGTTTGCAGAAGGAATGAAAGGTTGAGAAGGAGGCAAGAAGTTCTAGTTTGGAAATATGGAAAATAATGTGTTAGAATAGAACTCAATGTAAAGGGTCTGATTTTAACACAGTAAAAGAGAAGGAAAATTATTGCAGACTTATCTGTGCATTTTACAAATGGTCAGTGAATGTAATACAACTTGGAGTTTTAAAATATTTCTTCACAGGATGTGGGCATTGCTGGCGAGGCCAGCATTTATTGCCCATCCCTAATTGCCCTTGAGAAGGTGGTGGTGAGCTGCTTTCTTGAACCGCTGCTGTTCAGCTGGTGTAGGTACATCCACAGTGTTGTTAGGGAGGGAGTTCCAGGATTTTGACCCAGCGACAATAAAGGAATGGCGATATATTTCCAAGTCAGGATGGTTTGTAGCTTGGAGGGAAGCTTGCAGGTGGTGGTGTTCCCATGACTTTGCTGCCCTTGTCCATGCAGATGGTAGAGTTCACAGGTCTGGAAGGTGCTGTTGAAAGGGTCTTAGTGAGTTGCTGCAGTGCATCTTGTGGATGGCACACACTGCTGCCACTGTTCATCAGTGGTGGAGGGAGTGAATGTTTATTGTGGTGGATGGGGTGCCAATCAAGTGGGTTACTTTGTCCTGAATGTGTCGATCTTCTTGAGCGTTGTTGGAGCTGCAGTCATCCAGGCAAATGGAAAGTATTTCATCACACTCCTGACTTGTGGCTTGTAGTTGGTGGACAGGCTCTGGGGAATCAGGAGGTGAGTTATCTCTGCAGAATTCCCAGCCTCTCACCTACTCTTGTAGCCACAGTATTAATATGACTAGTCCAGTTCAGTTTCTGGTCAATTGTAACCCCCAGGGTGTTGATAATGGAGTTTCAGTATTGTAATGCCATTGAATGTCAGAGAGATGGTTAAATTCTCTCTTGCTGGAGATGGTCATTGTCTGGCACTTGTGTGGTATGAAAGTTACTTACTACTTATCAGCCAAAACCTGAATATTGCTCATACAATATTTGTTAAAACTCTCCATCAGAAGCTTCTAAATTGTATAAAAGATCATAGAATTAATAGAGCATTGGTCATGAAACAGAAAGTGCTGGAAGTACTCAGCAGGCCTGGCTGCATCTGTTGAGAGTATTGATCAACTGGATTAAGCATTGAGATAAAAACAAAAAAACTGCGGATGCTGGAAATCCAAAACAAAAACAGAATTACCTGGAAAAACTCAGCAGGTCTGGCAGCATCGGCGGAGAAGAAAAGAGTTGACATTTCAGGTCATGAGGACTCGAAACGTCAACTCTTTTCTTCTCCGCCGAGGCTGCCAGACCTGCTGAGTTTTTCCAGGTAATTCTGTTTTTGTTTTGGATTAAGCATTGGCTTGCCAAAATAGAGCTAGAAAATGATGATGGTTGATGCAGGAATGAACAGAGTTCTGTAGCAGTCCATTGCATGTTCCTTACTCTTTATCCTGCACTTTACGATGCTCATTAACAATACAGTAGAGGTTTATTCAGTAATATTATGAAGCTTAAACTGGGGAGAATGGCCTAAGGGACAAAACTTCAATTTAATGTGAGAAATGTAAAGCAAAGCGTCTTTGTAAAGGCAAGATGTAGTGTACACATAATGATGCATGACATTTGGGAAATTGGAATGGGCAAAAGTCAATCACTCATCGTTCAGTGAATATGAGTCTGCTGGCAACAATACAGTTCAAGCCCCGCAATGGCAAACAATTAGAAGTTGAAACTGATTATTTTTACTTTCTATAATACAGTAGTAAGGAGATAGCTATACCATTCTGGGCATTCTTCAGCATTTAATCACCAAAATAAGATTTATATGTTGGACAGAGTCCAGAAAACAGGTACAAGGAAGATAGATTAAGAAGAAAGAGTGATACAATTGTAACAAGTGTAGGAGGAACTATGATCCAGGTTTCCAAAATGCTGAAAGCATGGCTATTTTCATTATAAGTATGTTATTTAATTTAATTTTTGATCAGAGAATGAAAGGACATAACTATAAAATTAACAAGGCTTAAGAAATACAGGAGGCTAGCAGATAGCCTAGAAAATGATTTGCATTGCCATCCGATATTGGACCTTGGGTCCCATATACACCAGAGCATCCTCAGGCAGATCACTGGTGAAGGTGGCTTCATGTCTTTGGCCAGCAATGGCTCTCAGATAGATCTTAGGAGAGAGTGGGAAGTGAGCAGAAGGGACTCGAGTGACTGGGAGTAGCAAAGCAGTGACCAAGAAAAGGACAGCAACCAATAGTGGGGGACAGCAACAAATGGGAGTGCAGGAGGCAGTGATCAGGAGAGGAGGGCAGGCAGCAATTGACAGGAGGGTGCGCAGTAACTGGCAGTGGCTGGTGATTTTAATGTGGAGCTGGGAGAATCATTCTGCATCTCCCAACTCAACATTCAGACGAGTATTTTTTTAAGTCAGGTATTTGGTGGCAGCCTGCATCAGTCCTTTTAAGGTCCGCTGGTTAGGCCACATGTAGACCTAGTTTTCCTAAATGCAGCCAGTTCAGGGCAGCCCAGTTTTATAAAGTTGGTTACAATCAGACATTAGGTTCTTTATTTATATGTACATTTCGCTGAACTATCCACCATTACCTTTTAAAACCACTGTGTGCTATGGTGAATTGCAATCCTGCTCCAGAAACTCAATTTTCCTACATAATTTGGCAAGTCCATTGCTGCTTAATACATTAAAGATCCATGATGGCCCACGTATTGTGCTCCATACACACCATAAGGATTTTCTGCAGCCATCCTTCTGTGTTAACTTAAAATTCTAGATCTTCCCTTAACTCTTGCAAGAAACAAATTTCACTAACTCACTTCTCACATGAATAGTTATGGATTAAAATATTCTGGAGAACTACATCTTACTTAATGTTGAGCTTGCTCTAAGAGATCATCAATATATGTATTATGGATTAAAATATCCTGGAGAACTACATCTTACTAAATGTTGAGCTTGCTCTAAGAGATCATCAATATATGTATGGTCGTCACCATGAAATCAAATAGTGAATTCAGAAAAAAACCTCTTTACCCTGACAGTGGTGATAATATGGAATTCGCTACCATAACAAATAGTTGAGGCAAATAGTGTGTTAATGGTACGTTAATTATACTGTTAATATACACAGTTGAAGGACATTGTTTAATTAAGTACTTGGAGCACTTATAAAGGGAGACTGCTGGGGCACTGGGTTTGTAGCTAGGAAACAGGCATATATATATATAATGCTCCATTCTGTGAATAAATCTATTAGCAAGAACAGTATTAGTGCCTAGTTTCATACTTCACTTACTGGCTTGGGATAGGAATAACATAGTGTAAGGATAACACTGCATTTAAGGGGAAGCTAGATAAGCATATGATGAAGAAGGGAGTAGAGTGTTACCATGATGGAGTTCAATGAGGAAGGTTGGGAGAAAGCTCCAGTGCAGCATTAAAGCTGACACTGGTTGGGCAGAATGGCTTGTTTTTGTACTATATGTTTTGCATAATTTACACAAGGATGAACTCCTGCTGAAGGTAAACTTCACGCTCCTTTCACATCCTACTGACAGCTAGCAGCTCAGGATTGATTCTTTTTTCAAGAGCTGTGGTGTATTTTTTCACAGATAACATTGTTAATTGTATAAATTAAGGTCAAGTGTCTACAGGTGGGGGGATCTCAATGGATAAGTGCATATATTAGGAGGCAGTTATTGACACTGGTGGTGGGTTGTAGAGTTATGAGCAATACATTTGTAATATTTCACGTCATTAATAAATCCAAAACTGCTTAAAGATTGACTTCTGGCCTCCTCCTTCACCAACTGGCTGCGAGACGTTTAACGGACATTGTGTTATTGGCACCTGGGTATCTGATGGCTCAAGTCAATATCTTGACAATGGGTAATGGTGATATATATTGATGGATTCCCCTAAATAAAGACTTGTGGATATGCATAGCTCAAGAGGGGACTCAGACGTGTTTGCAATGCTAAATTGAGCCCCATAATGGTCATTTCTAAGGAATTACGTGGTCTCCTAAGGCCCTGAAATGACATGGAGTAAGTATGCGCATACTTCTGACCAAAGTCCATGACGAACCATATTGAGCAAGGACAAGCAAGAGACATCTTTTACCCATGAAGCAGGCATTAGACCATTACTATGTGCAAATAAGGGGAAAATACCTGTTTTGGGTCACTCCTGTAATGCTAAATTGCACAGAAACCACCAGCACCAGCACAAAACCAACCATAAGCATCGCCTAAATAAAAAAATGCTTAGTACTCAGCACAATCACTTACCATAATCGGGTTCAAGCAGCCAAACTGCTGCTGCTGTAGTCTTACATCTCCAATCATGGAACTATCATGTAATATGCTATACATAGAGGTAGGAGTTTTGTGACAGTGCACTCGTGTTCTCTGGTGACTTCTACTGCTTACCATGTCTGTACTAGTTGTTCCTGTCTACTTAGTAAAGGCTAAACTCTTGTCAATGTTAAAGACTAACTAGTGATTATTGTTCATTCAGGTGAGATAGATGGGTTCTCTTTGGAGCAAAGTTGACTGCGACAGTGACATATTTTGTGATGGGTTTTGGAATGGAATCATCCCTCATTGTTTCTATTGGCAATCTGATACCTGAGCCAGTTTCTTAGCTAGTTTGGTTAGAGAGGGAGATTTGTGACTGAGGTTCTTTTCACTCAACTCCAGATAATGTGTAAACTATTAGGGTGCCCCTGGCTAGACAAACCCCTGAGGCGTACAGATAGGTTAAGCACGTAGAATGTGTGCTTTTAGCTGACTGAACTCCAACAGTATCCCTGAACATACTTCTAGGTCCTTTAGCCTTGGCTGTTGTGAACTGCATTAGGTTTCCAGTATTGGGTAAGTAGGGTGAGTCCTTAGTGAAGACAGTATGCATTCCATGTTCAGTGAACAGAATTTCTACCTTTATGGATTTCTCAACAGCTTGGTTCAGAAACTCTTAAGCATAGCGATGTGTTTCTGCATTTGACAAGCCAAAAATACCCGGAAGGCTTAATAGAGAACATGTAGCACTGAGCTTTGTTACCTAAGATGGACCTGTGATTCACCGTTAAATAAAATATTTTTACTGTGAAAGACTTTGCAGAAGACTTCCTCTGGATGCTATTTGTATCAAAATGTAAATTATGCACATGATGAGTGCATTTCTAATTTAACTACACACACATGAGATTTTTGTTCTGTATCACATGTGTATTTGCGATTTGTTAGAAGTTTAATATTTTTTATCTCCACATGGCTGCTGAGGTCTGCCCATAGTAGATATTGGGTATGTGGTTATGGAGGTGGCATGTGGGTGTGAGGTGGTATTCAGGAGCCATGGAGTGTGTGTAGGAGGTTGAGGGGTGAGGGCTGGATGGCCTAATAATTTCTAAAACAACTGGGACAAAATCGCCAGAGAAGCAAAGCAGGCCTACTAACCAGTCTGCTTTGGCACTTGCCTGACCTCCAGCCATCTGCAATCTGCTTCTGGGGTTGGTGGGCGTGAATCTATCCCATCCCCACCTTCCTTTAATGAAAATTGGATGTAACGAGGTTGTTTAAACTGAGCTGGGTCTACTGAGTTGGAAAATTTTCCTATTTCAACTATCT
Organism: Carcharodon carcharias; assembly: GCF_017639515.1. Taxonomy (NCBI): domain Eukaryota; kingdom Metazoa; phylum Chordata; class Chondrichthyes; order Lamniformes; family Lamnidae; genus Carcharodon; species Carcharodon carcharias. The sequence continues at coordinate 29,492,239 of NC_054474.1, forward strand.
GTCTCAGTAGCGAACATCTGGCCCATGTGCAAGTTCCATACTTTCCCTTGGGCCCCAACTGTTTCCATTGATTTACGCTTGATAAACCTGCATTTTATATTCCAGTGTATGCTCAAGAGATTGCCAGGAACATTAGGCACAAATTTACAGAGGCAAACGGGAGGGACATGAATGGGTCTAATTTCAGTTGTAATCTCCCAATAACATCCAGAAAAGCAATTCTAACCCTTATTTTCACTATTGCTTTGCTGCTTAAAAAGTTAGATGCAATTTTTTTGTGTCTCTGCCAGAGAACATATAGTTCCCCACTGCAAACTGACTCTGGCAATTAACACAAGCATTTCTGTGTTCTTTATGCAAAGGGACAATGGTCTGAAGATGGGCTTCAAACCAGTTAATCTCTGTAAACATAATCGGGCTAACAGACATCCAAAAAACTTGAATTGCATTGGGATTCAAATTTGTTCGATTCTTGGGTTGAACGAAAGGACATGCAACAGTGTTTTAAATTAATTGCATTGATTGGTCTATTCAACAGTGATCTACCAGAGTGCAAGGAAAAAGATACATTGTCCTTTTTCATATAATGAAGATTGCAAAGAGAACCCCTTTAAAAATTAAACTCATGCATAGAATGTAATTAGCTTCCAAATGGATAATGTTCTTTTTCCGCTAAATATTTTCTTTTGAAACTATGAATGCTGATGACATCACTGAGGAAACTGGCTGTGTTAAACAGCATAACAATGTAGAGTAATTGAGTTAATATACACAGTAAAAATGACATCATCACTGAAGCTCCCTATATCGTTTATGAATTGCAGTATCTCTACCAATGTTAATTTTAGCTGCCTTCCATTCTCAGATCCAGTCACTTCTCCTGATCTGTTGGTGCTATTTTCATTTACTGGGTTTAAAATATGAATACTGACAGAGAAGAAAGCACAAGTGTGTTCAAGTTAATGGCAAATCCTTTGCAGCAGTTTTATTTCCGAAGATTCCCCACATATTTTGTGGCCCAGTGGATTTCAGGTCCACATTACATACACTCTCAGCCTTGTCACTGGAGTAAGATATTGAATAGAGGTCAGGCATTCAACAAGCTTGGCAGAAAAATTAGACGGCAATCCATGAGCCACTCTTCTGTACTTCGCATGACGGCACCAATCCATAGTGGAGGGAACAAATAATCCACGAACCAGCCTTAGTTAGTAATGATGTTGATTGATAATTAACATCTTGCTCATATTTCATATGAATATTGTTTAAACATGTTCCAGGATTAATGCACTCTTGTTTAAATCAATGCAAGATCATAATATATGATCCATAAATATTGACACTACCAAATCTATTAGCTTCAGCTGATAGTACACTTGCCTAAGAAGGTTGTGATTCATACCCCAAGTAGGCATTTGAGAACATAGGGCTGTATTTTGCAGCCCTCCTCTCCCTGGGAGTTGGCAGGTGGGGATGGAGGAATCGTAAAATTGGGACCAACGTTGTGGGTGCTGTTCCTGGCACCTATCCACCCACCCCAATTTTGCCAGTGTCAGGGGAGGCGTTGGGAGGCCCGTCTACCCATGGGCCAAATTGAGGCCCTTATGAGGCCAATTAATGGCCACTTATGGGCCCCCCTCTCACCATTGCTTGGATTTAACTCATGGTGGGGAAGACCTCTGCCAAGTGTGCAGTCTCCACTGGTTGGGCCGGTGGCGAAGCAAGGCGGGGTGATGCCTCCCTTACAGGAGGGTCCCCAACATCTTCCCACACCCACGTTTCCCCTTACCCGCATGCTGTTCATCCCGGCCCATCCAACACCCAGTCTCCTTGCCAGCCTTGCCCTGATGATGTCTGCACCCACCCCACTAAGCTAAGTCAACGATCACCCTCGGGGACTGGATGCCATCCCATCAGTGGCCACCACTCCTGATAATTGTTAAATGGCTGTTGGGCAAAACAGCATCCCAATCCCATCCACCAACCCACCACCCCCCCATCCCCTCCTCCAATAAAATCCAGCCAATAACCTAATATGACACTTGGGGCATGTTGCATTGCCAGAGGTGCTATCCTTTGGGTTTAATTGATGCCACTTGAAGAATAGGGATTTTCCTGGCTACAGTTTCTCCTCCAATCAATACCACTATAAATACATGCTGTGTGCAAAATGGCTGAACTTCAAATAATTAACTAATTGTACATTTGAGGCTTTTCCAAAAGATATGATAAGCCTCTGTATATAAATACAAATGTTTCTCTATGCTACACGCTCATCACTTGCAAACTGCACAAAAAATCTATAAAGCCTATGAAATAGAAATATACTCTAGGGCACTGCTATAGCTTTTGGAAATGCTAAAGAAAAAATATGTTCTGGTAGTGTGTATGTGTGTATACTTTCAGGGTTGCCACTAAGATGTTCATTCGTTTTACAGTAAACAGATTTAACTGAATTTTTTTCATGATGTTTACAGTGCAGAGGCAACAGAGATGTGCAGGAAGGTGAGTTATTGTTCTCTCTCTTTTGGTGGTCTTTTCACCAGAATTTTCATTGTAATTGCTTTGTCTAAATGGGTATTACTTTCATTTTAGATTCAAAAATAAAGATGATCCATTTTTGAATTGTCTGTATTTAAATAGTTTATACTTGCATGTAGTCAATAGTTAGAATGTTGACCATGTTCCCTGATCTCTGGCATTAATAGTCTTCATGTGAGATATATGTGAACATTGCTTGTGTTTATTGGCCTCCCCTGTTATCTTCCCATTGGAGAGAGAATACCTTGCCTGTGTCTCCTCCAATAATCCCAATGAATTCATCAGTAAAGGAGTAACCTACCAGTCTGTGTAACAGTGTTGACTTCTGTAGTCATCAGTTTGTTTTCTTCTTCATAAACTAAATGCTGACACCCAGACTTGAAGGTAAATCCAAACTATCAGGTGAGAGGTGTCCATGATAGAGACTAAAATATAATGGGTGGATTCTCATTTTCACCAATTGCACATTATTTTGACAGAGCGGATTGTGCACACTTTATGGAATTCACCTGATTTTCATTCAAATTAACAAATAGAGGGCAGGTAGATTTTATAAAGGGTAATCTACCACTCAGGCAGTTCAGATGAAAATCTATCCAAATATTTTTTAATATTTCGAAAAACTCAGCAGGTCTGACAGCATCTGTGGAAAGGAAGACAGAGTTAACAGAGCTCCAGCTGTCCCACCCCTCTTAAACAGCTTATATTTCACCACATTTCTTACTCCTCTTTAGTTCTGATGAAGAGTCATATGGACTCGAAACGTTAACTCTGTCTTCCTTTCCACAGATGCTGTCAGACTTGCTGAGTTTTTCCTGCAATTTTTGTTTTTGTTTCAGATTTCCAGCATCCGCAGTATTTTGCTTTTATTTTTTAATCTTTGCCTCTGCTCTCAGCTTTGACCAATTCCTGTTTAGGATCAGGAACAGCACAAGTTAAATGCAGAGGCATTTACCACCTACATTGATATAATGATTTGTAAACTCAACTTAGAAGGTCAACTGAGCCAAGAGCATTTCCAATCCTTTCACAGGCTCTCCTTGTAGCCTTCAGGAATGAGATAAACAACCCAATTAAGACAGTTAGTTTTCTGTTATTGACCCAAGACATGGATCACCTAAGCTTATTTTGAGAGAAAGATTACACTCATTCCATCAATTAGGATGGATTGAAAACCATTCTCAAGAGGTTAGTTTTTTAATTGACAATATCACCCTTACCAAAAGGGTTTTGATACAATGATTTGCCAAAATTGTAGCGGGTTCCTAAAGCAGTAAGGTGCATATTTTGTAATTGCTTTGTCTAAATGGGAATTGCTTTCATTTTAGACTCTTAAGTAAAGATAATCCATTTTGAATTTTGTGTATTTAAAAAGTTTATACTTGCAGACTCAAACAGATGGCAGGACTTTGGTCCATATGCCAGTTGCTGTTGTGATTACTGAGGTATAACATTGTGGGAAATGATTCTGCAGGTGGACAAGGAATAAATGCCCACAAAGGCGTATTTACTTTCCCACTGGGATTCCAGGAGAATACTGCTCAGTTGGACAGCTACAATTGCTAGATGCTGCTGTCTGTTTTTTTTTAAGTGTCTTTGTATGTTTCCAGTCCCTGCCTCGAGAGCTAATATAAAGAGATGCTTCTATTCTAAGCCTTCAATCTTTGCTCACAGGATTCATGCAAAGTTGGACTGGTAAAGTTTGCCAGCATTACATTAGAGACCGTTGGCCACAGTGTGAGTATTAAGCTCCTCCTGTCATCTTGCACTCTTTCAACCAGCGTGGGTTTAATGTAAAAGTGCCTTTGATAGTTCTGGGAGCCTTGCTCCACTTCTTCTGCAACATCTAATGTCAAGCAAAATAGACTTAAATTATAACAAGAAGATAATCAACAGTGAAAAGAGGAAACATTTCAGAGCCTTCATCATTTACATCAGAACAGCTTCAATCATACTTTCAGGATTCTAAACAGCGAGAGTATAAATATGATCAGAATACAGTTTACAGGATTTGCAGTTCAGACCCCCTAAAAGAAATAGAAAACTTTTTTCTTTTGTTTTTCTTTTTTTTACAGAAAGCATAATACAATAAAATAACTGATTTTCTTATGTATAGCATTATTGCAATTCATATAAATGTTATCTGTTTGCATAGTGTGTGCAAGGATTTTCTCATCATGTTTAAAATACTCAACCGCAGAAAGAAAAGTCGAACATTCATCCACACAGTTGATAATCAAAATAATAATCATCATTATAATAGAGACACAAACATCATTCTGCTTACAGAGCAAAAATTCAAAGGATTTTGATTATGGATTGAAGTGGAAATGAAATGGTTTGAAACCAAGTCCATCCATTTTGGTTTGTACAGGCAATACATCTGCACTGATACGTAGAGAGGCATATACCCACAGGAATCACTCTCCCCTGACATATACAGGTGTTTCCATGGCCAACACTTCAATTTTAAAACTTATGGACATCATATCCATTCTGTCCATGTGCAGTATGCATGCCTATCCTAACACAGACAAGTATAGCAGCCTCCTTGTTACCGAGAAGCATTTGGCCTTTCCAATTGTTGCACTTTTTCTCTGATTTTTAAACATTTTTTTATTGGGTAAATTTCTGTGCTGATCCAACTGATGAATGTTAATGCTCGGAACAAATGCATTTTTCACTATTCTCCCCAATATCATCATCAAACATTCTCAGATGAGGTGTAGAATGAGTTAGCTACAGAATCAAGCTCTCCTTACTCTGACCAATAACGAGCCTTAAACCTAGAAGACGACCCTGATGCTGAATTAAAGTGACTTTTTCATTTTTAATACCAGCCACCTTTAAAAAATCTGAGTGAAGACCACCACATCATGCCAAGTTATGGTTTACTTTATATAGTCTAAATTCATGTAGGACCTTTACAGCTATCAGGACAGGAAGGTTTTCATTCATTAACTAGATCTGAGGCCGGTTCCCAATGATAAAAGGCAACAGTAAACCAACTGTGCTACTTACACCTTCAAGTTGTAGCTTTGGGTAAGTACAATGTTTCCTAAATCTATACTCATAGATAAAAAAAAATGCCAGACTATGTCAGAAAATGTATTTTGTTACTAGATTAGAATGGATATTTTGACACCATATGTTAGCTGGTCATATTGATACCAGTTTATCACTAACTCTAAATTTACACCACTTCTACTGAATTGAGTTCATATACATAGCACTCAGTTCAGAGTTAGATTGAAACACCAAAGATATTGCAAAGGTTGGATAATGTTTACACAAAACATTAACTCCCACATTTAACACATTACACGTTAGGTTGGAGGAAGAGATATTTTAAAACTCAATCCTTCATTTTATCTCTTTTTCGGCCTTCTGCCTGTGTGCAGACATCCTCCAGCTAAGTCAGGAGGATCTGCACAGTGGGTTTACTCCTGGTTGCTATAGATGCTGCAGTGAAGTCTCCCTGATAATTTGTTTTCTTTATTCATCAAGAATGAAGACCTTCAGCACTCTGTGATGTGACATCAAGTCAAGCTAATGGCTTAATAATCTAAATCTGAACTGCACTGAAATCCAACATTCTACTGCTACAGCTGACTCGATGGGCCAAATGGCCTACTTCTGCTCCTAAGTCTTATGATCTAGAGCCATTGAATGCTCTGAGTGAGTTTCTGAGACACCACTATTAACATTACTGGAATTCAATGCATTCTCATGGTAACTCCCTATGACACTTAGTTGAGAAGAGAGTAATAATAAAGTTGTCTTACAAGCTTGATCCAATCTAAAGGTGCAAGTTTCATTAGTTGGTGTTCTTTGTTGAACAAGAATAAAAGTACTTCAATCTGCAGAAACCTTGCCTAAGACGGTTAGAACTCTTTCCCTCACTGTCTTCAGATATGGATTGATGGCGCATTAATGGAGCAAAATTCAGCCTGGATCTTAAGTAAACCTTCATAAAAACTTATTATTATGGACTCATAGCATTGGAGTTTCTATACTTAGCAGTTTGGTGAATTTATCAAGTTTGAGCTGCTTTATAGAATATAATACAATAAGCAAGTAGGAACAAGGAAAACCCATTCCGCCTACCTACAACGTCTCATTTTTTGGATTTGTTTAACTCTCTCCTTTAGTATCAGATCAATATGTCCTGCTAAGTTAGGGGGTCTTTTTTGCTTTAAGATATTGATTTGATGCAACAATCATTTTGCAAATTGTGAAAAAATTGCAATAAGTTTAAGCTTATTGTTTTCCTATTATATATCTATATACCTTTGTTCACTTTTCCTAGTTCTGCACAACTACCTCATAGAGACCAGACTGAGCTTTTTTAGCCTCTCTTGATGGCTCACTGGCAAATACTTGGAATCATCTATCACTTTAATGGGGCTTCTGCTAAGACTAGAGAACCAATTTATTTCAAGAGATTTGCAATAACAAGGTAATCACTCTACTTGGTTCCACCATGTTATAGCGTAAGTACCCTTAACGTTGCACCACTTGATGTTAGTCAAGAGCCACAGCAGTAAGCTTCAAATCCCAGGGCTTCTAAAGTGACCCAGAGGTATTATAATAACCAAAGACTATAGCAGAAATAAATAAGACTGCTCCACCTGTTAGCCTCTCTGTCATTTATTGTATGTTCAGGAATTACTCAGGGCATTTTTAATTGTCTGTTTTGGCACTAATCCCATTATCCCTCTACTCCCTATAGAATGGTAAACCCGTCTTTATCATGTTTCAGTTAATTCACTGACCTGGGCATAAGTTCCATCTTAAGTTATTTTTTGCGCAAAGTTTCCTCGGGTCATTATCATGTCCTAGTTCTTTTGATTTTTTTCCAAAGAATCATTAAGTCTTTCTACTGCTGCCCTTCTGTCCTCCCTCTCACCAGTCTGTCCTCTAACCAGTTCATTGTTCAGGTCATTGGCTGGGAGCCTGGAAATGCATATTCCAGTCTTTTGTTCCTCTTTTATTTTTAGTTCACTTGATTGATATAGTCTGTGTACAGGTAACACACAAATTAAAATCCTCTTGACATCACTCACTGAAGCTATAGCTTGCTGGTGTTAGTTGACAAGAAAAAGGACAATTATTACACCCTTAGGCTGAAATTGTAACCATCATGGATTGTCTGAAGAGCACCTACATGTGAAGAGATAGTAAGTCACCTAAAACTTTCACAAGGGCACTATAGAAGTAAAAGCTAAAAAAAGTCACATTGCACAGATTTCTATGAATTACACTGTTATAGATCATGTGGTTGGCCAACAGGACAACCACAGAGTGGTAACAGTCTAGATTTGCGCCCTTGTAATCCTCCTGTGCTCAGTTTCTGACCTGAGGCAAAATGACTAAGAGAGGCAGGGAGAGAGAGGAACGAGCATCAAGGCATTTTCCCACAGGGTGGGAGGAATGGCAGAACATTGAAGTTGAGTCAGGTGGAGGGGGGCGGTGAGGTTGGGGTGGGAGGAAGGCTAATACAAATTACTTTCAGGTACTGCCGAATTACAGTCTCACCACGCCCTCAGAGATTCTAGGCTGGATAATGAAACAAAGCCTAAAAAATCTAAAAAGGAGTGGTGAAAGAATGAAACATTGAAATTCAAAAAAATAGACACTTATGTTATGCATTTCAGTATAAAACAAAACACACATTTTTCTTCTTTCGAGGCTGAGAATTGGGAATAAAGTGCTGCATTGTGATATAATGAAGGTGAAAGATTTTTTTAGGTCTTACAGTTCTGGGTCCACATGACTATTTTCATCTGTTTTGCATCAACAATTTGCTGCATTTAATCTTACAGGCTTTGCAAACTGGATTTCACTCTCAGCTGAAATCACAGATGTACTGGACAACAGATCACAATAGGAAGGAAATCACAGCAAACAAGACAACAGCTTTCAATTGCCAAACCTAGCAACACCCTTAAAGCAAGCTCACCCACAGTAAGAAAATTTTAATGAGTGACAAAATTTCTTGGCAGTGCCATCTTTAGAAGATCATTAGGGTCGAACAGAAGGTGCTGGAAATGCAGAAATATTAGAATTTTATCATCAAGTGTAGAGACGCTTTGCATAACATAGTGCAAAATTGCTACTGGCTAATAGCAGGACAAAAATACCTTTGGACCTTATGTGTAGTAATATTGTAAATGTGTTCCTTTAAAATATGTTTACAATTTTGCCACGAACACTAACCCGAGAAAGCTTTGATAAACAAATTTACAATCTTGCAACACACCAGGGGCCCTCAAAGAATGCTTACAACAGCGTCTGAGGATTAAAGCTGTTCTGTATCAAAACACAACCAGGCAAAACCATCTAACAAGTTTCTTATAAACAGGATGCAAAACTCCATCAATGATCGATGCCTTTTTTCAGAATAATTCCTACCATTTTCCCAGGCTTTGATGTTGCACTGAATAAACAGAATTTGAATTAACAGAACATAGAATTGATATGCATCAGGTGCCATCTAATGTTGGAGGAAACACAAAAGCTTACAAATATCTCAAATGCAGTGACACTAAAGGCCAAAGTACTATTTGTGGCATTCTCTTTATTTGTAAGAGTGGCAGGTATCTGTAAGTGGAGAGTGGAATGAACCTGTGAGTGGGTTCATTGATAAGGTTTATCTTTCTGGTGGAACTCGCTACCACATGGAACAGGAGAGATAATTGATATAGATGCATTTAAGAGGAAGCTAGATAAGTACTTGAGGGTGAAAGGAATAGAAGGTTATACTTATGGTCTTAGGATGGGAAGAAGCTTGTATAGAGTATAAACACCAATATAGACCAGTTGGGCCGATTTCTGTACTAGAAACTTTATGGTGCCATTTCATTAATGGTTCCACTTGCTTTACTATAAGTATATGCTAGTAACTAGCAATCACACTAAACCATAATTTATTCGAGGTGGCAGATGGGCCTGTTTACTTAGTGTTTTTTTTTGTTGTTAACAGGCTGTGGTGAGCTGCCTTCTTGAACCACTGCAGTCCATGTGGTGTAGTTACACCCACCGTGCTATTAGGAAGGGAGTTCCAGGATTTTGACCCAGTGACAATGAAGGAATGGTGATATCTTTCCAAGTCAGGATGGTGGGTGGCTTGGACGGGAACTTGCAGGTGGTGTTGTTTCCATGCATCTGCTGCCCTTGTCCTTCTAGGTGGTAGAGGTTGCGGGTATGGAAGGTCCTTTTGATGGGTCTTGTGGAAATAATAAATCTTAACCTTAAGAAGGTAACTGATATTTTTTGTCAGCACTCCATTCCCAAAATCCTGCAACCCCACCCCCCACCCACCCATGAGAAAAATCAGTCTCAAGCTGCTGTTGTCTTTTTTTATAAAAAGAACACATTAATTTTTCCAAAATGAACAGGCTTTATTCTCTGTGACCACAAGGTCCGTCTGTGAAAACATCATAGTGTACAGCAGACTGATAATCAGGTGTTCACCAGAAAAAAAAAGGTTTTAAAAAGCCTGATTTTGCTCCAGTTTAAATTCTAACTATGCAGATAATGCAATATGCAAGGCAAACATTAAAAAAAACCTTGCAGGGGTGATACGATCCAGAAGGATCTCAGAACTCTGTGGATGTAGCGCTGTGTAGACAGTGGCAGGGTCTGCCCTCCTCATGCACTCAACCAACCTAAGCTGTATGATGACGCTGGATACATGAGTCACCCATTCCATCATAAGGGATGGGAAAATATAAAAATATGACTACAAGTTGTTCTGATTATCCCTAGGAGTCACTCTCAGACAGTGAATCGTGGCCAGTTATAGAATAGCAATGCTACATCCTGCCCAGGGAAAAGGACCAAGGAAGGTTATGATCCTAGTGGGGAAACTGAGAGAAAATAATGTGCTTTACAAAAAAAAATCCAGATAAGTGCAGGAACAGTTAAGGGGGGAAAATGTTGAAAATTGCAGTATCCAGGCAATATCCATTTAATGGTTAACAGTTTCCTCTTTGTGTGTGACTGGTATTGATGGGCATCATGGGATTTCCTGAATGCTAACAGTAGCTTGCACTTTTCTTAGGCAATGTAACTTGCTGCCCATGACTTTGTGTTAAACATTTGCATCCGGTTCTTGAAGAAAACTCCAAACATTTTAAATGATACACATGTATAATATATATATCCACTGATCTGGCCTCACCTCCCACCCTGGTCCTGAGAGTTTTCCATTGTATTTTGCTCATTTCTGCAAATCCTGTTGTTGTGGTCTGCCTTGGTCTTGTACCTATTGACAGGATGTAAGTCAACACCTTACAAGCCCTCACAGAGTCATGAAAGTAAGCACCATACGATACATGGACAGTGTGGCTGAATTCCCATCAGTCTTTGGTCTGTGACTCTTTCTTACTCTGTAACTCAAAGCCATAAAATAGGTATATAATATATATAAAAACCTCAAAATATTTTTCTATTGATCTACCACAACACACCAGTACATACACGCTAGGAGTGCACTGATTACAGTTCCCTCACAATCAGCAGGCTGTAGACTGTAGTCCATTACATCAACAGCTGTAAAATCAGTGTCTTTAGTTAATCAGTTTCCTGCGGATTTTCAAAAAGAATCAATTATTATTTCACTGTTGATTTTAATCTGGCTATTTATTTTTCAAATGTCAACATGGTTAAATAGACATTAACATTTTTACTGGTTATCTCTGCACAGGCTCAACTATTGGAGTTATCTGTTCAGCAAGTTACATTGCTTTATGTATTGATGGCTATGATGAGTTTGGATCACAGAAGACAGTTTATATGCAGCAACTTGAATGATTTCAATCAGTTTTTTTTTAAACTTATCTTTATTAACTGAGGTAAGAGTCAAAAAGTAGCAAATGCTTTCAGTGACTCAGTGATATAATTGCTTTTAAATCACTTTTTCCCAAATGTTCCAATTGCAAACTGTTTAATATTCTGGGATGTAGTGGGGATTCATTAATTAATAACTCCAACTATATGTTTAAATAATTTAGCAGCCTTCAATGAAGAAGACACTACCCCAAATACCTATGACTCAGACTCCGACTTGCTGCATGCTGACTGGATTTCCTATCTAGTGAGTCTGGCCTGACTGAACAGTGGCAAGGGAAGACCAGCCACTTTGTCACTGGTAAAATAGGAGGGAAAGTTCTTTTCTGCCCCAAATTTACCTGTGGAGACTAGTGTCATGTTCCTGTGCAAGCAACTGGCTATTGAACAAGATTCGTAGAAGCCTGGAACCAGTCTCCAGATGGTCTGACCAGTTGGAGATGAGCTGGGATGAAAAAGGAGGGAGAAAAATAAGAGAAGATACTCCTCTCAAAAATTCTTCAAATTTTTTTCAATTAATGATTAAGGAAAATATCTACAATGACAACAAAAAAAAGTCAAAATTAATATTTTGGGGGTGAAAAATCAAAATGATCCAGCAACAATTTTTAAAAACAAATGTTGAAATATTGTTAAAGTTACAACAATAAAGGTCTTGCTTACATTTATGTAGCTTATTATGTCTCTCAAAAGCACCTCACATACAATTAATTATTTTGAAGTGCCGTCACTATTATGTATAGAAATGTGGAAGCTGTCTTGCAAATAGCACTATGATGAATGACCAGTTTGTGCAACTGATTTTTTTATGGCGGCATTGGTTAAGGAGGGCACATGTTTTTTGAATAGTGCCATGAGTTCTTTTACATCCACAAAAGTAGGCAGAGAGTGCCTTTAATACCTCAATATAATGATTGCATCTCTGACAAGGCAGTACCCTCTCTGTACTGCATTAAAGTGTCGGCCTAGGTTGATTCGACAAACTTTCCAAAAACAAAAACTGAATTAAAAACTGAAGAATTTATTAATAGGTCAACATTTAATTATGTTAGGTTTTTAAAGAAACAGAATAACTGGGGTACATTGGTAACGTACCACAAAAAATTCCCTCAAAGCAGGATTGTTGTGATTACTGATACCTGCCAGCACACCAACTTGTCGCTCTACCTTAAAATTAGAAAATAAATGAGCTGTATCTTGCCCTGACATCTGCTAAGCCACCTCCTTTTGTTCCTAATATACACAATCAAAACTTCTACAGTCCATAACCTGATGATTACTGGGTTTAACTTCAGTACTGGGATTTGATCAGTTTACACATTTTGTAATCTTTGCACTCCCAATTACACACATGAAACTTAAAAATAATGTGCTTTCCTTGCTGAGTGCATTCAGTTAAGGCAAAGGCATACATTTGTTTTTCACCCTCTTTGAACAGAGATGTTATAGTAACATGTCTCAGTATAAATGATTTCTTTTTCATTTTTAACCCCTATACTGAAACAATATTTTAACAGGGTTTGAAGACAGTCAGCACAAAGTGTCTATTTAGGAGACCTTTTCCAAGGTGTCTAGCAGGCTCACGCCACGCAGCTACGGCCACCTGTAACCATCCAAATGCGATAGACCTGAACGTTGCTGGCAATGGCCGTGGATTTTGTCCCTGTGCGGTTTTTAAAAAACTTCCTTTATAGGCAGACACTGCTGTCTATCTGACATGTGGAGCCCACCCCTGCGTGTGAAAGGAACAGTTTTCCATTTGGGCAGACGCAAACCTCAAAGACATTTTGTCGAGCAGACGGTGAGGAAGTGTATGACCCCATAGGTAGTCTAGGTAATTTTATTTCTCTGGCTTCCAAAGTGATCTGAAAGAGACAAAAAAAACATGAAAAATGAGATCTGCATATATTTTTTTAAAATTGCATTGCTGTCACCAGCGAACATGAGAGTTCATGAGAATCTTAAACTCAAAACATTTTTGAAAAATCAAAGAATTATGATCAACGTCAAAGTCATTTTGTTTTCCACATCCATTTTGTATAAACCGGTAAGGACATTTGGCTTGGGATACTGTGTTCCATAAAATCAGGATACGCATTAGCATATTGGCTGAATGCTGAATTATCCATGGGTTTATATTATATTTTAAAGTTATTTTGGGGATAAAAAAGGAGAAATGACGGGCATTTCTATAATCTTTTATCCTCAGGATATCCCAAAGTATTTTATAACCAATTAATTAGTTTTGAAATGCAGTCACTGCTGTTAATGCAGGGAAACATGGTAGCCAAATTGTGCACAGCATGATCCCACAAATAAAAGGAATGAATTATCAATAAATTTCACTTATGAAGATACTAATTAAGTCAGTAATATTGGCCATAATAACAGGAAGCTCCTCCTTTCCTCTTCAAATCATGAATTCTTTCATATCCATCTGAACAGGCAAACACAAGCTTGATTTAATGGCCAGGTTGCAGAATGGGGGGGAGGGGGGTGCACTGCTATGGGTGCTGTTCCTGGCACCTACCGGCCCACCCTCATAGCAAGGAAGATTGTGGGAGGCCAATCTAGAGGCTGATTGAAGCACGTAAGTGGGCAATTGAAGGCCTCTGGATGGGCCACTTCCCACCACTGCTGGGATTTAACCTATGGCGCATGGAGGCCGGTGCTGTGTGAAGCCCATCAGCTTTCACTGCTTGGGCTGGTGGCTGGCAATGGGGAGGGGTGGAGGGTAGCTCATCAGAGGCCTCCATAAGGTCTTCTCCTCCCTGCGTTTCCCCTTCCCCCGATCTGGGGTCTGCCAGCCTGACCCCAGTGATACTTGTTATGATCCTGCACCAGACCCCAGGGTTCTTGGTATGATCTGCTTTACCTACAGCCCATGGTTTATTGATCATCAGAAGCAATGGTTGTAAAATTGATACCAATATATTTTTGGTGTGATGTAGTCTTTGAGACATCAGTGACATTCTGCAGGGCGAAGTCAAGGCCAACTGCAGTATTCAGTCAATCAGGGTTGAAAGACAGGGGAATAAGTGGACTCGGACAGGCAGATGGCAGGAGGAGGAATAAGTGATGAAGAGAAGAGGAAGTGAGGAGAGGGTAGTGTTGCAATATGCCTTTAAGGGATAGCAGCATGACATCACTAATTCAGAAGTGTGTCATGCAATCCAGTCTTAGTTTCACTTTTGCTTTTGAGCAGAGCACACACACACACACACAGCTCTGCTGCTGATGTTTTCAAGCTTTCCACCTTTGTATTAATGCTATCATGTTCCTTGTGGCATGAAAATATAATTTTATAATATTATTGTGACTGATTGTAAAGGTAAGTTAATGGTGTGACTGGATTAGCTTCTCTGTGTGAGATTGTGTGTGGGGGTGTTTTAATTGAATTGCAGAAAGCTAGTTTGGAGCTCTGGAGTTATCAAAAGAGAAGCTAGGTTTGAAATGCCAAATAAGTTACCATGGCTGATGAGGAGCGAGGAACATTTGCATTTTTAGATAAACCAGAGTAGTGGATTTCAAAGAGATGATGGGACATTACGCCTAGCCAGAAGCAGTTAAGCCAAACAGCGTGTTTACTTTTCTCAAAGATTACTGATAATATGAGCAGTATGAAAGATTTATATTATGGAAAAAGTAAAGTTGCAAAGACATATTGGAACAATGGGATTTACATTAAAAAGGGAGAAACATGTATAAAGGAGAAGGAATTCTAAGATCTAACAAGTGTGAAAAACGTCCAGCTTCAACGCATCAAGCTGCTGTCTACAGGAACCGAAGCTAAGAAAACTCATTGTGCATATCCCTGCCCGTGGTATTGTGTGCTTTGCCTGGGTCTGTTGAAATCTATCTTGTTTCACTGTTGCCTTAATGAAGATGTAACTGGGAGTGAGATTAATTAGAGGAGTAACAAGTTATTATAGTAGTAAATTGTAGATCTATGTGTGTGCTAAGAATCTTTTCTACTAATAAAGACTGTTCGATTTAGTTTTGTAATAAAACCTCTAAGACTCGGTGGACTTATTACTACTGAATTCAAGGCACACATCTCGAAATAAAAATACAAATTGCAAAACAGCTGTGGCAGCTGTTTCAAGTTTCCCTCTGGGATTTGAGCAGCTCAGCATTTACCACCTGCTGTGCCATAACAAAACTGGGACTCTTCTGGGATATATTTGAAATTCTTTGATTGGTTTGGGATTGGTGAATCTTAAGGTTACTAGTACAAGAAGGACTTTGAATTTAGGAATAAAAACAAAAAATGCTGGAAAAACTCAGCAGTCTGACAGCATCTGTGGAAAGAAAGACAGAGTTAACTTTTTGCAACCGTTTGACTCTTCTTCAGAGCTCTCCAAAGATGCTGTCAGACCTGCTGAGTTTTTCCAGCACTTTTTGTTTTTGTTTCATATTTCCAGCATCCGCAGTCTCTTGCCTTTACCTTTGAATTCAGGAGTTGGTGTGAGGTTTTTTTTAAAGTGTTGAGACTGCAATATGGCTTTGGCAGTTGCTAAGACTTGTCTGGGAATTGAAGTTATAATTTTGGTTGGTTTTCAAAAGGTAAATAAAGCTAAGTTAATGGAATTGGCAGATAAGTTACAATTAGGATTGCATGCAGGGGGTAAGGAAATCAAACATAATTGAAGGTATAGTACAGCATTTGAAATAGGAAGGAATACCTGAGAGACTGAGTTCTCCAAGGGGTGGGTTGTTGGGGTGGGCTCAAATTCAGTTGCAAATGAAAGAAAGGCTTGCGAGAGAGAGAAAGAAAATGGGAAAGGGAATTAGAAATGGCGAGGTTAGAAAAGGAGGAAAGAGTAAAAGAGAGAGAGAGAGAGAATTCCAGCTTTAAATGCTAGCAGTTAAAAAAGAGACATCAGAAGGCAAGGAAGGACTTATTTCCAGATCGGAACCCGGTAGGGAGATGTTTAAATTTGTACAAGCTCTCCCAAAGTTTGAGGAAAGATGTTGAAGCATTCTTTACTTCATTTGAGAAGATCGCTAAACAGATGAAATGGCCACAGGAAAGCTGGACATTGTTGTTACAATCCAGGTTGCTGGGTAGAGCACATGAGATTTATGCTTCACTGTCAGAAGAAATGTCAGTGAACTACGATGTGGTGAAGAAAAATTTTCTGAGTGCATATGAGTTGGTTCCTGAAGCATACAGGCAGAAATTTAGGAATATGAGAAAACAGCCTGGGCAAACTTATATTGAGTTTGAGAGGGCAAAACAAAGTAATTTTGACTGGTGTATATGGGCATTAAAGGTAGAGATGATATATGCAGCTTTTAAGATTTATAGCAGAAGAGCTAAAGGATCCCCAAAAGATATGGACTACACTGGAAGACTGTTCCAGAATCAGGTTAAACTTCTGTATTCATCAATTGGAGTTCATGTCATTTTGACAACAGCCTACAGATTCCATAGAGCCTTTCATTAGCAGATGCAGAGAAAAGGGTACGTACTGTGATATCAGACACAGAGCTAGCAGACAGAATTGTTGAGCTAGTGATCGCATCCACTCCCATGGAAGCGTTCCAAAAAGATCTGCTAGACAAGCCCAAAACATATAGCATCAGAGTGCTACTCAAGGATGGATGTAAGTACAAAGCGATCATCGCAGGTCGATGAAGATTACAGATGCTAAGTCACTCACTAGAGCACCAAGGTCTAGCACGATGTGTGGGAGGTGTAGCCTTCTGCTTGTACCAAAGAAACACCTAGCCTTCCTTCAGTTCTGTAAGGCATGTGGCAGAAAGGGGAATTGGCAGTGGCAATGCACTAGAGCAAAGACTGATGCAGCTATAAAGAGTTGTGCACTGATCCAAACAGACCGCACATAATAGGTACCTTCAAGCAATAAGGATGACTATCCAGTATCCTGTCAGAATCATATACATGAGGTGATTGGCAAACCAGAAAATGACAAGCAGGTCAGAAGTTAAGAATCTTGCGGTGAGTACTGCACCACTCCCCAAAGCCTGTCCACCATCGACAAGGCACAAGTCAGGAGTTTGATGCAATACTCTCCACTTGCCTGGATCAGTGCAGCTCCAACAACACTCAAGAAGCTTGACACCATCCAGGACAAAGCAGCCTGCTTGATCAACACCCCTTCCACAAACATTCACTCCCTCCACCACTGACGAACAGTGGCAGCAGTGTGTATCATCTACAAGATGTACTGCAGAAACTCACCAAGGCTCCTTAGGCAGCACCTTCAAAACCCACAACAGCTACCATCTCGAAGGACATGGGCAGCAGAAACATGGGAACACCACCACCTGCAGGTTCCCTTCCAAGCCACTCACCATCCTGACTTGGAAATATATCGCCGTTCCTTAGCTGTCGCTGGGTCAAAATCCTGGATATCCTTCCCTAACAGCACTGTTGGTTTATCTACATCACAGGGGCTGCAGTGGTTTAAGAAGGCAGCTCACCAGCACCTTCTTAAGGGCAATTAGTGATGGGCAATAAATGTGATGCCCACATCCTGTAAATGTATTAAAAAAATATTCATGACGAGCTGAAGAATGGTGAACAAATGTTTCACAACATCAATCTTGTGGAAAACTTAGAAACTGTCACACCATCTGAGCTGTTTGCCAAGATTCAAATTAGTTATCCTAAGAGAGTTGGCAACTATTCTTTTTTCTTATTTGTTCATGGGATGTGAGCTTTGCTGGCTAGGCCAGAATACATTGCCCATCCCTAATTGCCCTTGAGAAGGTAGTAACTTTGCAGCTACATTGAAACTGCCAAACTTGTTGAAATATTCTGGATGTTTTGATGTTAGGTCATGAACTGAGGTAATAGGAATAGTTTGTGAGGTTGAACTGCCTTGTGAAATATGACTAATTTCATGAGTTGTTATTAGTGTGAGGTCGTGGCATGGCAGTAGACCGAAAATTTCCGGTGCTTTAGTCCCTACAATATAAAACATCTGTGACACTCAGGAGAATTTCTTGTACTTGCACTCCAGTGCTATAGATCCTGAACATGGAATTAGTGAACCATTGTACGCAAAAAGTTGCACAGTAGTAGGTTTTGCCTACTTGAGAAGTAGGTGATGAGCTATCTTCTTGAATGGCTGCAATCCATGTGGTGTAGGTACACCCATAGTGACAACTGAGTGGCTTGCCAGGCCATTTAAGAGGGCATTTAAGAGTCTCCAGACCCACATTGCTGAGTTACATGTAGGCCAGACCAGTTAAGGACAGATGATTTCCTTGCCTAAAGGACATTAGTGAACCAGATGGGTTTTTACGTCAATCAATACTGGTTTCACAATCATCATCAGAATTTCAATTCCAGAATTTTCATTGAATTCAAATTTCATGGTGGGATTCGAACCCAGGTCCCCAGAGTATTACCCTACGTTTCTGAATTATTAGTCCAGTGACAATAGCACTTCGCCACCACCTTTCCCAACATAACTATTTGTTATTCACCAAGATTAACAAAGGGGAAAATGCCAACATACTACCCCTGCAAATTCTAAAAGACATGCACCCGCAGATGTGGAGGATTATGGCAAAACCTACTACTGTGCAAATTTTTGCGTACAATGGTTCAGGATCTATAGCACTGGAGTGCAAGTACAATCAATTCTCCTGAGTGTCACAGATGTTTTACATTGTAGGGACTAAAGCAGCGGAAATTTTCGGTCTACTGCCATGCCATGACCTCACACTAGTAACAACTCATGAAATTAGTCATATATTACAAGGCAGTTCAACCTCACAAACTATTCCTATCACCTCAGTTCATGACCTAACATCAAAACATCCAGAATATTTCAACAAGTTTGGCAGTTTCAATGTAGCTGCAAAGTTATCACCTTCTCAAGGGCAATTAGGGATGGGCAATGGATTCTGGCCTAGCCAGCAAAGCTCACATCCCATGAACAAATAAGAAAAAAGAATAGTTGCCAACTCTCTTAGGATAAATAATTTGAATCTTGGCAAACACCTCAGATGGTGTGACAGTTTCTAAGTTTTCCACAAGATTGATGTTGTGAAACATTTGTTCACCATTAACAACTCATGAAATTAGTTATATATCACAAGGCAGTTCAACCTCACAAACTATTCCTATCACCTCAGTTCATGACCCAACATCAAAACATCCAGAATATTTCAACAAATTTGGCAGTTTCAGTGTAGCTGCAAAGTTACACTTGCATGGGAATGCAAGTCTGTCAGTTGATCTGGTATAGTCTGCACAACATAAATGCCAGCAGCTACAAGAAGAAAAGGTGAAAGATTACACAGTACAGAAACTGTTGAAAGCCATCACTGAAGGATGGCCTGATTTAACTCAGTATTTCCACGAATGCGTGAGACAAGTTTGGCCTTACCAGGATGAGCTAGGATCTCCAAAGGAGTCATTTTTAAAGGCAGGCAGGTCTTCATACCAAAATATTTGTGACCTGATATTCTTCAGCAACTTCAACACTCCTACATGGGCAGGGATCAGATGAAAAGACTTGCAAGAGAGACACTCTGTTGACAGGGTATGACCAATGACGTTGAGGTAATTTTCAAGAAGTGTGAGACATGTCAAGAGCACATGCCAAGTCAGCATAAAGAACCACTGATTAGGTGCAATAACATTGATTGGTGTAGTATATAGGCCATCAACTAGCGGAAGGGGTGTAGAGAAACAAATTTGCAAAGAAATTACGGAGAGGTGCAAGAACTATAGAGTAATTATAATGGGGAACTTCAATAATCCAAATATAGACTGGGTTAGGAACAGTGCAAAGGGTGAAGAAGGATGAGAGTTCCTGGAGCATATTCAGGATAATTTTCTGCAGCAGTACGTTTCTGGTCTGATGAGGGGCAGGCACAGATGTACCTGGTTCTGGGGAATGAGTTGGCCCAAGTGGATCAAATAACAGTGGGAGGGCATTTAGGGGACAATGACCATTGGTTTAGGTTGGCCATGGAGAAGTACAAGGAGCCATCCAGAGCAGGGATAATTAATTGGGGGAAAGACAACTTTGATGGGATGAGAATGCATCTGAGTTGAGTAAGTTGGAATCAAATGTTGGCAGAAAAGATGGGTGGCTGAACAATGGGCTATCTTCAAAGGGATAGTATTGCAAGCCTTGTCAAGGTATATTCCCTTGAAGGGGAAAGGTAGGACAAATAAATCTAGAACACCCTGGATAACGATAGCAATAGGGGTGAAGGTGAAAAGGAAGAAAGAAGTACATGTATGACAAATGGCAGATAGAAACTACAATGGACAATCAGGCTGAATATAGAAGGACCAGAGGGGAAGTGAAAAATCTAATCAGTAAAGCAAGGAGACAGCATGAAAAGAGACTCGCATAGAACATAAAAGGGAATCCCAAGGTCTTCTATAAGCATGTAAACAATAAAAAGGTGTTATAAAAAAAGGGCAGGGCCAATTAGGGATAAAAAAAGAGACTGGCATGTGGAGGCAGGAGAAGTAGCGGAGGTATTAAATAAGTACATGGATCTGTCTTTACAAAGGAAGAAGATGCTACCCAGGTTAAGGTGAGAGAGCAGGTAACTGGTACACATGAGGAATTTAGAATTGAGAAGGATGAGGTGTTAGAAAGGCAATCTTTACTTAAAATTGATAAGGTACCGGGGCAGGATGCAATGCATCCAAGAATACTGAGAGAGATAAGAGTGGAAATTTCAGAGGCTCTAGTGATAATCTGCCAGTCTTCTTTAAACACAGGGGTGGTGCCAGAGGACTGGAGAATTGCAAATGTTACACCCTTGCTCAAAAAGGGTTGCAAGGATAATGCCGGCAACTACAGACCAGTCAGTTTGACTTTAGTTTGCTGGAGTTTTTTGAGGTGGTTACAGGGAAGGTTGATAAGGACAATGCTGTTGTGATGTGAGGAAAAGGGCATGTGGTATATATGGATTTTCAAAAGGCATTTGATGCAGTGCCACACAACAGACTTGTGAGCAAAATTCAAGCTCATGGAATAAAAGGGAAAGTAGGCACTTGGATAAGAAATTGGCTGAGTGACTGGGAACAGAGAGTGGTGATAAATGATTGTTTTTCAGATTGGAGGATGGCCTGTAATGGAATTCTTGGGACCCTTGCTCTTCTTGATATATATTAATGACCTAGCCTGTGATGTGCAGGCTTTCAAAATTTGCAAATGATACGAAGATTGGAAGCGTTGTCAACTGTGATGAGGATAGTTTTGAACTTCAAAAGGACACAGATATATTAGTGCATGGGCAGACAAATGGCAGATGAAGTTCAATGCAGAGATGTGTGAGGTGATTAATTTTGGCAGGAAGAATGTGGAGAGACAGTATGAAATAAAGGGAGCAACTCTAAAGGAGGTGCAGGCAGGATCTCGGTGTATATGTACATAAGTCATTGAAGGTGGCAGGGCATGTTGAGAGAGCAGTTAATAAAACATATGGTATCCTAAGTTTTATTAATAAGGGAATTCAGTACAAGAGCAAGGTGGTCATGTTAAACCTGTATAAGACACTACTTATGCCCCATCTGGAGTACTGCATCCAGTTCTGTGTGCCATACTTGAGGAAGGATGTGAAGGCATTGGAGAGATTACAGAGGCAATTCACAAGAATGATTCCAGGGATAAACAACTGTAGCTATGGGGACAGATTGGAGAGGTTGGGTATGTTTTACCTTAGAGAAAAGAAGGCTGAGAGGAGATTTAATAGAGATAGTCAAGATCCTGAGGGGTATGGACAGGGTAAATAGTGAGAAACTGTTCCCTCTCAAGAGTACATCAAAGGGCACAGATTCAAAATAATGGGCAAAAGGAGTTGAAGTGATGTGAGGTAAAAGAAATTCACCCAGAGGGTAGTTGGAGTCTGGGATCAACTTCCTGAAAGGATGGTGGAGACAGGTTCAATTGAGGTATTCAAGAGGGAATTGGATTGCTATCTGATAGGAATATGCAAGGTTACTGGGATAAGGTAAGGGAATAGGATCAGGTAGATTGCTCTTTCAGTGAGCCAGAGAGAATTCAATGGGCTGAATGGCCTCCTTCTGCACTGTTACGGTTCTGCGATTCCTTGATTCCACATGATGTTCCTACCCAATCTCGGTCCAAAATTGCACCTGACCTCTTTCATGTCCATGGCACTGACCTCATCAACATCGTTGACTACTTTACCAAGTACCCTATTATTTGACAATTGCATAACATATCAAGCACAGCTGTCGTGCTATGTGCAGTTTATTTGGTGTGCTAGAGAGATCACTATGGATAGCAGTCTTCAATTTATTAGTAAGCCATTTCAGGGTAACTGTGAGAAGTAGAATATTGATCACACTACTTCTTCTTTTCATTACCCCAGATTTAATGGCCTAGCTGAATGGATGATTCACATGGTGAAATCACAAATTTTAAAAAATAGACAGACCAAGCAAGATCTATACATTGCAATGTTACATCTGAGAGGGACACCTTTAAGTGTAGCTATTCCAACATCCGGCAGAGCTCATGGTTGGCAGATCAGTGCATACCTATTTACCTACTCTTACCCATTCTATTTTGTTGGAAACTAGAGAGTAACTTTTAAAACTGCACAAGAAGATGATCAATGTGCACAATAAAAGTACGGGTACAGAATTGCCAGGTTTATAGTTGCTACAACAAATTTGCATCCAGGGTCCCACAGAAGGTACGTGGCAACCAGCTGAGGTAACAAGGATTTGCTCAGAACCATCATCCTATGAAGTCATTACATTCAAAGGCGCAACAGTGAGGTATAACCAAGGACAAATCATATCCATTCCAGCTCCTCAACCACTGTACAGTTGTATTGCATCAAGGACAAGATCCAAAATGCAACCAGGAACAACATCCCAGAATGACAACCCAACAGATCACTGTGAGTTATTAAAGAGACATCTGGACAAGGTTACAATTATAAGATCTGAGCATACCAGCAGATTACTTCTATGCTATGGACACTCATAAATTCATAAGTTTTATACACTGATGTGATGGTAACTAAACATGAACATGTATTGTAAATAGTTATACTACTTTGGAAGGGAGGAAAGTATATTTAAAAAGAAGGGGGGATGTTCTAATATGCCTTTAAATGATAGCAGCATGACATCACTGGAAGGCAAGTGTGTCATATGATCCAGTATTAATTTCACTTTTGCTTTTGAGCAGAGCACACACACAACTCTGCTGCTGATATTTTCAAGCTTTCTACCTTTGTATAAATGTTCTCATGTGCCTTGTCTAAATTTCTGAACCAACAATGCGTTTGCACAATCCCTTATGAGTGATTGGTGCTTATATCATTATAACATGACAGGAAGAAGATGATGGGGTGGGAAAAGTGTACGGGTGAAGGAAAGGATATAGAACAGGAGGGGGAAGATGGGGCTACAAGGAGGTTATTGGGATGGGAAGGAGGAGGTAAAAGTGTTGAGGATGGAAGAAGGAGATGTGGAATTGAAGGATGTGGAAGAGATAGAGATGGATGGCAAAAAGATAAGGAGAGAAATGTGATGGCTGGCAATGGGAGGGTCAGGAAATTGAGAGGGAGGTTGAGAAGAGAACGAAGCAAGGGAAAGATTAAAAGTGGAATAAAAGAAGTAGGAATATTTGGACAATTAAGGATTGGGGAGAGAGTTATAGTGGGGCAGTAACACTCACTGTTTAATGGGGCAGGGAATGGAGTTGGACATGAGGCAGTGATGTAATGGTATTGTCGCTGGAATAATAATCCCAAGACCCAGGGTAATGCTTTGGAGACAAAAACAGAAAATGCTGGAAAAACTCAGCAGGCCTAACAGCATCTGTGGAGAGAAAGACAGAGTTAATGTTCTGAGTCCGTATGACTCTTTTTCAGAGCTTTATGTTTTTATCTTAATGCTCTGGGGATCCAGGTTTGAATTGCACCATGGCAGATGGTGAAATTTGAATTTTATAAATAATGATGTCATGTTGCTAGCCCTTCAAGGCATATTACAACACCTCCCTTTCTCTTTAAATATACTTTACCCCTTCCAAAATAGTATAACTATTCACAATATATGTTCATGTTTAGTTACCACTGCATAAGTATATAGAACTGGTGAATCTATGAGTCTCCACAGCGTAGAAGTAATCTGCTGGTACACCCAGATCTTGAAATCAAAACCTTGTCTGGAGGTTTCAATAATAGCTCACAGTTATCTGTGGGGTTGTCATTCCTAGATGCTGTTCCTAGTTGCAATGCAATAAACAAAAAAAAATAGAATTAAAAAGTCTAATGGTGACCAGGAAACCATTGTCGATTGTCGTAAAAACCCATTTGGTTCACTAATGTTCTTTAAGGAAGGAAATCTGGTGTCCTTACCTGGATGGCCTACGTGTGACTCCAGACCCCCAGCAATGTGGTTAACTCTTAAATGGCCTCTGAAATGGTCTAGCAAGCCACTCAGTTCTCAAGGGCAATTAGAGATAGGTAATAAATGCTGGTCCAGCCAGTGGCACCCCCATCCCATGAACAAAGTTATAAAAAAGGGTTCCCTTACTTATTGTGGGGGAAGAAGGGAGGAATAGCAGAGCTGAAGTCAAGATCTACCCCATCAAGCCTGAGGTTTGATTTTCAGCCACTTTGGTAGGGGAAAATAGACATTATAAGGTGAATTCCTGACATTTTACCCTTTTATTGCTTCCATACTTCAAATCAATATCCAATGTAATTATCTCACTAAAGAAAACAAAAGAGTTGCACACATGACAATGAAGCTTGAAACCACACACAAAAAAAATCACGATAAGGAGACTTTTGGAGAGTTGAATTTACTGAACAGGCAAGAATATGACTGGCTGACAGCCAGAATGTTGATGTCAATTTCTAACTATATTATTCCATATAAATCTGAAGAAGACAAGGAAGAGAACTTTAAAAGGTGACAGAAATTCGACTGGAACAACACCCTCAGCAGTTTCTAAAATTACAGTTAGGAACTCTGATTTATTTATACATATTTTTATTTACTATGAGAGTACAATTTATTGGTTAATATTGGAAATTTTGTGCATTCTAAAAATGTAAATATTGTATAATTATTAATGCTGAGTACACTATGCATTTATTAACTGAAAGCATGGTGCATTTTTAGCTGTGAGGATGCACTTATTATTTGAGAATA
This sequence comes from Carcharodon carcharias, assembly GCF_017639515.1. Classification (NCBI taxonomy): domain Eukaryota; kingdom Metazoa; phylum Chordata; class Chondrichthyes; order Lamniformes; family Lamnidae; genus Carcharodon; species Carcharodon carcharias. The sequence continues at coordinate 29,517,788 of NC_054474.1, forward strand.
CTGGACATATATTAACTGTGCTTACTCTCCATTTATGAAAGGGGATATTGTGCATTTATTATGACTATTAGAGTACTGTATATTTATTGAATGTGAGATGACAGTGGATGTATTAATATTGATAGTACCGTACATTTTATTAATTGAGAATACTGTGGAGAGTACTGCTAGTTTGGTGCATTTTACCAACTATGAGAATAGTGTGAATGGAATAGCAATATGAGAATCCTGTTGATTTTATTAACTGTGAAAGAACTCTGGATTTTATTAACTGAAAGTATGGCACATCTTATAATTGAAGAAAAAGCTATGCATTGATTGTAAATATATATTTATGAATACAGATTGTGCACATTTATAAACAGTGACAGCATTTTGTATTTTATTAATTGCAAAAGGATTGTACATTTTATAAATGCAAACATTAATTATGGCAGATAAAATGTAATATGTCTTGAATCCCAAAAAGCCTTTTTTAAAAAAAAATTCATTCAAGGGATCTGGGGATTGCTGGCAAGGGCAGCATTTGTTTCCCATCACTAAGTGCCGTTGAGCAGGTGCTTGTGAGCAACCATCTTGAACTGCTGCAATCCGTGTAGTGAAGGTACCCTGACTGTGCAATAAGATAGGAAGTTCCAGGATGAGCAACTGCACAGAAAATTTATGAATAAAGTCAGGACATGTGGAACTAGTGGACTTGTAGCAAAAGACACAAAATCCTGGAACTCCCTCCCTAACAACACTGTGGGTGTACCTACACCACATGGACTGCGAAAATTCACTATCACCTTCTCAAGGGTAATTATGGAAGGGCAATAAATGCTGGCCCAGCCAGCGATGCCTACATTCCGTAAATGAATTTGAAAAACTAGCTACAAAACAGAAAACACAGAACAAGGGTTAAAGGTAGCTATCTGGATTATAAATGGTGGGATATGTTTCACAAGGATTGGTGCTGGGATTGTTATTGTTCACGACATAAACAATTTAGATTCAGGAACCGGAAATACAATTTCAAATTTGCGGCTGTCTTCAAATTGAGAGTTGTAGTTAATACAGAGAAGGACTGTAATAAAATACAGGAAGACATTAATAAACTTGCAGGATGGACATGTAATTGACAAACGAACTTCATTATACACAAGTATGTGGTCACACATTTTGGTAGGAAGAATGGAGGGCTGATAATTGGCAAGTAACATTCACACCACACAAGTGCCAGGCAATGACCATCTCCAACAAGAGAGAATTTGATCATTGCCCCTTGACATTCAATGGCATTACCATTGCTGAATCTCCCACTATCAACATCCTGGGGATTACCATTGACCAGGAACTGGAACAGCCATATACAATGGCTACAAAAGCAGTTCAGAGGCTAGAAATTCTGTGGCGAATAACTCAATTCCTCCATTCTAATACCATATAACATTTTTTGTACCTGTATGCAAGGATAATTCTGTGACAATGATGTTCTGAGTGGTTTTCTGATTGGTTCTTAGTAACCACACATGTTAACAACTGTGTGATGAGGAGGGGTGCATCCAATCCAATAATCACATTTCTCAGCAAATATGAACACATTGCACAGCCACAGCAAAACTGAAAACCCAAGTTGAAATAATTCTAGCCATTTAAAAACCATATTTGAAAGCTTAACTAAAAAAAGATGAAATAAATGTTAAATTTTTGAACCGAGATTCTAACTGAAATTTTACATAGAAGGCTTTGAGACTCAATTTATCATCAGCCTGACCAGAGATTTCAATTGCTGAGGCCTGCTCAATTCTGATTTTCAAGTATTTTCTCCGTGCTATCAAAGCCATAAAACATCAACCGGTCTGATGTCACCTAGTTTCACCATTTATAAAATCCACTAAATTGTTAATTCACCGTAGAACTTTCTGTGGTGCAAAGCAATTAGAAATTAAGCTGTCACTGAACTTCTTGCTCTGACCGAAACAGCATTTGTTTTGTAGAATTGCTTCAGGACTGCTCAGTAATTAATTTGGAGTGCAATGATTTTAGAAAGATCCTCATCTAAATCTGTAGTAAGTATGTGGGCTCTCTAAATATAAACTCAGTCCGTTGATTGTCTCCTACTCATTGAAGCAAGAGCTGATCTCTCATCTCCATAAATTTCAACTGCAGTCTTCCTAGCTGTTCAGAGAACTTCGCCGCTGCATGTTCCTGATCCGGTGTCATGGGACTTTGACAGTTCATGGGGGTGGGTTGGGAGGTGTGAAGGTTGGCAAAATGGTGTGAGAAGGTGTTGGCTGGCCTGCCAATTTGTAAGTGGTAAGAAAGATGGCAGGTGAAGAAGCCACTTAAGGTAACCTTTAGCCCTGCTTTGTCCAACCTTTTCAGGTGGGGAGCCACATTTGAATTTTTTTCTCACTTAAGGAGCCAATGAACAAATTTTGGAAGGACAAATTTTGCATAACATTAAACGTGAATTTCAGAAAAATAACTGAGGTATGAAAAGAGACAACTTACTGAGCAGAGAAAATGGAAAAATAAATAAAGATGAGTATTAGAGTGTAATAGGGTGATGGTGTGTCTGGTTCACTCCAAGTCTCAGGGTGATCACTCATTCACCCTCACCCACTGTGAGAATGGATGAAAGTGCATGATGATGTGTGTGGGTGAGGGTGAATGAGAACCACGAACCTGGGAGCGATCCAGAATTATGGACACATTCTGCCCCTGCACACATACTCCCCACACGCACACTGTCTCCCCCCAACACAATTTCTCTCTCCCCTCTTAACCCCCTCATGCTCTTACCCCCTCACACTCTCTCACCCCCCCACACTCTCTCACCCACCCTCACAGACCCTCACCCCCTCTACCAACTCATACACTCTCTCCACCTGCCCCTCATCCGCTCACACTCTCTCTCTCACACACACACACTCTCCAGTCACTCATTTACTCGGATGCCAGAGGACCCTGCTCCCAAAGCCTTATGCTTCACTCTGGCGCACCTGATCCCCATTCTGGCTGCCTCATGCCCCTCTCCGGCTCTGGATGCTTGGGCCCCCCTCTGGCCTGATTGGGCCCCGCTCTGGCCTGCATAGGCCCCGTGCCCTGGCACATCCACTCCCCAGCACCTCTGCGTTCTGCGCCCCCCCCCCCCTCCCCTGCACCTCTGCGTTCTGCGCCAGCCCCCCCCTCTCCCCAGCACCTATGCGTTCTGCGCCCCCCCCCCCCCCCCAGCACCTCTGCGTTCTGCGCCCCCCCCCCACCTCTCCCCTGCACCTCTGCTCCTTGCACCCCGCTCCTCGGCACCTCTGCTCCCTGGGCCCAGCCACCCAGTATCTTCGATCCTTGCGTCTTGTTCCCCAGCCCCTGGCTCCCCAGCCCTCAGCACCCCCGGCCCTGTTCCTCGGCTCTCTGGGCCTCAGCCTTCAGCCCTCCAGGCCCTGCTCCTCGGCTCCCCGACCCTCGGCTCCCTGGCCCCCACTCCTCAACTACTCCGTCGTCGGCTCCCCTTGCCCAGAAGAATCTTCCACTCAAACTTACCTGTTTGACTGGCGTTTTGAAAACTAGGGGCTGCATTGAGGGGCTTCATGGGCCCACGGGCCGTATGTTGGACAAGCCTACTTTAGCCCATGGAAAGGCCCCCTGGTGGCAGTGGCCATCCCTGTGGTGCACCCAATGGTGCCGACTATCCTCAGTGATCTCTGCACCCCTCCTTTGCCTGGCTTGCCTGACTGGCCCCGCCAGCCCCAGATTTACCACTTACCTGAGGCTGCTGAGCTGCTGTCCCTGTGCCTTGCAGCTCTAGGGTACAGGATGCCATCCTTACCAGGGACAGTATATCAATGTCTTATTAATTATATTGCTAAGCTTTGTCAATGTCAATTACATTGTTAAGGGAAATGGGTGATGGGTATTTGAACACATATAAATAAGGGGTAGCTGGGATACTGGGTGGGGGTGATGGGTACTGACTCTGAACAAGCCAATAAACCCTCTTATTAAGGGAAAGCTACTTGCCTTGGGTTTGACTTCGCCAATTGGCAGCCAATTTATTAGCTGCTGCCAGAAAATGGGTCCCACCCCCTCCTCATGCTTTCAGTCACAACAATTGGCCTTCTGACATCTCCACAGGATTCTGGCAACGAACTCCAAAAATTGGAATCAACTTTAACAGCCTGCACTCCCAAAAGTATCACAATAAAACAAAATGGCAGTCTTTGGAGAAATGAGGACAGATAGGCCAAGCTGAAATGTTGCAGTACCACGGGTAAATTGGGCTAGTAACTGTTGCCATTCCAGATGGCAGGCAGGGAATACGTGTACATGTTGTGCCACAAGTGTTTCACCCACCATATCTGAAGGGCTGGCATATCTAAAAGTAGGCCTGGAAATAAGGGGCCTAGTGCCTGTTTTATGGCCACTTCCTAAAATTGGGCTACCCCGAGATGGGCCAGCTGCATTCAGATAGCCAAGTTTCCATGCGGCCTAACCTGGCAGCCCTTAAAGGCAGCACTGGAGGAGCCACCAAAAAGGTCATTTTTAATAGAAAATAATTAGTTACTGGAATGTGGAGCTAGGAAGAGCAGGAGCATTTTTCCCAGTTTCACTGCAGTCCCAAAGAACACTCTGGGCCCACATACATCTCCCTCCCCATCTCAATCACCTCCACTCCTCTTACCATCTTCATTCCCCTCTCCAGATCGCCACCACCCCCATTTCTCCCAATCAGCTCCCTAACCTCAACCTCTCAATTGTCTCACCCTCACCCGAGTCCAACATGATGGCCCCAGTTGGTGATGCAAGAACCCCAGAAATTTAAAATTGCTTCATCGGCGAGATGCCTAGGAATGTGTATGAAACATACACAGCCTAATATAGATGAGGTCTGACGCCAATATTGGATGTGCCTCAGGCCTACATGTTCCAGTGTAAGGGTAGTTCATTGTGCCCAGTTCATACCTGAAAGTCAGAGCTCTCCAATTTCACCCCCATTCTATGTCATGGTTGATGCTATCAGGTGTTCTTTTCAAATAAAATGCATTCTCCACAAGGCTGAAAATGCAATGTGATGCACACTTGACTGATGCTGGTAAAGCAGGACAAACAGCCAGCTCGATAGCATCATTACTTCATAATGTTTTATTTAAAACATCTTTGTGTGCTGTGATTTGGCTTTCAATAAGGACTAAATTGAAGCTGTCAGATCATTACTTTCATGGACTTGGCGCAACTGTTAGTTTCAGATATTGGAGCAAACTCGCTTAATGTTTTCCCTTTCTCTCACTCCCAATCATCCTTTAGGATCACATACAGCCTGAAAACTGGAAAAAATTGTCAAAATTCTCATATCCCATGGTGGTTTTTGGTTAAAAATCTTGCAGCTACATTAGAAATTTCCTCCCACAAAAATACCATATCGATAGGGAAATTCTTTCTGTATCTGTATTTATGTTGGAATTTGTATAGGCAATGAGAATTTATCAGAAATAAATATTTCATATTAAAGCATAAATGCCAAATATGCCTTTATTCACCCACCTCACCATCTTCGGATTCCAATCTCAATTCTGTTCGACAAGTAGCCTGCATGTTACCCGCTTCTGCTTGGATCTCAACTCCCTTTGGTGCCTCCAGTGTCAGTGAACGTGTAGGTGATTCTAGTCTAGGGTCACAAAATGTCAGAGTTAGTTACAGTATCTGTCACTATTCTTTCAGCAGTTAGTTATTGAATAAAAACATTGTGGAGAACATGATTATCTTTTGTAATAATATAAATTCCTCGGTAGCACTTACTTCAAGATTGAGGAAGTGATGCCAATCTCACTGGCAGATGATGGATGTGTTTAATCAAACAGGCTGAGAAATGATCCTTTGAAGCTAATATTTGCCACAGATGAGATTTTCTATCTACTTTTACTTTGTTTGCGAATATGTCGATTAAAGAGGCACTGTTATCCTAACTTAGATGTTTATCAGATGTCTGTGAGCCAATGCATAATGGGATGCAACGACATCATCACATTGCTGAATGGGGGATATTCTGATGTGTCCTGCATGGAAACAGGGCAGTTATGGCCCAAAAAAGGTCTGATTTACCAGCTTATTCGTACTGATGATAAAATACTCCCAAAGCCCAATACTGAACCAGGTGATGGGTCCCTTTAATAACTGAATCAGAGTTCTATGATGTACACTGGATTCAGTTGGGAAGAGCGGGCAACATGCCACTCTCCCCATAGTAACAATTGGTGCTCTAGTCAACGAGGAGTCCACAAGATAAGTAGTTAGATGTTTTATATCTTGCATGTCAGGAAGAGCTCCAGAAATACCCTGGGCCTCCTGAGAACAAACCATCCTCTCCTGACCTACCTTTTTCCAGGATCAGAGGCTGGCCAGGTCACCCAATACTGTGAAGAACTGGACCTGGTGGGCTGCCCTAGATGTCCAATTCCCGCTGCAACCCACTAGCCATACATAAATGAGGCCCAATTTGTAAAATGGACACAGCATCCTCTGGACAATATTGGGTGACAGGTCAGCATGCTCTGCCAGCTAGCCACCTTAAAACCACAAGGAGGCAAATCTGCCCTATTATTGAAAAGAAGGGCCTTAGAACTGTAAATGATCTTTAAAGGTGCGCAATGTGATAGCCTGCACGACAGCAGACAATGAAGCAGCACAAATCTGCCAAGTGAGCTTTAAGGGTAGAAAACAACAGTCCCTGAACCATGTCTTGACAGCAGTGTAGTGGTTAAGTTAATGAAATATTAATCCAGTTTGAGAATTTGAATTCAGTCTTTTTTAAAATACACTAAAAAAAAAACCTGGTACCTGTATGTGACCATGAAGCTGTCACATTGGCCAGAATCTTCTGTTTGGCGTGCAAGGGCGGATTCCACTCGCTGACGCGTAAAATGATGAGCGGTGACGTCAGGTGCTCTGAACTGTCAAAGGCCTATTAAGGCCACTTAAACAGCAATTAAAACAATTAACAGGGCCGCCCGTCCAACCTTAAGGTTGGTGGATAGGCGAAGAGCCCAGGCAGCCTTCGCATTTTTCATGGAACCTCATCCATGGGCGGTTTTTAAACTTTAATAAAAATTTTGGATAAAATTCGTAGACATGTCCCAGCTCATGTGACACTGTCACATGAGGGAACATGTCCGAATAATTTTTAAAAAAAAGTTATTGACTTTTTCACAAGGAAACTAAACTCCCTGAGGCAGCTCCATGCCTCAGGGAGATTTCTACATTCTTTCGTGTGCAAGTTCAGTGCTTCTGGGTGCACGTCACGCTGGACAGGCCTTAATTGGCCCGCCCACGTAAAATTGCGGTGCGCAGCTGGTCGCGGGTGGTGATTAGCTGTGTACCTGTCCGTGCCCGAACCTGCTTAGCTCCCCCCGAGGGGGAGAAAATTCCCCCCATTGTCTTAAAAACCCAACTTTAGGGAAGGAAATCCATCATCCTTACCCAGTCTGGCCAACGCATGACTCCAGTCCTACAGCAACAGGTTTGACCCTTAACTGTCCTCTGAAACCGTCCTGAAAGCCAAGCTGGTCTATCAAATTGCTACCATGTAGGAGTTCAAGCCAGCCCTCCTCCTAACATGAAAATTAAGCAGTTTAATGTAAACTATTTTTTTCTTTTAAGATAGTAACCATCCTTTCTTTTTGTGCACTATCACAATCTTTCTGGAATTGGCTGCATTAGGCACACTTTGGTGCTTCAATTAGATAGCTTTCAGAATTTTGAGAAACCACAGATTTCTGAAGTTCTTCCTTGAAGTGAAGATTGTACGATAGATACTGATCTAGCCGCCCTTAAGTATCATGCATTATTTATTCAGAACAAAATCTAACTTATTTTGTGCTTGGAGGTTTCTACTTATTGATCCGCTGCAAATTAGTTTAAAACAGAAAACATACTTATCAATAATTTTGGCAGAAGCACAAGACAATATTTGTCAGAATATTGTCTTCAGAATATTTCAGGAATAAAAACAAAAAAACTGCGGATGCTGGAAATCCAAAACAAAAACAGAATTACCTGGAAAAACTCAGCAGGTCTGGCAGCATCGGCGGAGAAGGAGAGTTGCCATTTCGAGTCCTCATGACCCTTCGACAGAACTTGTTCGGAAGTTCAGTTAACTTGGTTGTCAGCCAGGAGGCTACACGTTGCAGTCCCAGGATCGCTACTACCTCAAATTCACGTGGCTCAATTATACAAAGTTTCCAATACTTAACATGTTAACTAAATGATAGGAAAACTGGCATCAGCTTGATTGTCATTCATGATTTACATTTCCTGATCATTAGCAGTGTGGAATGCTCAACAACATATAGGATTGGGAAATCAGCCCAATGGCATTTCAGCAGAAACTAACTTCCTAGTCAATTACATTTCTTATTTCTTTCCAATTTTTGGCAGTATGGCAAATATTTAAAGGATTACATCAAAGTCTGCAATGAACATACATGCCCTGGAGGAATAAAAGAAAAATGGCGATATGAGGAAAACATTTTTTACGCAGCAAGTGGTTAGGATCTGGGTTGCACTGCCTGAGAGGCGGATTCAATCAAGATCTTCGAAAGAGAATTGGATTATTATCTGTAAAGAAAACAAATTGCAGGACTTTGGGGAAAAGGCGGAGTAGTGGGACTAGCTGAGTAGCTCTTCTAGACAGCTGGCATGGGCATGATGAGCTGAATCACTTCCTTCTGTGTTGCACCCGTTCTATGGGCTGAATTTTCTGGCTGAGGCGCGGGTGGCAGGGCTCGCACATCAGCGCTTAAAATGTCGCGTGAGCGTCCCGACATCAGCACGTGGCATCGCGATGTTTAGGTCGGCGGGTGCGCTATGCAGTGCGATGCGGACCCACCATTAATTAAAGGCCTTGTTAAGGCCATTAAGTCACCAATTGATGAGGATTTTGAGGAACCCATGTGAACTTCTGCTCGGCGCATGGGCCCAATGGGCAGGCGGGTAAGTGATTTTTTTAACAAACCTCATCCAGTGGAGGAATGAGGTTTGATATCGGATTTTAAAAAGGTTTAATAAAGTTTTTGTGTGCTTCATTAACATGTCCCATCTCTTGTGACATTTTCGCATGAGAGGGGACATGTTAATGCTTTTTTTTAATGTTCTATTTTTAATCTTTCACAGCCTTTCAGTGATCTCCCTGAGGCACCACTTAGCCTCAGGGAGTTGTGCGCTCTCTCGCAGTTGGGGAATCCCCACCCCAGGCAGCACAGGAAACGCATAGCGCTTCCCGTCGGGCGTCACACTGGACGGGCCTTAATTGGCCCACTCACGTAAAATGGTGGCAGGGCCCGTTTCGGCGGCGGCGATCAGTTGCTCGCCGGCTGCCAAGTGGCTCAGGCACACCCGCCCATCAAGGGCAAAATTCAGCCCTATGTTTCTATGGGCTGGATATTATGGCTCCCGCCAGCTGTGATTTGGGCAGGAGGGCACCTAAGAAATGTAACAAGCCCACCACCCTCTCGCCCGTCCCCGATCTGTCCCCCATAACGGAAATTGGCAGCCTGCCCACCATATGGAAGTAAATAGTTAAGGGTCAATTGAACTTGTTTACAAACCAACTGACCCCAATATTACACTGTACATGCCACAATGTGGTTGGTGTGGGCAAGCAGGCAGGAGTGGGCAGCCCATTCTTCCAAAAAGGTTTTGAAAAAGGCCGGGAGAAAGGCCGGTACCATCTTTATGGGTTGCCCGTTGCGCAACGCGGGGACCCTCCTAAAGATAGTACTCTGCTTCCTTCTAACCCACCTGCACTATAAAACGCACACTCTCACCCTCCTTGCCTCCTCCCCCTGCCTCACCACAAGCTACTTGATCCCACCTCAACCAATACCCCTGACTTAGCTGAGCCCAGGATCCAATGGGGTCTTCATCCCAGGCCTGCTTGCAGTCATGGCATTGCGCATTACAGAGCAGTGGTGCTGCTAGGATTACAAGAGCTGCTGGTCGAATTGGCTAGCAGCTCCCAAGTGCAGGATCTCCTCCCAGTGAGGGGCAGTAGTCCCACACTTTCCTGGTTGTTGCCACCTGCAGCGTATTATTGCTGCGGAGTGGTCTTTTTCTTCGTCAGTCAGCGATTTTTTAGGCTGGGGGATGGCGAGCAGTATGCCCTCAACCCCCCCCCACGACCCCACCACCACCACCCACCAACTCCACGCCCTGTAAAATCCAGCCCTATGATTCTAAGGGCACTAAACCTGAGGATTGGGAGGCTTTTAGAATTCCACAAAGGATAATCAAGAAATTGATGAAGAAAAAGTAGAATATGAGTTTAAATTACCAAGAGATATTAAAAATATTGTAAAAAAATTCTATAGTCTGTCAAATGGAAGAGATTAGCAAAAATCAATGTGAGTCCCTTAGAAACATCCACAAGAGAAATTATAATGAGGAATAATGAAAAAATGGCATTCAACAAAATGCTTTGTATATGTATATTCTAGAAATACTGGGGAGTCTAGTATCTAGTTGGAATGAGGAAATTTAGAGAAATTAGTATCAGTAAAGAAGCACAACTGGAAAAATAAAGGGACTAAAAATATTGCAAGGGTCAGCGCTGGAGAGAATGGGGGCAGGCCAGCCATTTATGTCAATAAATCAGGGGACCGACTGTAATGTAACCAAGAGAAAAGTACTGCAGATACTGGAAAACTGAAAACAAAAACTTAACATTCTGAAAATACTCAGCAGGTTTGGCAGCATCTGTGGAGAAAGAAAGAGTTAACATTTCAGGTTGATGGCCCTCTGTCAGAATCCATGGCCAGGACTTTTAGGATGGTGGGGTTTCCCTTCCTGCCATCTGAAGAGTTGGTGGAGACACATCCCCAACTTAGTCTACTGTATTCGTTGCTCCCAATGCGGTCTCCTCTACATTGGAGAGATCAAACGTAAACTGGGCGACCGCTTTGCAGAACACCTGCGGTCTGTCCACAAGAATGACCCAAACCTCCCTGTCGCTTGCCATTTTAACACTCCACCCTGCTCTCTTGCCCACATGTCTGTCCTTGGCTTGCTGCATTGTTCCAGTGAAGCCCAACGCAAACTGGAGGAACAACACCTCATCTTCCGACTAGGCACTTTACAGCCTTCCGGACTGAATATTGAATTCAACAACTTTAGGTCTTGAGATCCCTCCTCCATCCCCACCCCCTTTCTGCTTCTTCCCCCTTCCTTTTGTTTTTTCTAATAAATTATATAGATTTTTCTTTTCCCACCTATTTGCATTATTTTTAAATATTTTTAAATCTTTTATGCTCCCCCCACCCCCACTAGAGCTATACCTTGAGTGCCCTACCATCCATTCTTAATTAGCACATTCGTTTAGATAATATCACCAACTTCAACACCTATGTGTTCTTTTGTTCTTTTGTCTGTGACATCTTTTGATGATCTGCTTCTTTCACTGCTTGCTTGTCGCTACAACTACACCACCCCCCCCTCCATTTCTCTCCCCCAACCCAACCCTCCCCACCCCCCCACACCTTAAACCAGCTTATATTTCACCCCTTCCTTGGATTCACCTAGTTCTGTTGAAGGGTCATGAGGACTCGAAACGTCAACTCTTTTCTTCTCCGCCGATGCTGCCAGACCTGCTGAGTTTTTCCAGGTAATTCTGTTTTTGTTTTGGATTTCCAGCATCTGCAGTTTTTTGTTTTTATCCCCACTGATGCTGCCTGTCCTGCAGCCATTTAATGCTTCAACAAGCGCTAGTTGTCTGTAGGCAGGACATTCGCCCCTCACCAAGGATCCTTCGGCAGCACCTTCCAAACCCACGACCACTACCATCTAGAAGGACAAGGGCAGCAGATGGTTGGGACCACCACCTGGAACTTCCCCTCTAAACCATTCCCCATCCTGACTTGGACATATATTGCCGTTCCTTCACTGTTGCTGGGTCAAAATCCTGGAACACCCTTCCTAACAGCACTGTGGGTGTACCTACACCACATGAATTGCAGCGGTTCAAGAAGGCAGCTCACCACCACCTTCTCAATGGCAACTAGGGATGGGCAATAAATGCTGGTCCAGCCAGTGAAGCCCATATCCCATGAATGAATAAAAACAAACCCTGATCGGCCTGCAGCTCTCTAGTCCCTGCAGTACCAGAATCTGCAGTGGACAGGATTGAGACTGCAAGCAGTCCCTGGAGCCTAGTTTCGGGAGTCCAGGACCAGGTAAGTGAGGTGGTCTTAGCGGAGTGGAATGGGAGGAGAGAGGGGGGTGGAGGTGTTAGTGGAGAGGCCAGGGGGAAGGAGGACCTGTAGGGGCTGGAGCTTCTTGGTGATTGGGGAGGGGTGAGGTAGGTGGGGGGGGTGGTGAGGAGGCGGAGGAGGAGGGGGAAGCAGGCGCCACGCCAGATGTTAAAAGGAGGATGCTGATAGGGGTGCCCCCACACCCTCCTCACCTTCCCGCCTGAGGCCTGAACATGATCCGTTTTCGGGCATTTCCCCTGCCACTGAACACCTCCCACCAGCCTGAAAATTGAGGCTGGGTGGGAAACGGCCCTTAAATGGGTAATAATTGACCACTTAAGGGCCTCAATTGGGGTAAGGGTAGGTGAAGCACCCTAGGCATTGTCCGTCCAAGTGTCAAATTGCGGAGAGGTCAGGGCGGGAGAGTCTGGTGGGGAGGCCATCTGAAGAATTTTACAGTCACACCCGCCTACAAATCCACTAGCAGGGAATGTAAACTTCTGCTGCATGTACCAAGTGTTGCCAGTGAGACAAAGTCAGGAGGGAAATTTTGCAATGAGGAGGATGCAAAGAGGCTGAACAGGAATTACAAACAAGTTAAGTGAGTGGGCAAGAAGGTGCAGGTGGAATATAATGTGGACAAGTGTGAAGTTACCCACGTTTGTAAGAAAAATAGGATATTTTTTTCAATAGTGAGAGAATCAGAGATATTGGTATTCAGAAGGACATGGACATCCTTGTATGTCAGGACTGTTCAACCTCTTTACCTGAGAGGCCACATTTCAATTTATTTCTCACTCAAGCAAATTTTGAAAAAAAAGTTTTGCACAACATTAAACATTATTTTTTTAAAAAATCAATGCCAAAGTAATAAACTGATAATTTAGAAAAGTCATTAATAAGAATGACCATTAAAAAGTGCCAAGCAGCAGAGCTAACCAATAAAACCTTTTTTGCTTTCTCGCTTAAAAAAACAGAATTAGAGAGAGGCAGACTGGGCCCCAAGACCTGATCACCAGGGAAGGGAGTGGGGTCCAGGGCCAATTTATGGAAGTGGGTTTAACTAACACTGGCCTTGCGTTCGCCTCTGTAGGCACACACTCCGAGCTGGCCTCAGCGGAATTCATACCTAAGTGGGGGTCAGAAGTGGGTTGTCTTTCAGCCTGAGTTTTCCTCCTTTTCTGGCCTGCTTTGAGGATAGAAAAAGGAGGAGGGGAAGGGTGTGTGTGTGTTCCAGTCTTAGGGTTCTCACACAGACACACACAAAATCCCCACCCTGACTCGGGAGGTTGGGCATTTAACGTCTGAGGAGGAATTCGGGATGGCTGTGAAGGTGCCAAGACATGCTTCCTCACTCCGTCCTTTCAGAGACTCCAACTGCCCTGGGCGGGAGTGTCGGACAGGCGCTATTACTGTGACTGCTGTTCCTTGTAGCTTCCCCAGCCCTCTCTGCCATCTGTGGGAGGGTGTGAGAGAGAGGGAGAGAGAGAGAGAGAGAGAGAGAGGCCGACCAAAATTGGAGAAAGAATGCACCATGGCCACTCACTTTCGCACTGCTCACTGCTCCTCCAATCATCTGAGCCTATCAGCAGCAAATGTGGGAGAGAAACAGTCTGTGATTGGAGAAACAGCTCTTTGCAGATCTTTTACTTTGAACAGTGAGTCTGCAGGCCAGATAGAAAGATTTGCCAGGGTAGATTGTGGCCCATGGGTTGTATGTTGGTACAACCCTGTTGTACACGAATCACAGAAAGTTAACATGCGGGTAAAGCAAACAATTAGGAAAGCTAATGATATCTTTGCCTTTATTACAAAGGGATTAGAGCACCAGAGGTAAAGAAGTCTTGCTCCTCCTCCTTCAGGTCCATGCCTTAAGATTGGATTGGTTCATGATTATGTTTGGCAAAGTACTGCAGTGTTTTGCTGTTGCCTTCTGCATTATGGTCAACCAGGAAACCGTCCCACTCTTTACTGCCTGCCATCAGCCGTATTGGAAGGATTTACAGGCTGATAACCAACCTGTTTGGCCATATTACATATATACCTTCCATGGTGCCATCAAGTCCTGAAGTTGGATTTGAACCCGGAGCCTCTGGCCAGAGGTAAGGCCATTAACACTGCACCACAAGACCTCTGTAAAGAAGTCCCACTGTAATTATTTAGTGCCTTGGTGACATCACACCTGGGTACTGTGTACAGTTTTGGTCTTCTTACCTAAGGAAGACTATATTTACCTTAGATGGAGTGCAATGAAGTTTCACCAGATTGCCTCTCCAGATGAGTGGATTTCCTATGAGGCGAGATTAAGTAGACTGGACCTATTTCCCTACAGTTTAGTGGTATGAGAGGTAAACTCATTGAAACATATAGCATTGTTCATGGTCTTGACAGTATAGATACTCAGAAAATAATTCCCCTGGTTATGCAGTCTAGAATTGGAGGTTACACCTCAGAATATGGAGGTAGCCACTTAGGACTGAGATTAGGAGAAATTTCTGCATTTAAAGGATTGTGAATCTTTGGAATTATCTGCCTCAGGGAGCTGTGGGTATTCAGTCACTGAGTATTTTGAAAACAGAGTTCGATAGGTTGTTGAATACTAAGGGAATCAAGGTGTATAGGGAGGAGGTGAGAAAGTGGAAGAGGTAGAAGATCAGCCATGTTCACATTAAATGAAGGAGCAGGCTTGAAGCCTGAATGGTCTACTCCCGGCTCCTATTTCTTATGTTCTTATGTTTATGTTTTAACCCTTCTTGAAAACATTGGCTCTTTGCTGATTTTAGTGCCAATCCTTAATTATCCTCCTCAATTATCATCATTCCAATGAGCTGCCTAATAATCATTAAAGCTGAAATCCTGGTTAATTTCCTGTTTCCTAAAGTGAGGTCAACTGTAACCTTCTTACTCCCACCATAGTTGAGAGCAACTACTTAGCATCTATTGGAGAATAAATATGGATCAAAATGGCTTAGAGAATAATTAGGCAAATTTGCTAAGCCATCGAAGAAACTATATAAATCACCTGGTTGTCAATTATATGGGAGCAACTACCCCCTAGAAAACCATTGAGCAGCAGAAAATTGTGTTATTCAGCAAGAAAAGGACAGAATCCAGCCTATATATTGGTCATAGCACAGCAGAGGTTGACCTGCTGATCAATTGCACAGCAACACTAACCAGCCAGTGGGAGCTGAACACAGATCAAATTGCTCCATTTTTATCACAGGATAGAAAAACTACTAGCTAAGTGACACTGCTGGGCTCACCTGTCAATCACAGAACACTAAAGGTTGCTGTGTGCTCACGTATTGTCATCTGTTACAGTGTGTATATGTTACAATCGGTCTGACTTGTGTTCAATATGAATTGGATAATTTATTTGCTTTAAAACCTCTCCGGTTATGAACTATTGCACACTCCTCCTGATGGCTTCTTCTTCTTTTGAAAGGAATCAGAGTTGACTTCCCACACAATAGCTGCTTTTCATTCAAAACACCAAGATGTCTTAAGAAGTGTCACTACCACTACCACATGCCTTGTCCCAGCTCAAGGTTTATTATGAAAAATTCTGAATTTGCAACAATAACTTGCATGCTCAAGCGTTAAATAATCTGTAAGGAGGAGGCATAAATAATTCAATAATTAATTAGAAGACTGGGCTGTAGCATTGCTGCGCTTTACAAAAGCAGAAATTCATGAGCGCTCAATCATATTAAATTGAATCCCTCAATATATTGCTGCACCCATAGCCATTTTTTCAAAAGTAAATGTTACAGGTTCCATTTGTATTGTATGGTGGTGGGGGCTTCAATTCTAACGCATCTGAGGTGAAGAGAAATTCAAGTCTCTCGTGCATCAGAACTGAATATCAAGTGGGGTCTATAACATATGAGTGGATGCAACTTAATGTTACTATCTGAAATGGATTACCATCCCTGGGCCAGAATTTTTCGCTCGGAGTGCAGGCCTGCGCATGCCCGACACGCTCCAGTGTAAAATAGCGCGCAATGAGGTCGGGTGAGCGCCCCGACATCATCGCGATATTTCGGTGGGCGGGCGCGTGCAAGAGTCGGCAGTGGGCCTGCCGAAAATTAAGACACCGACTAAGCCCTTTAATGGCACAATTGACTGGGGGGTTTTGCTGCCCGTCCAATGGCGGGTGGGCGTATCGGCCAGGCGGTCCTTGCATTTTTCAGGAAACCTCATCCAAGGGTGGGATGAGGCTTCCGAGATTAATTTTAAAAAAGATAAAAATGTCTGGACGCAAATTTCAGTATCTAAATGTTTAGGTGACTCATACAGGTGCGTGGGCATTTTTTCTGGATTTTAAAATCTGTTTTTATTGAATTTAAATCCTTCAGCTCC
This sequence comes from Carcharodon carcharias, assembly GCF_017639515.1. Lineage (NCBI taxonomy): Eukaryota > Metazoa > Chordata > Chondrichthyes > Lamniformes > Lamnidae > Carcharodon > Carcharodon carcharias. The sequence continues at coordinate 29,534,371 of NC_054474.1, forward strand.
CTGAGACAGCTCTCTGCATTCAGGGAGCTTTCATTCCGCGCACCACCGCGCCTATGCTGACTTCAGCCCTCGCCCTCCTCCCACCCCCACTCAGGCAGCACTGAGCCTTTCACCGCACATTTCACGCCGGCTGACCGGTTAATTGGCCAGCCAGCGTGAAATCACGGTCGAGGGTCGATTGCGGGTGGTGGTCCATTCTTCAGCCGCTCCCAGGCTCGCCGATCGCAGCTGCCTGCTGACCCAAAAATCTTGCCTCTGATGTCTCTCAGAACAGACTGCTTTCTCAAGGCTTCACAGGGCTATTTCTGCTGATCGATAAAATATCTTCTATGTGATACGCTTATGTTGTGTTTCACAGTATTAACTGCAGACTGATGAGGTTGGCACATTACAGACGAAGGAAAATAGAAACACAATTTAAATTGAGAGCTGTCACACATACTCTTCATGGCTGGATGCACACCATTGTCAAAGGCGATTCTGCTAACCTGGTTCCTTCTCAAACCTTATACATTTCATTGGGGTGAATGATATGACCATAATTGAAACAGTACAATGACCCAGTACTTCCAGCTGCTCTGCCCTAATTTTGCTATTCTTAAAAGAAATGGTGTTTCAGACTGATAACATTGGAGCAGATCCTGTGCATTGAGGCATTCATAGACTTTAATTTCACCTGTGCAGAGTACATCACAGAAGATGATTTGGCTTTCACCTGAGCTGTGTGAGACATGAAGGGTCTGCCAGCCACTATATAACTCATGTGGAATCTAGAGCATTTATTTCAGTGAAAATAGCTCCGGGTGCAATAATATAATGGAAAAGGTATAGTTTAGTGTGATTGAGTGCTTGCCAATTGCTACATCAAAACAAACGAAGCAAATTTTACAGCTCAGTTGGGGAGGGAAGAAAGATTGAAATTCATTGCCTCCCCGAGCATTTGGCTGTTCTAAATTGTGCCATCTGAGCATTGAAACAAAAAGCTGTGAGACAGAACTAAAGAGTGCCATTTATTACACAGTATGTACGCTATGGTTCGCACCCAATGACTTTGTGGCTGGCTGGAATCCAACACAATTGACACATGCTAAAAATCAGCTACTAAGGACTACCTTTCATGAATTCAGTTCATAATAATCATCAATTATTATAGTTTTAAAAATCATTGTTATAATCACTACACATTTAATTTCTAAGAAAATATTATTTGCTGATTAAATGTAAGCAGATGAGGAATGTGAATTCTAAGATATTTGGATAATTCTCAATTACTTTGAGAGAAAACAAATAGAATAATAACAATGTATTTAGATTAGGATTAAATTGCTGATCTTCCAAGAAAATCCTCTAAGACCAGTGTGGGAAAATGCAGTTGTGGTTGTAAATCTTGAATAATCAGTATTTGATTAATATTTACACCTTGTTATGTAGCTACACGCAACAAACAGGAACAAAATCCCCACGAGTGGAAGGAATTAGTCCAAATGAATAGGCAGACATGTACCTAATTTCCTAAGCAAAGAAGCAAATCATATTCCTCTCCTATGTTGCTAACACTGATAAAATTAGGAGAGGACTTCTGAAATTCCACTTTGCATTTTTTGCACATATAGTATCCGGAATTCCCAGGAGCTCTGTCAAGACTTTTTGACTGAGCTATACTAATCTATCAAGATGGCGAACACAGTCAAGAGCACATACAGCAGACGGCATGAGATGTATGGGATGAAAGAGACGGATTTAGGGTGCCTAACATACATGAAAACCCACCACTGGGGAAAATTATAGCTTGGCCCAAAAAGGGCATGAAACAGGTAGTGTCACAAAAATGGCTCTTTATTTTGAAGGATGATTTTTTTTAAACTTTCAACCAGCTGGAAACTTGGTACTTTAAAAAATGAGACAGCAAACTGCTTTAAAATGTGAGACCACTTTCCAAGATGAAGGCGAGAAAAGCAAAGAAGAACCCTCCAAAAGGAAGTGTAAAAATGGAGACAGTTCAAAGGAAACCTATAGATATCAAACCCAACACTCTAACTAAGGAAGGAAAATGCAAAGTGCTGAATTTTAATCAACAGTAAAGACAATGGGAACTGCTAACCAGACAGATACACCCAACAGGCACTCAAACTCCCTTGTGGAGGATGAAATAACCCCATGGTTTTTACTATCTTGAAATGTGTCAAAAGTTTCTGAGATGGAAGATCAAAATGCAATTGCTTATCCTCCAACAATGGCTGCAAGACATGTTAATCAAATTCCTTTTTGGAAATATACAAACAGGAGGCTTTTGAAAGCTGGTTTTACCAACAGAAGTCATCTGAAAAAAAATGCTGAAGAGAGCAGTAAGGAATCTCTCTCTCTCTCTCTCATAAGAAAAGCCCTATCTCTACAGTATAAAAATCCAACCAAAGAGATAGTAACTGTCTATTGGAAAGAACATCAGGAGAAACCCATAAATTTCTGGGAGACGGATCACAGAGTTAAAAGGAAAGAAATTGTCTCTAGCAAAGAGCAGCTATCTAGACTTTAATTCAACTCCAGGATTTTTTAAAGGGAACAAGCTAATTCAAACAACCAGAATGTCCAACAATCTACGTCTCAAGGGCAAACAAAGGATTTAATCATATATTTTAACTTTTATTTGGACTCTGACTTTTCTTACTCCTGATATCTGTGTGTGTGTGTGTGTGTGTGTGTGTGTGTATGTGTGTGTGTGTGTGTTATTGTGTCCTTTATTATTTTTTCTCAGGTTTAGTAGCTAATAAACTTGTTCTTTCTTTGACTCAGCTAAACCTGGATTGATTGGCTCCTTATTAAAAAAATAAACACGTTTGGATTGGAAAATAAATTTTAAAACCTTTGTTGTAACCAACCGAAAAGGCTGAATAAAGGGAAGTCCCTCCTCACCCGGTTGTAACAATAAAGCCCATTTAAGACCCAAAACCATTTCTAGATTCTTTCTCCACTGATCCGAATTTTTCCAGTAAGCTGCTGATGACAAATGGGTGCTCAACTACAGCATGCCAGCTTTGGGCAGCAGAAAAGAGACTGGATTCTGCACATCAGCAGGTAAGGCAATTTCCCCCTGGCCTCATTAAAATTTTAACAACACAAAATCCCAAAATTTTTCCTTTTCTCCATCAGCCACTGGTTAGATTGCTCACTGCTCATTGCAGCTGAGGTGAACATGCTCTGCCCACTTGCACAGTGAAATTGTAATTGGTCTGAGAACTGGCTTCGGAGACTGATTTACAGAATTGAAGACCCTCCTGCCTGTTTTAGTGAAAGGGTTGGAATGTGCTCTGCACATGAGTCCCACTTTCTCCAGGCATTGAGGGGCCTTAGTGGGACCTATAGAGATCTTTCCAAAAATATTTTTGTGCTTGCCCAGGCCCTACAAAAATCCTCCGGCCTGCTGATGTTTCCCATCCCTTGGTAAACGTTTCCTCTCCCTCCTCAACTGACCTTTGCCTTACAGCTGGCTGGCTGCCAGGGCCAGCGGGTTTGCCTGCACAGAAAACCAGCTAGCTGCAGCAGTGTGACAATTTGGTATCCGCAGCTTGCCACCAAAAAAAGAGCCTAAACCTGAAAATTGTCATGACCCCCACATTGCTGCACGGAGCACACAATCAATATTGCACTTATTGGTGCCCAAGTAGAACATCCCTCCTATCACCCAGGTGCCAACTTTGCCCTTACAAGATACTGTTTACCTCAACCAATTGGAAGATAGTCAATAGGTAAATGACAAATATATGTTTGAGCCTTCACTTGGCAGGTAATAAGAGACTAACTGGTAAACTGTGAGGAGGACAGTGTACAACTTCAAAAGGACATAGACAAGTCAGTGGGGTGGGCAGATAGGTGGCAGATGAAGTTTAGTGCAGAGAAGTGTGATTCATTTTGGTAGGAAGAACATGGAGAGACAATATGAAAGAAGGGGTACAACTCTAAAGGGTGTGCAAGAGCAGAAGGACCTGGGTGTATGTGTGCATAAGTCATTAAAGGTTACAAGACAGGTGGAGAGAGCAGTTAATAAAGCATATAGTATCCTGTGCTGAACTTGTACAGGACACTAGTTAAACCTCAGCTGGAGTATTGTGTACAGTTCTGGGTGCCACACTTTAGGAAGGATGTGAATGCATTGGAGAGAGTGCTGAAGAGGTTTACGAAAATGGTTCTAGGGATGAGAAACTTCAGTTTTGAAAATAAATTGGAGAAGTTGGGACTGTTCTCCTTGCATAGGAGAAGGCTAAGAGGAGATTTGATAAAGGTGTTCAAAATCATGAGGGCTGGACAGAGTAGATAGGGAGAAACTGTTCCCACTCATAAAGTGATCAAGAATGAGAGGGCACAGATTTAAAGTGATTTGCAAAAGAAGCAAATGTGATGTGCAAAAATAAACTTTTTCACACTTCGAGTGGTTGGGGTCTGGAATGCAATGCCTGGAAGTGTGGTGGAGGCAGGTTCAATTAAGGCATTCAAGAGGGCTTTGAATGATTATTTAAATAGAAACAATCTTCAGGGTTACAGGGAAAAGGCAGGAGAATGGCACTGAATCATAATGCTCTTTCAGAGAGCCGGTGCAGATGCGATGGGCTGAATGGCCTCCTCCTGCACCATAACAATCCTGTGATTCTGGAACTGCTCAACAAGTAGCCAAGTCCAGTGTGAAATGTTTTATTGCACTAAAATCTATGATTGGATGTTATCATATGCAAATGTTTGCTACTGCTTGTTCAAGCCTCCAAATTTCCTGATCAGCCGTGCATTTTGTTGTGCCAACCAGCTGAGTGTTTCAATGTACTGCATGAGTTTGTCTATCCCCCCATGATAAGTTTAAGTTGCCAGTAGGTTCATTTGTTTTATTTATTATGCTAAGTTTACAAGAACTTGATATTCTATTTACTCCAGATTCCTCAAAACTGACAGTAGGAAAAACTGAAGAAGGTCTTTCTTTCTGAACCCAAGTGCAAGAGAATTATGTAATTCTTTGGCAAATTGCAGGACACTAATCACAAGATGGCAACCTTAGGACACCAGTCACAGGATAATACTACAGTGACAATCTGAATACAAAATAAATACTGCTTTTTTGCAACTATTAACACCATCACCCATTTGAAGGTTGGCAAATTACATGCTCTACATGGGTCTACTGTTTTATTAAAAACAGGCAACAATGGAAAAAATTCCCAAAACGATCACTCTCAGAAAAGTCAGCTCTTTCCTTATACCTATGTAATTGGCATTGTTTCAGTTTAACATTCTTGTTTTAGAATGGAGAAATTTAATATGGAATTCAATTGTATTGTGATCACATTTTCCCAGACAATCTTTTACAAAGAGATTTCTAATTAACCCAGTCTCATTGCACAATATAGTTATCCCTAGTTGGTTCCACAATGTATTGCTCCAGGAAACTATCATGAAAAAAATCTGACCAGTTCATCTTCCAGACCACCTATGCTAATTTGATTTGTTCAGTCTATATGAAGATTAAAGTACCCCACATTTATTTGATTACCTTTGTTACAAGCTTCAATGATTTCTTGCTTAATGCTCTGCCCAATGGTATAATTTCTATTAGGGGGCCCATAAACTACATCTACCAGCAATATCTGACCCCTGTTATTCTTTATTTCCACCCATACTGATTTCACTTCCTGATCTTCTGAGCCAAGGTCCTTTCTTACTACTGTCCATATGTTATTCTTCATTATCAAAAACACTTCCGTTCCTCCTTTTCCATTCTGCTGGTCTTTTTGAAAGATTGTATATCCTGATATACTTATTTCTGAATCTTGGTCACCTTGTAACAATGGACAGCGTTTAATTTCCCCCTGGAGGTGGGCTAGGAGGTGGGGGTGGGGGGGTGCTGTTTAATCAAGTGGGGAGGTATGGGGTGGAGAGCATGTCATCTTTGTGACTCCCCTGATTAGAATGGGCCTGGAAAGGTTGAGGTCAGCCTTCCTGTCCAGGAGCCATTTGAGGCCCTCAAGTGGCTACTCAAGAGCCTCATCCCACTGCCACTGGCATTTAACCAAACAAAATGTATTAGAATTTATGATTTATGCATTCAGAATTACAACTACACCATGACAAAAAAGGTAAAGGGGAAAAATAAGGCTTGTGATAAGAGACCATGGAGTTACCAATTACCACCACAGGGCCCACTGAATTCATAGTCATGGGCACAAAGCGCTACATCACCCCTTGTAGGGTGAAATCTGGTTGAGGAGGGGCAGAAAGGTGCACCCTTCACTAACAGTATCTCCCATCCTCATAGGAGGGCAACAACAGAGATATAAGAAAGAGAAACAATTTTTCGGAACTGACCTTCCACTGAAAGAATGACCTTTGCAGGCCTTAAGGAAATATTAAATCAGGAAAAATATGAATCAAAAATTTCCCTTTTTATTGTACAATTATGCAGAACAGTGAATACTGTACTGATCAAGTGCTACTGAATAACGTTCACATTTAATTATTCATAAGCAGCAATAAAAGAAACCCAATTTAATTTTAGTATTTGCCACAAAACATTTGTTCAGTGATTTGCTAAAGACACAGTGTGCTTAAAGGGCAAATATGTCATTTGGATATTAAATAATGCAAAAACATTTGAACCACTTCCCATGAGCAAACATTCCCCACAATCTAGCACTGCTCTAATTTCATGATCAGATGCTGCCCTATATACCAGTTACCTTTTCTCCTCTTATGTTTTCCTTGTGTTGCATATAAATAGTTTCTGTCATTGGCTCCTGTCCCCTTTGTTACCCTCTGTTTCTGCGCAATTTTTGTTTCACTTAACTGCTCTTTCTTGCTGGTTTTCACATTCTCTCTGTCATTATTTCTCCTCTCTGTTCCGCTTTGTCATTCTTTCCTTCCACCATCCTCCTTGAAGGATGGATTAGTTAACCAGAACAGTTAAATAAAACAGTTGCCATGGTTTTTCAAAGAAGTCCAAAAGGTTTTCGCTGAATGTGATCCCTGCATATGTTGCAAATTTGACCAGATTTCCTCTCGACAGTTATCACTTCATAACATGGGCTTCCACTCCTGAAATCTTAAATCAGGTGAGGAAGCCTCATTGCAAAATCAGACAGCAACTGCGGAATTTAAAGAAAAAAATCCAACATCCTTAATTTGGAATTATGTAAAATATAAGAACATTCTGTAGAAGGCATCTTTTAACATAATTTTCCTCATTGTAGGTTCTTCTAAAAAAAGGCCCCCTCCCACCTATTGTTTTAGATTTTGAAGGCACTCCTTGCTGCTATACTAACCCTACTAAGCCTGCACTTTGTGGGTCAGGTTTCTATACTGCCAGTTACAGTAATTAGTTACAGTAATTTAAAGGAAATACACTTGGCTTCACCATCTTTCTGCCCTCCACTGAATTCACTGCCGCTGTGCAATAATCCTCTAAAGGCTGGAGCGAACATGTAGTCATCTCCAGGAGGGGTCAGATCAGGTAACAGGGTCTTCTTCTTTACAGAGGATCACCATGAAATTTTACCCTTACCTCTGAATATGCTCAGCAGGATCCCTATTTGAAAAGAAAGGCACAATACAAGACCCCCATTCAGATGACAGTCTTTTTGAAAAACTGCTTGTCAAACTTTTATTAAGTGACATTTCTTCAAAATGATAAATTGCTCTGCCCCCTTACCAAAGAAAAAAGTTTAGCCAACATTTTCTTTAATGATGAATGCCCTATTAAAGAAGGTTTGGCTGAAGTTGATACTGTACATTTGCTTGAAGGTTTTACAGACATTCTATGGGGTAGAAATTGACTTGGGTATAAAACTTGCATAATGCATACCAATTTAGCAGTGGGACATTCTGTGTTCAATGCTAAACTCGTAAGGCCCTTTCTTCAAACATTCAAGATTAGGCATCTGAATATGTAGAGAGTCTAATCATCTCCCCTTGACATTCAATGCCATTACCACTGCTGAGTCCCCCACTATCAACATCCTAGGGGGTATCATTGACCATAAACTGGACCTGCCATATAAATACTGTGGCTACAAGAGCAGGTCAGAGGCTGGGAATTCTGAGTAACTCGTCTCCTAACTTCTCAAACCTTCTACAAGGCTCAAGTCAGGAGTGTGATGGGATACTCTCCACTTGCCTCGATGAGACCGGCTCCAATAACACTCAAGAAGCTTGACACCTCACAGGACAAAGCAACTGGTTTGACTGATATGCCATCAATCAACTTACACATTCACTCCCTCCATCAATGTCGCACGGTGGCAGCGGTGTGTACTATATAAATTATGCCCTGCAGCGATACACCAATGTTCCTTCAACAGCACTTTCCAAACCTGTGAGCTCTACCACCTAGAAGAACAAGGGCAGTAGATACATGGGAACAGCACCACCTGGAAGTTTCCCTCCAAGTCACACACCATCCTGACTTGGAACTATATTGCCATTCCTTCAATGTGGCTGAGTCAAAATCCTGGAATTTCCTTCATAACAATACTGTGAGTGTAGCTACACCAGATGGACAGCAGCAGTTCAAGAAAGCGGCTCATCATCACCTTCTCAAAGGCAACTAGGAATAGGCAACAAACGTCCAACGTAGATAGCCTTGCTAGGACAAGCTGCCTGTGGAGCTCGCTCTAAGTCTACTGATGAAGTCCAGGGACCAATTTCTTTGATTCTTGGGCCTTTTGATTCAGGCACATGATCATTGTGCAGTGCCAGGTCTGAACGTAGAAAAGGGCCTAGGCAAAAGTCTACCACTGTTACTTTATTTCTATTTACTTTACCATCCGACAGTTGTAGCTGTCTTGTGGAACTGCTTGTCATTCTACAATTTAAAAATACAGTGTATCCTGAAAATGTTAAATGTGTTTCTCTGATCTCCTAGACTGCAGCAACTTGTCATTAAGGGATTGCAACTTAGCCTCATTAAGTATTAAGTGCGGAACTGAGCCTACATTCCACTTGCAGGGCTGCTCTTATCAGCTGTGAAATATCCATAATTCAGATTTTTATTTCTAATTGTGGCATTTATTAGCATCTGCTTTCCTCTCAAGGTTAGCCAGTTGTTTAATATAAAGACTAATTACAGTTGCTGGTGTGGTACACTCCAGGGTGCCTGCAATTTCCTACACCTGTTTGTTTTCACTAATGAGATCGCAACTTAATTAGTTTTTGATGAGCAACCCTCTTGATCAGAAATAGTCATACATAAACAAAATGAGAAAGTGAAACGACAGAGCTAATTAAGTCAACATGAAAAAGGAAAATAAGAAAAAGACAGACAGTAAAATTGCAAAAAGGGATGAGAGGAAAATTGGGAGAAAGATTACTGACAAGACAAAGGGGGAGAAGAAAGCAAATGTGACAGAATCCTCCAGCATCAATGGATAACTTCAGGAAGAGATCAGACATCAGGTTTTGTCATAAAAAGAGAGATAGGCAACTCTTATCTGAGATTTAATAGATAGATTTAATCTAAACAATTTTACGCTCAGTCACATGTGGACTTTATTTGACCCAAATTGGGAGAATTCAGGACAATAGCATGGCTGAAGTTACGCCCTTTCTTTTTTTGCATGTAGATGTGAATTCAATTTGCTGATTTTGGGAATTCCAAATAACCAATCAAACTTCCTTTGCAAACCTGGGTACTCATAACATAAATTTCTGTTTGTTTTAAATAAAAAACTTGTCTGAAAAAACCATGAAAATTCAATTAACATTGATGCCAAGCAATGTTGTTATTAACTGACTCAATCTTAATCAGAATTGGAAATGAATTCAATAGAGCTGAAGTTGTGCAATTCAGGTTAAGGCAAAAGTTTAAAGTTTACATCTATTTGGGACAGAGAGGCCCCAGGTTAAATTTCCGGAGCTCACTGATGTACATTTTGTCTTTGGCCTGAAAATTGTGGTGGAGGTTCGGATTCAGAAGAACCGCTTTTGAACACAGCACCTACCATTTTTGGAGGGGGGAATGGGGCAAGTTCTAAGTTGCATGACCATGGTTCATGGATGCAGCTGCATATATTAAAGTGCAGTTGCCTCAGGTTGATTTGATTTTCATTAGTGGGATGTCCAAAACACAATTTGTGCAGTTTAGACCTGGTATAAGTTCTAAAGCTGACGGAGTTCTTTGAGGAGGTAGGGTTTACCTTTGGAGAGGTATGGTACCCTTTTCGATATGGTCCCGGGACATCTTTGGGATCAGATGCTTTTTGGAAGCAACAAGGTGTCCTTTGGGAGAGGTAGGTATCCCTTGGGAGATGTAAGGTGCCCTTTGGAATTTATAAAAGTGGACATGAATGTGTGTAAAAAGTGCATACCTTAATGGAACTGTCAAGTTCATTGGAACTGTCAAGAGAGCTGTCAAAAAGAGCTGTCAGGAGGAATTATCAAGAGAGCTGTCATAAGGAATTGTCAAAGGAGGTTGTTAAAAGGAGTTGTCAATAGAACTATCAAAGGGAGCTATCAAGCTATCATTGCAATTAAAACTGCTTTCAATTAAATATTTGTAAAAACTGTCTGCAGCTTTAAAATAATTCAGTGCTTGCTATTTCACTCTGTTTGCTGACATAAGCCTGATGGTTAGTATTGCAGGATTAGTGCTGCATGTCTGATTTCGCAATCTTTCATTATCACAGCAGAATGTCTGTCAGTGTACAATTTGATTAGCAGCTCCAAGTGGTGATAAACTTTTTAAAGCGGGCCCATGAGTTCCAATGCTTGTTTTATAAGGGATTAATTTGTAAAGGAAGTTAAATGTAGTGAATGGGCTTTTATCACTGAGTGTTTTCTTTGAAGTAGCAAATTCATCAATAGAGACTTAAGAACTTTATTTAACCTCAGCATGTGTCCTCAGGTCTGTCCATGATGGATACTGGGTGAGTTGGCATAGTAGGTGCAAGGACAAACCCTGGCAGGTTGAGGGCATGGGTTGGCAGGACCTGACATCAAGATAGCATGGGGCTATTAACGGCCATTAGGGGTAGGCATGAGTTATCACTGAGTTGGTATAAGGGCTATAAAGGGCCATAGGGCTTGGGTGACGGGGCACTTGTTAGCATGGAGGATATGAGAAGGAACCATGGGTGGTGGGCGGTGGAGTTCATGGGGTTGCATGTGCTGGCATGGATGGGGCTTGAGGAATGTGTAAGAGGTAAGAGAATATGAGAGGTGAAGGTTAGAGGGCTACTTTTCGCTGAATTATTTCTTTTCATATCTTCGACAAAGTGCCGGTGCACCATGACAGACATTCTGCCCAGTCTGTCTCCGGGCCCGGCAACCTCTGCACCATCTCCAGGGTCACCCATCATAATTCTAATAAGCTCCCCTGACCCCCTAGCCCCCCCACCACCCCCCCCCCCCACCAACTCGATGGAACAGAATTCCAAAGTTTCAAGCACTTTTTCCCAGGTCAGGTTTGCAGAGCCAAGAATTTTCTCGACTCTGCGCTCCTGACGTGGGAGCAAAAATTCAGTCCCAGCATCTCCAATCTATCTACGTCATTGAAATTTCTCATCCCTGGAACCATTGTTGTGAACCTTCTCTGCACTCTTTGGTAATACCTTCACATCTCCCCTAAAATGTGGCGCCCCGAATTGGATTGCAATATTCCAGTTGAGGCTGAACCTGTGTTTTATATAAGTTTAACATAACCTCCTTGCTCTTGTACCCTATGTCCCTATTAATAAAACCTTGGATACTGCATGCTTTGTTAACTGCTCTTTCAACCTGTCCTACCACTTACTGAGTAATGAAAATGTAGCAGAGCTTTACAAAAACACACGACTGCTTATCTGTTTGACAACAGACCAATGAAAAATGTAGCTACACTACAAGAATGAGTCCCTTGATTTATGCCACACCAGCATGACCATTCCAACACTTAACGCATGAAGGAGAGAAACACTGGCTATGTGGAGGACACACATAAATTAAAAGAATTGCAAAGTAATGACCTGAGATAAGGCAAGGATCTGTAATTGTGTTCTCGGAATATACTCCGGTTCTCAGAAATAGAATGTTAACTGTGGTTTGTGAATGGTCAACCTATGAAGCTAATAAGATGCCAGCAGGTATTTGAGAGCTGATCTCTTTCTCAGGGCACTGTAAGGGATATTTTCCTTTTCACTGCATCTGGGGAACACCACTGTTCCCAGGAGCTGTAAAGAGGAAACTTAGTGGCCTGGATTTTCATTCCCAAGTTAGGAGCATATAGTTGGGACATTACCCAGCTCCACATACCCAACTCAGGAAAAAAGTGCTCCAGATTTTCATCCTGGGGTGGTAGGGTTTCCTGGAAGTTGGGCCGACCACTCACCGATTGAGTGCAGAGGCCTGATAAGCAGAAGGCTTGCCTCTGTGCTCCAGCACTGTGTCCAAGATTTTTTTAAAAAGCAATAAAACAAAATCAGCTTTCCAGTCCTCATCGCTCAAACCCCCTCAACACCTACATACTCTCTATGCCTCTTCCATGCCAGTTTATGCCCTCTACTCACCTCTTACGGCCCTTTATAGCCCCTATGCTAACTTAGTGCCAACTCATGCCAACCCATACCCCCACCCCTCATGCTTTCCTCTTAAATCTACCATGCCAACTCACCCAGCATCCACCATGGGCAGACCTCAGGGCATAAATGCTGGCCCAGCAGCAAAGCCCACATTCCGTGAATGAATAAAAAAACAAGCTGAGATTAAGTAAAATTAAGTTCTAAATGTCTTTCACAAATTTTATTTTTTTAAAAATACTGTCATTCATAAAAACCCATTCAATACATTTACATTAATTCAATTACATCTTTAAACAAACAAACATTTCACTTAAGTGCTTAGTCCCTCACAGAAACATTGAAATTCATAGTCCCACGTCAGAGAGCTTATAACCATTTGGAGATATCAGTCAAACTACGGAACACAAGGCACTCTACTGTGATAATAGAAAGTTGTTAAATCAGTTATGCAGTACTAAGCCAGTAACAGTAGCCCTCAGGCTTATGTTAACAGACGGAGTGAAATAGCAAACACTGATTCTTTAAAATATTCCAGACATTTCTTTCAAAGATTTAAAGGGCATGAGTTTGAAATACCTTGACAGCTTGACAGTTGCCTATGACAGTTCATTTTGACACTATTGACAGCTGCTTCTGGCAGTTCATTTGGACACTTTTGACATTTCCAATGAGCTTGACTGTTAGTGCATTTAAGTACTATTTATGCCTAATTTTATAAATCTTAAGGGACACCTTACATCCCCATGGGGTACCTGCCCTCACCAAAGGGCATCTGACCTCCCTCAGTGGTATCCTGGGATCATATCCAAAGGAGTCTCCTACCTCTTCAAAATGTGACTCCACCTCTCCAAAGGACTCCACAAAGTTCAGGCCTGCTCCTACCAGATCTAAAGTGCGTGCACTTGGGTCACCAAAACTTCATGAGTGGAGGCAGCTGCTGGCTTATGTGGGCAGCTGCCTCCACAAAACTCACATCACAAATCCTGACCCGGAACCACTCCCACCCCCGCAAAAATGGTAGATGCCATGTTCGGGAGTGGGACTTCCACCATTTCTGCAATAGCAGAGAAGCTCTCTGTTGTTGCAAAAATCCAGGCTGGTGTGTCAGGTTTCCACTCCTACTGCACTGTCCCTGGAATTCATAGTCGGTACTAGGACCATTATAAAATATAACGTGACACAGAGACACGCAATGAGATATCACAGCAGGCAGCCAAACCTTAGTCAAAGGAGTAGAATCCTGGCTTTATTAGATATCCACAAATGCAAAAAGGCTCCTTGCCCCTCCTTAGATAGGCTGTAAACTTTTCTGGTTATTTTAATTCATAACAAGTGGGCAATTACCTCACATCGATGCCACTATGTTGATATTTGTGATGATTTCATTATTGGAGTAACCATCAAGGCCCTCCACTTCACCACCAGCAACCCCCTGCACACTCTATCTGCACCTCCCCCCAGCTGCTGCGCAGGAGTATGGAACCAATGATGGCAACTTTTGGATCTTTGTGTTTAAATGCAAATGTATGGATGCTAGAAGGTGCTGTCTGTTTCACAGTTGTAGTGATGGTGAGCACTGACAGTTAATAGACAGATTTTTGGTCTCTCAGGGAATCAAGGGATATGGGAAGCGGGCAGGAAAGTGGAGTTGAAGCCCAAGATCAGCTATGATCATAGTGAATGGCAGTGCAGGCTTGAGGAGCCAGATGGTCTTCTCCTGCTCCTAATCCTGATGTTCTTATGTACTAGGAATCTACCTGAAGTAGGCACAGGCCCAGTGGTTATTTCCAAGGGAAAAGTGGAGAACATATGTAATTTTAAAATGTATTATTAGAAAAACATGTCTCAAAGCTTTCGGAGTCGAGCTTCAGTCGGGGCTCTTCCAATCATCAGCTGTAACTTTAACAGAATAAATGGCTGATTACACCTTTTCCTCAAGATGTTTGCCAATTTTCAATCAATTGGTTAATGGCAGCAGACCAGGAGACCTCCTGTAGAAATTCCAGACAGTTAATTTCTCAGGATGCACCTATCACTATGGCATTGACAAACTCTTATGATCGCTGTAGGCGAGGGAGAGACAGGTAAAAAAAAACCAGAACAGCTGCCAAAATGTCAAGAAGCAGAGGACTGTGAAGGGATTGAACCATCAACTTGGATGGTAGGAGAGTGCAGAGAGAGATTGCACTTTTAACTTTAGTTAAATGACCCAGTCGGCTAACTCCCATGTGTTCCTTTGTAATAATGATGAGCAGCATTTACATTGATTATACCAATTGCCTCTAATAATATTGGCTGTGACCCAGGGTTTGCAGTCGGGTGCAAAGCAAGAGCGCTCGCCACTGACCTCAAAGTAAGTCTCGCAGAGAGATCAGTTGATCTCTGGTGATAATTTCGCCTCTGTGAAGTGACACTTCAGCTGATTATTGGGTGTTCACAGTGATGTCACCAGGCTGTTTAAGCAGCCAATTATATTAAAGGATTTACACAGAAATCAGGTAAGAAAAGGTAGCAAAATAAAATCGCTTTTATAAACTTTTGCATTAAGCACATTTAAAGATTGGGACTTACACATGGTGGGGGATGGGAAGTTAGAAGCTAAAAATTTCTGAAAAAAACCTTTAAAAACAAGTAATAACATTTTAGTTTTGAAAATCTATTAATTGATTATGTAACAGCACTCTGCGAATACATAATTATCTTTTCAGTGTCAGTTCTGTTCATCAAAGTTTCTTAATCGCATCGCAGTTAAAAACTGAGTTACGCCTGATTGAACAAGTTGTAACATTTTATGGGATTTCTAACAGGGATGTGAGGATGGGAAAGTTAATATTTTCACATCTCTAGGGGCAGGTGGGGGGTCAGGATTGGGGGAGTCTGCAGCATAGCTTGTGTCAGGACCCTGAGTGACAGACCCCAACTTCAGTCTTTCCACACTAATCTGCGCCTACTCGATATCCTGAAGTAGTTTCGGATGGGTGATTATGGCGAATATTGACAGTTCAACATCAACCCCCCTGCCTCCCCGCACTACCAACACCAACCTCCCCCCCACCCCCCCACTCCCCACTAATCCCCACCCCATCACACCCCATGCTCAGAAAAATTGCTGCCTACTGCAGAATAAAGCAGTTTATGGATCCAAACTGGATAATAGGGCAGTGGGAGTCAACTTCAGTAAGACGCAAACAATCAGCCAATTAAGTAAGTGCCTGACATCACCGAACCTGACCTGAGCTCAAGTCAGGTCTAGAAGTGAATAGAAAATTCGAAAGCTAGATGTGTCTGACTGTTTAACGAGTGGCTGATTCCTGTAAATATTAAAACCTTTGGGCTTCCTTTGGTTCGGGTCTGTTAATAACAATTAGGGCTTAATTAGTCACTGACAGCAATGAGATTAATCAGAGCAGAGCGCAGAAAGCTTACCTATTTTGATGATAACCTGCATTTGAAAAATGTCCCACCTATCTCATAAAGGTGTAATCTGTCATAAATGTATATCGGGTTAAAGAAGGAGATGCTTGACGGGGGTGACCATCAGTCTGGTCTCCAAATGTGGGTTTTAAATAAGCTTAAAGGAAGAAAGGAATGTGTAGAGGAGGGGAAACAGAGCAGCAGAATTCCAGAGCATGGGGCTTAGAAGGCTGAAAGTAAGGCCATCAATAGAAGGGTAAAAGGGAGCGGGTTACACAAATCTAGATCGGTGATGTAAAGAGCTCAGAAGGCAGCGATAAAGGGTTAACTACATTTTATAATTATAAGGAAAATATTAAGTTACAATTCTTCCAGCTGCATCTTAAAAAGATCACATTTAAATTATCCTAAAAGCTAAATTCATTTTATTTGAAACCTCATTATTATAGGTATGAAGGACAGCTTGTAGGTAAACATCTTCAGTGGGAAGTGAAAGCTAAAATATGATTCTGCTACACACCAAAGGATTAAAAGGATATTGTGCCGCATTCCAAGAGATTAAAGAGAAAGCCTGCCATGTGTCAAGCAGTTAAAAGATAAGTCTCTTATGTGTCAAATGATTTCTTGTGCAAGTTCAATTGCTGGATCAAAACTATTCCATAGGATCACTTCTCTGTTCTTCTTTCTACTGATAAAGTCAAGGTTTTAAATACGATGTATCTAGCTTTTAGAGTACTTTTAAAGTTGAATGGAAGTATTGTAGTAAATATTTTCCTTTATTTTATTCATTCATGGGATGTGGGCGTTGCTGGCTGGGCCAGCATTTATTGCCCATCCCTAATTGCCCTTGAGCAGGTGGTGGTGAGCTGCCTTCTTGAACCACTGCAGACCTGCGAGGGAGGGAATCCCAGGATTTTGATCCAGTGACAGTGAAGGAACAGCGATATATTTCCAAGTCAGGATGGAGAGTGGCTTGGAGGGGAACTTCCAGGTGGTGGTGTTCCCATGTGTCTGCTGTCCTTGTCCTTCTAGATGGTAGTGGATGTGGGTTTGGAAGGTACTGTGTAAGGAGCCTTTGTGAGTTCCTTACACTAAAATGCTGTTAAGAATAAACAAGCTTTGGCATTGAACTTTTATGGTGGTGATTTAGTTTCATTGATCACTTTCTGTAACTGAGTCCTTCTAAATATTGAACACTGACCCTTCCCAAAAGAAATGCAAGGTTTTTCTTTTTACAGATTCACAGGAATTGGTCATTTATTAAAGAAGAATCCCAAGTTTGCACTGCTGCATTGCACATTTTGCAATGAAATTTCATCTCGTTTTAAATTTTAGCATTCATAAAAATTAATAGTGGGTGCGGAATTGGTCATTAGCATTAGTGCAAAGTGGGTGATAATGAATCAGCAGCTGGTTTTACACCCTGCCCCATGACTTCAATGGGAAGGAAATGACTGGTTGTAGAAGGAGCAGTTGATCCACTGTTGCCTATTTTGTGCTCCTGTCAACTGTTACATAAAAATACTCCAAAAACTACAGATACTGGAAATCTGAAATAACATCAGAAAATGCTGTCAGATAGCATCAATGGGCAGAAAAAATAAACTAATATTTTGGGGGTGGAGTCTTCTGTTTTTAGACGGATCTGCACCTGATAGGATAACTAGTCTTTTCTCTCCATAGATGCTGCCTGGCTTGCTGAAAGTCTCAGGCATTTCCCTGTCTTTTAATAGATTTATAATGTCAGATGTGATTCACAGGCATGTTATTGTGCCTTCACAGTATAAGCACCATAAGGTTTCTGTCGTCCTTTTTATTGTGACAACAATTATAGAGCTATACTTCCCCTCAGTTACCATTCAACATCATCTTAGTTTTGACCATTAGTATACTGACTCCAGAAAATAGAGCTCATATCAAACACATCCAATGTGAAGAGGAAAAGGAAGAGAAACAGTGAAAGGAAAGGGGAAATGAAGCTTTAACGGACAACAGGGGAGAGGAAGAAATGGAAAAGGTAAAGAGAGGGCAAAAAGAAAGGGAAGAAGAGAAAATAAATAAAAGAAGGGAAGGGTATAGGAAAAGGAGAAAGATAAGAAAAAGGAACTGGAAAATCATATTTCATACCTCAGCTCTTTGAAAGGCTCGGCCCGGATATGTGGTGTTTCTAGAGACCTTTCAAACACAGCTCCTTCAGCACCTGCAGGGAAAGTCCAGTTGATGTTAGTCAAGAAATATTAAAGTTCAGACTTCATCAATTCTGTACCTGAGTGAATTAGTTCAGTGAGCTCCAATACTACTGAATATAAGAATACAAGATAAACAAGTATGTTGCTGACACATCATAGAGAATTTCTGCTCTACCCACCCAATGAAAATCAGCCTGACGCATTCAATGAGCTCTCGCCCTTAAAATCAGATGGGTTTCCCACTGGCTGCTCACCAGGCTGCTTTCCCACCCCTGAGTTAAAATTCACCCCATTGTGTTGGAGCACCAAAGCATACTGTCATGGTACGGTGACACAGAGGTTTGATTCCTGCTCCAGAGATATGTCTACCTCAGCTCTTTCCCTTTAGAAACACAGTAAGCGTTATCAAGAAGACCGCTAAAAAATTCATATCCAACTTGGATCTCAGAAGCAATGGGGAATGTCACATTTTGAAATTGGCTGAGAAGAAAGAAAGAGAATTTTTTTTGTGATTAAAAAAAAAGATAAAAATGAAGTTTGAGAAATAGTCTACTCCCAGGACTGTTTCTTTGCAGATGATGAATGACCTGTTCCATATTTCCAGTATTTTCTGTTTCCATATGAGCAGTAATCCCATCTGCCACTTTGAAAACATGCCTCCTTTCTGCGTTATTGTTCCATATATACTAGCTCCTCAATTTTACCTTGGGTTAGCAGCCATTACATATGTTTGAGAATCGACAGTAACAGTTAGCAGGTTTTTTGACCACAAGAGGGCACCACAGACAAGCCTAATCCTGTCTTCACCTGAAATCCACATGCACAGTTACCTGCAGCAGTCAGAGAGGAGAACCTTGAGAACTACAGGATTCCCCATTTTTAACTCTGAGGTACATACAGCAACATTACTTTCCTTACTATCGCCACCCTGGCAGGGAGCAGCTAACTCAATGAGCACAGGCTGGATAAACTCAGAGAACCACTGGGGAAGCCCTTCAACATTTTGTGTTGTTTGGTTGATGCCTAACATTTACCTCTCTCTCCCCTCTCAAACTGCAGACTTTTAGAAACAGAGCTATAGAGTCATTATGACTCAGGAGGAGGGCATTTGGCTCATCGAGTCCATTCTAGCTCTCTGCAGAGCAGTCCAGTCAGTCCCATTTCACTGCTCTATCCTTCTATCCCTATAACTTTATTTCACCCAAACGCCCATTCAATTTCCTTTCAAATTATTCATCATCTCTGCTTCCACCATCCTCATAGCCAATGAGTCCCAGGTTATTACCACTTGCTATGTAAAAAAAGTTCTTCCTCATATTCCCCCTGCATCTCTTACCCAAAGCTTAAATCTGTGTCTCCTAGTCCTTATACCATCAGCTAAAGGGAACAGCTTTTCTTTACCTACCTTATCTAAACTTGTACGCATCTATAAAATTTCCCTTCAACCTGCTTTGCTTCAAGGAGAACAACCCCAGATTCTTTAGTGTAACCTTTTGGCTAAAATCTGTCAACCCTGCAACTATTCTGGTAAATCTCCTCTGCATCCTCTGACGGACCCTTGCATCCCTCCCAAAGTGTGGTGACTAGAACTGGATGTAATACTCTACTTGTGGTCAAACCAGAGCTTTACAAAGGTTCAGCATAGCTTGCGTGCTTTTGTAGTCAATACCTGTATTTATAAAGCCCAAGATCCTATATGCTTTTCTAACTGCTCTCTCAATATGCTCTGCACCTTGAAAGATTTACACACATGAATTCCCAGTTCCCTCTGTCATTGTACACTTTTTAGAACTCTACCATTAAGTCTATATGGCCTCTCCCTATTCCCTGTTCTTTCTGCCAAAGTGATTTCATACTTCTCATATTAGATTCAATCAGCCACTTGCCTGCCAATTCTGCTGACCTATCTATGTCCTGTTGTAACTGATGGGTGTCATCCTCACTAGACAAGAGGGAATAATTAAAGATTTATAAAGCACAATGGCTTATTAATAACTGAAGACATTGGTGAGGCAACCTAGCTTCGATTTGTGTCTACATGACATTGTCCAAGTAAATGCAAACTGCATTCGAACAATTTGAGAGACTGTGAATTTCATGACCACAGAACATCCCAAAGTGCTTTACTTAGCGTGGTCACTTTTTTAATGGAAGGCTTATCGGAGAGTGAACACAGATCAAATTTATTTCAGGGCTTCAGAACAGGTAATGCTGTGTTGTTTAACTATTTTTTAAAAATTAACAAAATAAATATCTGGTTAAAAGAAAGCCTTGCATTTATATCACACCTTTCATCACCTCAGAATACTCCAAAGCACTTTATGGCCAATCAGGTACTTTTGAAGTGTAGTCACCATCGTAACCGTAGGAAATGCAGCAGCCAATTTTTGCACAGCAATGTCCTATAAACAGCAATGTGATAATGACTTGATAATCTTTTTCTTATTGATGTTGATTGAGGGATAAAAATTAAGACAGGATATCTAGGAGAAGTCTGCTATTCTTCTTCAAAATACTGCCACAGGATCTTGTACATCCACCTGATTGATCAAACCAGGCCTCAGTTTAGTGTGTTATCTGAAAGCTGCCATCTGACAGCACAGCACTCCCTCAGTACTACACTGCAGTGTCGGCCTAGGTTTTCTGTCCTCAAATAATTAGAGTGGGACTAGAACCCACAACCTTCTGACTCAGAGGCAAGAGTGCAACCAACTGAGCATTAGTATAAGGTTAGGAACACAGCTGATATTTAATGGGGCAAGTGTAGACATAGGTGACCAAATCCCCCAGAATATTACGCTTGCTATACTGTGGAAATGTCATCCATAGGCAGCAATTTACTACTGTTTCATGAATGGAGCCTGCAAACCTACATAGAAATTATGGCCTATCACTTGTCTAGCCTTTGAATGAAATAAAGATATTCTACAGGGCATTTCTTCCAGAGATTAAATAAATTTGATGGGCCATAATAGAGAAGATTGTTTGCATGGTTTTCATTTAAAAACTTTGGGGAGGATTTTCTCCCTGTCGGTGGTGGTGGGGGGGGGTGTGTGTGTGTGTGTGTGTGTGTGTGTATGTGTGGGGGGAAAAGGTATGGGTGGTGGGCTGCTGGGTGGGAGCAGGCACTGGTGGGCATGCAACCGATTGCCACCCACACCCGGAAGTGCTGAGCGCTCCTTGTGCGGGTGAGGGGAGTAGGCTGAGCTGCCTCAGAGAGATCAGTTTGATTTTTAAAATTTTAAATAAAGAAAGAAAAAACAATTTGAGACATGTCGCGCCCCCCCCCCCCCCCCCCCACCATGTGACAGTGCCATATGAACTGGGACATGTCCATGAATTTTAATGAAAAAATTTATTTGAATTATAAATCATTCATGAAACCTCATCCCACCCGTGGATGAGATTTCATGATAAATGCAAAGGCTGCCTGATCACTTTGTCTGCCCGCCAAAATTAAGGTTGGACGGGCAGCTGTTTTAATTGATACCTAAATGGCTTTAATAGGCCTTTGACAGATCGGCAAGTGTGCAGCCGACTCTGGTGTGCGCTTGCCGAACTGAAAATCAGAATGACGCGTGGTGATGTGGGGGCGCACGCCTGACATCACCGCGCCTCATTTTACACATCAGCGAGTGGGGTCCACCCCCCGCACACCAAACCTAAAACTCTGGCCTTCGGATTTTTTTTTAATTGCAGCTACTCTTCCACGGTTTCAGGTTTGGAACATCCTTGTGCCGTTCAGCTGCTAAAATGAAACTGTGTTTAAGGCTACTACTCAGGTAGTTTTATTGGGGAAGCATTAAAAATGTACAGCTTGTGCCGATTCTCAGCAGAGCTGCTGGTGAATCCTTGGCTCCTGCCTTTGGGTGGCGAGAAGTTTATCAGGGTCAAAAAAGTCAGCAAGAAGTGAAACGCTCCTTTATGATTGCTGAGTTGATGTTAGAAACATGACATTTCCAGGCTAGATACAGAGGGGGTAAAATAATCCTTTGGCAAGCGTGCAAGATGGGGGTAGAAAATCAACTATTGTTTATACACACTGCCCTGATAAAAGGTCATCAACCTGAAACGTTAATTGTTCTTCTCTCCACAGATGTTGTGTTACCTGCTGAGTATTCCCAGCATTTCCTGCTTTATTTTGCTTTTGTACACACATTGCCTGAAAGGGAGGGTGTATAGCCTATGACTGATCTGCAGTCATTTGTTTGTGCCCCTGTCAAAGTTGAATTTGACCGCCAAAATCTACATCAGCAGTACAATCTGGGTTCCTATTAAATTGGCAGTCCATTTTACACAATGGAGAATAGGTGCTGTGGTGTAAAAGGGGGCTGCCAATTCATTGTGAGCATGTTTCACATTGCTGACACAAACCAATTACAAGCCCAGGGTTTTCTTATTAAAAGCATCATAATGACAAAGGCCGTAATTCCAAAGCCCCCTGGCACAAAGGGATGCGCAGCTGGATCCTGCATACTGTTTTGCTCACTTGCTAAGTTTTCTGAGCCCAGCTGAACAATCAGTAGGAGACGCTACATTGCGGTTGGATACCACAGCATAGTAGAGGGAAAGAAAAGGAAAAGGGAATCTCTGTGCCCTTCACATTCTCTGGTTATAGACTGGCAATAACAAAGACACAGAAGCTTCTCTCATGGCTGGTTGAAGTGTATGGTCCAAAAGGACTTACAAAAGAATTTCATTTTAAATACTCAAGTTGGTGTAATTATGATCAGCACAGATCGAGTTTTCAAAGGGTAATTTGACAGATTACAAGTAGCAAGTATTTGTTTCATTTTTGCGAATTTTAAATGTTATGATTAATCATCGGGTAAAGAAATAATTTTAACTAATGAACACACAGCTCCTTCATCTCTGTATGCTGTAAGCAGTCACAGAAATGGATTTTTTTTTATGAAGGTCAGGCTGCAAGGCTGCTGAAATATGACTCACAAAAGTGCTCTTCAGGTGCAATTAATTCAGCAAAAGTGTCATTCTTTACGATCTCAAAGCTTTTGCAGCATACACCCATAGGCTCTCTGACCTACAAGGGCTCGCAGTTAATGGACACCTCAATTTTAAAATCCTCGTCCCCGTTTTCCAATTCCTCTATGGTCTATTTATCTATATCCCTCGTTCTGTAATCTCCTCCAGCCCGCTGCCCTCTGAGATATCTGCACTTCTCTGATTCTGACCTCTGATGCATCCCCATTTTTAATTACTTCACTACTGGCGGCCGGACCTTCAGCTGCCCAGGCCCTAAGCTCTGTAATTTCTACAATAAACATCACCGTCTCTTGACCTCTCTCTCCTTCTTTAAGGCACTCCTTAAAAACCGCCTCTTTGCCCAAGACTTTGGTCACCTGAGGAGATGGTGACGTGGTGGTAATATCACTGGACTAGTAACGTAGAGGTCCAGGCTAATGTTCTAGGGCCAAGGGTTCAATTCACACCATGCCAGTTGGTGGAATTTAAATTCAATTAATAATCTGGAATTGAAAAGCTAGTCTCACTAATGGTGACCATGGGCAGAATCTTCAGCTGAGTGAGTGGTGGTGGGGCCGGCTTGCCAAGGCATAAAATGGCACGCATCCTGATGTCACTGTGTGTCATTTAGACATTGTGTTCAGTGGGTATGTGCCAGAGGTGGCTGCGCACTCACCGAACTTGTCAAAGGCCTATTAAGGCCATTTAAAAAACCAATTAAACTTGTTAGCAATGCTGCCCGTCCAGCCTTAAGATTGGTGGGCAGGCAAAGAGCCCAGGTGGCCTTTGCACTTTTTACGGAATCTCATCCACAGGCGGGATGTGGTTTCATGAAAGTTTTTAAAGTGTTTTAAAAGTTTTTAATAAAATTAATGGACAAGTCCCAGCTCGCCTGACAGTTTCACATGAGGGGACATGTCCTTAAATTTTTTTTTTTTTACCTTTAATCAATGTTTTATAAGTGAAAGTAATCTCCCTGAGGCACCCCCTGTGCCTCAAGGAGATTCCTGCGCTCTTTCACGCGCATGCGCAAAACAGCGCACTCCTCGACTCAAGCAACACCCACGCCTGCACAAGGGGCACTCAGCGCTTCCAGGTGCACATCACACTGGGCCCGTCCACGTATAATGGCGGTGCCCAGCCTATAGGGGGTGCCGGTAGGCTGCACATCTGCCTGCGCTCGCCCCCGCACAATTCCTCCTGACCATGAGACCATTATTGATTGTTGTAAAAACCCATCTGGTTCACTAATACCCTTTAGGGAAGGAAATTTGCCATCCTTGCCTGGTCTGGCCTACATATGACACAAGGCCCACAGCCGTGTGATTGACTCTGAACCGCCCTCTGAAATGGCCCAGCAAGCCACTCAGTTGGATGGTGATTAGAAATGGGCAACAAATGCTGACCTTGCCAGTGATGCCCACACCACATGAAAGAAAGAAATGAAATCCACCGTACTATCTCCTTAAGTGGGTGAGTGCTATAATTTCTTTGATAATCTTCCTGATAAGCACCCTGGGAAGTTTGGCTAAATTAAAGTCACTATATTAATAAAAGTTGTTACTGTTGTTCAAAAAGTTCTCGTGATTGCCACACTTTTATTTGTGAGTAAGCAAGAGAAAGAGTGAGAGAGTGTGTGTGAGAGAGTGAGGGTGTGAGAGAGAAAGAGAGGGCACAGAGAGAGATAGAAACAAGCGTTTCTCAATAGTTAGCTTCCTGAATCTTTCTGAGCCCAGGTGCCTTGTGGGGGATCTCACGGTTGAGAAGGAGGGACTGAGTACACGACAGGAAATCCCCAGAGAAATGCTGTGGTTCCTCCTGACCTCAAAAGTAAAGACCCCACAGGCCCTGATTCTCAACACAATTTTCCCACACTATCCCCATATCCTCTGATATCTGTTGTCTGCACCCTGTGACTTCCTGTTCAAGTCATCCAGTTAAAATTGCAGTCAAGCCCTGATAAATTATCAAACTGACATACAAATGCAAAAAAGGAAGGATTCCAGCACCTTTGGTTGGGTGTCTTTGCCACCCGAGCAGGTTAAAATTAGAAATGGTCAGCTCCTGGAAGGTCAAGGATGGGATAAGATGGATGATTTTAATTGTCCACCCACCATACAGCTAAGGTTAAAATGGCTCCAGAATTCGAGAGATACTGAGAAACGATAGAAAGAAAGATAAACAAACAACACAAGTGACAGGAGCTGCTTTTGTGTACTGCTTGTTTATGCCAGATAGTGGGACATGAAAAAAACTAGGGGCAGAAGTTTTAGGTCAATGGGCGAGTGTGATAGGCGGGTCCGAGATCGACTGGGGAACGGACCGCTGACTGCGATCGGCCACTGAGCGCAATTTCAGGCTAGCTGGCCAATTAATGGCCAGCCAGTGTGAAGCACGCACTGAGTGCTGCTCAGAACTGCCGGGGTGGGGGCAGGAAGAGGGCGGGCGCTGACAGAAAGCTCCCTGAAGGCAGAGAGCTGCCTCAGGGAGCTGAAGACCTGAAAAGCATTAAATAAAGATTTTAAATCAGGGAAAAAATGTCCAAGCATCTCAATCAGTCACCTGAACATATACACGATAAAAGTGCTGTCCATAGATTTTTCTTTTTCTTTCATTTAATAATGGAAACCTCATCCCGCCCTTGGATGAGGTTTCATGAAAAATGCAGGGTCCGTCTGGCTGATTTGCTCATCCGCCAACCATAAGGTTGGACAGACCAGGAAAAATCAGAGACAATTGCACCATTAATAACCTTAATTGGTCTCTTTAATTGTCGGCGGGTGCGCTTCCGACTCTTACACGCGCCCGCCGACTGAAGTGTCACACGAGTGTGGGATGGCGTTGGGACACTCGCCCAACGTCATCTCGCACGATTTCACATCCGATCAGGTTGGGCACGCACCCACCCAATCAACGTAAAATTCTGCCTTAGGTCTTCAATTCTGCTGTTGGGATAATGAAGCTGAATTTAATTGTGCAAATGCTTGGAAATGGCTCCTGAATGCCAGTCTCCTAGAATTCAATCTAAATAACATCCAGGTTAAAAACAGCTGGACAGGTAAGGAGAAAATCACGCACACCGATTCTCAAAAAAATTGACCTCCTTTTCATATCCAGAGGCCTTGTACATTTTTCGGTGTCCAACTGCATGTCCATCTCTCCCACAACTCCCTGTTTGAATCCTTGACTCTGCCTCTCCTTCAGCACCAAAACAGACATAATCCAAACCATGAGCAGTGTTCACTGTGACTGTGATGCGCTTGTTACTCCTTGTCCACTCTGTGGCCTTCGGCACAGTTAATCAGACCATCCTCTTCCTACAGCTCTCTCTTGTTCTTTTCCTAGCTCTGTGGGCCTGTCCTTGTTTGGTCCCACTGGTACTGATCCAATTACAGCCACATCATCTCCAGCAATGGCTTCTTCCCATACTGCCACAACACTTCCCTTCCTCATCCATATTAATAGAGATGACATTCATCACTGGTCTCCATCGCCTCGCTTGATCCTCCAAGTGAAACCGTTACTTGAAACAGACTTAGTAAAGAAGAATTTTGGTGTCAAGAGGAGAGAAAAATGGTAAAAATGTACTGAACTGGTATTGATCTGTGCTAGTAAAAACACCTTGCATGACAATTTCTGTCTTCAACACTGGATAAATGAGAACGGGGCCAATACAGCGACAGTTGTTTTGTAAGAAAATGAATGTTATCGCATAAAAAAGACTGCTATTGTAAGGGTTATTTTCAGTGCAAATCATTCACCCCTCACTTCTAATGCAGCAGCCTCATGCAAGTTTTTAAGAAGAGTCCTTAAGCCTACACCCTAGGTCGCTACCTCCCAGCCCAGGAACTCCATGTGGACCCATCTTCATTTTCTATCTGATCAGTGCAGATCAGACACTGATTCCCTATTGAATACTTGGAAATAAATAGAAGCTCATCGGGCAGGATTTTACATTCCTCAGTCAGTGGGTTTGCAGGTGAGGGTGGCGAATGGCCTTCCCACTGGGCTCACGCCTGCCCCGACATCTCCACAATTTTAGAGTAGGACAAGTGGGGCCTAGGTTGGCCTGATCACCCTAGCCCAAATTGAACCAATCAATAACCATTTAAGGGCCCTTTCCACAATTTTCAGGATGGCAGGAGCAGTTCAGGGACGGGGGGTGGGTGGGGGGTGGGGGGGGGTGGGGGGGGGGGGGGGTGGCGCCTGGAAAGTGACCCTGTTCAGGCCTCAGGTGTGAAGGTGGGGTGGGATGGCAGGGGTGCGGGGGTGCGGTGAGGGGTGTGGGGGTGATGTGGGGTACATCAATCAACAGCCTCCTTTCAATGTCATTTTTCACCCCCCTCACCCCCCCACAAGGTCTGGCCCCTACGAATGCTCCTCATCCAAATCCTAAATTGCTAACCTCCTATTCTGAGACTGTGTTCCCTGGTTCTAGGCTCCCCAGCCTTCCTACATCTACCCTGTCAAGCCCTGTAAGAATGTTGTATGCTTCAATGAGATCACCTCTTATTCTTCTAAACTCTAGAGAATACAGGCCCAGTCAACTCAAAGTCTCGTCATAGGACAATCCCACCATCCCAAGAATCAGTCTGGTGAACCTTTGTTGCACTCCCTCTATAGTAAATATATCCTT
Organism: Carcharodon carcharias; assembly: GCF_017639515.1. NCBI lineage: Eukaryota > Metazoa > Chordata > Chondrichthyes > Lamniformes > Lamnidae > Carcharodon > Carcharodon carcharias. Next base: position 29,562,114 of record NC_054474.1, read on the forward strand.
CCTCAGGTAAGGAGACCAAAACTGTACACGATAGTCCATGTGCAGTCTCACCAAGGCTTGATACATTTGCAGCAAGACTTCACTCCTGTATTCAAGTCCCTTGCAATAAAGGCCGGCATGACATTTGCCTTCCTAACTGCTTGGGGTAATTGCATCTTACCCCTGGGTCATTTTCCCAGAGGTGGGATGGGGAGGAGGGGCTGAGAGGCGGGCAGCAGGGCTACCTGCCTACAAGAGGCAGGTAGCCAATTAAGCCTGCTTGAAGGCCTGTTAAGGATTGTCAGAGATAGACTGGAATTTCTCAGTCAGCCTCCAAGCACCTGGAAGCATCAGGGAAACAGTGTAGCTGCCTGGAGATGGTCTGTTAGCAACAGATCTGGAAGGCGGGCAACGCCCCAAGGGTTCCCCCTCCATAATGGTGGCCCAGAGATTCTACTCTTTATTTAAAACTTTAAAAAGTTGGAGAGAGGGCATCTCAAAATGGTGACATTCTCTCTGTTACTTGCCTGAAAAAGAAACCTGCGGCTTTAGTACTGAAGGGCCTCCTATTGGCCTTCCAGCTTCAAGAGCCCACCCACGGTTCATAAGTGAACAGTGAGCCTGCCTTCTGGCTGTTAACTGGCCAGGGAAAATCACGTGACTGAGGGATAGGCTTTTGACTCTCATTTGAGCCTGATATTGGGGTCCACAGGGAAAACTTTGCTCACAATGGCACAAATCCACAACAGTGGATTTATTCTCCCACCTTACTGAATTTTTGCTTCTGACTGTATCACTACAGGAGACAGTGAGTTGGTGGCGAGGACTTTCCCATAGAACAGAAAAATCAGTATGCCAATCAGGCCATGCTCACAGATATGCCAACTACTGACTCAGAGCAGGTTTCATGTCATATAAAGTTGATAAGTAACTAAGGGCGAACAGCTGAAAATGGTTTATCCTCAAGTAACAACGTTTGAAATCTAACACTGGAATCACATCAAACCACATAAGTTAAGTTAAGCCGACATATTCCTAACAGGTCTCAAATATGCCCGAGATCTATTTATGCCAGTATGGCAACATCCCTCCCATAAGGTTCAGGTATGCAGTGATAATTTGACATCACTTCAAGATGATAACGTTTCAAAGGGACTCTGAACTAGTACACTCAGCAGATGTCTGCAAAGTTTAATGAATATCAGCACACCTAAGTTTCTGTGTTAACTGGTTCCATTGGCTAAGTGCCTCTGGATTCAAATCAAAAAGCTACAATCATTAAATCATCATTCTACAAAGAGCAGTGGAAGTGGCAGGAAAAACAGTCATGGCTTTCAGTGCAGATCGGTACAATCTGCTTACAGGATTTGTGTTTTGATTTGTTCTTTTCTATTTGTAAATGTTACGCCTTCGGCTCTCACATGAACCAAGTATTGTATTCCTGTGGTGCAGACAAAATTCAAGTTTAGGTCATTACTGAGACACTGGAGAGGAATTTTTATTTTGTAGCTACCCTGAGCTATGCGTGGGCGTGCTATTCTATGAAACATGCACTCTTCATCCAACCACCCTCCCGTGCCAGATTACTTAGAGTGTCTAACTAGGCTGTCCTTAGGAGTTTTTGGAATGATTTTTTTGTGCTTATTAAGTGGGATATGGCAACTATATAGGATGGAACTTTTTTCCAGTTTTTGCACAGACGAGTGAGATTGTTTACTTTTTTGCCTATTTCTGTTGCATTATATTCTGCTTTGTGCCATGGGACCATACAGGAACTAGCCCCAAACTGATTTCATTCAGGGCAGTTGCACATAGAAGAGAGTTGACTTTGGTGCTACTAGTCAAAACCAGATCACAGAGATGAAATGAAATGCTAACACACAATACCACTCAGGATGGATTTCCAGCTGGCTGGCATATAGCAAACTCACTCATTTGCAACAAAGCCTAATGATTTTCCCACTGATGACTTCAGTGTACATTGCATGCCATTACAGTGACTCAATAGATGGGCAATAGTAACCCTGCAAGGACATTCTTACTATGGCCTGGGTGGTGCCAAGGTTTAGCAGATTGTTATTTCATTTCTGGGATCTGGATTTGCATTTAGCTTGGACTAACTGCATGAAAGCCTATTCTGTGCTATCTGTACGAGATGGCTTAAGTTTGTGACATGGTTTCAGTTCAGTCCTAAATAGGTATGGACTGATTGTGAAAATGTGCTTATAAGGCAAACTACAATTTCACCCAGGAAATTCAAAAGGCTGTCCAGTGCAGAAACTTGAAAACTGTTCTATGCTACAGGATTGACATACATCAGTTGAACAAAGAACAAAGAAAAGTACAGCACAGGAACAGGCCCTTTGGCCCTCCAAGCCTGCGCCAATCATATTGCCCGTCAACTAAAACATTTTACACTTCCGGGGTCCATATCCCTCTATTCCCATCCTATTCATGTATTTGTCAAGCTGCCTCTTAAATACCACTATCGTACCTGCTTCCACCACCTCCTCTGGCAGCGAATTCCAGACACTCACTACCCTCTGTGTAAAAAACTTGCCTCGCACATCACCTTTATAGTTTTCTCCTCTCACCTTAAATCTATGTCCCCTAGTAATTGACTCTTCCACCCTGGGAAAAAGCTTTTGACTATCTACTCTGTCCATGCCACTCATAATCCTGTAAACTTCTATCAAGTCGCCCCTCAATCTCCGTTGCTCTGGTGAGAACTATCCGAGTTTCTCCAACCTCTCCTCATAGCTAATAACCTCCAGATCAGGCAGCATCCTGGTAAACCTCCTCTGCACCCTCTCCAACACCTCCACTTCCTTCTGGTAATGTGGTGACCAGAATTGCACGCAATGATATGGGCTAAAATTAACAAGGCAGTCTTGTTACCAAAACCAGAGCTTTCTGTAAGAAATACAACATCAGTGAGCAGATTGCAAATTTATTTTCAATTCATTAAGGTATTTAGTATATCCTCCTGTGCAAAGACAAGTATCACACAATCTCAATACTGATCACTATTAATAGTTGCCAAACGACAAACTTGGCAACATTTGTAACTTTGTCCATGCATTGAACCATGAAACAGAACCAAGGAATCAGAAACTGGGCAGGTGGGCTATGAAAATGAGAAGATTTGTTACCCCCTTGTAAACCAGCCCTTATGTGCCATCTCCCATTGTGACCTGCAGGATAAGAAGCCTGCCTAAAGCAACCGGGGGCTCTCAGGAGTTTTGCAGATCAGGGTCCTATTATGTCAAAGGAACTATTTTAACTGGGCCATGTGTGGGGAGATCTGTTATTGTGGCTCTGAAGCTCATCTGCAGACAGAAGAGGCCCTCCAATCGGAAACTTTGTCCTGAGGAGGCAGGAGAAGCTGGTCACTGGCAGCTTGCAGATATGGCCGACCAAAAATACTCCAAGCCTCAAATTTAGGCAAACTACTGTGTTTTGCGCTCCCTTCCTGTCAACCTGAAATCCACTCTGCATTAAAATTGACACCCAGATTTTCGCTCGATTGAAGACTGCTTTGAAGAATAATCAGAGTTTAAGTGGTTGAGGATTGAACATTAATGAAATGTGGCCTTGTATTGGACCTGCCTTCCTCCATCTTCCCTTAAGTAGAGTCATCATTTAAACTATTTCATTAAAATGTTTGCCAAGGAAAGCAGTTCGGAGTAAACTCTCTTGAGCATTTTTAAAACCTGTTGGGAGCAATGAGTGGGTCGATGATGGGTAACAGGAATGTTTTGATTTCGTATCTGAACTCCTAATGATCTCTTTGGGGAGATTATAATCTCCAAGTATAGAACTGGGGACAATAATTAGGAATTTTTTCAATTTAATTGTCCTTTTACCATTATGGCATGGTAATATAGGCAATCAGGGCCAATTGGCATCTGCTTGGTTTTAATTTTGATGTGGTTTGCACATTAATCAAAACTAAATTAGTCCTTTAGAGAATCTTCACAAAAATTGTCTTTTGGTTAGATTCACAAGGCAGCTGAGTTAGAATGTGCAGGCAAGCCTTCTCTCCCAGTATTTAGGATCCTAAACAAAAAGTGTGAGTCAGAGAATTGAGCTACAGTTTAATGGTCCTATTTCCAATCTCCACTTGTGCTCAGGAAAGCTCCTCACATTTTTTTTGCAGTGACCTCCTTCATTTTTTTCCCTAAATTGCACTGCCACCAACTTTCCAAAACACCTTCTTCTGAACTTCCAGTTATTTTGAGCATCTCTTATCCTTCCACACTATTCAGAATGAATAGCAAACATGGCCAGAAATTTTCCCCTGTAGGGGGCAGGCGCAAACCCGATTGGTGCCCCCGATTGGGGCTGTGCCGCCATTTTACGTGGGCGGGCCAATTAAGGCCTGCCCGTCATGATGTGTGCCCGGAAGCGCTGTGCGCTCCCTGTGCAGGAGGGATGGGGATCCCCTGAGTGGTTCCCTGCACTCTTTCATACATGCGCGCGAAAGAGTGCAGAGATCTCCCTGAGGCACCCCTTTCAGTCTTCATCTTTGAAATAAAGGATTTTTAAACTTTTAAAACACATCCCCTCATGTGACACTGTCATATGAGCTGGGACATGTCAAAGAATAAATGTATAAATTTTAATTAGACTTTAAAACAGTTCATGAAACCTCATCCCGCCTGTGGATGAGGTTTCATGAAAACTGTGAAGGCCGCTGGGCTCTTCGTCTGCCCGCCAACCTTAAGGTTGGACAGGCAGCTCTTTAATTTGAGTTAGCTAGTTTTTAACAGGCCTTAATAGGCCTTTGACAGTTCGGCAGACATGCAGCTGACTTGGCTGCGCACCTACCAAGCTGACAATCCAAATGACGCGCAGTGATGCATGCCCGACGTCACCGTGCATCATTTTACCCACCGGCGAGCGGGCCCCGCACCCGCCCCATCCCCACTCACTGACAGGAAAATGCTACCCCATGTCTTTGATACATCGGAGGACAAAAATGTTCATTTGTGAACCAAAGAATCACAGAAATTAACAGTGCAGATGGAAACCATTTGACCCATCATATCTTTCCTGGCTCTTAAACATTCGTAACTGATCCTACTTGTCCTAGATATGTGTCTCTCCTGCATCAAATAATCCACTTTTCCCTTAAAGGATGCAATGGTTACATATCAACTATTCCTTTGGCAAAGCACCCATACGTCATATAGGGCTGGATTTTGCATACTCCAGCAGGCATATTTTCCATGCCCAGCCCACCACCTTCTTGCCCACCCTGAGCTATCCCCCATAAAGGCTAGATGGGCGGGCGCCAAAATCGGCAGCCAGTCCGCGATAATTAAATAAATAGCTAAAGGTCCATGGAGCTTGTTACCAAGACAATTGATCAGGATATTACTCTCCCCACGGCATAATATGATTGGAGTGGGCAAGCGGGTGGGAATGAGCAGTTTGTTTTTTGAGGCCAAATTGAAAAAAGGTGGGAAGGAAAGTGGGCACATCATTCAGGGGATGTCCTGTGCACATTGGAGCCACCCCCACCCCACCAAGGTGTCACCTTCTGCCACTTTGTTCCTTGCCGCCGACCCTCCAAAGCACTGCTCTCCAGCCCCCCTCTCCTTCTCTTGGACTCTTGGATCCCTCCCTGCTCTAAAAGCCCAGGACTTACCTATTTCAGCAGTCATTGCTCTTCTTCCTGCTCCTTACTGCAGTTCAGCATCCACTGTGGAGTTCTGGCACAGCCGGGACTGCTGGAACTGCCAGCCAATCAGATTGACCGGCAGCTCTAAAGAGTGGTCCTTCCTCCCACTGAAGGGTAGAAGTCCCACTCTCACCTAGACTAGCCTGCCAGCAGCAGGCTATGGTTGTGGGCTGGGCTTCGTTCCAATGCATTGGCTGCCAGCCAACTTTCCTTTCGGTGGTCCGAGCAGTCGGTCCCCTCTTCCCACCCCATAAGATCAAGCCCACGTTTATGACTTCCCTGTAAACGGCACACAGAGGAAATGTTGCCCCTCATAAATTTCAATTTTGTGCTGCCAATTTCCATGATTACATATAAACTCACTCATTACCTGTGTCTCACATATCGCTTTTTCAGTTAATAGTAGGATCAATTCGATTCCTTTTATAGTGCAGCAAAAATCATCTTTGCACATTTAAATGAAATGGACTGGTAGGTTCACATTCTTCCAATCTCCCTCATTTGTCACAGCACATTAATTGTTTGCAGCACCATTTACAGAGAAGTGGAGACCTTATGAATAAGGTATTGCCAAATGTATTCTATTCCGCAGCCACGTTAGACAACTGCTGCACTTTCTGTGCTTAAAAGTCATATACAGCAACAAATTATCCTTTTTAATTTTATATAAAAGTTTTGTTTTCTAGTGATTTGCGGAAACATAATAAATTGATCTCATTAATACTCATTCAGATGACTGCAAACTGCTTCTTACTGCCAAACAGGAGCTGGTAACTTTGCAGTGAGACTTCTGACAAGGTGATCTTCCAGTAGTCAGTATCATGCACACATTCACTTCTTTGTTCGACCATGTTATATGCTTTTGGCTCGGTATTTTTTGATTTTACTGGTTTCTCACAGGCCCTTGCAAGAAAACTTGGAGAAATTTTCCCTTTGTGATCTTTTAGTTGGAGCATCATAGGCATTTCTACCTATTAGAATCACCTATTAGAAAATCTCCCCAATTTCTGAACGCAGGTAGCGTTTAAGAAAAGACACACTTTAGGGCTGTGCAGGGTTAGAAATGTATGAATACCTAAGACTCGTAAGCGATCAGCACCAACGACTACTTCACTGTCCTCTGCTGAAAACAACAGCTTGTTGGTATGAGAGATGACTTCAAATCGCTTGCCACGTGCTTCTATAGCTTCACTTCCTGCAGCCAAACACAAAGAATTATGAGATGTTGGAAATGGAGTAATTAATGTAACATTCAGAAATGCAATCAGTTAGCCATGTTCCAGAAGGACATATGAACTTATTAAATTGAAGCAGAAATACACCATATGGCCCCTGAGCCTAATTTGCCTTTCAGTAGGATCGTGGCAGATCTTCGACCTCAACTCCATTTTCCCACCCGCTCCTCATCTTCCTTCTTCTCTGAGAAATCAAGAATTTGTCTCTCTTAGCTTTAAATATAATCAACAATGGAGCATCCACAACCCTCTGGGGTAGAGAGTTCCAAAGTTTTACAGCCCTCTGAATGAAGATCTTTCTCATTGTCTCAGTTCTCAATGATCGATCCTTATCCTGAGGCTGTGCCACTGTTTGCTAGGTTCCCCACCCAGAGGAAATGTATCCACCCTATCAAGGCTCTTCCAAATCTTGTATGTTTTAATTAGATCATCTCTCATTCTTCTAAACTCTGGACAGTATAGGCCCAATTTACTCAGTCTCTCATCATAGGACAACCCTCTCATTCCAGGGAGAAATCTGGTGAACCTTCACTTTACTGCTTCCAATGCACATATATCCTTCCTTAAATATGGGGACCAAAACCATGCACAGTTCTCTAGATATGGTCTTAACAAAGCCCTGTATAATTATAGCATGACCTCCTTGTTCCTGTGCCCCAATCCCTTTGCAATAAAAGTCAACACACCATTTGCCTTCCTAATTGCTTGCTTAACCTGTATCCTAACTTTGTGTTCCTTGTATGAGTACATGTACCAAGTCTCTCTGAACATCAACATTTAGAAGTTTCACATCTTTTAAAAAATACTCTGTTTTTCTATTCTTGCATGTATGTAACCTCACATTATCCCACATTATACTCCATCTACCACCTTGTTGCCCATTCACTTAACCTATCTATATTTGCAGCATCATTACACCCTCCTGACTGCTTACATAGCCACCTCAGTTTATATCATCAGCAAACATGGATACATTACTCTTGGTCCTTTCCTCTAAGTCATTAATGTAGATTGTGAATAGCTGAGGCCCTAGCATTGATCCTTTTGACACTCTGCTAGCGACGCCCTGAAAACTTGAAATGCTCCATTTATCCTTACTCCCTGTTTCCTGTCTGTTACCTAATCCTCCTCCATGCTAATATACTAGTCCCTTGTCCCATGTTTTAATGTTTTGTGCAGTACCTTATTGAATGCCTTTTGGAAATCCAACTATTCAATTCCCTTTATCTACCCTAACTCTAATAACTTTTTTCAAATTTAATTTCCTTTTCATTGAAGCATGTTGACTTTGTCTGATCGGACTATGATTTTCTAAGTGCATAATAGGATTTCCATAGTAATAGATTTCAGTTTTTCCTGAAGATGATGTCAGGCTAACTGACCTTTAGTTCCTTGTTTTCCCTCCCTCCTTTTTTGAATTGCAGTCTAATATTTGCCAACTTCCAATCTATTGGGACTGTTCCAGATTCAATGGAATTTTGGAAAATTACAAGTATACATCCACTATCTCCACAGCTGCCTCTTTTAGAACTCTATGAGGTCCTGGGGATTTGTCAACTTTTAGTTCCTCAAGTTTCTCTAATACCTTTTCCCTGCTGATAATAATTACTTTAAGTTCATTCCTCTTATTAGTTACCTGCTATTGGTACATAATTTGTGTTTTCTACTCTGAAATCAGACACAAAATATTTTTTCTCATCTCTGTAATTTCCATATTGCTCACAATAATATCTCCTGTCTCTGCCTCCAAGGCACCAATGCTTACTTTTGCTATTCTCCTCCTCTTTATATAATTGCAAAAGCACTTATAACCCATTTTTATAGTCCTGGCTAGTTTATTCTCATATTCTATTATTTTCTCTTTTAATCAATGTTTTGGTTGCCCTTTGCTGGTTTAAAAAAAACTTACCCCATCCTCAATCTTACTGTTAATCTTCTCAACATTATAAGTCTCTTCTTCTAATTTAATACCATCCTTAACTGCATTTTTCTCACTGGGTTTTTGTTAATTAATGGAATGTATTTTTGTTGAACATTTTGAATCACTTCTTAATATGGCCACAACTTTTCTCTTTAGATTTGTAAACCCCCCTTCATTCCAACCCTCCTCCCCTCTTCTTTCAGTTTAAAGTTCTATTCAAAGACTTAGGACAGAATTTTGCCGTCGACGAGCAGGGGGGCAGGGCCTGCTCGCTGATGCGTAAAATGACGCTGGATGATGTTGGGATGAACCCCTGACAACATCCCGTCCCATTTAAATTTTCAGGAAGGCGGGGGGACAGCGAAATCAGCTGCAGGCCTGCCGACCTGTCAATGGCCAATTGAGGCCATTGACAGGATCAAATATACAATTAAAGGACCTGCCCATCCAACCTTAAGGCTGGCGGGAAGGCCAGGAGCCCCGGCAGCAAATAGAGAAAACATGAAACCTCATCCAGTGGCGGGATGAGGTTTCATGTAGGGTTTTAAACAGTTTAATAAACTTATTATGTAAATTATGAATATGTCCCATCTCATGTGACATTGTCACATGAGGGGAACATGATAGGGAATTTTTTTTTCTATTTCTCATATTCTTAAAAGTGTCAGCGATCTCCCTGAGGCTGCACCTAGCCTCAGGGAGATGTGCGCTCTTTCATGCACATACATGAAGGAGTGCACTCTCACTTTTGGGGAATCCCACCCCCACCCCCCACCGCCTGCAAAGGAATCGCATAGCGCTTCCCATCGGACATCACGCTGGGTGGGCCTTAACTGGCCCGCCCACGTAAAATGGCAGCGGGGCCTGCTTCTCCGGCTGGGATCAGGCTGGGCCCACCTGCCCGGCAGGCAGAAAACTCTGCCCTTAGTTATACGATTGACCGGGACTCCAATCCCAGCCCAGTTTAAGTGGCACATATTTCTACGGAACAATTGACAATTTTTGCAGTTAGAAAACACCCCTTGGTGATGAAATTCAAGGCCAGATTTTACGCACATTACTGGTCATTTTGAAGGCAGGGAAGCTCTTAAAATCCAGTGGGCGGCTTGCCCACACCTATCTACCCACCCCACTGACCTTTCTGAAATTTTATGGGGGTTGGGGGGTCGGGCGGTGTGAGCGTTGGGTGGCCTACCCAACCTTGGGCCTATTGGCCCTACCACCGCTGGTATTTAGCCACAGTGGGGAGAGGCCTGCCCCATGCAGAAAGCCGAGTGAAGGGGTGGAACCTCTTTTGGGGTGTGCCTGTGCTTATCAGAGGCCTAGCCCTCCCCCCAGCCTCTTGAACCTAGCCCCCCCACCCCCGTCACTCCCGTTGCCCCCCCTCACCAAGACCTCTGAGCTAGTTTTCTTAGCATGGTAGGACTGCCTGTAGTCACAGACAGCAGTGGCCAACTCTCCTGTCTGGCACTGCTGGGACTACAGAACTTCCGAGATAGGGGCAAAAGTCTTACATTAAAGCAATTTACATTAAGTTGCTGCGGGGCAGCCGTCAGAATCGTGGGGCACAAAATGGGTGGTAGAACATTGGCCACCATACTGTACCCCTGCCAGAGTTGAATCTCATCCCACCTGTCTCCAATAAGTTAGCCATTTTATGGTTCGTTGAAACAGCTGAAGGCAGTTGTTGTGTATAGCCAGTACTAAAATTTCCTACTCAAACTAAAAAGAGTTATTACATTTGTATTCCTTCCTTTAGTTCTAACTCCATTTAGAGACTGCTGACCAAATGCCCCTGTGTTCCTCTATAATTGCTCATTAGATTTGTGAGAGAGAATTATCTGAGCTTTTTTTCAAATCTTTCTAATAAAATATCTGCATAACATCTTCCATCCCTCGAGCAGCAAGGCCAAGATTTAGCTGGTAACTATCGATGGTTACTGCAGTATTGACAAAGAGCACTATAATGCTGCACATCAGCTTAAACCAATTGGGACCATCGCTGATAGCAAGTTAGTTAAATGAGACCCCTGAGCTGAAAGGAGTTAACCAAAATACTTGTTGTTTGTTCGGAATCATAAAGCACCATGTGGTCTGCTGTAGGCAAATAAACTGGGAATTATAACCATGCCCATCTCAAAATAATTTCCCTCGGCTCTCAACAGCTGGTATCTCAAGGTTAAATTTCAGCTATCTGTCAGAAGTGTTTCATTCATGCATATAATTAAACTACATCTTTGTTTTGTTTTTCTCCTTCCTGTTCTCTCAACAAGTACACAATGTTCAACTTAGACATGTGCGCACTAGACAGCTGCAAGTCCATGAAGAAATGTTGCTGAAGCAGTTTAAAAAAACTGCCTTGTTTCCAACTGATCTACTTGACCGGAAATAGTTCTTTAACTGTGACAATACCAGGGTTTGAGCTTGTGGGGAGGGGTGTGGGTCATGATGTGAACAAGCATGACTATTGAAAATAACATTTGTCACTCCAGGAGGTGAGATTTTAACTTGCTTAAAACTCATTCACTTACACTTTATTTAATGAATGAATCTTGACTTAGGCCCAAATTTTAAATGTTAAGCGCAGGTTAATTTTCAGCAGCTGAGTTTTGATATCAATTCAAAACTCCATTGCTGAAAACAAAAAGGGCCTGAGGTTTTAAAACTCCCAAACCTCTCAACCATAGCAGATGGGAAACTATGGAAAAATATACTACCTGAAGTTAGCCTGCTGAGGCCAGCTAAGTGGCAATATTAGCTGTCAGATCAACTTGGGGGTGGGCCTGCAATGGGGCTGGGAGTAAGAGTGAGACTGAGAAAGCCTAGGATTTCCTTCTGTGGGCCAAGGCATCACTACTGCTTCTCCTGACCCCATAAATGAAGCTTAAAAAAAATTTCAACATACCCTTTAGCACCTCATTGGCCTAGACCCATTTTCTTGCTGGGTTGGACAGATGGGAAACTCTCTGCCAAATCATGTAAAGTTTTTCTGGTAAAAATAGCCATTGGGTCCAGTTAACTATGTCGGGAAGTGATATACATAAGGTAAAATGGGACCTTGTAGCTTAGGGTGGACGTTGTTGCTACCTGCTCAGTGAAGCAGATTAAAATAGTTGTAGTTCACCTCCTGCTAACTCCATTTTAACTGCCCGCTTGTCCAGTTTTTGATTGGGTGAGTAGGGTCAAAATTGCCATGATCCGTTCTGGATTTGATAAAAGAAAAGCATGCTTCAGTCCATTTCCAACACCACCCACCTCACCTACCACATCCATTCACAAATGCAGCTTTGACCTAAGAGTACCAGGGAGAAACGTTTTACAAAGATATTGGGAATCCATCACGGGTTTTACTTCTCCCCTCCATTGAAAAGTGTCAGATCATCACTTGCCCACAGCAACATGTATAAAATTGGGAACTCAGGAGGCATTGACAACTGAACCAAACATGCAGGAGTGCGCACTGGTGATTGATCCAGCATACACAAGAAGACAGAAAACTCAACAATTAACGTTTAGCATAAAATAAACTGAGGGAGCTTTTAATGTAATGTTTAAAAAAAAATGAATCTGCATCTAAAAATTGTTTTATGATTTTTCAAATCTTCTCCTTTGAAGAACAATTTAGCAACTAAATGGCAGTGGCCTTGAATCGCTGGGGACGAGCTCATTTCTGCCAGTCCGGGAAGCCACGGCTGAACTTTACGGTTGTCAGGCGGTTAATTGCCTGAGGCCATGGCTTCTGTTCCCATGAGGGAGGATGTCCCACGTCCACAAGTGCCAGCCAATCAGAGGGCTGGGAGAGCTCCAGTCCCAGTAGTGCCACAAGGAAAGATGGCCACTGCTGGGATTGCAATCAGTCCCCAACCATGAACGTTGCTGGAGGCTGAACTAGAAGTTAAGTGGGAGGGCCTCAATGGGGCCGGTCAGGCAAGTCTCAACAAGGATGGGGAGGCAATTGAAAGGCGAGGGGGGTGTTCAAGCTGGGATGGCTCTCTCCACTTGGGCGCCCTCTGTTCACCCTCCCACCCTGGAGCCAGACTGCCAGGATTTAACTGTGGCAAAGGGAGGAGGCCCTTTGGTGGCTTTTAGTTTGCCACTTAAGGACCTCAATTTGGCCTGTTGCTGCCTACTCTGCTGCTAGTAAAATGCTAGCAGAGGCAAGTAGGTGATGGGCATGGTGCTCCCTCCTGGCCATCCGACTTGATTTTGCACCCCCACCGCCCCCCCCCATCACAGTCCCCACCCCCCACCCCAAAGACACATTCCGTCCTGCCCTCCTGGGGTAGGGGTAGGGGTGGGGGTGGCTGGGGGGGCCTAAAATTCCAGCCTAATTTTCCCGAGGTGATGGGCAGATGACTTGCTACAATGTCTCTGTCAATTTTTCTTGGCTCCTCCCTCTCTTTGAGGAAACATTATGCTTGACTTTGTCTTTCCCCTCAATTCACTCAGCCTCTGCCCCCAGCTTCTAGGTGAGGATTAGGAACACCGTGCGCTTGAGAAAGCTGCAGCTGCAAAAACCATGGCTAACCACTCGATGATGCGGCACATCAATGCACTGCAGCACAACATCAGCAGACCAGCATGAGTGTCAATCTTCTTTATTGTTATTTTCAGCACATCCAGCTCAAAAGTGACTGACAAGAGGGCTCCATGCCTTCTGCATGATATTCGGACTTACCTGTATTTAATTGGGTAACAGTCTGATTCTGACTATTGCGGATGCTTACTGTAACGTTCCTAGAAGACTGCAGGTGAAGGGAGCTGTCCTATAATAAAAGCAATATCAGAAAAAAATATTGTTAGGAATATTCCTTTGAGGATTAGTCTTCATGGCTATTATTGGGGCAGTCGTGTGTTGTTTATGCTAAACAAGGAATAAGTCAAGGTAGGGGATGGAATTTAATGCCCTCCCCCATGGCAAGTTTGGTGGTGAGCATTTAATTAGGCAAAAGGGTGCCGAGTGGTGACACCGCCACCGTCCCACCACTCCCTGAATAAGTCCATGGCAAGAAGGCCCGTGGACAGCCTTTCCGCCGCATTGTCAATTGAGGCCTCCGAGTGGACAATTAATGCCCACTCAAGGGCCTCACCCTGCTATGGGCAGGGGGACTTGCTATCTGGGGAGCATGGCAAGCAAACACGTATGGGGTTGCTCACGGGCTCATTCGAAGGCACTCAATGCTTGGCTGAGGGACCCAGCAATGGAAAGGAATGCCTGCCAATGGCCCACCCCCCCTGTTCTTGCTGCCACCACCAGCCGCGGCCAACACCCCCACACCGTACCACCCCAACTCCCCCCCACCCCCAAATCACTCATCTGTGGCCTGGGATCCAGCATGATCCTGGGCCTCAGATGGTTGTACTGGCAGCGGTTACCAACTCTGCAGTGTTGTTGCCGTTCATAGCACTTTTGGTCTCTGGTTGGTCGGCAGCTCTTGGTGGGCAGGACTTCTGCCCCTGGGTCCTTGATCCCAGGGGTGGGGGTTGGCGGGCTGGTGTCAGGGAAAGCCTGCCACTGGCTTGTCAAGTGCCTGAGTGGAAAAAGGTGTGACCACCCTTCCCAGAAGGAGGCAACATGGGGTTCTCACTGGCTTTTCAGCTGGCCGAGAACACCATCACCTGAACAAGATTCCACACAACATCTCATCACCTTAAAGGATATCCTAGTTCTAGGGGCAACCACTAGCTGCCATGTTTGAGCAATTAACAATCATTGTATCACAGAAGTAACATTAGAAAAAAATGCACAGTGATGTTCCGATGTACAAATCTGAGCATTGAATAAACAGAGAAATTAGCTGTATTAGATAAATGGAAAAGAAAAGCAGGGCGTTAAAGGGATTGATCTTCATGGAAAATTATCTGGCAAACCTCTTAATTGTTTCTGGAGACAGAAACACCAATCGATGCACTGAAATGTTTCAGTGACATTTTTACCATTTTGCAGTGTGTGTGAGCTAATAAGGAACATATCTGAGACATATCTTGCTCTAAAGACAGTGTCCTTCATTTTGAAACTTCATGGGAACAAGGACTTGTCTTTAACCATGATATTTTCTAATATCTACTTCATAAAGATGCTTTTAGTAGTACACAAATACTTCCCCCTGATGTCAGCTAGGTCAGCCGATTTAAAATGGGATTAAATATCATTGATACTTTCTTTGGCTAATTAATAACTTGGAATACTTGCCATGTTTGTTTCATTAAAGGATAACAACACAGTAACACTATGTGATATGCTTTATCCAATAGCGGTTCCATAGGATTTAGTATTGTTGACTCCTATACTTAGTAATAATTCATAGTTGAAGAGCACTTCTATTTACACAAAGGTAAACCCTTGTAACTGTAAATCATATCTGTGTTGCCACACAGACTGACATTTAAAATAAAAAACCATAGCTCATTATTATAATAAGAAAACATTTCCCAGCAACCTGTGGAAAAGGCATTGCTTGCTTGATCTGTCCAAAGATCGACCATGTGAAAACAGACAGTGAATCACGTGCTGCAAGAATCTGCTGTCAATGGGACACATCTCCTTTAACTCCTGCTGGTGAAACATACATTTCCTGGCCTCCATGAGGAACATTACGGGCAGAATTTTCCCGTTGGCATGCGGGGACAGGCCCCGCCCGCCCACGTGTAAAATGACGCGCGGTGGGCGAGCATCCCGATCTCACCGCGCACCATCGCAATATTTGGGAAGGCAGGTGCACTATATGTTTGGATGCGCGCCCACCATCAAATAAAGGGCCAGTTAAGGCCCTTGAGGCAGCAATTGATTTTGATTTTTCGCAGCCCATGTGATCTTCAGGGCATCACATGGGCGCAACGGACAGGTGGGTGGGAGATATTTGTATAAACCTCATCCACGGGCGGGATAAGAGGGGTGAGTGGGGTCGCGAATGTGATGTTTGAGGTATTTAAGTGTGAAAGTAACTTATACTTGCTTGTGTGAGCAGGAAGACTTCAAAACTCATACCAGCTGCTAGAACAAGAGGAAAAGCTTTGCTCAGGACTCTACAGTAAAGATCATTTCTGGGACCTGCAGCCTTCAGGAAGCCTCCCCTTAGCCTGGGAATGGGAATTGTGGTCTCCACTTGAGGCACCTCCTCTGAGGAGGAAGGGAGGGCCAGAACGGGGAGGAGGCCAGGTGTCCACATTTAGCCTCCAGGGGAGCCACCTTTGGGAAGAGAGGCGCAGGCACAAAGGGGTGCAGGGCCAACAGGAAGTCCAAGGTGGAGGGGGGCCGCAGAAGACGCTAATATCCTGCTGCCAGGGTATACAGGCAGCAAAGCAGCTACTTCAATATGTCTGAGGTCCAGTACCGAAGTTCAAGGGAGACAGTCACCTCCATCTGTCAGATGATTTGCCCTGAGATCTCCACAAACTGTGTGGTTGGGCACCCCATACCAGTGGCTCTAAAGGTCACAGCTGCCCTCAACTTCTATGCCTCCGGCTCTTTCCAGGAGTCGGTGGGTGATTTCTGCAGAGTCTCCCAAACAGCTTGTGTCACATTTGTGTCAAACAGGTGACAGATGTTCTATTCAGGCGTGCATTGACTTTCATCTACTACCACTGGGATGATGCCAGTCAGGCCGAGCGAGCCAGAGGCTTTGCAGCAATTGCTGGCTTCCCCCGTGTCCAGGGTGCTATAGGCTGCACACATGTGGCCATCAAGGCGCCAGCAGGTGAGCCTGGTGCCCTTGTTAACAGGAAGAGCTTCCACTCCATGAACGTGCAGATAGTGTATGATCACACGATGCTGATTCTACAAGTCAGTGCAAGGTACCCAGGCAGCTCCCATGATGCTTACACACCCAGACACTCCCAGGTGCTGAGGGTCTTCAGTGCTCCAGCCCGGCTGGATGGATGGCTGCTGGGTGACAAGGGCTATCCCTTCGAAAGGTGGCTCATGATGCCTCTCCACCATCCAAGAACAGAGGCTGAGCAGCGGTACAATAGGAGCCACGGTACCACAAGGGCTGTGGTAGAGAGAATCATTGGTCTTCTCAAGATGTCTTTCCGATGCCTGGACCGCTCAGAAGGCACACTCCAATACCCCCCAGATCGCGTGTCACTGATAATGGTTGTATGCTGTGCTCTCCACAATCTGCCATTGGGAAGGGGCGACGCAGTGGACGAGGAAGACATAGACGCAGTTGCTCCGGATGCACACGATGAGTCCAGCAGTGAGTTCGAGGATGAGCACGCACAGGAGAACGCTGAGGGGGTAGACACTGACCCAGGCATACTCCAGGGAGGCAGGGACACCTGGGAAGCTTTAATCCAAAGACCCTTTAGCTGGCACACCACAGATGGACCTTCAACACACGCCAAGGCTGCAGGCTCCACACTCGATACCAGAACGCTAAATCTGCCTGGATACTAACATGAACTCACTCATAATATCATGGCTTCCAGTACACATGCAGAAGTAAGGAATCTGGCGCACGGCAACATGTCAAAATTTATTGAGTGAACAAATGTAACTTCATAAAGCAAAACAAAAACAGTGTTGGGCATCACACCAAGTCTTCCAGAAAGTACTGTGGGCCAGCACAAAAGCACCAGTGAGAAACCCGTGGTGTGCCTAAGGTGCCTTAAATTTATGTTTATGGATGCTACGTTTAGGTGCTCTCCCCTCGCTGGCACTGGCATCTGAGACAGCCTGCTCACTGTGCTGACCTGTTGGCCTCATTGACCTTGGTGGATGCCCTCTGGCCCATGGAGCCTGTGCTGGCCCCGCCTGGGAGGGAGCTGCTAGTTCCACAGCTGGCTTCTCCCCAGTCGCCGTAGCCTCATCGGACGCTACGGTCACTGGCAGAGGGGCGGAAGAGCTGCTGCTCTCATCCAGAGCGTCCTGAGAGGAGCCCACACAGACGACAGGCAGCTGCTGTGCCAACGTGAGGTCACTTCGGACCTCCCTGCTCACCGTGGATGGATGGGCACCGAGCTGGGAAACTTGGTACCCAAACCATCTCCCACACTGACACTGACCAGCTGTGGCCAATGCTGCTGTGAGGGCTTGCAGGTCCGAGCGCAACCCCAGGAGGACTTGGTCGTCCCACGTACCCTGATGCACTTGCAGCTTTTGCTGCATCATGGACGACTCCAGAAGCACATCATCAGCCACCACCCGAGCATGTGCCTGGTCCCCAGCAGTCCTCCGAATGCCAGTGCCCTGGGCACTCTCTGTCTCTGCCCGCATCTCAAGCGAGTGTGAAGTGCCGTCACCGCCGTGCCTTGGGACACTTGCTGAAGATTTAATTCCCACCGAGGGGCTAGTATCTGCGCTGGTGCCTGCCTGGCTGAGATGGTGTGACGTTGGTGAGGACATTTGCTCGAGGGCTTCAGGGATGAGGGGTGGGCCCTCTGCCTCCTCCACCCGGCCCTGCTCCGGAGATGCGGAGTTGCTATGTGGGGTTTGGGAGATAGGGTGGCGGTTGCATTAAGTGACTTGAGACATCATGATGCTCACCCTTCCCGAGCACAGGAGATCATTTAATCTTTTGCGGCACTGCTGCCATGTGCGCCACCTGCCACCTCCTCCAGGAGGGCAGCTAGGCACTCGACAGAAAAATGAGGGGCACACTGCACCACTGGCCTACCCTCTGGCCTGGCCTGCCCTGATGACCTACCTTCTGGCCTAGCCTGCCCTGATGGTCTACCCTCCAGCCTAGCCTGCCCTGATGGCCTACCTTCTGGCCTAGCCTGCTCTGATGGCCTACCTTCTGGCCTAGCCTGCCCTGATGACCTACCTTCCGGTCTGGCCTGCCTTGATGGCCTACCTTCCGACCTGGCCTGCCCCGATGGCCTACCCTCCTGCCTAGCCTGCCCTGATGGCCTACCCTCCGGCCTGGCCTGCCCTGATGGCCTACCCTCCAGTCTGGCCTGCCTTGATGGCCTACTTTCCGGCCTGGCCTGCCCCAATGGCCTGCCCTCCGGACTTGCGTCACGAACATTGCCCCCCTCTGCTGAGCCCTTCTCCCAGCCATTGTGAACAGCCTTTCATTTATTCAGGCCACTGGTCGCCATTAGACCCAGCAGTCTGAGCGTGCTCACCACCGCCCGCCCATTCCCGCTATGCATGAGAGTCATGAAATTTGCTGGGACCGCCCACGTAATATGGCAGTGCGGACCCGATCATAGGTGGTGATCAGATCCACACCTCCCCGCGCTCGGTCCAGCACAGCCTGCCCGACAAGGGGAAAATTCTCCCCTAAAAGGTAGTAATTTCCAGATTACTACCTGAGCCTTGAGATAATTGGCATAGGGTCAATAAGATTAAAGAAGTAAGTGTGTGGCTTTAAGATTGGTGTGGGAGAAATTGATTTGAATTCATGGGACATTGGCACCAGTACTGGGGAAAGAGGCAGCTATTCCGTTCGGACGGGCTCCATTTGAATCATGCTGGGACCAGTGTCCTGGAGAATCGCATAACTAGGGGTGTAGATAGGGCTTTAAGCTAAATAGTGTGGGTGGAGAAGAAACGAGTTGACGTTCCGAGTCCTCATGACCCTTCGACAGAACTGAGTTCTGTCGAAAGGTCATGAGGACTCGAAACGTCAACTCTTTTCTTCTCCGCCGATGCTGCCAGACCTGCTGAGTTTTTCCAGGTAATTCTGTTTTTGTTTTGGATTTCCAGCATCCGCAGTTTTTTTTGTTTTTATATTAGTGGGGGTGGAGGGTTCAGTTGCATGGAAATATAAAAAATCAAAGTTTAAGGACAGGGTAAGAGTAAACATTAATGACGAGGCTGATTGTTACTAAAAAGTGAAAGGAAGAGACAGAGTGTGTGAATACCATATTGCAACAAAGAATCATATAAGAGTAGGGAAAATTGACAATAGGGCAAAATTAAAGGCTTTGTATCTGAATGCACATAGCATTCGGAATAAAACTAATGAGTTAACAGTGCAAATAGAGATAAGATAGATTTGTTGGCAATTACTGAGATGTGGTTACAGGGAGAACAGGTTTGGGAGTTGAATATCCAAGGGTACTCAGTGTTTCGGAAGGATAGGCAAGGACAAAAAGGAAGTGGTGTAGCTTTGTTAGGAAGAGATCAGTGCTATAGTGTGGAATGATATAGGCACTGGAGAGCAAGGCATAGAGTCAGTCTGGGTAAAAATAAGAAAAAGGAAGGGAAAGATATCCCTAGTGGGAGTAGTTCAGCGGTAGGGCACAGTATTAACCAGGAAATACTGGGAGCATGTAAGAAAGGCACAGCAAGAATCATGGATAATTTTAATATGCACATAGACAGGACCAATCAAATTAGCAAGGGTAGCCTCAAGGGAGAGTTCATAGAGTATATTAGAGATTCTTTCTTGAAGCAATATGTTGTGGAACCAACCAGGGAGCAGGCTATTCTGGATTTGATTTTGTGTAATGAGATGGGATTAATTAATTATCTCATAGTAAAAGGTCCTTGAGGGAAGAGTGATCATAGCATGCTAGAATTTCGAGTTCAGTTTGAGAGCGAGAAACTTGGGGCTGAATTTTTCGATGCAAAAATGATGCAGTTGACAATGGGGGGAACCCTTGACGTCTTCCTGCCCCATTTAAATCATCAGGAAGGTGGGGGGACAGCGCGATCAGCTGTCCACCCGCTGACCTATCAATGGCCAATTGAGGCCATTGACAGGATAGTTAAAGCAATTAAAGGCCCTGCCCACCCAACCTTAAGGCTGGTGGGCAGGCCAGGAGCCCCAGCGGGCTTCTGAAAAAACATGAAACCTCATCCACTGGCGGGATGAGGTTTCATGTCAGTTTTAAAAAAGTTTAATAAAGTTTTTGTGCACTTTATTAACATGTCCCATCTCGTGTGACATTGTCACATGAGGGGGACATGTTAATAATTTTTTTATTTTTCTATTTTTAGAGTTTCAAAAACTTTCAGCAATCTCCCTGAGGCAGCACTTAGTCTCAGGGAGATGTGCACTTTTTTGCGTGCATGCACATTTGGGGAATCCCCCCCTGCCTGCACAGGAAGCGCATAGCGCTTCCCGTTAGTGGTCACGCTGGGTGAGCCTTAATTGGTCCGCCCACGTAAAATGGTGGCGGGGCCTGTTTCAGTGGCAGCGACTGGCTGCCCACCCGCCGCCGCCAAGTCGATTGGGCCCGCCCGTCCATCAAGGGCAAAATTCAGCCCTTGAGTCCCACACTAGTGTTCTGGAGTTAAAACAAAGGTAACTACATAGGTATGACTGGGCAGGAAGACTACAAGGTGGGACAGTTGATGAGCAGTGGCAGATATTTAAGGAGATATTCAACTCCTCCCAAGTAAAATATATTCCAAAGAGGAGGAAAGATGGTAAGAGGGGGCAAAAGCATCCATGGCTAAGCAAGGCAGTTAAAGACAACATAAAGGCACAAACTAAGGCATACCTAACTGCAAAGATCAGTGGCAGGCTGGAAGATTGGGAAACTTTTAAAGATCAACAAAGGGTTACTAAAAAAATAAAAAGAGCAAAGGTAAATTATGAATGAAAACTAGCACAAAATGTAAAAACTAATAGCAAAAGCTTCTACAAGTATATAAAAGGAAAGAGAGTAGGTAAAGTGAATGTTGGTCGCTTGGATGATGAGACCGGGGAGTTAATAGTGGGGAACGCAGAGATGGCAGAGATGCTTAGTAAATATTTTGCCTCAGTTTTCACGCTGGAGGACACTAGTACCACCTCAATAGTAAGAGCATAGAGAAGGAGGGACTTAGTACAATCACCATCACTAGAGAAAAAGTACTGAGCAAACTATTGGGATTAAAGGATGATAAGTCACCAGGACCTGATGGCCTACATCCCAGGGCCTTGATGGAAGTGGCAGCAGAGATAGTGGATGCATTGGTAATAATATTCCAAAATTCCCTGGATTCTGGAAAGGTTCCAGTGGATTGGAAAAATGCTAATATAACACCCTTATTCAAAATGTTGAGGGGGGGGGGGAGGGCGGCGCAGTTGGGGGGTGGGCGGGGGGCAGAAAGTAGGGAACTATAGACCAGTTAGTTTAACATCTTCCTTTGGGAGATTGTTGGAATCCATTATTAAGGAAGCAGTAATGGGGCACTAGGAAAGTCAAAATGAAATCCATCAGAGTCAGCATGGTTTTATGAAGAGTAAATCGTGTTTGACTAATTTGCTAGAGTTCTTTGAAGATGTAACCAAGCAAAGTGGATAATGGGGATCCTGTAGATGTAGTATATCTGGACTTCCAGAAGGCCTTTGATAAGGTGCCGCACAAAAGATTAATACACAAGATAAGATCACACGGAGTTAGGGGTAATATATTGGCTTGGATAGAGGATTGGCTAACCAACAGAAAGGAGAGAGTCGGGATAAATGGATCTTTTCTGGATGGCAAGCTGTAACTAGTGGGGTGCCACAGGGTTTGGTCCTTGGGCCTGAACTATTTACAATCTATATTAATCACTTGGATTCAGGGATAGAAGGTACTATAGCTAAATTTGCAGATGACACTAAAATAGGTGGGAAAGTAAGTTGCAATGAAGAAATAAGAAAATTACAAATGGATATGGACAGGTTAGGTGAATGGGCCAAAATTTGGCAGATGGAGTTTAACGTGGGATTATCCATTTTGGTCGGAAGAATAAAAAGGTGACTTATTATTTAAATGGAGAGAAACTTCAGAATGCTTCAGTGCAGAGGGTGGCCTCGTGCATGAATTGCTGAAAGCTGTTATGCAGGTAATAAGGAAGGCAAATGAAATTTTGACATTTATTTCTATAGGAATAGAGTATAAAAATAGGGAAGTGTTGTTGCAACTGTACAAGGCATTGGTGAGATTGCAGCTGGAGCACTGTGCATAGTTTTGGTCCCCTTACTTGAGGAAGGATGTAGTTGCATTGGAGGCTGTTCAGAGGAGGTTCACTAGATTGATTCCAGAGATGTGGGGCTTGTCTTATGAGGAGAGATTGAACAGGTTAGGCCTATACTCGCTAGAGTTTAGAAGGATGACAGGAGATCTAATTGAGTTGTATAAGATGATAAAGGGGATAGACAAAGTAGACGTGGAGCGGATGTTTCCCCTTGTGGGGCATTCTAGAACAAGAGGCCATAGTTTTAGGCTAAGGGGTGGTAGATTTAAATCAGTGATGAGGAGGAATTACTTTTCTCAAAGGGTTGTGAATCTGTGGAATCCACTACCTCAGAGTACAGTGGATGCCGGGACTCTGAATAAGTTTAAGGAGGAGGTGGACAGATTTTTAATTATTAATGGGTTGAAAGGTTATGGAGAGAGGGTGGGAAATTGGAGTTGAGGCCGAAATGCGATCAACCATGATCGTATTGAATGGTGGGGCAGGCTCAACGGGCTGAATTGCCTACTTCTGCTCCTAGTTCTTATGTTCTAAAAATTTTCAATTAAGTGTTATTATGGAATATCCTCTTAGAATTTTTTTCAGAAGTTAAAAAGGCATTAAAGAGTTAATATTAACCTTTGCCATGAAGTATGCAGTTAAAGTCTACTGTCAAGAGATTTAATAAGCTACTTTAGCTATTGGTTCACCATTTAAATGAAGGTGATGGTGGTGTTTGGTTAATGGCAATTCTAAAAACACAGTAAGGGAAAATGGAAAAAAAATGATGGTTGATATTAAGGGTGATAAACCACGACCCCCTATGTAACATGGGAAATGTTGAAAGAGAAACGAAAATAACCACAAAATGGCCATGTAACTTTAATTATTCTGGAAATTTATCAAAAGGTTCTGTTTGTGACAGGTGTTTCCCATCTCTATTGAACAATGTTAGGAAATTGTCAATACAATTTCTTAGAGACTGGAACCAAGTTTCTATTCAATGTCTGCCAAGGTCTACATTAAACAATCATTTCAAACACTAGAGTTATATTTTCCGCCATTTGCTAATTCCAAGAAAAATGGGTCTGAAGCAGGAACATTTCCTTATACTAAAGCTCACTATTTTACTAAAATTAGTGAATAAAGGAAATGCGCCCCAATGTCTTAATAATTATTGCAAGGCTGGTCTATAATTTTATTTCAAGACTCAATTACACAATGAGCGTTTAAATCAGCAACTTAATGAAGAAACTGACATGGGTACTGTGGCTTTTACTGGTGCTTAGCAATGAATTATTTGGTTGTTCTGACAGAATAATTCCATTTATTTTGACCCCTACTCTGCTCTTCTGTTCATACCCTTCCACTGTACTGTCCCACAGGCATTGGCAGGATTTCAATACTTCTGCTAAAAATGTCCCATCTTTATGCACGAGCCTAAACAGTGTGTATCTGGTCATAAAGCTAAGAAAAGCAAGACAATCTAGGTCAATCCTATCAATATCTACAGGTGTACACTTTCTCAGTAATAGCAATCAAAAGGGGGAATCTTAGCTGCCTTTCATCCTTCCTACCTGGGAACTAAAGGTGTTCCACCACTCTCCTAAGAGAGACCTGCTAACAATGCAGAGTAACATGCAGCTGTTACGAATGCCAGACTCATCTTAAAGTTGAAAGCGGAGGTCGGAATGCGCAAATCCCGACAAATCTTGGAGTTTCCACACATGCGCAGATCCGCACTTTTAAGTTCTTTGGGCCTATCGCACCTGTACATAAAGGAAAACAGCGTGAAAACCCAGGCCATGTGACTGGGAGCGGAGTGCCATTGAAGATAAGAGTCCCAGGCAGGGGACAGGGAGAGGGGATAGGGAGAGGTCCCAAAAGAAGAATCCCAGACAGGTCCCAGTTAACGTGAAAATCAGGAAAAGAGCTGCAGTTAGCAGACTTTAGCCTTGATCATTGAAGAGGGCTCAGGAGAACCCCTGAAGACTTAAGACGGCAGCAGGAGGTTGGTGACTCCATGCTGCAGGCTGCTGGAAAGAAGCTCCCCTTTGAAGCAGTAATGTTCTGCTTGGCTCGTCCAAAGAGCTGAAGTTGTAATTGTGAGTTGGTGCTTGAGTGAAGATTCAGGACTCCAGGGGAGCAGCATCTCAGGAGGCAAGATTGAAACCTTGCAAGGGGGCCATTGTTGATGCCATCTGAGTTGGACCGACATTTGGGAAGAATTTCCAGGTTAGATCTTCGCAGGTGAAGACTGGAATCCGTATGAGAGAGACAGACTTTCAGTGAGATTGGTTGACTCACAGGGCTACTGACATCTGGGAGGGTTTTTGAGAAATCCCTGGACTTTTTCTTGGTCACATGTGTCATATATTGTGCAGTGTGGTGGGTTCAACCACAGTTTACCTGTTAATTCACATGTACCTCATATTAACCCTAAATGTTAGAACATAAGATAGGCATTGTAAATTATTTTATATTTCTGACCCTGTATCATAAAGCTTATTTTTGTTTGTTCAAAACATGTGGAATCCTGTGGCTTTGTTCACTGAGTAAGTGTCTTCAATCTCAAAATTTGTCTATTTTAAACAAAATGTAATTGGTTCCTAACCGATTCTTACCAATACCTTGGAGGCCTGGTCAAGGATCATAAGAAATCAAACCTGGGACAAGTGGGAAAAAGTTAAAATTAAAAGTGCTTTATCTGAAAGCAAGAAGCATTCATAATAAAATAGGCAAATTAATGGTGTGAATAGATAAATGCATTTGATCCAATAGCTGTTACAGAGTTGTGGTTGCATGGTGATCAAAGGGTTAGGAATTAAATATTCCAGGGTACTTGATGTTCTGAAAGAAGAGAGAAAATTTGGTTTATTATCAGGGCTGCCCCTCCTCCTTTTCCATTAACATAAGGGCATAATGACCACCTCTGTCATTCCTCCAAACCAATCATTGAAATGTATCAACTTTTTAATGGCAAAATCACTTACATGTCAAGAAGTGACTGTAGCTAGAAATGTTCTGTATCACAAGATGACACTGAGCAATGTGAACAATGTTGCCTTGAAAAGAATAACATCATAATGTCCTTATGGCAATGAGAGCACAATTGCCTTCCAGGTCAGAATGTTCGGATTCAAGCTCCACTCCAGAACGCTAATAATATAGAATGACAGTCCAATGAACGTTGGACTTCTACCTCACTAGAATTTTCCAATTTATCCTCTTGTAATAATAAGTTTAAAAATGACAGAGAGCATTGAGAAACTGAAAACCAAATTGTATAAGTTAACAGTGCAAGTGAGATGCACTTTAAACTGAATAGCCATTGAAAGTACAGATTTACTTTTTGATTCCTGTGCACTGCCTGCATAATTATTTGGGACTGAGCTGCTTGTGTGGTATTCAACTTCTCTCACTCAAACAGTTGCTGTTTCTGACCTCACTATCTGTACAGTGCATTAAGTTAAAAGGCTGAAACAGATGGTAAGGCAAAGAATGATTTTGGCCTCATTAGATTCCAACCATATACAAGAAATTTTAATTATCAGTTAGCAACAGATTTATTATACTTCAGCAAGACTTACTCAATGTGGCTAAAGGCAGCTACTAGTACAGTGAGGCCTGTCAATAAGATCAGCATAGACCACATTAATAACTGTGCAAACAAAAGCAGGATATGGACAAAAAGCAGAGCAAATCCAGTAGAATATTACAAATGAGGTACAAAAGATAAAAACATATAAAGCAACAAAAAACATTGTGTGATTAAGCTGACTAAATGGATTTTTTTATTCATTTGCACAAATTTGTTGTTGCTGGATCCCCACTAGTCACAATCCCCAACCAGACAACAATCCCCTTCTCCAGACTCTCTATCTCCTATCTCACAAGGTTCCCTCCAACTCTATACAGTCTCATATTTGCTAATTATTTCTTGTGTAAAATCTTATCAAATGCCTTCTGATAGTCCATGCAGACAATATCCATGCGTTAAGATTCTTCCAGTCTATCCTGAGATAGCTAAACTCATCCAACATTATTGCCACACTGTTCTTACAAATTTCCTTGAACTATCTAAAGAACTGTCTCTATCCCACATCCACTATTCAGGGGTCCATATAAAGCAAAAGGAATTGTATCATTTCACTTCCAATTTCTTCATTCTATTCTGAATGAATTCTTCCATCCTTTTTCTCTCTCTATCCTGAAATGTTATATCCAGCGTTATTAACGGTTCAATGGCATTTAAACTTCAGCCATAGCTCTATTGTATCTTATTCCTCTATGGATATTAATTTTTCTAACTTTCCAATTTTACTTGGCTACATTGTGCTTTCACATACATATGATTAAACCCTGACTCTTTTTTTGCTGGAATGTTGACCTTTAGTTTTCTTCTCAGTTTTTCTGCTGGATTCTATATCCTGCCCATTCCACAATAATGTTTTTTTTAAATATCTAACTGTCTCAGAGCTAGTTTTTTTCCCCCTTTTCTCCATGGCTGTTATTTTCTCACTATTTATTTTATCAATGCCTTTCACTTCTGGTTTAAATCAGCCCTCTGTTGTGTGCAAATGACTGTCATATTTGTCTGAAATTGGTGACTACCAAAGTAATTTATTGTGTTTCGAGATGTCTCAGAGTTAAGGAAGATTTTCCAAACAAGGTTTTCAGAATGCACGCCTCTTTGTGGGGCTGAAATCCATCAAGTGACCTAGGTTGATCTGACCATTGATTGAATATTATTTAGGAACTCTCACACTTTCCTCAGCTTCCTATTCTATTTCAGGCAAAGAGTACGTATTCACTCTTTGAATAATCCTCGCAGCTTTCTATTTCTGGCATGCTGCCTATAAATGTTTCTCATTCAGATATATGGCGTGCTTTATATCTCTAACACAACACACATCTCTGAAATGTAGTGATGAACATCAACACCTATCTCATTTAATTGGGGGCGGGGTGGGGGGGGGGCCTTCTCTTTGATCCTGTGACTTTGTTCCAGGTGTTATTTTAGCTAGGGCATCTTAAGGCTTCCTCCATATCTTCAACTGTTCTATATTTGCTTTCTTAAACAACTGCCTACTGACTACCAGCAGCTTTATCTTGTGTCGGTACTGAATTCCCATTTGTGAGGGTAAGGTTGAGCTGAAGCTTTCCAGCAGTCTATAATCCAGTCACAGTTGTTTCGTGGTTTAGTATGACCTGCTAAACGATATAAAGTTGTGATAAAACACATACATTAGTGAGCAGAATTTTCTCGTCATTTTCAGATGAACCAGAAGCTTTACTGCATAGCTTAAATCTTTGAATGAACTTAGTCCGCTCCTCGGGATTTTCAAAATTAAAAATCTCTGGGGGCACTTAATTGAAATACTGCCATATTTTTCTTGCACTGTGTTTCGGCTGCAGTCATTCATTAGGTGCAACTTCTACTTTACTCCCATTTAAACTCATGTAATTAGACCTCTCACATTTAGTCTGAAACCATGGTCTCATGAGGCAGAAGACTGCCAAAGAGTCAAAGACATTTAGTCTGATTTGTTTCTTTTAGTACAAGCTGGTTAACTGCTATCATGCAATGCTGTGAGTACTTCCAGTTGAACAAAGAAATTAGTGCTATTAAGATAAAGATATTCTACTTCCCAGCAACTCAGTCGAAGGTGTCATGTGAGGTTTCACTGTATAATAAATGGAGAAATCAGTGTGACAAACTCCTCCCCCCTCCCCGACAACGTTTTTCATATATTTGTAAAGTCTGTGCCCTTAGAAATTCCCTATTGTCTTGAGGATAAAATATTCCCCCTCTTTTAGGGTCCTGAACCTGCAGTGTAGTTAATGGACATTTTGGTAGTAACACACAATCATTAAGCAATCTGTAGTGACTATGAATGTTCCAGGGATTGGATTAAACTTTAATGTCTTTTGTTCTCATTCACTGGAATGTTGTTTTCACTATTGGACACAGCAAATAGTTCCAGCTGTAGATTTTAGGCAGGATGTCTCAACCATTAATCTAGCTAAATTCTTTTGATGGAGTTACTAATAATTTTTTGTCTTGAACTAGTTTTAGGATTCTTTTGCAATACAAGGTTAATGAAAAGGAATAATTTTATTGAAGTTCTAAAATAGCATTAAAGGAGCTCACAGGGTTTGCTATGTCATGGCCTTTATCTGCAGCAGTCAATCTTACATTGATGCATTGCAAGGTAAAATATCTGTTTAAGCTATTTCTCCAATGATAGATTCACATTAGAGGGATTTTGCTTCTCACCAATGCTACAATAGTGGAATATCTGCAAACAGAATCCAGTGTTAGGACCCAACCAGAATGGAATATAGTGAGACCCCTTGCTTTCCTTTGGAGTCAGTTCAGTCACTCGCTGAATACACTGAAATATAATATTAACGCTTACTTAAGTAAAATAAGTTTTATATAAAAGAACTTCTATCATTATAAATACTTGTGTATTCCTGTTGATGTTCAATAGGGACAGTGATGTTGGTTAATCATTGAGTTCAATAGTTTGTAAAAAGAAAACTTGAGCAGCAAATAGCAGTGGCATTCTATGTACGGATTAATTAAATAGTCTGTCAAAATCTTTTACTGACCTTTGCTTCATCAATAATTAACCACAAAATTGTTTAGTCATTTACTTCTCACTGTTACAAACACTCAATTCATGGAGTAATAACTACTAAGTAACTGCTTTTATTTCCTGGATATTCCAATCTGTCAAAGAATATTACAAGTATAATTGCTGTCTCTTAAAGTCAGTCTGTTCGCAATCTTGGTGTCACATCTGATTCCAAGATGAGCTTCTGACCTCGAATTCACATTATTACAAAACTCCCATTTTATATCAAAAATGGCTTTATTTATTGAGTGGGTTGAAACCATAGATAAGTAAAAAGACTGAACAACAGCATTTCAAATGATTAAACAACAGCTTCTGATATGGTCAAATATTTGCACAGTTGTACCCTACAAATTTCAAAGCCATCAGAACAGAGTCAGGTTGTCCAGTGACAGCCCACCAGAGAAGATCAACTTACTTGAGTGCGAAAGACCCACCTATCTCCTGAACTATTCACAAAGCATTCATACATCACCTGTGTATTCAATTGGGTGTGGAACCAGTTATTAGACTCAATCACTTTGGACAATGAAGCCAGGGAAGGGAAGTCGTCTAGCCATAATCTACTTATTTCTAATTATTGGACTTGGAATCGACATGCTATGATGATATTTGAGTAACTGGTCAGTTTGTAAGGGGAGACCATGTGATGAGCCAACTGACTCTTCGTGTTTTAAAAAATTGCTTCTCTGCAGGGTGGTCTGAAGAAGAACAGACAGCCTGAGTGAGATCAGAAAAACCCCGAGTAGACATTCTCTCTCTCCAGCCATCCTGCAAGCTTGTGCCCTGCTTGTTGTTAACCAGCCACATGCTGCAGTGTCTTCAAAAGTCAACCTAGCAGCTGCTGACTCCAGAAGATATAAATCGTCCTTCAACATCATTGAATCACCTTGAAGCAGAATCCAGAAAGATCATCAGCTCAGTCTGAAACCATCCAAGTCATCAATCTACAAGATCTTTAAGACCATAAGACATAGGAGCAGAGGTAGGCGATTTGAGTCCACTCTGCATTCAATGAGATCGTGGCTGATTTGATAATCCTCAAATCCACTTTCCTGCCTTGTCCCTATATCTCGTGATTTCCTTACTGATTAAAAATCTGTTTATCTCAACCTTGAATATACTTAACGACCCAGCCTCTACAGCCCTCTGTAGTAAAGAGTTCCACAGATTCACTACTCTCTCAGAGAAGAAATTCCTTCCCATCTCTGTTTTAAATGGACGGCCCCTTACTCTGAGATTATGCTCTCTCCCACGTGGGGAAACAACTTCTCAGCATCTACCCTGGCAAGCCCCCTAAGAATCTTATATGTTTCAATAAGGTCACCTCTCATTCTTCTAAAGTCCAATGAGTACAGGCCCAACCTCCTCAAACTCTCCTGATAAGAAAATCCCTCCATATTCGGGATCAACCTAGTGAAACTTCTCTGGCCTGCCTCCAATCCAGTATATCTTTCCTTAGATAAGGGGACCAAAATTTTTCAGTATTCTAGGCATGGTCTAACTAGTGCTTTATATAGATGTGGCAAGACTGCCCTATTTTAATACCCCATTCCCTTTGAAATAAAGGCCAACATTCCATTTGCCTTCCTTATTACCTGTTGAACGTGTATGTTAGCTTTTTGGGACTTATGCACAAGGACTTCCAAATCCCTCTGTGGTACAGGTTTCTGCAGTCTTTCTCAATTTAAATAATATTCAGCTCTTTTATTCTTCCTGCCAACGTGCATAACCTCACATTTTCCAACATCATATTCCATCTGCCAAGTTTTTGCCCACTCACTTAACCTCTCTATATCCCTCTGTAGACTCCTTGTGTCATCCTCACCACTTGCCTTCCCACCTATTTTTGTGTCACCAAACTTGGCGATTGTACATTCACTTCCCTCATCTAAGTCATTAATATATATTGTAAATAATTGAAGCGCCAGCACTGATCCCTGTGACACTCCACTAGTTACAAGCTGCCATCCTGAAGATGCCCCCCTTGTCCCAATTCACTGTCTTCTATTACTTAGCCAATCATCTATCCATGCTAATATACTGCCCCCAACACCATGGGCTCTTATCTTATTAAGTAGCCTTATGTGCGATACCTTGTCGAATGCCTTTTGGAAATACAAATATATTACAGCTACTGGTTCCCCTTTATCTATACTGCTTGTTACCTCCTCAAAGAATTCTAATAAATTTGTCAGGCATGATTTCCCCTTCATGAAGCCATGCTGACTCTGCTTGATTATATTATGCATTTGTAAATGCTCTGCTATTACATCCTTTATAATAGACTCTAACATTTTCCCAATGGCGAATGTTAAGTGGCCTGAAGTTACCTGTTTTTTGTCTCTCCCTTTTTGAATAAGGGTGTTGCATTAGCTGTTCTCCAGTCCTCTGGGGCTTTTCCAGAATCTAAGGATTCTTGGAAGATTACTACCAGTGCATCCATTATCTCTGTAGCTACTTCCTTTAATATCCTAGGATGCAACCCATCAGGTCCGGGGATTTAACAGCCTTTAGCCCCATTAGTTTTCCTAGTACTTTTTCTCTAGTGATAGTTATTGCATTTATTTCCTCCCCCTCATTTGCCCCTTGATTATTTAGTATTTTTGGAATGCAATTAGTAACTTCTGCCTTGAAGACTGAAGCAAAGTATTTATTCAACTCCTCTGCCATTTCCTGGTTCCTCATTATTATTTCCCCAGCCTCATTCTCTAAGGGACCTATGTTCACTTTGGCCTCTCTCTTCCCTTTTATATATTTAAAGAAGATTTTACTGTCCATTTTATTTTATTTGCTAGTTTACCCTCAGAATTTATTTTGTCCCTCTTTATTTTTTGGTCATCTTTTGTTGGTTTTTAAAACTTTCCCAATCCTCTGGCTTACCGCTAATCTTTGCCACATTGTATGTTTTTTCTTTCAATTTGATATTGTCCTTAACTTCCTTGATTAACCATGGTTGGTTTATCCCCTTCCTTGAATCCTTCTTCCTCACTGGGTTATACCTTTGTTGAGAGTCATGAACTATTTTCTTAAATGTCTGCTATTGTTCTTCAACCGTCTTTTCTGCTAAACTGTTTTCCCAGTCCACTCCAGCCAATTCTGCCCTCATTCCACTGTAATTACCCTTATTTAAGTTTAGCACAGTTATTTCCAACCCAAGTTTCTCACTCTCAAACTGAATGCTAAATTCTACCATATTATGGTCACTGTTTCCTAGGGAATCCTTTACTCTGAGATCATTTATTAAACCTGCCTCATTACACACTACCACCTCCAAAATAGCCAGATCCCTGGTTGGATTCACAACATATTGTTCTAGGAAACTGCCCCGAATACACTCTATGCATTCTTGCTCATGTTTACCTCTGCCAATTTGATTTTCCCAATCTACATGAAGAATAAAGTCACCCATGATTAATGTACTGCCTTTTTTACATGGCCTCATTACCTCCTGATTTATTCTGTCGTACAGTTTAATTACTGTCAGGGGAGACCATAGACTACTCCCACCAGTGTCTTTTTCCCCTTGTTATTCCTTACCTTCACCCATATGGATTCTACATCTTCCTTTCTTGCTATCGTACTTATTCCATCTCATACTAACAAAGCTTCCCCACCACCCTTTCCTTCCTGCCCTTTCAAAAAGTCACATTCCCCTGAATATTCAGTTCCCAATTTTGATCTCTTTGTAACCACATCTCTGTAATGGTTATAACATCATATCCATTAACCTCTATTTGTGCCATTAATTCATTTATTTTGTTCCGAATACTACGTGCATTTAAGTAAAGAGCCATTAATTTTGCCTTTTTACTATTTGTTTCCCTCTTTGACCCTACTTGCTGCATTTTTTTATGTTTGTACACTCTGTCCCTTCCTGTCACACTTTGGGCATCATTACCTAATAGCTGCCCTGCAAGGCTGCCATATCCTTTTGCTTTGTAAGCCTATGTATCCCCTTTCCAGAATCATCCCCCTTCTATTTAGATCTAAGCCTCCTCTACAGCCCCAGTTATTCAGTTCACCAGAACACTGGTCCCAACATGGTTCAAGTGAAGCCCATCCCACTGGAACAGCTCTCTTCTACCCCAGTACTGGTGCCAGTGCCCCATGAACTGAAACCTATTCCTCTCACAACAGTCTCTGAGCCATGCATTTAACTCGTTGACTTTATTTACCTATGCCAGTTTGCCCGTGGCTTAGTTAGCAATCCCGAGATTATTACCTTGGAGGTTCTGCTTTTTAATTTAGCTCCTAACTGTTCAAATTCTTTCATCAGAATCTCCTTTCTAGTCTTATCAATGTTGTTGGTACCAACATGGATGACGACAACTGGATCCCTCCCCTCCCTTTCCAAGTTCCTCTCTAGCCTTGAGGAGATGTCCTTAACCCTGGCACTGGACAGGCAACACAGCCTTCAGGACTCACGCTCATGGCTGCAGAGAACAATATCTATCCCCTTAATTATAGTGTCTACTACCACTACTAAACTCCCATTTCTCCCTCCACTTGAACAGCTTCCTGTACCATGGTGCTGTGGTCAGTTCACTCATCCTCCCTGCAGTCTCTGCTCTCATCCACACAGCTTGCAAGAGTCTTGCAACTGTTAGACAGTTGCAGGGGCCGAGGCTCCTTGAACACTATCCCCAGAGCCCCCATACCTGCTTCACCTGCAGTCACACCCTCCTGTCCCTGATCACAGACCAAATTTGAATTACCTAGGGCAGAATTTTGCTGTTGGCGAGCAGGGGGCGGGGCTTGCTCGCCGATGCATAAAATGATGCAGTACGATGTCGGGCAGAACCCCCTACGTCATCCCGCCCCATTTAAATTTTCAGGAAGGCGGGGGCACAGCAAAATCAGCTGCTGGCCTGCCGACCTGTCAATGGCCAATTGAGGCCATTGACAGGATCATTTAAACAAATAAAGGACCTGTCCATCCAACCTTAAGATTAGCGGGCAGGCTAGGAGCCCCAGTGGCAAATAGAGAAAACATGAAACCTCATCCAGCGACGGGATGAGGTTTCATGCAGGGTTTTAAAAATTTAAATAAAGTTATTCTGTAAATTATGAACATGTCCCATCTCATGAGACATTGTCACATGAGGGGGACATGTTAGGGAATTTTGTTTTCTATTTTTAATATTTTTCAAAGTGGAAGTGATCTCCCTGAGGCTGCACTTAGCTTCAGGGAGATGTGCGCTCTTTCCTGCGCATGTGCGAAAGAGCACACTGTCACCTTTAGGGAATCCTCCCCACCCGCACAGCAAGTGCATAGCACTTCCCGCCGGATGTCATGCTGGGCGGGCCTTAATTGGTCCACCCATATAAAATGGCGGTGCAACCCACTTCACTGGTGGGGATCAGCTCCCCGCCCGCCCAACAGGCAGAAAATTCTGCCCCTAATGTGAGATATGCAACTGACTTTGTTTATATTCTTAACCCATTTAACTGACCCTTCCACTTTGTCACTTACTCCTTTGACTATATGAACTCTTGAATGCATGTATGGATGCAAGTTGGAGCATTTTTATTATTTTGTTTAGATTTGGTGTTAAGTACAATAAATACAATTCCTTTTGTTTTAAAAACTTACAAGTGAACCTGTCTGGGTGTGTCTTTTATCATCACAACACTTAAACAGTTAAACACTCACTAAATTGCCACTCAAATTCTTTAAAGACCACCTGTTGTGGTGAACCAAAGAGTGGAAAACAAGGGGAACCATTCTACCACTTCTCGCCTGACCATAACAACATCATTGCTAAGACTGTCTACTTCCACACCTGGACATCGTTTGAATTTGACATTGTCTCTGCTCATCTACTGCAACCTTAATCCATGCCTTAGTTTCCATTTGACTTGATTATTCCAAAGCACTCCTGGCTGCTCTCCCACATTCTACCCTCTGTAAACTTGAGGTCATCCAAAACTCTGCTGCTCGTGTCTTAACTCACAGCATGTCCCATTTCTGTTGTGCACCCTGTGCTCGCTGACTTGCATTGGCTCTGGTCAAGCAATGTCTTGATTTTAAAATTCAGATCCTTGTTTTCAAATTCCTCCATGGCCTTGCCGCTCCCTATCTTTGTAATCTCCCCAACCCCATGCAATTTGTGATATTTGCATTCCTCTAATTCTGATTCTTGTGTCTTCCCAGTTATAGATGCTCCACCATTGGTGGCCGTGCCTTCAGCTACTTAGGCCCAAAGCTCCTGAATACCCTCCCTACACCTCTCTGCCTCTCGACCTTGCTTTACTCCTCTAAGACATTTCTTAAAACACAGCTCACGGACTAAGTTTTTGGTCACAAAACAAAAACAGAATTACCTGGAAAAACTCAGCAGGTCTGGCAGCATTGGCGGAGAAGAAAAGAGTTGACATTTCGAGTCCTCATGACCCTTCGACAGAACTTGAGTTCGAGTCCAAGAAAGAGTTGAAATATAAGCTGGTTTAAGGTGTGGGGGGTTGGGGGGGGCGTGGGGAGAGAGAGGGAGAGAGAAGTGGAGGGGGTGGTGTCGTTGTAAGGACAAACAAGCAGTGATAGAAGCAGATCATCATCACTGCTTGTTTGTCCCTACAACCACACCACCCCTCTCCACTTCTCTCTCTCTCTCTCCCGCACCACCCATACCCCCACCCCCAACCCGCC
Organism: Carcharodon carcharias; assembly: GCF_017639515.1. Taxonomy (NCBI): domain Eukaryota; kingdom Metazoa; phylum Chordata; class Chondrichthyes; order Lamniformes; family Lamnidae; genus Carcharodon; species Carcharodon carcharias. The sequence goes on from NC_054474.1 coordinate 29,598,053, forward strand.
CCCCCACCTTAAACCAGCTTATATTTCAACTCTTTCTTGGACTCGAACTCAAGTTCTGTCAGAGGGTCATGAGGACTCGAAACGTCAACTCTTTTCTTCTCCGCCGATGCTGCCAGACCTGCTGAGTTTTTCCAGGTAATTCTGTTTTTGTTTTGGATTTCCAGCATCCACAGTTTTTTTGTTTTTATCTAAGTTTTTGGTCATCTGACCAAATATCTCCTTATGTGGTTCAGTGTCAAACTTTGTTTTATAATGCTCCCGTGAAGCACCTTGGGATGTTTCATTATATTAAAGGCATTGTATAAATCTAAGTTGTTGTTGTTGCTGCCATGTGTTTACTTCCATCATGGGGCTCAGTGAACATATCATTAACTTCCTATTCTTCCTTATTAGCAGTATGCTGACAATATAATTTCAACACCAAAGACAGAGGCATGAGCCCTTTATTTACAACATCTGCAGTTGTTCAAATGTCTTTTTTCTGACAGCCCAACAATATGACACCATGTACGTCTCAACCTGAAACACTCCAGGAGCACTTCACACTCTACTGACTGGTTCCATGTAGCTAGAGAACATTCCAAAAACAAGATTGTGTACTGGGCTGCAACACCTGGAAAACCTCAGGTGCCATAAACAATGACACTTTTTAGGAGATTGTCTCCAAAGAGATTTTTCATCATTATGGATACAGCAGATGGCTCTTGCAGTTCTCTACAATAGATTGTTATTTAAAAGTCCAGTTTAATTTAGAAAATGGCAGTAGTTGTCTGGTGACAGCTGGTCCCTTAGATGACAAATTCAATTTCATAAATTTTCTAAGTATAGTCTCAGAGGCTTTACAGAAATAATGACTCATGTTCTCAGGATACTGGTATAATTTTTAAATAAAGAGTTTATGCTCATGAAGGTGTGATTTAATGATATAATTTTTAAATAAAGAGTTTATGCTCATGAAGGTGTGAAATCTCAACATCTTAGGGAGTGCAATTCTTAAGACTTTTTAAATTAGGAGAGTCAAATAGAAGATGGCAGAGTAGTGGTAATGTCACTGGCCTGCTAAACCAGAGGCCCAGGCTGATGCCTTGGGGACATGGGTTCAAATCCCAACATATCACAGTGGAATTTGAATTCAATTAATAAATCTAAAAGCTGGTCTCAGTAATGCTGATCATGAAACTATCATCGGCTGTTGTAAAAAAACCCATCTGGTTCATCAATGTCCTTGGGGAAAGAAATCAGCTACACCTACCTGGTCTAGCCTATATGTGACTCCAAACCCATCGCAATGTGGTTAGCTCTTAACTGCCCTCTGAAATGGCCGAATAAGCCATTCAGTTCAAAGGCAGTTCAGGATGGGCAACAAATGCTGGCCTTGCCAATGACGCCTACATTTCATGAAAAAATGGGGAAAAAAAGCCATGTCTGTGCAATGTAAAGCTCCCTCTACTCTGCCTAACAATGTATGCCAGTTTGATGAATTACCTTCTACTGTAGCAGTGTGGAATTTTATCAGTCATCCTGGTTCAATTTCTTTATGCTGATTATGGGCAATTTTCTGATGTCAGGTTTGTTTCCTTTTACTTTATTCAGTGTTTCATGAAACTGACTGCATCACTCCCAATCTCCAATGAAAATTCTGATGTTTCAATGTCAGGATTTCTAGATCAAACAGCAGGCTATTTCAAGGGGAGGACTCTCAAGCATTTACCAATGCTGATCTAAAGGAGTGGTCTGGGATCACTCTTCTCTCTGCTGGCAGCGGCTCAGCTGGAACCATTCCTATCACAGCCCAGCTAGCTATGATCTCAAACCCATATGGGAATTGTCAACAGGAGTCCTGCATCTTATCATACTTTGATGCGTCCTTCAGTTATAAAAGATCATCATAGGATCATAAGAAATAAGAGCAGGAGTAGGGCGTTCAGCCATTTGAGCCTGCTCCACCATTCAATGAGGTCAAGGCTGATCTGACTGTGGGCTTAACTCCACTTCTCTGCCTGTCCCCCATAGCCCTTGATTCCATTGTCAGTCAAAAATCTGTCTAACTCAGCCTTTAATACATTAAATGACCCAACCTCCACTGGTTCTTTTGAAAGAGAATTCCAAAGACTTATCTCCTTTGAAAGAAAAAAAATCCTCATGTCCATCTTAAGTGGGAAACTCCTTATTTTTAAATTGTGTCCCCTAGTTCTAGGTTCCCCCAGAAGAGAGGATATCTTCTCAGCATTTATCTGTCAAAGCCCCTTAGAATCTTATATGTTTCAATAAGATCACCTCATTCTTCTAAACTTACAGGCCCAACCTACTCAACCCTTCCTCATCAACTCCTTCATCCCAAGAATCCGCCTAGTGAACCTTCTCTGAACTGCTTCTAATGCATGTATATCCCTCCTTAAGTAAGGAGACCAGAACTGTACACAGCACTCCAGGTGTGGTCTCACCAAGCCCTGTACAGTTGTAACAAGACTTCCCTACTTTTATACTACATCCCCCTTGCACTAAAGGCTCCTGCTAACTGCAACTCTGTTTTTACATCTTATTTCTAGTAAGAAATAAGCCTGCAAAATGCTACACCAGAGCTTCTAAAGACAGTGGGATATTACAATGTTGAGTAGTATGAGACAACAGCACCAGTACCAGAAGAAGATGCAGTTATAATCATTTTTGTTTTACAAGTAGCACATGAGGAACAGATATAAAAATATTGTGTACTTGAGGTACGATAATCAATTTATTATAAATCCAAATTGTGAACTGGCTGTTGCATAGAGCTCCAACTTCTGTTCCGTACTAGGTTGGTACTCAAAGTAACCAATCCTGTGATAGATTTGCTGGTGCTTGTGAACTGATTTATAACAATATTATCCAGTTAGTTAAAATGCTTTTGTCTGATAAGACAACAGTGCAACAATTTAAGAATTTCAATGACTTCAGTTCCTAAATTTTCCTTCCTCTGCTATTCGCAATATATTTTTGAAAAACCCTTACTATATTAATTAATGATGGGATCCACTTTATACCAGTCATTCAGATTTTTTCCTTGAAGTGCACTCCCGCATGTTTTACTAACTGAGAAACAATATATTGATGGAATGGGGAAGGGGTTTGCATTAATTGTCCACTCCTGCCAACGCAATATGGCTGTGCAAGATGGCCACTGGTACCTGTATGCAGATACGTACTGCTGTGCACATGCGCAAGAATCCAATGAAATCACTGCTGGAGCCTACAGCTTGGAACTTGAAGTGGGAGAAGGGGGAAGAATGAGGAAAGACAAAATTGTCTAACATTTACAGCAATCTACAATCCACTTACATTACTGGAATAGTAAGACAGCATTTCAAAACGCTGGCCAAGATGACTGCATTAAAATATCATGCAAGGAAAAGATTTTACTTTCCCGTATACAAATCCTTCCCTTCTAACCCTCTGCAAAAGGAGTTTCCAAAATCCATCACTGTCAGTCCAGGATAGAAATTCAGAAGAGACTAACATTTCCCTTGGTTTGAGTTTGCAGATGGTAAATCCTCCCCTTTTAACCCCCTGTGAAAGAAGTTTCCAATATCCATTACTGTCAGTCCAGGAAAAAAATACACAACATTCTCTCCTCCTGCTGAGAGGGACAGTGATGGCTGTGAATGGGCCCTGCTGCACATTGCTCCCTATAAAGCCATTAACCTGCGTCTACCGTCAGCATCTCAGAAAGAAAAAACAGTAAAAACTGGGAAGTGAGAACACTGGTCCAAACTGTTTTTACCTTCTGGGATACAACTGCGCGTGCATGACGTTGGCAGCAAACGCAGCCTTAACTGTCTGTGTTTCCTTTCCATGGCCTGAATTTTTAGGTCGGTGGGCGGGTGTGATCGGTGGGCCTGCGAACGAACCACCGACTGCGATTGCCCCTGACTGCGATTTAACGTGGCTGGCCAATTAACGGCCAGTCAGCGTGAAATGCGCACTGAGAAGCTCAGCGCTGCTGGGATGGGGATGGGAAGAGGACGGGCTCTGATGTCAATGCGGGCACAGGCCAGCGCTGAGAGAAAGCTCCCTGAAGGCAGAGAGCTGCTTCGGGGAGCTGAAGGCCTGAAAAATTTAAAACAAAGGTTTCAGAAGCTGAAAGAAAGTGTCCATGCATCATAATAAATAACTTAGCTGCTGAAAATGCTGTCCACAGAAATTTATTTATATTTTATTTCATCACAGAAACCTCATTCCGCCCGTGGATGGGGTTTCATGAAAAACGTAAAGGCCGCCTGGCCGATTCGCCCGTCTGCCAACCGTAAGGTTGGACGGAGCATGAAAAACCGGAGTCATTTGCTCCATTAATGGGCTTAATTGCCCTCTTAATTGTCACCGGGCGCGCTTCCGAGTTTTGCGCGTGCTTGACAACCGAAATACTGCGCGAGCGCGGGATGGCATTGGGACGCTCGCCCAACCTCATCTCACGCGATTTCACGCTGGATCAGGTCGGGCATGCGCCCACCCACTGAGCTAAAAAATCTGCCCCATGTGTCCCTTCATTGCAATTAGTTTGACATGAACGTGAGGAAAATTTTCAGCCGTTCAGAACTGAAGAAATCCGCCAGGTTCCAGAGAGTAATGTCAAACCCCTGTCTCAATAAATGCACATGTATGGCATTATTTTATTTTGGATTAGCATGAGCTGAAGGTTTCTCAACTGTCTGAAAGTCAGAATGTTAGCACAGAGAATAGGTATTGGATGTTTTGTAAGAGTTGCAATGTTCTACATTTCTCCTACAGTTTTCCCAGGTGATTCCAAATCTACATACTTGGCAACACTTGACCCAAAACCCGGAAAAAATGATTGAATGTTTGGGGAAAAGAGTGGGAACTGTCACAAAGGACCAACAGCTAGCATAACACTTCTGGCAAAAAGCAGATTTATTTTTCCAGCCAGTAAACTTGCTGTAACAGGATAAACTATATTCTGAGCAGTAAAAATAAAATTGCATTTACATATTAGCTTCAGTGTAGAAAACCATTCCAAGACACTTCACAATGGCATGAGGGGAAAGTTCTGTGAAAATCAGGGCTCCTGTAATAACAACATGGCCAGCATCCATGACGCTAGAAGGTGGCCCAAAGCAAGATTGTGTTGGTGCTTGGCCTTCTACATTTTAAAGAGGCATCTAGGTAGAACTTCCTTAGACCAACAGGGAAATTGATCACATGAGCCCCAACTAGACCACCAGGGAAATAGGAAACAGATCCCAACTAGTGCACCGTGTGAAAACAATCACCTCCTCCTGCACTGCATTATATTCTTTAAGGAACAAGCACATCCAAGCTGTTAGTACTGTAAAAATCAATGCGCCTGAATGGGGGTGAGCATAGTTCTAATGTATTTGCTTAGAGCTCAGCACTCATTACTTTCTCTACTTCACAGTCATCAACCCAATTTTACATTAAAGTTAAAGTTGCATTGAAGGACGGATAGCAGCAAGAAATAGTTTGTGCTGCCTGTGACAAATTAATTAACTGATTTAACAATTGAATCTTGAAAATGAAACATGAAGATAAATTATGATGAATTTCCTTTTGCATTGCAAGAGCACAATAATGTGCTGACCTAGTTTTGAAGCTTATATCTATTCTCGTTTATCACAAAGATAACAAAATTAACTTTCATGTCAATTTAATTATATGTTCATTTAAATATTTTAAGAAGTATGTTATCTGAGACAGGCAGATATAATTGTCTGGAAGGGACACCAAATTTTATTCTTGTAAACAAATTATATTAAATACAGACAAATTGAATAAGAATCAGCAAAGTAGTTCTTCCTATCAACAGTTCAGCTTGTCTAAGCTTTGACTGCTCTTCATTTTGGTTGGGATCAGGCAAAAGGTTCATGCAATTAATGGTCTAGCTTTATATTAACTTAAAATTAAAGGATGAATTCAGATGTATAGGGTGCTTTTCACAATCTCAGAACATCCCAAAGTGACATCCTTCTCTTTTTTAAACGTGTTCACTGTTGCAATGCAGGAAATGTGGCAGCCAATTAGTGCACTGCACGGTCCCACAAACAGCAATTAAATAAATTACCAGATCATCCATTTTGGGTGTTGGTTCAGGGATCAGTGTTGACCAGGAAAGCAGGGGAGCCACCCAGGTCACTCTTCAAACAGTGTGGGATCTTCCAACCCACCTCTGAAAACAAACAAGGCCTCGGTTTAACATCTGACAGAGCAGCGGTCCGCAGGTGTAGCTTTTAGTTTCCTATATTTCAATCCTGTTTAACATCTCCAGCATTCAGTTAGTCTTTTAGTATCATATCCAGAACCCTGCAAATTTCTTCCATTACTTCTTATTCCCTAGATTCTGTGGCCCTGGGAACTTTTGCTTTTCAATCCATTTACACCATCTTCATCACTTGCTCTGCTCATTATAGAACCTGCCCAATTTTCATTTTCATTAGTTTTCATGGAAGTAAAAATCAGGTAGGTTCTAGAATGGGTGGGTATAATGGGTAAGAGAGAGCAAGAGGGAGTTTTAGATGTAAACCTCCAAAGAAAAAAACATTAGAACCAGGAGAGTTGCAGCTATGCTCAAGATGCTAGAGATGCCTGCGTTGAATGCGGAGTTTGCAACTGTAGGATGGCTGGAGCAGCTGGAAGTTGGGAAAAGCTGGAAGTAAACAGAAAGACCAAGCAATTTCAAACCTAAGACAATGGGCAGAATTCTCCCATCCAGGACTAAGTCCTGCAAGGGCAGGGGTGGGGAGTGTTTTCCGCCGCAGAGGCTGCCGGGAATTCATACCGCATCGCGCAACGCTGGCCTCGTTAATTATGCAGTTGGCGGTTTCCCAATGTATTGTGGGGAGGGGCGGGCTGGGTGGCGTACTCTCCGCCATCATATCTAGGTCCAATATTTAAAAGGCACCTGGACAGCAATTTACTCACCACGCCGATTGAGCTGGCAAGAAGAGGGCAGGGAGGTCCAGCGCCAAAGTTCAGCGACGTCTCCCTGGGTGTCCTCGACCAAGTGGAGGCCAGGAGGGATGTCCTCTACCAAGCTGATGGGAGGAGGAGGCCTAACAAGGAGACCAACCATGCATGAGAGCAAGTCTTCGTTGCAGTCAGTGCCCAGGGCCTCCAGCACAGTAATGCCTGCCAATGCTGCAAGGTGATGAATGACCTCATATATGCCACCAGGGTAAGTGAACCCTCAGTTGCCCACATTAACCTCAATGAATGGTACAGGGGACATGGGCATCACTGGCAATGTGATAAACTCATGCCTCGTAGCCCCACTGCAGTCCATCCACTCTGCAGGTGGGGAGGCTACAGTGGCTCCCTCACCTTTTCACACAGAGTGCTCACACACTGTCTGGAAGTGCGGAGGTGGGGGAGCGCGGGGCAAAAGAAGGGGCTCAGGCATTGACAGCAGCAGGAAACTCCACAAATGACCTGCCACTCTGAGCCTAATTCTTATATCTGCATGGGCTCACCACTCTGGAGAGAGCTGGCCCAGAACCCTGCTGGACAACCTACTGTCCCTACTGGAAAATTCTGATAGAATTCTGCATGCAACAGTGTTAACTTGCACTCATTTGCGAAATTCTGTGTTCGAAGGCGACTTTTAAACGATTAACTGAAATCTGAAAGTAATCAGGTGAAGCAACTGACCTGAAACCACATCAATTGCAAACATTTATTTGCTTGCAACCATAGAAACCACATCAATTGCAAACAGCAACTGTTCGCCTGACATCATTGGTGTTAAACCCTCATGGATCAGCGATCGACTAGCTCCAAAGTGTGCTCACAGCAAGTGCTGGCCTGTTTAAGCATTCACAGATCGAATGTTGTTGGAAATTAACTAAGTTCCTCATGCAGCCCGTACTTGGAAATTTGTCCCTGTTAAGTGCACGTACCAGCAATTAGTGTTGGTCAGCGTGGTAATCCACCTCCCAATTTCCAGTATCACAGAATGTAGAGATATAGTTAGGCGGAATATAGATATTAGGTAGGATTCATATACAGTTAGGAATTGAATAAATGGTTACAATTTGTTAACATGCAGAATGAGGCAAAAAACCTTTTTACCCGTTCGCTTACGCACACACACACAGACACACACACCTCTGAATTTAAGGACAGCTGAAGTACTGTGATTAGAATTAAAACAGAATTTTAAAATGCCTTTTTCAGACAGAGGTACCAGATATGGACTAGTGGGGTAACTCACGCCCTGCCCCCACCTACACCCAGCACCCCAATTCTCAGATGCCCATCTCCGTCAAATGCCCTATCTGATCCTACAACCCCACACCCCCATCCTAGTTGCCACCCCCTACCCGTCAACCACCTATACCCAACCCCCTCTAAACCCAAACCCCTCTACCCTCCCACGCCCTACCGCCCATGCCTTCTAACCCCACCACCCCTGTCCTAGCCCCCACCCCCGTACCACACCAACACCCAAAACCTGCCCCCACTACCCCTGACTAGCACTCCCCAAAACCCCTCCTACCCCCTGACCCTACCAGCTGCACCCCTCCTCAAACCCCCCCCACCTCCCCAATACCCCACAGCCCCCTCACCCCTCTATACCCCACAGCCCCTCACCCCCTCTACACCCCAGAGACTTCCACCCCCCCACTCCCTCTACATACCCCAGCCCCCTCTACCCCCGCTACACACCCCACACCCCTCTACCCCTTCTACACACTCCACCCCTTCTAAAGCACTTCCACTCCCTCTACACAGAGAGTGAGAGAGGGATGGAGGGAAGGAGGGGTAGAGAGGGAGGGAGTGAGAAAAGGAGGGGTAGAGATGGAGGGGTAGAGAGGGAGGGATGAGTAGAGGGGTAGGAAGGGAGGGAGTGGTAGAGTTGGAGGGAGGGAGGTGTAGAGAGGGAGGGAGGAAATGGTAGAGAGGGCGGGGAAAAAGGGAGATGGAGGGATGGAGGGAGAGAGAGAGGGGTAGAAAGGTATAGGGAGAGGGAGGGAGGGGGTGAGAGATGGGAAGAGAGAGGGAGGGAAGGAGATTGAGAAAGAGAGAGAGAGGGAAGGGCTGTGGGCTGACACGCATGTAAGTAAGTCTCTGGCAGGCCCCGAGGGAAAGGGTTTGGGCCATCAGAGCTGGGTGCTGGGTGTTGCTGACTTACAGCAGAGGAGGAGGGATCTGGGAAGAAATGGGGCAGGTGTGTGTACCGCAAGATTGTTGCCATGCATTAGGAAATATATTGTGTTCTTTAAAATTTTTTAATCACATTACCTTTTTACCTTTTTCTGATCTTTCACTTTCAGCCATAAACCTTGCTGGGATGTGCAGCTTTCTTGGGCAGGCACAGCCTGGATGTAGGGGGTGGACCCTGCCCTGGGCTATGGTGACTCCTCCCGGCTGTTTGCTGAACCCCTTTTCATTGCTGATGGTGAGCTGCAGGTGGTGGAGACTGATGCAGGTCGTATTGTTGCCCCAGGCCACATTGCTCGCCACCTCCTGGATCTCGGGGATCAGGTACTCAAGAACAGCCGCCAAGTAGGCAGGGGCTGTTAGGAAGGGAGTTCCAGGATTTTGACTCAGCGACAGTGAGGGAATGACAAGTTAGGAGTGTGTGGCTTGGAGAAGGCCTTGCATGTGGTGGTGTTTCCATGAATCTGCTGCTACCTTCTCCTTCTAGGAGGTACAGGTTGCGTGTTTGGAAGGCGCTGCCGTGGAGTCTTGGTGAGTTGCTAGGTATTTTATTTTGTTATATGTTTTTAAATTTAATTCCACTGCACTGCACTGTTACTTCTCAATGGTGCCACATTTACTTTGTTACTTACATTATTTCTTTACTGCACAACCTCCCCCACCCCAGGCGAAAAGTCCCTTGTTTTTCCCCAGAGTTGGTGAAGGTCTATATTCCCTTGAATTCCCAAGTGCTTCCAATTACTAATGATCACCTCCAAACACGGAAGAACACTTCCACAACCTTGACAAGCCATGGTGGCTTTCCACTGTTTTTGGCTGTTTTTAATGAATCCTCGTGCAGGATCATGTTTTCAAGCACTTCAATACTCATTCCAAATTATACCGTTTGAAATTAGATCAGCAGTGATTGTTTATGAACTTTTATAAATGCTGAATCAATGTCAGATTTTTTAGGTAGGGGTGCATCAATCACATCCCACCCAATCCAGTGGGTTATTTCTAAGACTGGGAGCATGAGAAAGATATGTGAAATTGCTGTATATAAGTGAATGCTAAATACGGTTCTCTCAAACCCATCTTCTCTGTTCTCTTTGATTGTGAGAAATTAAGCCATAATCACCAAGAGAAGAAGAAGTCAGAAGGAGTCAGCTGCGCTTGAAAGAAGTCACTGAATTTGAGGAGCGAACATCCCAGGTCGCAGGGGTGAAGCAGGACAGGGCCATCGGAGACATAGAGATTGGCTTTGGGCCTCCATCCAGAAAGGATCCATGCATGCCATAGAAACCTCAAAGCCAATGGTGCCTCCATGTTGGAGGCAGCTCACGCAGTCACTCACTTTCTCCTCTCTCATTTACAGGTGCTACCAGGAAGACATCAAGCCTGAGCTGCAGGAAGCCCTGTCCAGCTCCAATACAAGTCCTGAGAGGAGTGAGGATATTGCACCTGTAGAGGCATCATAACAGACACCTGCACCCTCCACCAGCCCAGAGACACACACCTCTGTGCATATTAATTCTAGTGCAGGAAGTGTCCCATATTGTGGTGGTCACTGTACGGGCATGTATCGGCAGCAGGAAGAGGCAGGGTCAGCTGAGCTCACTGGCACTTGGAGGAGCACTGGGTAAGAGGCATCTGCGAGGTCCAAGTCTGATGACAGATCTCTTGGTTCGGCCTTCCAACTGATGGCGGAGAGTCAGCAAGAGGCAGGCGATCATCAGGCAAAGATGTCGGAGGCCCTCAATGGAGTGGCATGTGAGTCGGAGGAGGCTGTCCATCTGCTGATTGATGAAGTGCTGCCATCCTATGCATGCATGGAGGTCTCCATGGGAAGTGTGGCAGACTCTATGGAGATCCTAGTCCAACAGATACTGCCGGAGATGTGCACAGACCTGCACTCCAACGCAATAGTCAAGGGCAAGTTTCTGCAGTGGCTACGCGAGTTGGGGATGGGGCACCTTGACCTCCCTCCAAGTACCCCTTCCCCTAAAGGAGTCAGGCAGGGGCCTTTGGGCACCCAAAGGGAAGAGGAGCAGTGGCCGGGCACTCGTGAGACCTCTGCTCAGGAATCTCTGACATTGTCAGCCCTTCCAAACCTCCTCTGCCTATGGCTACTTCAACTTTCTCCTTTGTCACTGCAGAGGGGGAAGCTGCCTCAGCAGGAAAGCCAGAGCAAGCCGGGGTCCTCCAGAGGATGGCTGCGAATGTCATTCAATACAACAGTGCCAACTGGTCAGCAGGCTGCCTCGACCTCTGCTGTGGATGCCGGGGAAGCACTTAGAAAAAGTGGCAGGGAGAGAAAAATTGAGAAGTACTGAATTCGCAACTGGTCACAAGGATGCACTTTTGAATGTCAGATATCAAACTTGTGTAAAAAATTCATTTGCACTTTAATCATGTCTAATGTGGTGTATGTGCGATAGTCCTTAAGCCTTTGCACTCCTGCCCACTGCCCCCGGCCCGCTCCACTCTTCATCTTCCTGGGACAATCCATCCCCTGGAATGAGGCATCTGCAGGGAGACAAAGCTATTTATAAAGGCCCTGCAAACCATGAGCAAGCACTCTCCCACACAAACTTTGCACTTTGGTCCTTAAGCCTTTTAACACTCTCATCTGTCCCAGGGCCCTAGCATTGTAATTACTAAATGCTGGGGTTCCCCTTCAGTTGTCCACTTGACCTGCATCTTCACCCACCCCGATACCCAACTCCCATGCAGCATCTCGAGATCTCCACCATGAGGTTCGGCATAGTTGCGACCAGCCCGACCATGGTGCTGGTGACGTTCTATCTGTGCTCTAACACCTTTTCCCCACCCCCGGTCATCCACACCCTCCCCCCATAACCATTGACTCAACCAGCAGCACCCCCCCACCCCGGAATCACATTCAACCTCCCCACTGTCACTCTTCAACACTCCCCATCACCTTTCATTATGTCCAGGTTAATGTAGAGGTCCCCTCCCTTCCTGAGAATCCCACCCCCTAAACTATAGACTTGCCTTCCCTCAAACTTCTGACCCCCCTGAATCAGAGTCACTTTCTACGTCCCCATCAACAACCATTGGCGCCCCTTCGCCTGACATTGTTGCACCTTCACCCTTCCATCCTAGTGGCTCCCACTGGCCCCTTTAACCCTCACCATCCCCTCCAACCACAGTTATCCCCAGGAATCCACCAATGACTCCATCAACACCTTCCTGTGTACCCCTTCACACCTCTACACAACCCCCCATGTCTCTTAAGGCCTGCACAAGCACCGCCCCCCCCTGCCCACAACACAAGATGGCCCTTCCCACCCTCCTGCTCCATTCCAGCTGACCCAGTCAAAGGCCTCCTATGATTCTCCTTCCCCCAGCACCCCCAACCTCCCCACCTCCCCTATAGGCATGAACCCCCGCTGCAACTCTTCATTCCTCTCCTCCCTGAGCTTTCGCACCCCCTCCACTCCACCCGCTACAGACCTTGCTGCCCAACTGGGGGGAGATAGTGGCATAGTGGTTATGTCATTGGACTAGTAATCCAGAGTTCTGGGCCAATACTCTAGGGACATGGGTTCAAATCTCGCCATGGCATCTGGCAGAATTTGATTTCAATGAATAACATCTGCAGTTGAAAGCTAGACTCAGTAATTGTGACCATGAAACTATCATCGGTTGTCATAAAAACCCATCTGATTCACTAAAGTCCTTTAGGGAAGGAAATCTGCCATCCTTACCAGGTCTGGACTACATGTAAATCCAGATCCACAGAAATGTGGCTGACGCTTAACTGCCCTCCAAAATGGCAAAGTAAGCCATTCGGTTCAAGGGCATTTAAGGATGGGCAACAAATGCTGGCCTTCCCAGCGACGTTCACGCCCCTGAATAACAGAAAGGATAAAAAAAAACAGTATCTCCTGCAGCCTCCCACCTGCAGCTGGAAGAGCCAATCACTGGGAGAAGTTACTAGTTGAAGAGCCGATCCCCGGGAGAAGTTGCTGGTTGAAGAGCTGATCCCCGGGAGAAGTTGCTGGTCGAAGAGCCGATCCCCGGGAGAAGTTGCTGGTCGAAGAGCCGATCCCCGGGAGAAGTTGCTGGTCGAAGAGCCGATCCCCGGGAGAAGTTGCTGGTCGAAGAGCCGATCCCCGGGAGAAGTTGCTGGTCGAAGAGCCGATCCCCGGGAGAAGTTGCTGGTCGAAGAGCCGATCTCCGGGAGAAGTTGCTGGTCGAAGAGCCGATCCCCGGGAGAAGTTGCTGGTCGAAGAGCCGATCCCCGGGAGAAGTTGCTGGTCGAAGAGCCGATCCCTGGGAGAAGTTGCTGGTTGATGAACCAAACCATGGGAGAAGTTGCTGTGCTGAGAAAAGCCACCTCTTGGATGCTGCTATGCAGAGAAGATCCATGTGGTTGGTGCTCTACCCACCCACTGCTGCTTGTGGTGTTCCAGGTCCGGTCGCTGGAGGCTTCCGTCTTTTCCTCATTTCCTCAAGCTGCTTAAGGCAAGTCCTGACTTTTACAAGCCACATCGGTCCAGACATGTTCTGGACTGGCGTGATTTCCTGCTGGCAACGCGGACGATCAGGCATGGGATGTGTTTCGGGGTGGGCCTTCACCTGCATCCCATTAGCAGGATGAAAATTGGTTTCTCACCAGCCTCTGGTGGGAATTGTGACCCACCATAGCAGGTGGGAGCAAAAGATGCCACCATCATTTTACATCAGTGTGAAACCAATTTTTGGAACTCCTGCTGTGTTCTCCCCCCCCACCTCCTGCTTATCATTAAACACCTGCCCTGACAGTGGGGAGTGGGTGGGGGGGAGCATGAGAAAATTTCACCTGTATTTTCAAAGCAGCACTCAAACCAAGTGGTTAATCTTCCAATTTTTGATAAGTATCTGACTTGAGTTTATTGGGTGTGGAAGTGGAGTAGAAGGCAATGTGATTTGAAGAGTTGAGTTTAAGTTATAGGTAACTGAGTTCATTATCTTTTTATTATCTTTAACGTAACTGTTTATTTATTAGTATTCATGTTCTTTGATAAAATTCTATTGATTTAAACTGTGAACCTTGTGGCTTCATTCTAATTGTAAATACCAGGGTTTTCAGATCCTAAAAAAATAAAAACATTCCTGGTTCCACTAAGATCATAACAATTGGGGGTCTCATCTGTAACAGTGGTCACAAAAAGGATAGCCTTCCTTGCCACTCCAGGATACCCTTCCCATTGGTCAGAATTGCAGCTTGGTGACATGATGGTGGACACAGGTTGAAGACCACTACTACCAAGTATCTTCATTGGCTGTGTTAGCTCTATGCATCATGGTAAATGTAGTTGTTCAAGCAGATGGTGCAGCTCTATGTCTGGCTCTCTGCTGACTTGGATCCTGTAAAGACAGTTCCAAACAGCCATTCATTGCCAGGTGTCCATAACAATGTTTATGGATAGGATTGATATCATTGATCATCCTGGCATGTAGCACCACTGAGAGCATGACATACTGTGTTCCCAGTGTTATTCATGTTCAGGGATGAACAGATGGTAAAATGACACACAGTCCATTGCACCGTGAACCATCCATGCAATATAGCTGTGCACACCCACTACATATTGCATCACTAGAATGGTATAATTGCCAATAAGGATACTACTTAGATGGTATTGTTGGTAATGATTGGTTCAAATGCTTTTATGATCCTGTAAAAAGACATCAGTCTAGGTTTGTATAATAAGCTATTATTTGCCAATTGAAGCCAACACACCCCTCTCACCACACACGTGGAGATTCTTCACTTACTGCCTTGGATCGGATTTCTTTGGCGTACAAAGGCTGCAAAAACTCAGATGGTCCTTCTAACCGCAGGCCCTTGTCAGTGATTCTTAGATGTCCCATGCCATCCTGCAATGAAAAAGAGGATAATAAAATCCAAACTCAGAAACGCAAGAGAAGACAGAATCATATCTAAATTCCTGTGAGGAATAAGTTTAATTTATTCAGAACTAAGGTGCTCAGGTGAAGAATCCATCTTCCCACCATTACATGCTCACAAATTAATCCAAGAGATCATGTTGCTTCTCCATCATATGCTGTCAGGACTGAATCTGGAGCACTGGCTTCCATTAGGCAAAAAAGTTCCCTTAGACCTTAACCCTGCTGGTAGTAACTTATTAGTGAAGGGAGGAACTGTGAAGTAATTATTCAATCAGCCACAAGTCAAACAGACTCCAATTTGTATAATAATTTAGTTGGGAAGAAGTAGGCCTTCTTCCTCTGGGATTCTGGAGGCTTGTTCTTTTCCAGTAATAAGAGGGAGGGAAGAGCATTTGGTACTTTACCTGTTGGAACCCAGCCTCGCTTTACTGTGCTGCCAGAATTTCTGCTATCTTCTAACTGCTGGAGGGGTCCATAAGATTAACTGTCTAATAATGTTGAGCAAACATTGAAATATTCATGTACAAATACCATATTTTTATACTAATAGAAATAAAAATTACCTAAACGGCACACACGCCATGAGCTAAATCAGAGTCAATTGCATTGCGAGACACTTTAATTATCCAATTCCTTGAAATGGAGAAGTCTATAAAACTCGGCACAGTCACTTTCTTAAAGAATTTAGTGAAATCTATTACACACTGAGCAGTAAGACATCTCACTTGGAAATTCCCTGAGGACAAATTCACTTATCAGAAAGTCCAGTGAAGTAAACAGGAGGGAAATTTGTATGCAAAGCAGACACTCTTTGCTGGAAGTAGTCGTGGTCTGGATTATCATTGATAGGGAGCTTTGTACCATACAGTGTGGATGCCTTTTACACCCTCTGCTAATATGGTTTACACCTTGCATCCACTTTAATTTTTGCATGTGTCTGTGTATTTCAGCCCTGGTGTCCCTTACCCATTAGTATGAATGAGTGCTCCCAATTTGCATCCATAAATACTGGTGTAAAATTGCTAATGTAAAACATGAACACTTTGGGCTTACACAATTTACTCGACCTACAATATCAGCAGACAGAATGAACTCCACACAGCTGACATAAAAATTCTGTTATATGGCTCTGCTGAGCTGTTTATAGTAAGCAATGACCCCAAACTGGCATGCTAAATAGGACTAGGACAGGCATGATTGATCTATCTTACAAGCCACATTTTATACAGTGTCCCCGTGTAAATGAGAAGCCGGTACTTGACACCATATGGACTATGGAACTACAGTAGCTGCTCTGTAAAGAGCTTCAAAATAGCACAGTCCAATTTCAAATCTTAAACAGGGGAGAGGGCACTTGCCTCATTTAAGAAGAGGGAATTGGGAAAGCTATGCTGCAACCCAATTTTTTTGTTTTAGTTTTAATAAACATCACGATAGCAAACTTCAGGCAAAAATTGGGTCCAGAAAAAGCTGATGTCATGGAAAATCAGATTGCAATAAAGCACAAGTATTGCTCCAAGCAAAATGGTAGTAATGTGTCAGGGTTCTTTAAGGAACTAGGTCGGCATGAAAAATCTTAAATAGGATTCTTTATTAGGCTTGTGCCAGTACACATGATGTTTTTAAAGGAAAACACTTACATTTTTATTATTGTAACATGAACATAATGATAATGCTCCCCTGATGTCAGTATAACACGCAGCTACTTAAGCTGTACCCTAACAGATGCACACGACAGCTGAAAATTCCACTGATATATGGTAGCAGTTATTTTTATGCAGCTGCTGCTCAGTGCTCTGTGCGCACTACCTATTGTGGAAAGTAAGGAGCACACATTGGAAGACAGAGGAGTTGAGATCATATTTGAAGAAGGGTCACTCCCTGTGAAGTATCAACCAGAGCTGACAGTGGGCCATTCGCTATTAGGATTCATTGCAAAAACCAAAATATTACAGTCAAAGGAACAGTTCAACAAAATTTGTGTCTTTGTGCCTTTTTTAAGCTCCAAGAAAATAGCAAAAAGAGCAAGGAAAATGGAGATAAATGTTCCAAGTCAGCCCAAATGAAGAGATAATTTGCCTGTCAAAATTAGTCAATGGACTGGTGTTTTACCACTGCACACTGGAGGTGTGAGCATTATATCAATGGCAGTGCGAGCATTATATCGCTGGCAGTGCAAGCATTACATTGCTGGCGGTGCAAGCATCACATTGCTGACAGTACGAGCATTAAATCACTGGCAGTGCGAGCATTATATCGCTGGCAGTGCAAGCATTACATTGCTGGCAGTGTGAGCATCACATCGCTGACAGTCCAAGCATTAAATCACTGGTGGTGAAAGCATTATATTGCTGGCAGTAGGAGCATTATATCGCTGGTAGTGTGAGCATTATATCGCTGGCGGTATGAGCATTTTATCGCTGGCGCTATGAGCATTTTATCGCTGGTGGTGTGAGCATTATATCGCTGGTATTGCTAGCATTATATCGCTGATGGTGCGAGCATTATATTGCTGGTGGTGTGAGCATTATATCGCTGGCGGTATGAGCATTATATCGCTGGTGGTGTGAGCATTATATCGCTGGTGGTGTGAGCATTATATCGCTGGCGGTGTGAGCATTATATCACTGGTGGTGTGAGCTGGATTTTACAAACCCCAGGGTAGTGTTGGCAGACAAAATGATCTATCATATGCCTTGTGCTGTGCTCTGCATTTACCCACATGCCCCTGCTCCTACTGTAATTTTACCTGTGGTGGGAAACCATTGGGAGGCCTGCCCATCTGTGGGCCAACTGAGGGCCTTAAGTGGCCAATTCATGGCCACGAGAGCCTCATCCTGCTCTTGGGATGATGCCCTCAAGTGGCCGGATTTAACCAGCAGTGGGAGAAGCCTACAAAAAGCATCCAGTCCGACACCTTTCGTTGTGGGAGCTGGTGGCGGACAAGGGGGTGTTGCATCCTTAACAGGGCTCTTGGGTCAAACTATGGTTTCCTCCCACGCCCAGGTCTTTTAAAGCTTGGGTGCCCCTTGCCCTGTTGCCCTGTCCATCCCAGCATCCCCAAATCCTCACTCTGGTCTGCCAGCCTGGCCCCCCGAGACCTCAATGCCCCCCCCACCCCCACCAATCACATGTTTTTAACTACGACTCCATGCTTCCTCACCATTGTGGACTGGATGCAGTAGCAGCAACAGCCACCACTTCTGATGGTGCTATTAGGGTTAGAGAACCGCCAGCCATTTGATTGGCTGCTAGCAAATTTCAGAGATGGGACTTCCTCTGCAGATGGGGCAGAATTCCAAACTTAAACCAATGCACAGTCGGATGGCCATTAGATCGCTGTAGGTTAACCCACCAGTATGGGGGTGGGACTTGACCCTGTCACTTTTGCCGGAGAGAGGGGACCCCATCGCACAAAAAAATCCAGTCCTATATCACTGATGATGTGTATATTATATCACTGGTCATGTCAGCGTTATGTCACAGGAGATGTGGGTACATTATATCACTGGATGCGTGTACATCATAATGCTGAAAATGAATGCTGGGAATGTATGCATAAAATAATCACTGGTAGTGTAAGTGTTATATGTTGGTGGTCTGCACTTTGTACTAGATTACTCTAATATTTAATTTGTATTCATTCCACAAGCCGAAACACTTATAACCAAATGAATATTTAGCGTGTAGTTGAGCATTATCCTACCATTTGTTCATCTAATAACTAAGTCCCTGCTTCAAGTCACCCTGTTTTACCTAATTTTATTTTAAAGTTGCTTATTCATTAGGGCCTGTTTTTCCAATTTGCATTTTTATCTTTTTTACACTATTTGCATGCATTGTTAGCATTAACGTTGTCATCGTACACATTGTGTATCGCCATCGCTGTCAGCAGAGCAATGGAATAGTGCTGTTCAGAGGATTGACTGCAACCTCAGAAGTTGGCTTGGGAGATTCCCAGATCAGCCCTGCTTCTGTCCTGCTCACTGTCTCGCTCCTGCCCTGCTTCCGCTCCGCTCGCTGCCTCGCTCCTGCCCAGCTTCTGCCCTTTTCGCTGTCTCGCTCCTCCCTTGCTTCTGCTCTGCTTGCTACTTCGCTCTTGCCCTGCTTCCGCCCTGCTTTCTGGATCACCCCTGGGCTGCTTGCTGCCTCACCCCTGCCCTGCCCTGCCCTGTTTCCACTCTGTTTGCTGCCTCGCCCCTGCCGTGCTCTGCTTCCACCCTGCTTGTCACCTCATCCCTGCACTGCTTACTGCCTCACCTCTGCCCTACCTAGCTTGCTACCCTGCTCGATGCACCACTTGCCACCTTAGTCCAATTGGTCAAAAGTACTATTGGTTCATTGTTTCCACATCCAGACAACAGGGACTGGAGAGAGACTTGCTGGGGATCAGGAAGAGAATCACTGGGGATCGGTAAGAGACTCGATGGGGATCAAGAAGAGAGTTGCTGGTGATTGGTGGGGATCAGGGAGAGAAACTCGCTGTGGAACCTAACTCCAGTTCATACAGTAATTCTTAAGTGAAAATTTGATTCATTTAACACTTTTGCTTACAATCAGACTTTTAAAAAAATGCAACGAGGACGTTAAGTGAGGAATTACTGTACTTGGTAATCAATTCAGAATACATCACACAGCCCCACAACTGAGTACAGTGTTCAACAACTGCTCAAATAGAAATGGCCTCCCCCTTGGCTAAGGACAGCCCCAATCAAATCGAAATTAATGACTTTCCCACCGCATCAAATGGTTATCATTTTGGCACATTAGATATCCACTTCCGTAGCTGGAGGGAATGCTGCAGGTCTTACCAATTAACATGACTTCAGTTAGCAGAGCTTGCTGTCTGGAATGGTAAAGCAAAGTGTGATTTCAGGAATCATTCGAAGGGGAGGGTGGCCACTGATGTGCAAAGTAATTTGTGATGAAAGTACATTAGGATAGCTCATTAGCAAAACCACTGCCAAAGCAAGTTTATGGATTACTTAAGACTTTTCTAAGCATTCATATGTCTGTAATCTCCCATGCCACCCATTGGAATGGAAGCCATCAGTTCTGTACATGTAGGGAGTGCTTTCCATATTAATAGGAAGCTGACTAGGTCAGATCAAACATCTGCTTTTAAACTCTGCTCAATTTTACTTTTCACCATATCAGTTTTCCACTGGACAGTTCAGATTAAAATTATCCCCACATTTTCTGTGTTAAGAACTTCTTCCTCAAAATTACAGAATTATTACAGCACAGAAAGAGGCCATTGTGTCTGTACTGGCTCTCTGAATGAGCAACTCACCTTGGGCCATTCTCCCGCCTTCTCCCCATAACCTTGCACAATCTTCCTTTTCAGATAACAGTCCAATTCCCTTTTGAATGCCTTGATTGAACCTGCCTCCTCCACACTCTTGGGCAGTACATTCCAGACCTTAACCACTCGCTGCATGAATTTTTTTTCTCATATCGTTTTTGCTTCTTTTGCCAAATACTTTAAATCTGTGCCCTTTCATCCTCGACCCTTTCACAGGTGGGAACAATTTTTCCCTATCTACTTTGTCATGACCTCTCTTGATTTTGAATACCTCAATCAAATCTCCTCTCAACCTTCTCCAAGGAAAATAGTCCCAACTTCTCCAATCTATCTTCATAATTGAAATTCCTCATCCCTGGAACCATTTTCATAAATCTTTTCTGTACCCTTTCCAATGCCTTCATATCTTTCATAAAGTGCTGTGCCCAGGACTGGATGCAATACTTCAGCTGAGGCTGAGCTAGTCTCTTATAAAAGTTCAACATAACCTTCTTGCTCTTGTACTCAATACCGCTATTAATAAAACCCAGGATATTGTATGCTTTATGAACCTCTCTCTCAATCTGTTCTGCTACCTTAAATGATACATGCACACAGATCCCTCTGGTCCTGCACCTCCACTAGCATTGTACCCTTTATTTTATATTGTGTTGGCATTCTCCCTACGAAAATGAACCACTTCACATTCATTTCATCTGCCACCTGTTCGCCCATTCCACCAACTTGTCTCTGTCCTTTTGAAGCTCTACACTATCCTCCTCACAGTTGACAATGCTTCCAAGTTTTGTGTCATCTGCAAATTTTGAAATTGTGCCCTGTAGACCAACGTTAATAAGAATACAGAAAAGCAAAATTCTCAACAGTGACCCCTGGGGAGCTCGACTACAAACCTTCCTCCAGCCTGAAAAGCATCTATTAACCACTACTCACTGTTTCTTATTACTCAACCAATTTTGTTTCAAATTTGCTATTGTCCTTTTTATTCTACGAGCTATAACTTTTCTGTCAAGTCTTTTGTGCTGCATTGTATTAAATGCCTTTTGGACATCCATATATACCGCATCAACAATGGTGTTCTCATGAACCCTCTCTGTTACCTCTTCAGAAAAACTCCAGCAAATTAGTTAAATGTGAAATGGTTTTCTGAACAAACATTCTCATTTGAACTGTCCTGCTGTCCTTTCCCAAAAGATAAATCGAAATCTATGGTCCAATTGAGCATTCAAAATTAGATCAAAAGGTGATGGTAAATGGACAAGACTATGGCATGGAGCGCGGGACACCCCGGACCCCGCCCCCACCCCTCCCCTCTCCACCCCAATCCCTTACTTTAGACACTTACCCTCTACCTGGCCTGTCAATTTCTCTTTTAAGTTACCTGCTTTATGGCAGCAAGTGCTGTACAAAAGGGGGCCTGGCCTCCTTGAATCCATCGGAACTAGACTTCACTGGGGCCTGCAAGGAATCTTTCGATGCAGGCCCCAAGCAGCTCCGGCAAATGGAAGAGTCAGTGTAGTTTTCAAGACCAAGTAAGTGTGCAATTATTTCTTCTAATTCCTGCGGGCCAGCACTTTCCGACACTAATTGGAAGTTATGGCCTGTCTTCTGATATCCAACCCTCCCTAAAGCTGTCTCCTGTGGCCATTAGATGAGGGCACACAACACACTACAGTGTAGCAGATAACTCATGACCAATACTCCTATTTGGAGTAGAATATAAAAAGCTGGGAATCAGGGATGTTATTTAGCCTACCAATGTTCCCTCAGTGTAGAAAGTGATAAGGACATTTTATCTTTGCTCTTGGCTGAGCATTAAGTTTTAGGTGAGTGCCAGCTTGACTCAGTTTCACTTATTTAAGTGACACAGTTATGGCTTCAAGTCCCACTACAGATTTGAGTGCATTATTAAGCTGATACCTCACTGCAATACTGTGAGAATGCTACATTGTTGGTGGTGTTTTTTGGATTAAATGTTAAACCAAAGCCCAATTTGCCTGAGAAGGTGGTCATAAAACATTCAATGGCTTTATGTCAAGGAGACCAGAGAGTTGTTGTGATGTCCTGGCAAACATTCTTCCCTCAATAGTCATTCCTTCATCTGCTGTTTGTGGAACACAGCTGGTGCCAAATTTGCTAGCATAACAACAGTAATTGTACTTCAAAATGTTATCAAGTGATTCGAGATGCCTTGAGGATGTAATAAGGTGGTATAAAACTCCAAGGGCAGGGTTTTCTGGTCCTGCCCATTGCCAGGATCGTCCAGTCCCACTGAAAGTCAATGGACTTTTGGCTGGGCTGCCAAATCTCCCATGATGACGGTTCCGGAAAATCCCGACCCAAGTTTCTAGATATCTGCTGGTGGGGCCAGAGTGTTCAAAATTTCTCAGCGTGAATGGTTAAGCTTAAAAAGAGCTTGCTTGTAACAACTCTAAGGAAAAAGCAAAAAGCGCAGTCCCAGGAAAATTCTGACAACTTTCCTTTCCAAATCTGTTCTGCTCCCTGATGTTAAAAAGTTCAATTTGCTGCAAAGCCTATGCTTGAGGGCAGCCTACAAGGCCCTGTGTTGTATATTCTGTGAATATTTTCTACACACTGGACTGAATTTTACCTCCTGTGGGCGGACGTGAGCCTGAGCTGATCAGGTGTTAAATACTGTGTGATGATGTCGGGCGAGCGTCCCGAAGTCATCGCGCACTCGCGCAATATTTCGGTTGGCGGGCGCATGCCAGAGTCCGCAGCGTGCCCGCCAACAATTAAGAGGCCTATTAGGGCCCTTAATCAATCAATTTAAATCTATTTTTTGCTGCCTGTCCAACCTTATAATTGGCGGGCGGGTGAATCGGCCAGGCGGCCTTTTGATTTTTTTTTAGCCAACCTCATCCACGGGCGGGATGAGGTTTCCACATTTAAATAAAAAATAAGTATACATTTTTGGGCAGAATTTTTATTCTGCTGACGTTATTGTGAGTGAGTCCCGTGTCGGGGCATTTTTTTCGGATTTTAAAAATCTTTATTTTTGATTTCAGAATTCTTCAGCTTCCTCCTTCAGGGAGCTTACAGTGTGCATTCGCCCCCGCACGCGCAGACTTTTGTGCTCACCCTCCAGCCGCCCCCCCATCCTGGCAGCGCGCATTTCACACTGGCTGGTTGTTAACTGGCCCGCCAGCGTGAAATCGCGATCGGGGGCCGATTGCAGGCAGCGGACTGTTTACCGGCCACTCCCAGGCCTGCTAACCGTGCCCACCCGAACGACCTCAAAATTCTGTCCACTGTTCAGGTAAATAAATTTTAAAAGTCTAATAGTTTTACCTATTGGGTTTAGAGGAGGATGCGGAGTTGAAACACTCAGAGAGTGTCTCCAGATAATATGGAACAGTAATAGAATTAGTAGCTTCCTAAGTATTTAATTTAAATAGTTATGTTTCCATCAACCACCCCATGTTTTATCTATTTTTTTATTCCACTAAGTCCCAACTGTACCATATGCTATTTGTTGTTCAAATGAACAGACAAATGGCCTCTTCCCAGGAGTCCATATTGTACTCAGTTACTAAGCTGTTTTACAATTGACTGGGAGTGGAAGGAATAAGCTAAATAAGTGAAGCTCCCTGCCAGTAGGTAACCACTTAGGCCCCCTCACGCCGGTGGGATCTTCAGGTCCCGCCGATGTGAATGGAGATTTCAATGGCTTGCCGGACCCACTGCAGGGGAACCTGATGCAGGGTGGAAAATTCTAGGCTCAGCATCTGACTCGATGGGCGGAATTTTCCGTGTCTTCTGGCGTCAGGCATCATGGCGAGCGTGAGTAGGCAATATGGCAGGAAGGCCAAGAATCGGTTGCACGGCGTGGTGAAACCAGTTTGCAATCGTCTCCTCCACCTGTCAGTAGTGGGCCGCATTTCCCATCGCTGCACGTGAGGAACTTCGTTGTAATACATCTGCATATCATTACAAGCCCAGCTTGCAGAATTATCCCCCCCCCCCCCCCACGCTGGACCATCCAAGCACGCGGAGCAGGCTGGCATGTTTCACAACAGCATATATAAGGCGTGCACCTGTCAAGCTGCACTTCAAGGGGAACTTGGAGGTGTGTGCACAGTAACGTTGCACAGCACTTGCGAGGGTTGCCTGTTGGACTTCAAGATTGAGGCACCACACATTCACGTGAGGGCACAGGCAATTTGCATTTTCCAGGCTGGCTCACAGTGCAGTGTCGGGCCAAGGGCTACACTGTGGCTGAAGTGAATTGGGAGGGGTGGGCAAGAGCTGCACTGCAGCTGAGCCAAGTTGGGGGGGTGGGCAAGGGCTACTCTGCAGTTGAGGTGAGTTTGGGGGGGTGGACATGGAATGCACTGCGGTTGAGGTGAGTTTGGGGGGGTGGGCAAGGATTTCACTGCAGTCGAGGTGAGTTTGGTGGGGTGGGCAAGGACTGTACTGCGGTTGTGGCGAGTTTCGGGGAGTGGGCAAGGACTGTGCTGCTGTTGATGGTAGTACACAAGCAGGGTGGGGGGAGGGAATTGGCTATGCATTAGGGAAACCTTGCATAAAGTGAACATTCCTCCACAGCTGAGGCAGTTCAGGTGAAGCCTTATTGACATGCTTGGAGTTGGGTCTCTAGCTTACCTGCCCACTCAAGCATCGCAGAGGCCTGAAAGTGCCACGAAATGCTCCATAGCTTTTCACCCCTCATGCACAGGCTGAAAACTAATGAGCGTTTTAGTGGGCTGCAGGACAATTGGACGACTGGACCCGTTGTACAATCTCCTTGCTAAAGTTGGCCATGCTGCAGTCAATGGTGGAGGTGCTCACAGCCCCTTGCAATGTCAGCATTCTGGTTTGGACTAGTCTCCCCAATGGTTCAAGCTAACAGTGCAGTCTTGCAGTGTGGGTTAGGAGAATGCCTGTGCCTGAGAGCACAGCATGCAGTCCAATGGGCAAAGCTGCCTCCAATTAGTCAGGTGGAGTGAGGCGGAGGAGGGTGGGGCTTCAGGCAGCCATGCAGCACAGTAACATCTGGCCATCCAAGTGGTGACCAGCACTCTCCGGGATGTGTTAATAACCTTCAGATGTTCTTAGTACATCCATTCTAACCCATGTATTTCTCTCTTTCATCCTTCAGGAGGAGTACATCAGCAGCATGGAGCCTGGTTACCTAGCTGTATGAGTCTTGGCTTACAGGCCGTGGAGATGAAGGAGAAGAAAGTGACAAAGGCACTTGGCTAGGCAGATGGAGGAGCAGCACCTTCAGGAAGTAAGAGCGGCTGGGGCTCCCAAGCATGCCACTGAAGAGCCACAGTGAGCCATCACTGGTCAGTGCTGAGCTAAGCCCAGGGTCCACAGAAAGCACTTGTCATTCCTGCAGGTAGCGAAGAACCAGTGCTGCCGAAGGCTGCATATGTTCAGGGAACTGGTTGGTCACATCTGCCACCTGCTGCAGGATTTGGTGCCACAGGAACATGGAGGGCATTCACTGTCAGTGGCTGTGAAAGTGACCCTGGCGTTCAATTCTTATGTCAGTGGCTCCTTTTAGGACTCCAGAGGTGACATCTGTAGGGTATCGCAAGCCTCCACTCACAAATGTATCCATGAGGTCACGGATGCCATCTTTGTGAAGGAACACAGCTTTGTGCATTTCGCCTGGGATCAGGAAAGCCAGGATGCAGGAGTGCTGGGATTTGCCCACATCTCAGGTTTCCCACAATGCAGGGTGCCATTGACGGCACTCACTTGTCATTCAGATGTCTGTGGCAACAAGCGGGCAACTACATCAACTTCAGGGGCTTCCACTCACTGGTATGCGACCACCACAAACGCATCCTGCAGGTCTGCTCATGGTTCCAAGGGAGTGTCCACAACTCCTACATTCTCATTAGGTCTCAGATTCCTGATGTCTTCCAGGGTCCACAGAGCCTGCAGGGTTGGCTCCTCGGGTACAAGGATTACCTGCAGAGGACGTGGCTGATGACATCTGTACAATGGCCTCAGAGTGCAGTAGAGAAGATACAACAAGGCTTATGTCGCAACTCGCACTTTGGTAGAACAAACCATTGGAATGTTGAAAATAAGGTTCCGGTGGCCTGGACTGCTCTGGTGGAGCCCCGCAATACATCTGCAGAGGGCATCACGCATCATCGTCCCCTGCTGCTCCCTTAACAACTTAGCCCTGCAGTGGGGAGAGGAGCCGGAAGAGCTGCATGTCACCTCCGATCAGGAAGACATCAATGGGGATGAGGGTGATGAGGCCCTGAAAGGCGAGGTTGATGGTGATGAGGCCATCACACTGGCCAGATGAGGCAGGCACACTTCGGAGGCCCTCGCAGCTGGCAGGTCCTTGGAGCATGATGATGACATGCAATGAGGAGACATCATAGATCCCCACATTGCACTTGTAAATGTTTGACTCCAATCTAGCTGACGGCAGCGCACGTACCCTCTGTGATAGGGCTTCTGTCATGGAGATGCAGTGCATGCCCAAAGCCCCTATATTCAGGAGGGTGATGACAACATGCAGTGTGGACACTCCATAGATCCTCACATAGCTCATGTGAATGTCTGACTCCTGTCTGCCTGATGGCACCTCCTTGTGCTCTGTGGACAGAATCATATCATGCAGAATGCAGTCGTGAAACTTTAATTTCTCCTGATCCTATGGCATCCTTTGTGAGCTGAACCCTTCAGGGCCACACTGTCACTGGACACAGATGCTAATGAGATGGGGGGCAAGTCACACCTCAAAGGTGCTGGGAGCACACAGAGAGGATGACGGAACTCTGTGCCGCCGGCCCAGGACATTCTGGCAGCGATGATAAGCCCCATCGAGGTGCAGGCATGACTGATGTGAGCAGTGACTGCGAGGGTGCACACTCAGTGTGCTGGGAAGGTATACAAAGCACGGGGAGGCGGCACTGGACTGAGACACCTGTCTTTGCCTTGTCCAGCGACCAAGGTTTCACATTTGAGTGAAGCAAACACTGCTCATTCAAACAAGGAGCCACAGGCAAGGAGACATTCTTGAGAGTTTATTAATAAAGTGAACATTATGTACAAGTGATTAACACCCGAGCCCAGGCTGTGCAACATCTTCTTATCCTTCCCAGCCCTGCTGCTACAGCTTGGTGCTCCCCCGACATCCCCAGTGGAGGTGGGGTCAGTCTGCTGACTGCTATGCCCTGTCTGTGATGACCTTGACAGGCATCCTTTGGAGGACCAAGACCTGGAGGGCCCCAGCCTGCTTTCAGGGTACTTGGCAGTGGCACCCTCCTCGGCCTTTGGAGCTGGATTTGCCGGGGTCAAAGGAAGAGGGAATTCGGATGGACTGGGCACTCCCGGAGTCACCTGGGTGGATGGCCCTGGGGTGTGCACCTGCTGATCCTCCTCCCTATGGGTGCCCGAGGGCCCCCTGCTGATTCCTTGAGGAGAAGGGGAAGCTGGAGTGAGACCGTGCTGCCCTGCATCCCTCTCATGCTGACACTGTTGGAAGCCAACCATGGCATCAGCAATGGAGTTCAGCCCTCACAGCATTGCAGGACCAATGTCCTAGACCAAGGTCTCCAAGGCAGCCACCATCCTACCAGTATTGACCTTGGTGCGTTGACATGCCAACGCTAGCACCTCAGCCTGGAGGCAGACGGACTCCTTCACTGTGCCTTGCAATCGGAGGAGTGCAGCTGACATCCTTTCCTGGTGTTCCTGAGCTTGCCTTTGCAGTTCCAGCAACTGAGGTATGACTGAGTCCAGAGGCTTGTCATCTGACTTGGACTCAGCAGATTTCAGGTCTCTAACAGCCCTCCAAGTACCGGAAACCTGGGAAGTTTGCATCTGCCCGTTGTGTGATGTGCTCAACAGATTGTTACCCCGGGGGTACTCTAAAGCTTGGTCCCACCGAAGTGTGTCTCTGCACTGGTGGAGAGTGTGGGTGAGCGTTGTGATGGGTCTTCAACTAGGGTTTCAGCAGATTCCTCTTCTGAGGTGTCTTCGGGGCTTGAGTTGAGGACCTGGGTCGAGGGCTTGGGTCGTGGGCTCCCTCGGCTGTTTCCCAGATGTGCCTACGAAAGCAAGGAGAGATAATTAGCGCATGACAGTGGCCTGTGAAACAGGACATATCACTCACAGCAGGTTGTCTGATGGATGCTGTACTGCTGGATCCTCACTTGGTTGAGCACTGCTGACCTCAGCACAGGAACGGAGCAGGTATTCGTCGGCCAGCTGGATGGCTCTATTTTCAAAGTCCCTGGGGACCTTGATTTCAGGCCTTCCTCCACCGGTCTGCGACCTCTCCCCCTTGTTGTGTGTCAGCTTGTCCTGTATGAATAGAGATGAAGAGAGTGTAAGCAGGATGCCTGCCAGGCCAGAAGATAAGTATGCCTGGCATGTGTGGGTGGTGAGTGGTGCCATGGACCATGGTATGGGCAATGAAGGTGTGTGTGAGAGAGTGAATGGTGATGTTGTTTGAACTGTCAGTGAGTGAGATCCCTGTGGATGTGTGATGGGTTTATGAGTGTGTGTTGAGAGTGATGAAAAGAGTGACTTACCCTGGCAAAGTGGAGATCATTCATCCTCTTTCGGCACTGGATGGCTGTCCTCTTTTGCAGGGCATTGGCACTGACCACCGCTGCCACCGGCTCTCAAGCCAGATTGGTGATGTCGCTGCCACTCCTGCAACCAGAGGAGGGGTAGAAGGCATCATGGCGGGCCTCCATGGTGTCCAAAAGACATTCCAGGGACGCGTCACTGAATCAGGGGGCTGCAGTCTCCTTGACTTTTGGGGCCATATCTTCTGTGGAGCAGTCTGGGCTGGAAGCACCGAGAGGTGTGCACATGGCTGCACCTTAAACACGGCGTCTGGCATGAGGAAGTGGAGAGGTGACGGCATGGTGGACAAATCAGAGGTTGCCCGCTAGGGAAACAATTTGCTGGGAATGCATGGTTAATGAGGCATGACTGGGACAATACAGCATGAAAAGTGGCCATCTACCACCTCCTTTAAATAACTGTATTAAAAACTTAAGTTCGAATTCTAAAAACCCACCCGATTTATTAATTTCTAAGGACATGATACTAATTGTATAGAAACATATAGCACTTGAGAAAGATGAAAGTGTTCTGAAAATTCTGGTTCTGCAAAGAAACAAGAATAGTTTGCCAAATAGTCGTTCAGGAAGGCAAAGGCCAGACTTTGCGACTGAAAGTAATGGCGGAATGGTACAACTGCCATGCACTGACGATACAACTGTTTTTGAGCATGAGACAATTTAAATCTTCATGAGTGTTTTCCCACACTCAAACACACACAGCACTGTGCATCCTAACGATAAAGACAACTGCAAAAATAATCAGGATGCAAGAAACCAACTGCACTGAAACAGCAAAGAATGCAGATCTTTTCATGCATTAATCCATAATTCTCTCCCGACGTTCCATCCTCCCCCCAAAATAAGTGAGCAGATTGTAATGTGTTCTAGTGGGAGTAATGTTTCTCTTTCTAATTTAGCTTGACTCTCTGTGGACTAGGCCATCAGTTCCAATACAACAACCAGTCTGATTAAGTACATCAGGACTTCACTGAGGCCTGACTGCACAAGTCTGCTTGCAATTCACACCACCCCTCTGATGGTTGCAAAGATGCTGAAGAAAAGAAAAAATTAAAAAGTAAGATTGCTTTAATGCAATTCACAAAACCAATGGTGATGTACAACCCCTTAGCAGTATTTTTTTAAGTGGATTTGTTTGGTTCTCTAATTAGTAAATCACATCCTTGAGAACCTTCTTCACTTGCTAAGTTGTAGACAAATTTTTATGCTCGGGAGCTGTCAATGTTGGAACATTTTTTATACTCTAGCTGCCTGATGTCAATAAAGCAGTTACAGCTTTGAAGAAGAGTCATACGAACTCAAACCATTAACACTGTTTCTCTCTCCACAGATGCTGCCAGACCTTCTGAGTTTTTCCAGCAGTTCTTGATTTTATGCCAAATTTCCAGCATCTGCAGTAGCTCTTATTATGCTGTATCATGGGTCAGGAATACAGGAAAGCTCACATTTTTATTCATTCACAGAATCTGGATGTCATTGGTAAGCATTCACTGTTCTTCCCTCACCACAAGGCTCCTTCTAAAACTGTGACCTCTACCACATAGAAGGGCAAAGGCATCAGATGCTTGGGAATAGAAGAGATTACTGTCTGAAACAAATTTGGATTTTCAGAAGGTGCTAGAAATAACACTGGTCATGGGAAGCGCAGTGAGGAACTCAAAAGCCATACAGGGAGTGCAAAATGATTCCATCTTCCATGTTGGATGGGGAGCCCCAGCTGAGAAAAGGCGTGAAAATGCAAAACTCTGATGAGAAGCGGGAAGCAGCCACTGCCTGCAGACAAATAATAGGAAATGATTCAGCAACGAAAACAGGGAATAATGGTAACAGAGGTGGAAGCAGGCTAACTCTTCTAAATCATATCTGCATTTATACCGCACACCAAATGACCTCTAATATATCATTTATAGATGTACCAAACTCGAAATATTCTGTTAACTGTTTCAGACTTGTCACATAACAAGCAACTGCCTCCCCTGGGGCTCTACTGCTTGAATTAAATTTGAACCATTGTATTGTTACCGAGAGTTTGGGCTGGTAATGACTCTTAACAAAGTTCACTCAGTCATCAGAACTTTTCGAATTCGGGGCACTGGGTGCCATCA
This sequence comes from Carcharodon carcharias, assembly GCF_017639515.1. Lineage (NCBI taxonomy): Eukaryota > Metazoa > Chordata > Chondrichthyes > Lamniformes > Lamnidae > Carcharodon > Carcharodon carcharias. Next base: position 29,629,126 of record NC_054474.1, read on the forward strand.
ATGTTTTACTGTCATTGAGAAGGACACCTTATGAGACATTGCAAGGATTGAAAGTCTGCCTGATTCTATCAAAAGAAAAAAACCCATGAGATCCATAACATAGGAGAGCCTGAAGTAGCAGATTCAGATATTTATTCATTGTATAATTTAAAAGTGGGAAAAACAGAACCAATCTATGTAACAGTGAGGGCGAATAATAAGCCTATCAGAATGGAGGTGGACAAAGGAGCATCCACTATGGTAATAGGTGAGCATACCTTTAAATACCTGAATCATGGAGAATGTAAATTAAATTTGGAAGAAACAAATGCCAAATTGAAAACTTACATGGAAGAAGACATTAAAATCAAATACATAAGCAGGGTTATGCAATCAGTAAAATTACCCTTGATGGTGGTAGCAGGTGAAGGGTCAAGCGTCCTTGGATGAAACTGGCTAAAAGAAGTTAAATTGGATTAGGCTGAGATCTGCCAGCTGAGAGTCAGTGGACCACCTGAGCCGTTATAAAAAATACGCCTCAGTTTTCCAAGATGAACTCAGGAAGATCCAGAGGTTATAAGCAAAAATTCACATGGATCCAGATGCCACCCCACAATTTATGAATGCAAGACCAGTACCTTATGCAATGCAGGAAGAGGTAGATGCCAAATTGGATAGATTAGAGAAACTGGGAATTTTACAACCTGCGCAGTTCTCAGAATGGGCAGCTCCAATAGTCCCTGTACTGAAAGCTGACCAAAGCGTTCAAATTTGTGCAGACTACAAATTGACTCTCAATAAAGTTGAACAGACACCCTATAACAAAAATTGAAGCTGGCAGATGGAATCACCTACTTGCAGATTGATATGAGTCATTAGCAATTGGAGTTAGAGAAGGCCCCCCCAGAAATTTGTCACAATTAATACACACAAAGGGTTGTACCAATATACCCGTTTGCCTTTTGGTGTATCCTCAGCTTGCGCCATATTTCAGAGAACAATGGAAAGTTTACTGCAGGGATTGTCTCACTTTGTAGTTTATTTAGATGACATTCTGGTGACAGGACTCACTGAAAAGGAGCATTTGGCAAACTTGGAAAAAGTTTTGAAATGTTTCTCTCAGGTGGGAGTGTGTTTAAAAAAAAGAAAAGTGCATGTTCCAAGTGAAAGTGGTAATTTATTTAGGTCACAGAGTAGATGCACAGGGCCTCCACCCTGTTGAGGATAAAATGAGAGCCATTAGGGAGGCACCAGTGCCAAAGAACACCTCTGAGCTCAGATCATTTTTGGGGATGATCAATTATTATGGGTGCTTCTTGCCTAATTTGCAGACAGAACTGTCACCCCTGTATTACCTACTCAAGAAAAACCAATGTTGGTCTTGACAAACACCACAGAAGAAGCTTTCACAAAGGTGAAACAAGTATAACACTTATCCTCCCTATTAGTACATTTTGACCAAAGAAAATAGTTAGTTTTGACATGTGACACCTCACCCTATGGAATGGGAGCAGTGCTCTCCCATCGAATGGATGATGGTTCAGAAAGGCCTATTGGATATGCTTCAAGAATGCTCAACACAGCAGAAAAGGGATACTCACAGATAGAAAAAGAAGGCTTATCAATCATCTTTGATGTCAAGAAATGTCACCAGTATGTACACAGTGGTCATTTTGCTATCATTTCAGACCACAAACCTTTGCGAGGATTGTTCAGCGACGACAAGGCTATACCACCCATAGCCTCAGCAAGAATACACAGATGGGCATTGATTCTGGCAATGTATGAGTAAAATTTCATCCACAGGCCTGGAAATCAGATTGCAAACGCTGATGCAGTTAGTCATTTGGCTTTGAAAGAAAACAATGAGGATGTTCCAGGTCCTTAAGAACTCGTTTTATTATTGAACTTCTTAGATTCATCACCAGTATGTGCTAGACAGATCAGAGATTGACCCATAAGAGAAAAAGTTCTTCATGGTTGGTCACAAGAACAGGAATCTAATGAAATGAAACCGTATTTTCACGGAAGATATGAGATAACCAGCCAGGATGGTATTTTATTGTGGGGAGCTCGAGTGATTGTTCCTCCAAAAGGATGAAAGCTATTGTTAACTGAACTACGTAGTGCATGTTGAGGTATTTCCCGAATGAAGACCATGGCACACACACACTCAGTTACTTATGGTGGCCTGGAATGGATGGAGGAATAGAGAGCTTAGTGAGAAGTTGTATGCAGTGTCAGCAAATGCAAAAGTTGCCTCCAACTGCTCCATTACACCCCTGGGAGTGGCAAAGAAGGTCATGTGTGTGATTACATATTGAATATGTGGGACCTTTTAGGGAGCAATGTTTCTCCTTATTGTTGACGCTCACTCAAAATGGATGAACATGTACGAGGTGAAGTCACATCTTCTGCGACAATAGACAAACTACGTCAAAGTTTCGCCATCAACAGACTACCAGAACTGGTCATCTCTGATAATGGCACAGCATTTACGAGTGCTGAGTTTCAATGGTTTATCAGCCTCAACGGTATCACTCATGTAAAAACTACACTGTACCACCCTTCTTCAAATAGATTGGCCAAGAAAGTAGTTCAAACATTCAAAACTGGCATGAAGAAATTAACCGTAGATTCCGTAGCGACCAAGCTAGCATGTTTTCTTTTTCATTATCGGACCACCCTTCATTTGACAACAGGTGTCACACCTACAGTATTGTTGATGAAACATCGTCACAGAACTCAGAAGAAGAGCTTAATAACACCAAATTTAGGAGGGAAGGTGGAAAGGAGTCAGGGAAGTCAGAAAACTGGACATGACTGGCATATTTGTGAAAATACGGTTTCATTTCATTAGAAAAGATGGTATATGTGAAAAATTTTCGCAAAGGACCCAAGTGGTTATCAGGTGAAATAAGTATAATGACTGGACCTCTTTCTTACCATGTGAAAGTGGAAGACTAAGTCAACCGGAGACATATAAGGAGGGAGAAACAAAATATCAGGAAATGATTCCTCCAGCATTCACGACTGCGTCAACATCTCCTGCAGAAAGAACTCAACTGAGTACAAATGTGTCTGAAGGATTGGCTATACCTGCAAGAGTTGAGGAAGCAGATTTGCAGGTGCCCACCAAAGAACCTGATGTTCAGTCAACTTCAGAAAAGGAGGTTCCTGACAAAGCATCTGAAGCTGTAGAGCTGAGATGTTCCACATGCATAAGGAAACCCCCAGAAAGACTGAATTTATAAATTATTTAACTGTGTAAATAATTTAATATTTAGAGAAAAATTGTAATTGCAACTGTAAAAAGTATTTCTGAGTAAAGGGGGAGGGATGTGGTAATCTGATGTGTAATATATTTTTAAGAAGAATGTATAATGGAAGATCACATGATCTTAGTATCCCGTAGCTGAGTAGCGCAGGCTACCTTAGTAGTCATTAGGAGAAGTCTAGAGTTAGAGTCTGTAATGTTGAGCTGTAAGCACACAAGTGTAACTGCTGAGTTCCTTTGTAAATAAACAGAACACGTTCTACATAAGAACTGTCTATGGTACCAACTTGGTCAGCCTGAGTCAAGCATACAATCCAGATCCATTAGTCCAACTAAACTAAGGACCAGGATCCAACCCCCTCCTAAACAGCACTGTGAGTGTATCTACACCACATGGACTGCAGTAGCTCAAGAAGGCGGCTCACCACCACCTTCTCAAGGGCAATTAGGGATGGGCCACAAAAAATGCTGGCCTAGCCAGCGACACCCACATTCCATGAATAAAAAAAAATTGCCCTCGCGAAGATGGTGCACCACTTTCTCGAATACATATGGGTAGCTTGTTAGGCCATGTCTTCCCCATGAATAGCAGATTTCCTTCCCTAAAGCACATGAGTGAAACAATCCCATTGTTTCACGGTGACCACTACAATTACCAGATTTTATCAGGTTAATTGAAATTAAACTCCCCACCTGCTGTATTAGGATTTGAAGACATGGATCCTTAGTTCAAGCCTATGGATTACGAGTCCAATAACTTAGCCAGTGTGCTACCATACCCCGTGAAACAGCCCCACTTTGTTAGATCCATCCCCAAAACCCAACCGTACAATGCCGTGGAGTCATAGGGCAGAATTTTACCAGCAGGGTGGACAGTCTGTCATTGGGAGGAAATTCATGTCATTAATCAGACATCCTGCAGCTCAGGACCCTCATCAGTGTCATCAGGAGCTGTGGTGACTGCTGAGGCAGGTTGAAAACCTGCTGCCTTCAACAGATATGAAAAAAGGTTTAAAATATTTGATGGGTGCAAGTGCAGGAGGGGAAACACCTCTGGAGAAATCAAGGGCTGCATTCCTTGCCTGTGGCTCCCTCTTTACTTTAAAACAAGACATTCCCCCCATCCCAGCTGCTGCTGTCAGGCTGCCTCCATTTAGCTGGCAACCCCCTCATGTGCCAGGATTTGAATTGCTGTAGGCAAAAATGCCAATGGCACCGCAAAATGGCCCTTATTAGGACCAAGGAGCCATTCCAGTGTCACCATCAGTAAAATTCCCCGTTGGCAGGGCATGGTTGGGGAGGCAATCCGACACAGCTCTCCAGGATTTTATCAAACCCCCGCCTCCCTTCCTGCCTCCTAGGGGCAGGCAAGTTTCTGCCCATAGAGTCATTAAGATGCAGAAGGAGGCCCTTTGGCCCAATGGGTCAATGCTGACTCTCTGTAGAGCAATCCAATCAGTCCCATTCCCCACTCTATTCCCATAGCCTTGCAAGTTTATTTTCCTTAAATTCATCCAATTTCCTTCCAAAGTCATTAAATGTTTCCACTTCCACCACCATCGAAGGCAATACAGTCCATTACCAGATGCTGAGTAAAAAAGCTCTTCCTGAAATTCCCCAAACATCCAATTGCCCAAAATTTAATTAATTAGATTAAACTAATTAAATAAAATTTGTGTCCGTTAGTTCTTGTAATCATCAGCTAATAGGAACAGCTTTTTTTATTTACCTTATCTAAAGCTGTCATAATCATGTACACCTCTATCAATTCTCCCCTCAATCTCCTTTGCTCCAAGTAGAACAACCACAGCTTCTTCCGAATAACCCGGAAGTTAAAATTCCCCTCGCCTGGAAAAACTTCTTTGTACAAGGGGAGCAGCGATGCTTTGCACTACCCCAGCAATGAGTCATTACCCCAGATTAGAAAGAGAGCCTTTTGCTGCACCAGTCTGACTTTCTACCACCTACACCAATCATTCTTGTGGACCCTTGAGAGACACTATCAACTAGTACTGAATTTTGAACAAGTTGGTGCTGTCTTACTTCCCGTGTCACTCAGTATTGTCAGAGAGATCGTCTTTTCCAAAGGTTCTACCTTTCTGGAAAGATCAGTTAATACTCATATTGCAATAACAACAGACTGAAATGATATTTTCATAAGGACATTGGAAGGAAAAGTTAAAGCATAGATTTTTCTTTTTGTTGTACCTGGAAATTACTTGATTTCCAGGTAAAACAAAGAAACTGTAGGTGAAGACCCATTTGTTCAGGTCTCTTCCTACATTGCACTATCCTTCCATTTTCTGTATCACCTACAGTAGCTGTTGGATCCCACGAATCCTCGTCACCTATTTGTTGTGAGTGGTGGTCAAGTTGGTGCTATAGATAGAGTTGATCCACAGACACTTCTTCGGTGGAAACATTAAGTTTATTAACAATATATTCAACAGCAACTATACGTGAGCTTTCAACTTCAACTCCATCTCTGCACTGACTGATGAGGTAGACTGCACTACTCTCTTATTGGTTACTACAGATCATGTAATCTTCCTTAACAAGTATTATTCTTACAGGTATATTACACACTAAATAAAGCCATAATTACTACAGTAGGCATTGGCCCAACAGAGGCATGTTAATAAGGTAGGAGTGGACTTTCCCTCATGCCTCAATTTCCTCTGGTTACAACCATAAAGCAGCCAAACTGAGGTTCTGTATCACACCAAAAAAAAAAATCTGGTGGCGGGAATCCTCTGAAAGAAGGCAATAGACAAAATAATAAGTGTTCCTTCCTTATCCCTTCACAGAGGTGAACTTTGGAGCTAAGGAAGGGCAGAAGCTAGCACTGTTGCAGAAGTGCAAGATGTTTAAAGTTCAGCTCAGGTTCAAACCTGATGCCAGTTAAGTTCGGGAATGGGTTTGTCCAAAGGGTGGGCTGGAGTCAGGTGGCAGGAGAGAGAACTTTGTGGGAGGGGCTGAAGTCTATTGCTTCAGGGCATTGGCCTGAATTTTCTGGGGGCAGTGTGGGGGGAGATGGGAAGGGTGTTGGGGGTGGGCAGGGTGGGTAGTATTGCACACCGCCCCCACCTCCTTCCCCAGTAGAAAAGCCATTTGCACACCTACCAACTTCAAAAAATGACTGCCTTGCAGTGACATTACCTTATGGACAGCCTTAACAAGCTCAGCGTGGGACCTCCATCCATCTGGAACACAAAGTCCCACCCTTGATTGACCGGCAGCTCTTGCAGTCCTGCAGTGCCAGAATTCAGTAATGGGTACTGCTGGGATTGCAAGCAGCCCCTGCAAATAGAGAAGGTGGAGACCAGACTCAAGTAAGTCTGGGATTTTTGGGTGGGTGTGAATTGGGCGCCCTAGGGACCGACGGGTAGAGGCTGGGGAGAGGCACAAAGACGGGTTCCACTGGGGGATAGGGGGTGCCCCTCCATGCACAATGGGCAGCCCAAAAAAAAACCCTTCCCTCCTGCTTGCTCATCAGGGTTGGTCCTCCTTCCACTTCCTCTCGTCCTCCTTCCACTGCTAACTGTATAATGGCAGTGGAGGTGAAAGGAGGCCCTTAATTTACTCTTAATTGGGCAGTTTGAGAGACTCAATAGACCTAAGGGCAGGTAATCCACAGGGCGCCTTACCTACCCATCGTTTTACGGGGAATGGGTTGAGGAGGGTGGGAAGGTGGTGGGCTAGCCACCTGTCATATATTGCATGCTCCCCCACCCAAACACACCCAGTGGGGGCTTTAAAATTCACCCCATTAGGATTTATCCAGGGCTAATGTTGGACAAGCAATCAGATTAGGTAGAGACAGTTGACGGAGGAGAGAGGATTGTTGGTGAGTTAAAGCATAAATTCCCTACCACTGGTCAATGAACAGTTAGGACCTTGCTGCATTGCCATTCCCATAAAGAAAATAGAAACTCTAAAGCTGAAGACCTCTCAGGGTGAAGAAATGATCCATGCAGGTGTTTTTTTTATAAATAAACTGCTTTTGTGTTCATAGTTTCTCACTCTCTGTTACCCTCATAAAAGCTTATAATTGCGAATAATTAAAGCCACTAGAACCTCATTGAACCTCCATCGCTAGCTGAGGAGTGTTGAGCCTCCGAGTCCTTTATTATTAGCCACTAGTATCACAAAAACATGCTGCTGATGTGAAAGTGATTCCTCAAGGTGGCCTGCCACATCTATGCCAAATATCAATCCGCAGCTTGTTGCTAGGACTCTAGAGCTTCTGTTCTTTGAAAATTCCATGGGTGACAAAGCACAGCAGCAGCTCCACCAGCCTCTTCAGGAATCACATCCCGATTTGGGTGAGACTTCCATTTTAGCACAACATTAAAAGCATTTGCTTTTCGATTCTCATATTTCATTAGACAACCAAGCATTTCTGGATCAAAAAATTAGTGAAAGAGCGGAGCAGCAGAGTTTCCCACGTCTCCTTATTTGTTTGTAGTTTTAGCATATTTTGCTGAGTGCAAAACTAGACAAGGCAGGAAAGGGGACCATGCTTTATTTCTGACTATTTTTGAGCTGGAGATGAAAATAGTTGGAAAACTTTAATAAAGCTAAGAAATTGCTTCACATCATAAGACAACAAAAAAATTACAACTTACATTTAAATGGCACCGTTAACACAGAAAACTATACCAGCATGATCCATAAGGTATAATCAAACAAAATTGGAGGTTGAGGCAAAGAAGGTGAAATTAGGAGCAGTGATTGCTCTGTGCAAATTAACTGCTATGTTTTCTACATTTTTTCTGTATTCATTCAGGGGTCGTGGGTATCGCTGGCTAGCTGAGTTCCCTCAACACCTGCCGCAGACCCAGTCTGGCAGATGGCCAGCATGGACTCAATAGACCGAATAGCCTCTTTCTGTGGTGTAACAATTTTCTGATTCATTTTCCTTCAGGACCTAACCAGCATGGTCAGTGGTGGTGCTTATGAGCCATTCTTGGTGATGGACATTTAAGTCCCAGGGTACATTCTGTGCCTTCACATTACCACAGTATCCAATTTAATTTATTGTTAAGTGCTTTGGATGATCTGAGGTTTTGAAAGGCACTGTCAAGAAGCTATTAATGTCTATAATATTATTGGAAAAAAATGTTCTTTTAAAATAAAGGTTTAGTCTATGGGTGTGTCTTAATTAGATTAAAACCAGCTTGTCTGGGTGCTTTGATGTGTGCTAGTTTTGAGAGGTAGCGTGCATTTACATTTTTTGAATAGAGCATTCAAGAAGTGGGGTGAAAAATGATACCTATCTAGCAGCTACCAAGCAATATGTTTATATTACTAATAAAATTGGTACTATGAAACGGGTTTTATTGTTAGAGAGGTTTAGTTCAGGGCTTGTTGTTACAATGATAATTAACATTCAACCAGTAGTGGTAGGTACAACTAGCAGTTTTCGATTGTGCAAGCAGAGGCAATGTGAGATCAAAAGGCAGCTGAAAGCCTCCAAATGTCTCCAAAGGAACCAAAGTGAAAAGAACCTCATTTTGAATTCATATGGTGAAAATGCTTTGCTTAGTGTCTGGTTAAGTATATGGATTGCTGTTGCCTTAATGAAAATTAGTTTGGGAATCTGTTAAAAGTTATGATGGTGGAAATTTGTAGCCATGTGTATATATATTTTAACCTGTGTAAATTAATAAAATGTTTCATTTAGTTTCATGTAAAGCCTCGAGAACTGGTGGTCTGATACCTGAATTTAGAGTCGCATCTCAAACATAATGCTAAAAATTATAGGTTATGACAGTTGTTTTAAAGTTTCCCCCCAGGATTTTTAAATAACTCCAATTTACCAACTGCATCAGTCACAACAGACACTAAATGAAATCAAGTCTTTCTTCATTGGCTTTCTACCTCAATTGCTAATGGGCATTGCAATTAATCTTAGGGGTCCAAGCTAGGAAGGAGAAATATCATCATGGATTTTTGCTGTTCTAGTCAATGATCCTCATTTGAGATCATGCAGTATTTATGTCCAAAGAACTAGCCAATACTCATATGGACTGACAGATGAGAATGACTACTTGGGAAAGTTATCGGGAGGCTCTATGAAGACCATGAAACTGTTCTGCATCTAGCTTGGGCTCCAACAGCCTTCTGCGAGCTTCACATGGTGCAAGAACGAGGAAGGCAGGTAGGGTAAAAGCTTCAGTTATTCAGGCCCATAACTTTTGATTTCTGGGATGTTGTACCCGGGGCAGGGGAGGTAGCTCAAAGATGCACTGGGGGACCCCCATGGAACTTCCCAGGTAAGGATTGCATGGCATTTGCCCGGGTAGCTCAAACTTCTGCTGGGCAATTGCCTTGCACTGGGAACCATCCGATACACTGATATAAATTGCAGTCTTTAGATGGTTCCAACTGTCATATAGGAATAGTTACCCAGGAAAAGTTAGAAGAATTAAAATCACTTCTAACTCCTGGGTAGCTACAGCACTGACCCACCAACCCCCATGAGAACACCCCCCCAACCAACATCTAACACACCACCAACCCCCCTAATTACCCCTTAACCCCTGACTGCCCCCACACCCCCAGCTACCCTCCCCAGCCCTCATTGGACCCTCAACAACACTCTCCACATCCCCAACTACCTACCCAACTACCCTCCCCAACCCCCTAGCCACATTGAGAAGTGAAGGACAAGGTAAGAGCATAAGGTAAGTAGGTAGAGTGGTGGGGGTGAGGGTTGAGTGGTCAGTGAGGGGTGTTGGGTCAGTGGTGGGGTGGTCGACTACCTCCCCGCCTCCCCAGCTACCTTCCCCACCCCTGAACTACCTCCCCACCTCCTCAATTACTCTCGCCATCCCCTGACTAGCCCCCATCCTGACTATCCCCCCACTTCCTCAACAACCTTCCCCATCCCCTGACTACCCCACATCCCGACTACCCTTTCCATAGAAGCATAGAAAAGTTACAGCACAGAAAGAGGCCATTCGGCCCATCTTGACCATGCCAGCCCGAGGACACCCAGGTGCCCTTTCTCATCCCACCTTCCTGCACCCGGCCCATAGCCCTGCAGCTTACAGCACTTAAGGTGCAGGTCCAGGTACTTTTTAAAAGAGTTTAGAGTTTCTGCCTCTCCCACCAACTTGGGCAGCGAATTCCAGACACCCACTACCCTCTACATAAAAAAGTTCTTCCTCATGTCCCCCCTACACCTTCTGCCACTTATCTTGAATCTATGTCCCCTGGTTCTAGAATTCTCCACCAAGGGAAACAATTTTATCCTGACCACTCTATCTATTCCCCTCATAATTTTGTACATCTCAATCAAGTCACTTCTCAGCCTTCTTTGTGCTAAGGAAAGTAACCTCAACCTATCCAATCTCTCCTCGTAGCTACATTTTTCTAACCATGGCAACATTCTTGTAAACCTCATCTGCACTCTCTCCAGAGCTATTACATCCTTCCTGTAATATGGTGACCAGAGCTGCACACATTACTCCAGTTGTGGCCTCAGCAGTGTTTCATACAATTCCAACATAATATACTTACTTTTATATTCTATCCCTCCGCCAATGGAGAGCATTCCATACGCCTTCTTTACAACCTTGTCTACTTGAACTGCTGCCTTCAGGGACCTGTGTACTTGTACGCCAAGATCTCTCACTTCATCTGCCCCTCTTAGTATATTCCCATTTATTTTGTAATCCCTGTAAATGTTTGACCTCCCTAAATGTATGACCTCACACTTCACTATGTTAAAATCCATCTGGCACGTTACCGCCCACTTTGCTAGCCCATCTATATCGTTTTGGAGATTATGGCTATCCCCTATGCTATCCACTACTCGGCCAATCTTCCCGAACCCCCAAAGGCCTCCCCGGCTACCCTCCCAACCTGCTGACTAGCCCCCATCCCCAACTACCCCCAGACCACCAATAGGACCCGGTCTGACTTCCTCCCGACCCCGCCCCCACCCGGCTAGCCCCAGATGAGACCCTGAGTCGGAAGGTCAGTACAGCTGCATTTCAGGTTGCGTCACTAGGAGCAGTGTAGAAAACCTGACTGTGATTGCCACCCCACAGAAATTATGGCCCTTAGTGTTATATAGAGTTGCTGTTTTATGTGAGAACACATTATAATGATGCAGCTGGCACAGGTCATTACCAAGATTCATTAGGCCCAGGGCCCGGGTGGGGGGGGGGGGGGGTTGGTGGTGGTGGTTGAAGATGGTGCCAAGCATCAGGACCCAGGGGCTAGGAGGGGCCCAGGCTTGGTGTTTTAAACAGAGATCTTGTCATCCTTCAGATGAGCTGCAGACCTGAAACACTGGCTTTAAAAGAAATTGGAATTGCCCACCTAACATTTTTAAAGCCGACATTTCAGTTCAATTTTACTGAGTTGCTGTGCTGCTGCTTCCGGCCTTCAGGTAGCTTCGCGATTCCGTTTTCTTTTTTAAATTCTGCCAGAAAACTATAAATCTGCCCAACGGTCAGCAGCAGCAGCACAGCGACTGAGAGTGTTGTTGGTGGAATAATGGTAAGTGAAGTGTCAAATTATTTTAGAGCCAATTGGATGCTGTGTGTGGGGTGGGGGGGAGTTGGGGGTGGGGGGTAAGGTTGCGGGGTTGGAGATGAAGATTGCGGGTGGGGAGAGGTTTGTGGGGGGTGTGGTTGAGGGATGTGGAAGTGTCATGTTTAAAGTTTAGTCCAACAAAATTAAATGCTGTGTACTTATCAAAATTCTCTTTTGAATTTAAACCAGCATCTAAATAGCAGTCTAAATTTTTGTTATGCCTTAAAGTAGACACAATTCTGATGACATGCTGTGTTGATGTACCAGAGACTTGAGAATATTGGGTCACGTCCTGTTTAAAATCTAGCAGAAGGTGGTCACGCTGTGGGACTAAAATTTCCCTAGGGGGAGGATTCCCGATCATCTATTGTAACTTTAGCAAAAAGATCAATTGAAATCCCAGAGAAACAGCATAAAGAGCTTTTACCATAAAGGGCCTTTATAGGAAACCAATTCCATGACTTAAGTGCTTCTAGAAATTATTTCTCTCAGGATATTGCTGTCACATTCTTTTTTTGCTTTTGGAGTTTCTTATTTATTAATTACATGTTTCCACTTAATTTGCCAGTTCCTCTCACACCTCAAACAACAATTAGAATTAAAAAAAAAACACTATTTGCACATTTATTTAGTACAAATGTAATGCATCATCGCATGGAACTTGAGGATAGGCTGTACATTCACAGAGTACAACACAATTTGTATGACAGCTTATGGGGAAAGGGAAACAATCTAGTTCTTGAGTTAAGGCTGCAATTATTTTTTTGTGTACCATGCATTTCTCTTGTCTGAAAAATTCATATCAACAACTCAATCTACATTTTTCCTGAGTTGCTGGTACATGTCCAAATGACAAATCCTGGGGATAGTGTCATTAGTGTAAAAGGGGCAGAGCCATTTATGGCATGTTGTTGGTGTCAGACAGGTCAGAATGGTAAGGTTGTATTAGCTATAGATTTGAATTATTTTGTAAATGTAGCAATTTCTTTGTAGCCACTTTCCTAATAACAGTTGATTACTTTGTGATTAATTACCCTTAAAGAATCAGCATTGGTCCTCCAATTTCACCATTGCTACAGTCACTCTGTCTAATGCATGCAGGTGTAATAAAAGAAAGATAAAACCTCCATTAATACAGCACCTTTCAGGATGTCCCATATCATTGCACAGCCAATTAATACATTTGAGTTATCAACACTGGTATAATATAGGCCATGTTACCAAATGGTGGAGAAGGCTCAATGGGCCGAATAGCTTACTTCTGCCCCTATTATGTATGCTCATATGTCATTCTGGATGGATGAGATGAGCTGGGCTTTATGCCTTTGTCATCCATAATTATCTCACGAGCAGAGGGTGGAATAATGGGTGCAGTCCTGTCTATTTGATGCTAATGGAAGTTTACTGCCAGCAGGCTCTGTGGAGTGAAATTGCGCAATGGGCTCTTACACTACACATAATTCTCAAGCATCTTCTCCATTGACTTCGATCTTGTCCTTTTGTCTACTTATCTATTATCTCACTCTATCTTGGTGCTTTTATGGGCTTTTTGAGGAATGAAATATTGTGATAAGGTTGTGTTGCATAGTAGGCATTCAAAATATACCATTGTGAGAAGTAGAATCTTCAGAACTGCTGATAAAGAAAACACAAATACAGTAGGGAACCATTCAGTCTTTGTTCTCTGGCCTTTCAAAGGCTGTGTCACACAGAGACACCTGAGGGCTCCAATACCTCTCACCAACAGTAACGACCTATGTTGTTAAATCATTCCACTTTGTTATTCGGCAGTCATTTGATCTTTCTACCCTGTGCGATTAATTATAAAATAGAATCCAATTATATCTCTTGTATGAAATAATTATATTGAATATCATCATGCACCCAGGCAGGAGAAAGTTTTCTAGTTCTTCTACAGAATGGAAAAGATCTTGTACAGTTTATCTAGTCTGGAAATCTTGAATCTTCCCCTCATATATGAATTTACTTCCACCATGTTCAGATGGTGCAATGTGGAGAACATGTTAACAAGGGCTGAGGCAATTATCGAAATCAGTTTTATCGTCTGCACAGTGTTATAAATAACTAATGGGATATTTTTCTGTCAAATTAACAATATTGCATGATGCTGTTAAAGTAAACATTGTACTCTCTGGATTGTCTAGTTGCAACGGGATCACCAAAAGATTTACACAAACTAACATTACATTATATTATTGCTGCTCTTAATATTAATGACCCCTGCTGCATATGTATCGGACGGTTTTGCAACCAAGTGCCAACAATGGGCGTCATTATTTCACTTGGGCCTTTCAGTGATTGGTGAATTGATTAGTGAATCATGCATGATTCGGGGGGGGGGGGGGGGGGGGGGGGTGGGGGGGGGGTGGTCGTGGGGGAGTGGGAGTCGTGGAATAAGGGGCCCAGAAATAGGAAAGGCACCAGGGCCCATGATTTCACTCCCTGGCCCCGATTCAGTCCTCAGCCATAAGGTACCCTGGCTAAAAACCTCGTTCATTACTAGCATTGAAAAATTGATTTTTGTATTGCTGCATGCAAAAAAAGGCCAGCATTTCACCTTTTGGAAATGGTATTTAAAACTATGTATTGATCATTTTAATGGATTTAGATAACCTTATCACCTTATTTTAAAAAAAAACCATGTACATTTTAAGTTAATCATAACTAACTGTATTTCAGAAATATTCTGTTATGTTTCTCTATCCTCTACTTTCATTTGGAATCTTTTTTGTATTCCCAGAACTCCAAATAATGTTTGAAAGAGTGGGCGGAATTTTCCGATCTCGCTGGTGGCGGGCGTGATAGGTGGCATGCGCAGAAAATATGGCGGGACCTGCTTCACGACAGCAGGAAGGCAGGTCGTAATTTCCCGCTCAGCCTGCCAAAGGCGTTTCCCGCCATCGGTCGGCAGGGAGCTAATTGTAATATATTAGCATATAATTAAAAGGCTGTCCCGTCAGGCTCTTGGGACCCCACCGTATTGTCCATCCACGTTGGCGGGAAAGCACGCCGATGCGTTTCACAACAGCGCGCAGGCGACGTGCACTTAGCGGCCTTCACTTTGGGGGAACTGAGGTGAGTGAGCAGCAGCGTTCTCCACAGCTTGCCCGTTGTTTACAGGCCTCAGGGGCGCCGGGGCATGTGGTGTAGGTGGTGTTTGAGAAAATTGATGCCTGGCCCCACAGGTAGCTGCTGAGGGTTGGGGGATGTCTGGGGGCAAGCTCTGGCCAGCCTTGGAGGCGACTGCTGAAGGAGGGGAGGGGGATCAAGTGCTGCGCTTGCGCTGCATCCCGCACACAGGCAGTTGAGGCGGGGAGCAGGATAAGCGAGGGAAATGGCCACACATTAGGGACATCTGTGTAAACTGACCATGCTTCTGCAACCAAGACAGATCAGGCATGGAGTTGCCTCAGGGAGATCAAGTACATATTGAAATTTTTTAATAAAGAAAGAGAAAAATTATTTAGACATGTCCTCTCACGTGCCAGCGTCACTTGAGCTGGGACATGCTTGTCAATTTAGCAAAATGTATTTCTCGATTTTATTAAACCTTCAGGAGACCTCATCCCGTCCGTGGATGAGGTTTGCTGAAAAACACGAAGGCTACTTGGGCTCTTCGCCTGCCCACCGACCTTAAGATTGGACGGGAAGCACTGTTAATTAGCTTAATAAGTTTCCTAAAGGCCTTAATAGGCCTTTGACAGTTCGGTGAGCGTGCAGCCGCCTTTGGCGTGTGCCCACTGAATGAGTTATCTAAATGACACGCAATTATGCCGGGACTCACACCTGACGTCATCGCGCATCATTTTGCGCATCGGCGTGTCAGGCCCACTCTCGCACGCCGACAGCAATATTTAGACCCCCGAGTCATTCGCAGATCCCTGCAGTCTTCCAGGGTCCGCAGAGGTTGTAGGGTTAGCTCCTCGGGGAAAAGGGCTATCCGCAGAGGCCGTGGCTGATGACACCCGTGCGGCGGCCTCAGACTGCAGCAGAGAGATGCTATAATGAGGCTCAAGCAGCAGCTCACAACTTGGTGGAGCAGACCATTGGGATGCTGAAGATGGACTGATCTCGTGGAGCCCTGCAATACAGTCCACAGAGGGTATCATACATCATCGTCATCTGCTGCGCCCTTCACAACCTGGCACTGCAATGGGGTGAGGAGCTGGCATAGGAAGAGACGGAGGAGCTGCATATCTCCTTTGTTGAGGAGGATGCCAATAGGGATGAGGGTGAAGCGGGTCTTCGGTGGTGACAACGATGGGGATGAGGCTCTCGCACTTTTTAGACAAGGCTGGTGCATTTGGGAGGCCCTCATGGCTGCCAGATTTGTGGAGGATGATGACAACATGCAGTGAGGTGTCCCCGTAGATCCTCACATTGCACTTGTGAATGTTTGACTCCAGGCTGGCTTATCTCAGCAACAATACCCTCTGTGAGAAAGCTCCTGTCATGGAGATACAGGCCCTAATAGTTGCTCGATCGCAGGAGGATGATGAAAACATGTATTGAGGACACTCCATACATCTTCACATGGCCTCTGAGAATGTCTGACTCCAGTCTGGCCAAGGACAGATCGCTTGTGCTCCATGATCAGAGCTATCTCAGGGATGCAGCCATGGAACTTTAGATGCATCTGATGCTGTATCCGCCTTCAGCACATCTGGAGCTGGCGCACAGTATCACTGGTCATAGATGCTGGTGTGATGGGGGCCAGCCCCACCTTAAAGGTGCTGAGAGCACGCAGAGAGAATGAGAGAACTCTATGGCGCCTGCCCACAACATTCTGCCAGCAATGACCAGCACCGTCGAGGTGCAGGCTTCAGTAATGTTTCCAGGGAGTGTGAGGCTGGACCATCACTGTGGTCTGAAGGCCACACAGGAAGAGGCCCTGGACTGAGACACTTGCCTTTATCTTGTGCAGAAAGGTTTCTCATCTGAGTGACACGAACACTGCTCATCAGAACAAGGAGCCACAGGCAGGGAGACATTCTTTGGTGTTTATTGACATGGTGACCATTATGTACAAGTGATTAACACCCGTGCCCAGGGTGTTCAACTAATTCTCCTTAACTTTCCTAACCCTGCCACTACGTCTTGGTGCTCCCCGGACTCCAAAGTGGGGGTGGAGGCAGCCTGCTGATTGTGACACTCTGCCTGTGGTGACTTTGGCGGGTGTCCTCTAAAGGGCCGAGACTTGGTGAGCCCCGGCCTGCTTTCGGGGTCCTGCTGTGTGGCAGTGGCACCCTCCAGGGTCTGTGAAGCTGGATTTGCGGAGGTCACAGGAAGAGGGGAGTCAGATGGGCCGGTCACTCCAAGTCACCTGGGTGGATGGCCCCAGAGCTTGCACCTGCTGATCGACTTCCCTATGGGTACCTGAGGGCCGCTGACTGACTCCGTGAACAGAAGGGGTATCTGGAGTGAGATTGAGCTGCCCAGCACCTCTCTCACATACACACTGTTGGAGGTGAACTATGGCATCAGCGATGGAGTTAAGCCCGTGCAGCAGTGCAGTGGTGACGTCCTGAACCAAGGTCTCCATGGCAGCCACCTTCCTGCCAGTGTTGACCACGGAGTATTGCAATGCCGGCACTGTCACCTCAGCCTGAGGACGGACAGTCTCCTCCATTGTGCTTTGCAATCTGAGGAGTGCAGCGACCATCCCTTCGTGATGTTCTCTAACTTGCCTTTGCAGCTCCAGCAACTGCGCCAGGACTGAGCCCAGAGGCTCGTCATCTGACTCAGACTCAGACTCAGCAATGTTTGTGGCCTCCAGCAGTCCTGCCGGGGACCTGGGAAGTCCCTCCTTCCTCCTGCTGTGGATCAGAAGGTGCGATGTGCTCACCAGAATGGGATCCCGAAGCTACTCTAAAGCTAGGTCTGACCGAGGTATGTGTCTCTGCGCTGGTGGAGGGTGTGGGTGAGCGCTGTGATGGGACTTCAGTGAGGGTGCCTTCAGATTCCTCTTCGGAGGTTTCTTCAGAGCTTGTTTCGAGGCTCTGGGTCGTGGAGTCCATCTGCTGCTTTCCAGAGGTGCCTGTGAAAGCAAGGGGAGATAATTAGTGCATGGCAGTGGCCTGTGAAGGAGGACACATCACTCACGGCCTGGTTGTCTGATGGATGTTGCATTGCTGGATCCTCGCTTGGTAGAGCAGCGCCGGCCTCACCGTCAGCACAGGAACAGTCCTGGTCATCGCCGGCCAGCTGGATGGTTCTGTTTTCAAATTCTGTCAGGACTTTGAATTCCGGCATCCCTCCACCTGTCTGTGACCTTTCCCTCCTGTTGTGTGCCAGTTTGTCCTACATGGATGGAGATGGGGAGAGTGTATCAGGATGCCTGCCAGGCCAGATGATAAGTATGCCTGGCCTGTGTGGGTAGTGAGTGGTCCCATGGACAGGATGAGGACAATGATGGTATGTGTGTGAAAAAGTGAATGGTGATGTCCCCTGCGCTGGCAGTGAGTGAGAGCCCTGTGGATGTGTGATGGGTTTGTGAGTGTGTGAGTTGGGAGTGATGAAAAGAGTGACTTACCCTGGCGGAAAGGAGGAGATCATTCATTCCCTTGCGGCACTGGGTGGCTGTCCTCTTCTGAAGAGTGTTGGCACTGACCACTGCTGCCACCACCTTCCATGCCGGGTTTGTGACATTGCTACCCATCCTGCGGCCAGAGCTGGGGTAGAACACATCCCGGCGGGTCTCCATGGCATCCAGCAGTCGCTCAAGAGACCCTTCATTGAAAAGGGGAGGCTACAATGTTTTTGGCTTTGCTGGCCATGTCTCCCAGGCAGCAGTGATGAGTGCTTTGCTGGCGGCTGCCTTTTAATGTGGCAGCTGGCGTGATGTAATAGCAGGGTGATGGCGAGCAGGCGAATGAGAGCCCGCCCGCCATGGAAACAGCGTGTTTCACAGGAGTAAGTATATAATGAGATGGGTGTGGGAAGATATGGCGTGAAAACCCACCATTTTCATCAACGGGTAGGACTCCAATTTTCCTGCCTGCTACTGCACTTAGTGCAAATCTGGGAAAATTCCGCCAATGAAACTAAACAAAATGAAAAATATGGAATTCTTATTGGAAACAGCAAAAACAGATAAAAAGAATAACATGCTGTTGACATCCACACAGTTTTTTCTGCTTTTTATCCTCTGTGAAATAATGGACTCCAGTGAGCTTTTTTCAGAGAAGCACAGGCAAAAGTGAGAAACCCACCCAGGTAAACACATGAGAGTCTAAGAGGAGGTAATTTCTTTGACTGAACCTCACACTTAACTTTCTTTCCACATCACGAGCTCTTAAGTCCAGCCGGAGACAAAATTTAAAAAAAATCTGATTCCACGAATGCATTATGTTGGACCAATCTTTATCAAAACAATTTGCTGGCAATATCCCAGGAGGTGTAAAGAGATATTGAAGCACACTTCTCCTATTTGCATTGACACCAATCAACGCCAAATAAATGCATAAATTATTTTACCATAATTCAAATCGCAGCACTGAATATTATGCTGTCACTGCATACTTTGGTTTTTCTCAGGTCAGATCGAAATTCAGTTCCACATAACATTTTAAAATGCGTATTCATTAGCATTTTACAACGGAAAATGAAGTCTCTGATTTTTGCATGTTCATAAGTTGGCTTTGGAGAGCTGGAGAGAATACCAACAGTAACAACATCAAGTGAGATAAGGGCAAAAATTTGGGAGGTAATTACTGCCAATCAAGCACTGCCACATGAAATATTCATGTTTTGCTTAAGCAGTCTGTTTAAAGTTCTCAGTCATTTCCCAGGAGCTGCTAGGAGATCGCAGAAACCAGCCATTCATTTGTGAAAAGCCTTACCTTACCCCAGCATTCCTGCTCATTGTTACTACAGTGTCTCTTTCCTGCCCTGTGCTGTGATTAGTATCTTGTTCCATTAGGGTTTGTACTCTTTGCATAAAGAGTCTCAGGAAGGTTAGAAGTTAAACCACAGAGAAAATGTTTTATTTAAACCATTTCCTCCTCCCTAAATCTCTAAGAAACTAATATGAAACTGGAATTAGATTGAATTATTCATGTTGGGGGGAGCTTTAAAACTTGTTGCCATTGCATTTGTACTCATTTGACAGGGCTACAGATAGATAAGGAGATGCAGTTCCAATTTCTTATTCTATTGCAAATTGTTTCACACAAGGATGTGGATAAGATTAGATATAGAAATAAGTTAAAGCAGGTGATTCTTTCTCAGGTTACAGTTCCCTTCCAAAAAGGGCCTTTGCAGTATCTTTACCCATCAAATAAATTATATCTTGCTAACTCTATGAATTAGTCAGTACTAGCTGATGTGTCTAGATGCTGCCAGACCTGCTGAGTTTTTCCAGGTAATTCTGTTTTTGTTTTTGTTTTGGATTTCCAGCATCCGCAGTTTTTTTGTTTTTATGTCTAGGTACTACTTGGCTGTATTCTGAAGTCTGGAGGGCAGTTGGAATGTCTAGTTGCTAATCTGGCATGTACCTTTAATGCCTCAGGTCAAGTATTCCCTCTGGGAATTGACATAATTGTAACAACTAGTAAATTCCCAGGATGTATTAGAAATCAATACACTGCTTGGAAAGTTTTGGCACCAGGTCAGTGATTGCATGAGTAAAGTGATGAGCTAGTCAAATATGCCATTTTCTGGCCTATGTGTGCCTATAATTGCCAGTGGGCAAGTATATATACAAGTAATGACAAAGGAAGAATTAGCATAACCTGACTTACTGTCACCAAAGAGACGTATTAGCATAATATCTGCTATTTCACTATTGTAACTAAACAAAACCAGCAATTCTCAATTTTTGGGGGGGTTGAAGGGTGCCTTTTCAAATAGATGAGTAATCACAGAACCCCCATCAAAATTATAATACTATATAATACTCAGGATATGGAAGTGTTGCTTAGGTAGAGTGTATTAATAAAATAGTATCTTTTAGAATTTGTTGGACTTAATTCCAACATCAGAAAAAGTAAATTCTGCATGAACATAGCCTAAAATGTGTTATTATTTTCATTAAACAGTCTAAATTTCACAATCCCCATCCCACCTCAAAACTGAAGAATAGCACAAGATAGAGACACTCAGACATTATCATCAAACAACCTTTTGACGACTGCTGCTCGCGGTGCTCCTCCATGCACGGCCCCCGAGGTGAGACAGCCAGTCCACTCTGCGCTGCATATCTGGTGGTCAATTCCCATTCCTCTTACCTCCCAGCTTGCAACAAGACTGCTACTGGCAGCTGCTCATTTTCTTACTTGACCATGGCAATAACCTGGAAGTAACCTTTAAAATGTATGGTCCTCAAGTTGTCAAAGCACCAGGGGCTTCTTCCACACTGACCATTATAAATCATTATAAAATTAGGCCTATTTGAAAATAATTGTGGTGCAGCATGTTATTGTTATTGTCTGATGCCGCTGCTGTAAAATAGCAAAAGCTTATACCCACTTGAAAATCTACACAGACCCTGAGGAGCTAATGGACCCCAGTTGAGAACCATTGAACTAAAATGCAGTGTGAGAAGGAGTTCAATACAGTTACCAAGATATTTGGGATAAATGGAGTAAGGGCTCCCTTAGGGGAGTGTACTTTTGCACAACACTCAAGAAGAATAACTGAAGTTAAACAGTCTAAAAATGCATTTCGTGTTCTCTAATTTGAGATTTATGATGAAGGGTGTGCATGAACCAACAATGCATTAACCAATACTTGATTTGTTGGTTCTAGAAGTAATGTTATTGGGATTGATTTTCCAAACATGGTGAATGAAACAATATGGCAACATTCCTATTTGATCACTCTCAGTCAGCTTTAGATTGTGGCAAGCAGTGCGACTGTTAAATAGAATTGATCTTAGCAGAAAGGAAAAGGACTCAAAGTGAAAGGTGATAAATGACATTAGCAGTTGGAAAAAAAACATTTAACAGTATAACATAGTAATGTTTTGGGCAGGAGAAAATCATTAGTGCATTTAGTCCACCTTTCCAAACTTCCTATCAATTCCTATCATCTTCCCTATCAATTTCGTTACCGTAGTTCTTGAACTCTTTTCCCATATCCCGTTTCTTAATACAAATTGATCCAGTATTTTTTTTTAAACCTGCTGTACTTTTCTGTTTCAGCTTCTTCACTGATACATCAGTTTCACTATTCAATCACCCCTTTGTAAAAATATTGTGGAATCCATTTTCTATTTGCTTTTAGACCATAAGGCCGTAAAATGTAAGAGCAGAAGTAGGCCATTCTGCCCATCGAGACCGCTCTGCCATTCAGTGAGATCATGGCTGATCTGATAATCCTCAACTCATCTTTCCTGCCTTTTCCCCATAACCCTTGATTCCCTTACTGATTAAAACTCTGTCGATCCCAGCTTTTGATACATTTAATGACCCAGCCTCTACAGCCCTCTGTGGTACAGAATCCCACAGATCGCTACCTTCTGAGAGAAGAAATTCCTCCTCATCTCTGCCTTAAATGGGTGCTCCCTGACTCTGAGATTATGCCCTCTGGTCTTAGACTCTCCCACAAGGGGAAACAACCTCTCAGCATCTACCCTGGCAAGCCCCCTAAGAATCTAATGTATTTCAATAAGGTTGTCCCTCGTTCTTCTAGGGCAGAATATTCTGTTCGGCGTGTGGGACAGAGCCCGCTTGCGGACACATAAAATGACACACTGTGACATCAGGCGTGCATCCCAACATCATCGCGTGTCATTCCGATCTTTAGTTCAGCAGGTATGCAGTGGAGTCGGCTGCGTGCCTGCTGAACTGTCAAAGGCCTGTTAAGGTCATTAATAAACTAATTGAAGTAATTGTCAGGGCTGCCCATCCAACCTTAAGCTTGGAGAGCAGACGAAGAGCCAAGACTGCCTTCGCATTTTTCATGAACCCTCATCCACGGGTGGGATGAGATTTCATGAAGGTTTTATTAATTCAACAAAAATCTTCAAAATTCATAAACATGTTCTAGCTCATGTGACACTGTCACATGTGAATACATGTCTGAATAATTCTATTTTTTCTTTCTTTCAATATCTTATCATGAAATTAATCTCCCTGAGGCACAAAGCTGCCTCAGAGAGATTTCTGTGCTCTTTCACTTGCATGTGCAAAAGAGCACAGGTCCCCACTCTCCCTCCTCTGCCTGCCCGCACAGGTAGTGCTGAGTGCTACCGGGCACCCGTCACGTTGGACGGGCCTTAAATGGCCCACCCACATTAAATGGCGGAACGCAGCCAATCGCGGGTGGCGATCAGCTCCTCGCCTGCTCACTCCCGACCGGCCCACCCGACGGGGAGAAAATTCTCCCCCTAAACTGCAATGAGTACAGGCCCAACCTACTCAACCTCTTCTCATAAGAAAATCCCTCCATACCCAGCGTCAACCTAGTGAACCTTCTCTGGACTGCCTCCAACTCCAGTATATTTTTCCTCAGATAAGGGGACCAAAACTGTTCACAGTATTCTGGGTGTGGTCTAACTAGTGCCTTGCGTAGTTTTACCTAGACTTCCCTATTTTTATACTTCATTCCCTTTGAAATAAAGGCCAACATTCCATTTGCCTTCCCTGTTACCTGCTGAAGTTGTATGTTAGTGTTTTTGGGAGTCATGCATGAGAGCTCCTAAATCCCTCTGTGCTGTAGCTTTCTGCAGTCTTTCTGCAGGTAAATAACATTCAGTTCCTCTATTCTTCCTGCCAAATTGCATAACCTCATGTTTTCCCACGTTATATTCCACCTGCCAAGTTTTTGCCCACTCACCTAACCTGCCTATATGCCTCTGTAGACTATTTGTGTCATCCGCAAACTTGGTGATAGTACATTCACTTCCCTCATCTAAATCATTAAAATATATTGTAAATAACTGTGGCCCCAGCACTGATCCCTGTGGCACTCCACTCATTATAGGCTGCCATCATGAAAATGCACCCCCACCCCCCACCCTGTTTCCTCCTTATCCCGACTCTCTGTCTTCTATTAGTTAGGCAATTCTCTATCAATGCTAATGTACTACCCCAAACACCATGGGCTTTTATCTTATTAAGTAGCCTTATGTGTGGTACCTTATCGAAATATTTGGAAATCAAAATACATTACATCTACTGATTCCCCTTAATCTATCCTGCTAGTTACCTCCTCAAATAATTCTAATAAATTTGTCAGGCATGATTTCTCTTTCATGAAGCCATGCTGACTCTGCTTGATTATATTATGCATTTCTAAATGCTCTGCTATTGCAACTTTTATAATAGACTCCAACATTTTCCCAATGACAGATGTTAAGCTAACTGGCCTATCGTTACCTGCTTTTTGTCTCCCTCCCTTTTTGAATAAGGGTGTAACATTGGTAGTTTTCCAATCCTCTGGGACTTTTCCAAAATCTAAGGATTATTGGAAGATTACTACCAGTGCTGCGCTATCTCCGCAGTTACTTCCTTTAATATCTATGCTATTAGTGCCTTCTACCATGCACATGAGAGCTCCTAAATCCCTCTACCTTCTACCTTCTACTGATGCTAGGCATTTATTCAACTCCTCTGCCATTTCCTCGTTCCCATTATTATTTCCTCAGCCTCATTCTCCAAGAGGCCTACGTTCACTTTGGCCTCTCTCTTCCTTTTTAATATTTAAAGGAGCTCTTAATGTTCATTTACCCTCAAAGCTTATTTTCTCCCTCTTTTATTTTGCTGGTACTTGAAACTTTCCCAATCCATTGGCTTACCACTAATCTTTGCCACATCGTATGTTTTTCCTTTCAATATGATACTATCCTTAACTTCCTCGGTTACCATGGTTGGCCCATCCCCTTCCTGGAATCATTCTTTCTTACTAGGATATATCTTTGTTGTGAGTGAAGAACTATTTTCTTAAACATCTGCCATTGTTCATCAACTGTCTTTTCTGCTAAACTCCTTTCCCAATCCACTCCAGCCAACTCTGCCCTCATTCCTTTGTAATTACCCTTACTTAAGCTTAGCACAGTTGTTTCTGAAATAAGTTTCTCAATCTCAAACTCAATGCTAAATTGTACCATGTTATGGTCACTGTTTCCTAGGGGTTCTTTTACTCTGAGATCATTTATTGAACCTGCCTCATTACACATTACCAAATGCAAAATAGCCTGATCTCTGGTTGGATCCATAACACATGGGGCAGAATTTTATGTTTGTCGGGCGGGCAGGCCCGACACAATCGGCGGCGGGCGCGTAGCTGATCTCTGCCGGCGAAACGGGCCGAGCCGCCATTTTGCGCAGGCGGGCCAATTAAGACCCACCCAGTGCATTTCAGACTCCCAGGTACAGCGGGAAATTCAAATGTGCGGCGGAAGTGTACAGACCGCTGGTTCCAATGGGGAACAGGCAGTCTGTATAAAGAAAGGCCAGACAGCCTCCTTTAGGCTGTTCACCATGGCCAGCAACCGGGCTCCAGAGGAGGTCAGGGCAGAGGAGGAGGAGGAGGGCAGGCTGCAGAAGAGGCCAGCGGGGGGCCAATGTGCCCCTCGGTTCTCTGATGCCTGCCTTGCTGCCCTCCTCAAAGGGGTATCACATCGTCGGTGGGTGTTGTTTCTGGAGGATGGGAGGAGGAGGGCCCCCCATGTGACCAGGCAGGCATGGGAGGAGGTGGCGGAGGCTGTTAGCTCTTAAGATGCTGTGCGGCGCACAGGAACCCAGTGCCGCAAACGCTTCAATGATTTGTTGCACTCTGGAAGGGTGAGTACCATGTCAGCCTTGGCCATTTTACCCAGCAGATAGCCTTAGTCTTTGAGGCCCCTGCCAGCCCCCCATGTCTTACTGTTGTTACTGCATTGGGCATTTGGCGCATGCTGGGTGGGCAGATAGTGACCTTGCTTACAACAGCCTTAGTGGTTGAGGAGAAGATGGGTTCTCCCCGCAGCATATGTTGGTGTATGTCGCATTTGAGTAGTCTGGGGGCAACCTGCAGGGGAGGCTGCTAGACACATACTCAGAACTCCAACACATGTCTTAGCGATGGTGATGAGATGGCGGAAGGGGAGCCTCAAGGTGTCGTGGCCAAGTGCCATCTGCTGGCATCGGCGCCACACCTAGTTGCGCCTCTTTGCCAAGGGCGCTAAGGCCCGGTTGTTATTCAAAGTGATGGACACCGAATGTTTCCAAGGTGGCCGTTGGGGGTGGGGGTTGTGAGCAGCCATACCATCTTCTGGGGACTGATCGCCAGTAGTGTGGACAGGAGCTGCTGGAGGCCTCAGATGGGCTACTGTGGTTGGGGTGCGGCGTTTGGCGTGCAGAGTACATGAGCGAGCAGCCCCAATAAATGCTCTTCTATGTTCCGCCGGCAAAAACAGACAACAATAGCCAGGGGCGTTTGCGGACTGGTGGTGGGCACACCATGCTGCAGCACCTCACGACCTTTGAGGAGCAGGCCATGGAGCGGGGGAGGAGGCAGGTGGCCAGGGCAGCAGGTGTCAGCGAGGCTGGGGTCCAGCGGGCAGGTATTTGAGGTCCACAGTCCCATCCACTCTGTCTGCCCACCATCCAAAGCATTGATGATTGCTGCAATCGTTAATGGTGCAACACTGCTCATTCACAGACTGATACAGTCAGACGTGTGGGTCATACACAAAGGTCCCTCGGCCCCTTGAGGATGCGTATCTTTAGCACCTTCCAAATTCACCTTGTCCCATTTATGATCACTATCCCTATGACCTAACATGCCATGGCATCGCTGCTGCACATCCAAAGACTTATCGCATCTTAGGAGGGTTTGTACCTCCACTGCCCTTTCAGTCACTGCATCCCACATTACTCTGTCCAAAAGGTCCTCAGTACCTCACCTGTCAACCTCATGGCACTCAACTTAAATAAATGCCACCATGTTAGTCATCCCTGCGCCGAGGGGAAATGTTGCCTTCTGTCCACCCATTCTATGCCCCTCATAACAGTATGAAGGTCAATAATGTGACCTGTCAATCTCCTGTGCTCCATAGCAAATGTTGCAAGTGTTTGCAATGTTTCCTCATCACTCCAACTCTCCAGGCCAGCATGCATCCAGGTCAGGAACCTCTGCACTCTCCTCACTCCAATACCATTCCTCCCATGAAGTGCAGGTCACAACTGAACGCAGAAGTGTAGATGTGGCCTCAACAGCGTTTTCTGCACTTGCAACATTACTTCCCTTTTCCTACATTCTATTCCTCGGCTAATAAAGGCAAGTCTGGCTTTGACCTTGTTAAACGCCTTATGTTCCTGTTCTGCTACCTTAATGGGTCTGCCCAGCAAGGTCCCTGTAATCGTCATGACTTCCCATGGTCCTACCATTACTCATGTATTCCCGTACCTTGCTTGTCTTGCCCAAGTGCTTAACCGAACACTTATCCACATAACATTCCATGTGGCATTCCTTAAGCCATCTGACCAGCCTGTCTGTATGCACGTGTAATGTTTGGGCCTCCTCTTGACTATTTACCACCTCACCAATGTTCATCTCCTTCGGCTTTTTAAGGTTGAGCGCATTATGAGCCTGGGGGGGAAAGGGATGAGTGGTGTTACTGACAGAACGCTAACTGATCCACAGTCTTTGTTGTTAATTGCAGCATCATCACAGCATGGCCGCCAGCAACAAGTCCAGAGCCCCCCCCTCCACACTTGCGTCACATCATTTCAGCGAGCCAGGCACCAGCGCAGCAGCTACCACATTGGTGGAGATTATAACATCAGCTAGTGTCTCGGGGCACAGTGGAGAGGGCACTTCACAATCGCTGGAGGAGATGGCACGGACAGAGAGTGCCGATGGTACCAGCAGCCGGAGGACTGCAGGGGACCAGGCACATGCTGAGTCAGACAGTGATGATGTGCCTCTGGAGATGTCAGCCATGTAGCAGCTGCAGGACAAGCGGCAGAGTGCACGGGAGCATCTGGCAGGGTTCCATGAGGGTGTCTGTGGTGGAGGAATCCAGGCAGAGTGTCAGTGATGGCATGAACCTCAGGACAGAGCTTCAGGCTTCCTCCTTTGAGAGATTGGTGAGTCTCATGGAGAGGGGCTTCCAACAGATTGAGAATCATCTGATTGGGTTATGCTCTGACCTGCAAGCCCTCACAGCGCTAATGGCCATAGGTGTTCATTGGCAATATGGGATATGTTCTGGGCACCAAGTGTTGCCGCTCAGTGCCCATCCATCTGCGGTGAGCAGGGAGGTCCAATGTGACCTCACGTCGGTGCAGCAGCTGCCTGTCATCGCTGTGAGCTCATCTCAGGGCGCTCCGGATGAAGGCAGCAGCTTCTCCACCCCTCTGCCAGAGACCATTGCATCTGTTGAGGCTGCGATAACGAGGAGGTGCCAGTTCTGGAACTGGCCACAGCAGAGTCAACAGGCTGCCTCACAAGCCACTCCGAGTGACGGGGTGACACCTAGACGTAGCACCCGCAAACGTAAGCATAAGGCACATTAGGCATACCATGGGTTTGTCACTGGTGATTTTGTGTTGGCCCTAGATTAGGGAATGTTTCATTATCAGTGTCAGAGCGACGTTTGTAGTTTTTTTTGGTGGCAATAAGGTCCACATTCCTGACCATGGCTGAGGGTGTTTCTTTTGTGCTGCATTTGTATGTTTCATAGACATATCATGAGTGTTTCAGTGGACATTGATGTTTATGTACTAAGCCCTTAGTTGCAGCTGATGAGGTGGAAGATGTGGCACCTAAGTGCCAAGTGTGGAAGCGCCAGGCAATGCTGGTCCTGCAGATCCATATGTGTGGATCTAGCTGAAGGTTCATTGGATTAAAGTGTCCCAGATATCCCTGCCTCCTTGGTGTAGTAGCGAGTCGGCGTGCTGCCCCTCATCATTGCCCTGTGCTTCCTCATCCTCTGAGCCTCTGCTGGATTCATCATGTGCAGCCTCATCCAGTGCATCAAGATCTTCATCATCAACTGCATCCCCCCTTTCCAGCGCAAGATTGTGCAGAGTGCAGCATGCTACCAGTGTCAGAGAGAAATGATCTGGGGGGTACTGGAGTGCGTCCCCTGAGTCGTCCAGGCATCGGAAGCGCATCTTGAGAAGACCGATGGCTCCCTCCACCACAGCCCTTGTGGTGCCCTGGCTCCTATTGTAGCGCTGCTCAGCTTCTGTTCTTGGATTGCGGAGAGGCGTCATGAGCCACCTTCTGAGGGGATAGCCCTTGTCACCCACTAGCCATCCATCCAGCCAAGCCAGAGCACTGAAGAGCCCCGTAACCTGGGAGTGTATGAGGATATAGCCGTCGTGGGAGCTGCCTGGGTACCTTGCACACTTG
The DNA here is from genome assembly GCF_017639515.1 of Carcharodon carcharias. Classification (NCBI taxonomy): domain Eukaryota; kingdom Metazoa; phylum Chordata; class Chondrichthyes; order Lamniformes; family Lamnidae; genus Carcharodon; species Carcharodon carcharias. The sequence goes on from NC_054474.1 coordinate 29,658,239, forward strand.
CAGAATCTGCATCCTGTGATCACATACTATCTGCACGTTCATGGAGTGGAATCCCTTCCTGTTGACGAAGGCACTGGGCTCACCTGCTGGCACCTTGATGGCCACATGTGTACAGACTATTGCACCCTGGACGCGGGGGAAGCCAGCAATGGCCACGAAGCCTCTGGCTCACTGTGCCTGACTTGCCTGGCCACAGCAGAAGTGGTTGAAGGTCAATACCCATCTGAACAGAGCATCTGTAACCTGCTTGACACAAGTGTGGACAGCTGATTGGGAATCACCACAAAGATCACCAATCGAGCCGTGGAAGGAGCCAGATGCATAGAAGTGGAGGGCAACTGTGACCTTCAGAGATGCTGGCATGGGGTGTCCACCCACACTGTTAGGGGAGATCTCAGGGCCAATCATCTGACAGATATAGTTCACTGTCCCCCTTGACAGTTGGGCTTCAGAGCGTGTTCTAAGAAACCAACCCAAAAACATTCTATGAACTCCTCAGCTACACTACCTTTGCCCGTGATTTTTTCAGTCTTTATGTAGATTAAAATCCGCCATGATTATTGCTGTACCTTTCTGGCAAGTTCTCTTCATCTCTTCTTTTACACTCTGTCCTACTGTGAGTAACAATTAGGAGGCCTGTACACCACTCTCTCAAGTGACTCCTTGCCTATATCATTCCACATCTCAACCCAAACCGCTTCTACATCCTGGTTTCCTGAACCTAGGTCATTCCTCTCTAATGTGCAAATATTATCATTAATTAACAAAGTCACACCCCTGCACCTTTTCCTAACTTCCTGTCCTTCCTAAATGTCACATACCCTTCAATTTTCAGGCCCCAATCTATGTCATTCTATAGCCATGTCTCGGCACTGGCTATCAGATCGCACTTATTTATTTCTATTTGTGCTATTAATTCACCTGTTTTGTTTTGAATACTATGTGCATTTAGATACAAAGTCTTTAGTTTTGTCTTTATTATTTGTGTAGCATTCAGTCTTATCTACTGATTTACTCTTAGAATTGTATTCCCTGTCCCTTGCTGTCACAGTCTCTTCATCATTTCCCATATTAACACCTTGTCTCTCTTGCCTTGTCTCTACTCTTTGATCCCTTGCCCTTACTATTCAGTTTAAAACCCTCTCTACTTCCCTAGTTAGGCATCTCACGAGGACACCAGCCCCAGCATGGTTCAGGTGTAGACCATCCCAAAGGTACAGATCCCACTTTCCCCAATACTAGTGCCAGTGCCCCTCAAATTGGAACCCACTTCTCCCAAACCAGTCTTTGAGCCATGCATTCATTTCTCTAATCTTATTTGTCCTATGCCAATTTGCACATGGCCCTGGTAATAATCCAGAATTTATTACCTTCAAGATTCTGTTTCATAATTTGGGGCCTAGTTCGTCATACTGGCTATGCAGAGCCTCCTTCCTCATCCTGTCTATGTTGTTGGTGCGTACATGGACCAAAACCACTGGATCCACCCCTTCCCACTGCAAGTTCCTCTCCAGCCTGCGCAGTTGTTCCGAGCAGCGGGCAGGCAACAAAGCTGTCTGGGCTCTCGCTCCTTGCTACAGAGAACAGTGTCAATCCCCCTTGTGACAATGTCCCCTACTACCACCACATTTCTTTTTGCTCCCTCCATTTGAATGGCTTCCTGTACCACGGTGCCATGGTCAGTTTGCTCATCCAAACTGCAGCCCCCATTCTGATCCAAAGAAGCTGAGAGAACATCAAACCTGTTGGACAACTGCGGAGGCTCACACTCCTGCCATCTGGGCCTCCTTACCTGCCTCACTCGCAGTCAGACCCGCCTGTCCCTGGTCACTGACCTATCATAAGCCTCTGGTATAAAGCATCCAGGTAACTTTCCCCCTCCCTGATGTGTCAGAGTCTGCAGCTCAGCCTCCAGCTCAATGACTCTGAGCCAAAGTTCCTCAAGCCGCAAACACTTACTGCAGATGTGTTTACCATGGATCACAATGTTTCTGGGAGCGCCCACATGCTGCAGTCTTGACACATCACCTGCCCTGCCATCCTTAACATGTTTTAAATAATTACTTAATTATAGTAACCACTTGTTTAATGTTGCTTTCTGATACATTTGAATAATCTGACCACCAAATTGTGTACTATTTTAAACCTTAGGGATAGAATAGAGCTTACCCACTTACCAGATACTCACCAAGCAGCTAGCTCCTTTCCCTGTAGTAGAGAAAGAACCAATTTCTATGGGGTGAGAAATATAGAAAGAGGAAACAAACAACTTCTCCCCCTTCAACTCATTCCCCTCTCACCAAACTTCAAGTTTTCACTCAGTTAGCCAGCTGCACTCCATTTGTGCTGTAAGTACACCCACAGTACTGTTAAGAAGGGTGATCCAGGAAGTTGACCTAGTGATAGAGAAGGAACAGCAATATAGTTCCAAGTCAGGATGGTGTGTGGCTTGGAGGGAAACTTGCAGGTGGTTGTGTTCTCGTACATCCGTTGTTCTTGTCCTTCTAGGTGGGAGAGGTTACAGGTTTGGAAGATGCTGTCGAAGGAGGCTTGACGAGATAATTATGGCTATGGTCATTGTCTTAAAGATGTAGATTCATACCATATTTTATGCCTTTTGTTTTAAAATTAATGCCTTTGTGAAGTTACACAGGGAAGTCTTCTCAATAATAGCTTTTCCTTTTGTTCTATAAAGTAGCAATTTAAATTAATCTCCCATCATTTGTGATGGGATGCCTGTATGGTGTCAAAATTAGAAACTCGTTTGACCAAAAGGGAATTGAGGAGCGGAATTTTCCATACCTTATTTGCATCACTCATTTCCAGTTTAAAAAAAACTGCATCTTGGGGAATAAACAAACTTGAAGCTTTCAGTAGTCTGTAAAATTTAACAATGAGTGGGTGTCACTGATCCGTAATGATCCTTTTTTTCCACATGTTTGGATCCTTCTGAGCAAAGATTAGAACTGCAGCATCTGTTTTTCTGTCTAATTGAATGGGTAAAAATGCAAAAGTGCCCGCAGAGCATTCTGCATTCATTAAAACAAGTGATGATAAATAGTGTGTAAAATTGGTTCCATCATTACTCAGCAAGAGGATCAGACATCCCACAATGTCGTGTTATATGTGGAAATAGCATCACTGCAAATTATTCTGATTGTTAATTATGAATGTAAATGATCTGTGAATCGCAGAGAATCTTGATGCTCTTATCTTTTCAATGACTGCACTTGAAGATTGCATAGTAGCATCAACAATATAGATAGTTTTATAATAAATTCTGGGAGATTTAGATAATGCTGATGACATTTAAAACTCCAGGTTCAAAACCATTAATATGATGTACGGATAATACAATTTTTCCCTAATTATTTTCTAACATTATTTATTTTTGGGGTCATGGATCACGGTCCAAGTCTATTTGCAATTGATTGATTCAATGACACTGCAGACTCAAGGCTGTGTGACTGAAGACACGATGATGCATAGCCCACTCATACTTAGAAGGGAAAGGTAGCAGATATCAATGGAGATCAATGCAAGGAGTCTGACCCTAAGGTTGCCACTCTCCAGTATTGACCCAGAGCCTTCAGGAATTGAAGATCAATCTCCAGGAGACAGCTCTGTGTAACCCTGGAGAAAAATCATATGGACATTAAAAAAGATGGTTTCTTTTTGTCATTTTCATTCAATATTCCTCTTTACCAGATATAAAAATGTTGAAAATGGGGCAAAAATAGGCTGTTTGACTAATAGCCAAGCATCATCTAATTGGATAATAAGTTTTTTTGCTTTCCAATTAGCAGGAAGGCGTTGTATTACAAGGATGGATGTGTTGGCCGACTAATGGAGAGAGTGTGTGAGTGTGTTGGGGGGGGAGGAGGGGGGAACGTCACGTGATGAAACCTCCAGGAAGACATTTAATTAAGTTGCCAATCCTATCTGGCTCCAAGAATCTGGTTGCAGTGCCAGAAAAGATTCAATGACTTCACAGAATAGTTAAGGTTAGTGAAGAGATCTTCATCACCTACTCACTGTGCCATCAACCTCACATACTGCTCAATGCAGCACAATCCTGCCACTCAACCATCAACAATCTCAAGCTATCAACTTCCATACCTAAAATCATATGCTCCATCTCACCCTTACACATTTACCACGCCTGCAAGCATCATGCCCATATATATGAGTTTCCACATATTTCCAGCTTTCAGCTCTGACAGGCATATCATCTTACAACATACTCAATGACACTCCTCTCCTTCTCTTGGCACATAACAAGAATGAGCAGCAAAGAACCAGGAGTGGTGGGGGGACAGGAATCTTTTCATCTCTTTAGTGTCCTGTTATTATAATGATATAATACCGTGAGCTTATTTGCTGTACAAGACAGAAGGCACCAATCACTCATAAGGGATTGGCTAAACACATTGTGAGTTCATTTGTTCAGACTAGGCACATAAGAACAGTTATACATAGGTATAAAGCTTGAAGGAATCAGAGCTGTGTGTGTGCTCTGCTCAAAGCAAAGATGAAACTAAGATCAGATCACATGATACAGTCCTGTTCTAGTGACGTCATGCTGTTTTCACTTAAAGACATATTACAACACTTGGGGAGATGGTGCTCCACATTATAGGGCGAGCAATTACTAAGGTCAGTATACTGGAGTAGCTGAAACCCTCCTCAGTGACAGTATATTCCTGCCTTATGTACCTTCTCAAATTTTACTTCACCCTCATGCTGCAATCTGGTATGAAGTACAAGCTGCAGATGGTATGATCATGCACTTCTTTCTTTCCATCCTTCCCATCTTCCCTTAACTCAACCCTCGCTGTGCCTTTCTTCTTCATGATACACAAGAACTGCCACCTGGCCAGTCAGCGTAGCCTGACTTTGAAGTACAAGAAGAAGAGCAGGCACCTGAGGAAGCAACACTGCCATTTGACCTGGCACTCACAGGTACCAGCTTAAGTATTGGCATTGTGCATACTTTAGATGGTAGCAAGGAGTTGGAAGCTGCACATGACAAGAAACTGGGTTCAAGAAGCCTGAAGCCAAAGAAGAGAGGCCAAGGTCACAGATAAGTTCTGCTGCAGAGGAATCAAATGAGACATACAGGGAAAGGCTGATGGCCAAGACTAGAACTAGAAAGAGCATACATGTGCAAAACCTGTAGCCCCTTCTTTCCAGTGTCCAGGTGGTGGTTAATTCCATGACAGCATTTGCAGACCCAACCAGGATGCAATGTCTGATGGTTAATGTGTCAGTTTTCATTGAAGTACAAGCAAAAGCCACCCAAATTCTCTGTAATGCAGACTGAGTTCATAATATGTGTGCTTGTTGTGGTGCAAGCCTAGCCTGCAATCATGCAGGCTCAGACTGCTGTCTTCATGACTGTGGATACCAGCGCTGTGAGAATCTGCAGTCCAACAACCGGTACTCCGTCAAAATGCTAGGATTGTGGAGATGCCTTCCCAAGGGAATGGCAGTGGCTCTGTGGAACACAAACTTGCTGACCGTTCTTAGGAAGAAAGCATTTATGCTCCTATCACTGTGATTTCACCAGTGCTTCTGCTGTTGCCTGTCAGCCAGCCAGCCCACGGGTAGCTGTTGCCTGTCAGCCAGCCAGCTGCCTCTGCCGAGATGGTGCAGTCTAAATCCAGACCCTCAAGGCTCAGAGCTGTTTGAAGGTATCGTCCAAGGCCATCTGCAGGCTTCCCTCCTGAAAGTCAACAAATTTCTACCAGCCATGCTGAAGCCACTGTGGAAGCACAGCATAGGAGCACTAGGACAGGCAAAGGCAAAGCACTAAGAAAATGCACAAGGATGAATTGTTGGCTATCCTACATACTACTGGAAGTTTTGTGGATAAAATTCATATAGAATGGTTGGTTTGTGGTATCTTTTATTTCAAAATTTTGACCAATAGGCTATGATGGTCCACAACTCAGGAATGGAAAGATGGGGGTCTGGGGATAATTTCATGGCACCTGGCATTTGATGAGGCACTCATGGACAGCCCCTTTGGAGTGGTCATATCTCCTTCCTTCTTCTTCCTACTCCCCTCCAGGTGATTGCCAAATGCCTGGTGGCATAGGCTAGGCCCTCATGATTGCCAGGTTTTTGAAGGACGCAAAAGACCACCTGAAACCACAAGACATCCTGCAGTATCCCTCTATCTTGGAGAGCTCCATGATGCTCCTATTTGCAGCATGGCTCTGCTTACAACAGTGCTGTGCACATGAAATCATGTTGTAGAGAGAAATCACCAGCCACACATAGAACAGGTAGCTGTTGCTACTTAACTACGGTTTTTGCAGTTTATGTGCTGTATTAAAAGAGGTTTCAAAAATGGTTTCTCCAGTCACATGACCTCTTTCCCAAAATGATTCCAGAAGTTATTTGCTTAGCTGGTGTCTGAACCAACTATACCTATTACCCCATGGCCTATAATGTCCCAGCCATTGGCTTCTGAATAATTCATTATCCATCTTGATGAGATAGAAAGAACACCTTTCCATGTAGCTATTGTCCTAACAGACTTCCTGTCTCTTCCTGTGTCTGCCTTATAGAAATGCAAATGTGGAGTCCAGTGCAGTTTCTGTAACTCTTTTGAAGTAGTTCATGATATCAGCAGGTGTGAAATTCTATAGCAGGGTGTTGTGACATGTCTGAATTGTAATTCACATTGGAACTTCCCAGAAACTTGCAATGCCAGGTGTCAGGTGACTTGTGGTAGCCATCTTAAGTCAGTGTCTTTTCTAGTTTTCAAAAAGTCCTCTTTAAACAGTTCAGTATATGTTTGATAAAAACAAAAAACTGCGGATGCTGGAAATCCAAAACAAAAAGAGAGTTACCTGGAAAAACTCAGCAGGTCTGGCAGCATCGGCGGAGAAAAGAGTTGACATTTTGAGTCCTCAAATTGGACTGCTCCCTTATAACTGAAAGATTTCTGTCACCTCCACCACCAACACAGGTCACTGTACTTCCATTGAGGACTCGAAACATCAACACTTTTCTTCTCCGCCGATGCTGCCAGACCTGCTGTGTTTTTCCAGGTAATTCTGTTTCAGTATATGTTTGATTCAGCCAATGAAATTACAGATTGATATCACTCATGCACAAGCCACAACATCATGACAGGCCTTTCAAATTTACACCACTCCTTGCAAAGGTCCAGCACTGCTCCCTTATAACTGAAAGACTTCTGTTAACTCCACCACCAACACAGGACACTATACTTCCATTGTTTCTGCAGCAGCAAAAGAAAGTTAAAAGTACCTCACCCAAAAGTCTGTGGTGATCATTTTAAATAGCGCTGATGGGGTAGGGAGGGGTCCCTAGTGCAGGTAAATGCATGCTCAGCTGTATGTGTTTAAGAGGGAGCCTGAACAAGTCCTGCAAAATCCAAATCGACAAGCCAGGCACAAAATCTGCCCACTCTGTGTGCTCCTGGTGACGCAGAATCACCCCTATTTTCATCCTTCCCAACATAGCAAGCAGCACGGGTCACATTGTAAGTTGTCAGAAGTGGATTCCAAACCAGTTTTTTCTTCTCTGAACGCCCTTAACACTGACACGGGTGGCACTATGGAGCACAATTTTGCAGCTAAAACCTTTCAAAGTTATTATGGTTCTTGGAGATATGACTAGAAAAGATGATAAATTAAAATATAAATCCATGACTTAAAATGTAGGAGTTAATCTTGTTCTTTTACTACCCTGTTAACATAATTTATATGCCTGGTGATGTGTTCATTGAAGTGAGGAAAAGCTTTTTCAGCAGCAGCCTTTCCCAGGTCAGGAATAATGCAGGTTAGTTGCAGATTAAATTTGCTCTCAAGCTGCCCAAAAATGCGTATTGACCTCAGTCTCAGAGTAGCCCCTGCCCCCCACCCCCACCCACACTACAGCACTAGTGTGACTTTCCATTTCCCACAGTTAGCCTTATGGCCTTTCTGCGTCAGGCAGTCAACATTCTGACAAATATTCCCAAATTATGGGCAGCTCTGTGCCGTTGATTCATACACACTTGGACTGAGATTGGCACAAATTCACTTAAAGTGATAATCTTGCAACCAAAAGGGGAGGAAACTTTCATCTCAGAAGTCCAATCTGCATTCAAACCGAGATGAAGGCCAATGCGCTAACCCAGAGGAATTCCAAGTATAATTTTAATGACATAATTTAATTTAGTTCACTTCACACTATGCATGACTTCCCTTGCCAGGTAGAGAGCAGGCTTATTATGTTTTCAGCACTGCTTGTAAGCAGCATTATGAGACAAAACTACACAAGTCTCATTAGTATGATTTCTACAAGTTATTTCCTTTGAACTCTGGGTTTCCTGTACCTGTAATGATGCCTCATCAGAAAGCTGGAGGCAACACTTATGATTATGCATCACATCCAAATGAGCGAATTCAGATTTGTCTCTGTTAAAGTGCCATCTGTTCCATCACAAGTGTTTCTGAATCTTAGGCCTGGATTTTAACTGACAGTGGATTTCTGCTGACAAAATGCACTGGTGGATTAATTTTGAGCTTTTCTGCAGCAAAGCGGTAGTGGCTGGATAGGTAAGGAATGTTTATGTGCTGCCAGGCCATCCCATCATGGTGGGCAGAATTTTACATCCCGCGGGCGGGCACACACCTGGCCCGATCGGACATAAGATCGTACAAGATGACATCGGGAGAGCATCCTGACATCATTCTGCACTCGCACGATACTTCGCTTGGCAGGCGCACGCAAAAGTCGGAAGGGCACCCATGGACAATTAAAAGGGCAATTAAGCCCACAAATGGTGCAATTGTGTTCGATTTTTCATGGTCCGTCCAACCTTTTGGTCAAACCTCACCCAAGGGCAGGATGAGGCTTCCGTTACTAAATAAAATAAAAATGGAAATCGGTGGACAGCATTTTTATCATCTATATGTTCATGTGCCTGATTGTGATGCTTAAAGGTTTTTTTCCTGATTTTCAAAACTTTATTTCCTGGTTTTTGGGTCTGCAGATCCCTGAGGCAGCTCTCTGTCTCTCGGCGCTCGCCCACACCCATGGAAACGTCAGCACCCGCCCTCCCCATCAGGGCTGTGCTTTTCAGCATGTGCTTCACTCACGCTGGCTGGCCATTAATTAGCCAGCCGGCGTGAAATCGCGGTTGGGGACCAAACGCAGCCGGCGGTCTGTTTCCCGACTGCTCCCAGGCTCGCCGATCGCCCCCACCCTCCAAGCTGAAAGTTCAGGCCATTGATTCATGAATGTTGGTAGAGAACCACAGTTGCAGCAGCAGATGTCTTTGATTTATTTTTGGGGCCTGGTGTTCTTGCTCTTCCAAGCCTCACAAGGAAAATTTCAAAAACAAGAAGTTTAAAAATTCACCTGGCCCGGATCCTATTTACTGTTGGTTTAGTCTGATGGGAAACTCATTGCTCCTTCTAGCTCAGGCCACCAGGTTAAAATTGTAGCCAGGTCACAATAACATCATCATGACTGGACATGCATATAAATAGTTTGGTAGTACAGAACTTGAGAATTGCTGAAAAGAGACATTTAGTCAAAGCTTTACATCTTGCATCATTCAGGACATCAGTATTCTTGCGATTGCCCTGATGAGTGCAAGATGAAAGGCTTTGATAAAATGTCTTTTTTTCCGTGATACTCAAGGACATGCATATGTTAAAAATGGACCCCACCTGCTGGAAGTGTCCATACCACCAGCTCAGTTGCAATTGGTCAATTCCCAGCAGATTCAGGGTAGAGAAGTATCTGGGGGAACTTTAACTGCCCAGCTACCTTGCTCAAATCAGCCCACACCCCCACCTTCCCATCACCTTTTAATAAAATGCTATTTCCTTCCCAATTTTATTTGGTAAAATGAAAACAATAACTCATATGCAGAAAAGCATAACATTTGTACTAAGTGTTACAGTGGAAGAAAAAATAAAACATCAAGAAAGATTTTAGTTTCTTTTATTCATTTACGCTATGTGGGCTTCGCTGTCTAGGCCAGCATTTATTGCCCATCTCTAAGCGCCCGTGCGAAGGTGCTGGTGAGCTGCTTCTTGAACTGCTGCAGTCCCTGTGGTGTAGGTACACCCCCAGTGCTATTAGGGAGGGAGTTCCAGGATTTTGACTCAGCGACAGTGAAGAAATGACAATATATTTCCAGGTCAGGATGGTGAGTGGCTTGGAGGGGAACTTTCAAGTGGTGGTGCCCCCATGTATCTGCTACCCTTGCTCTTCTAGATGGTAGTGGTCATGGGTTTGGAAGGTGCTGCCTAAGAAGCCATGGTGAGTTCCTGCAGTGCATCTTGTAGATGGTACACACCGCTGCCACTGTGCGTCGGTGGTGGAGGGAGTGAATGTTTGTGGAAGGGGTGCCAATCAAGCGGGCTGCTTCGTCCTGGATGGTGCAAGCTTCTTGAGTGTTGTTGGAGCTGCACTCATCTTGCTAGCTATTCCATCACACTCCTGACTCTTGTGTTGCAGGTGGTGGACAGGTGTTGAGGAGTCAGGAGGTGAGTTACTCGTCGCATGATTCATAGCCTCTGACCTGCTCTTGTAGCCACAGTATTATGGCTAGTCCAATTTAGTTTCTGGTCAATGGTAACTTCCAGGATATTGATAGTGGAGTATTCAACGATGGTAATGCCATTCAATGTCAAGGAGTGATGGTTAAATTCTCTCTTGTTGGAGATGGTCATTGCCTGGCACTTGTGTGGTGGAAATGTTACTTGCCACTTGTCAGCCCAAGCCTGGATATTGTCTGAGTCTTGCTGCATTTAGACATGGACTGCTTCAGTATCTGAGGAGTCGCGAATGATGCTGAACAATGTGCTATCATTAGCGAATATCCCCACTTCTGAACTTATGATGGGTGGAAGGTCACTGATGAAGCAGCTGAAGATGGTTGGGCCTAGGATACGACCCTGAGGAACTCCTGCAGTGATGTCCTGGAACTGAGATGACCAACTTCCAACAAATACAACCATCTTCCTTTGTGCTAGGTATGACTCCAACCAGTGGCGAGCTTTCCCCCAAATCCCATTGACTCCAGTTTTGCTAGGCAACCTTGATGTCGCATTTGGTCAAATGCTGCCTTGATGTCAAGGGTAGTCACTCTCACTAAACCTCTGGAGTTTACCTCTTTTATCCATGTTTGAACCAAGGCTGTAATGAGATCAGAAGTTGAGTGACCCTTGCGGAATCCAAACTGAGCGTCAGTGAGCAGGTTAAGTGCCGATTAATAGCACTGTTGATGACCCCTTCCATCACTTTACTGATGAATGAGAGTAGACTGATGGAGTGGTAATTGGCTGGGTTAGATTTGTCCTGCTTTTTGTGTACAGGCCATACCTGGACAATTTTCCTCATAGCCGGGTAGATGCCTGTGTTGTAGCTGTACTATAACCGCTTGGCTAGTGGTGTAGCAAGTTCTGGAGCACAAGCCAATATTGCTGGAATATTGTAAGGACCCATAACCTTTGCACTTTCCAGTGTCTCCAGCAAGTTTTTAACATCGCCTGGAGTGAATCGAATTGGCTGAAGACCGGCATCCATGATGCTGGGAACCTCTGGAGGAGGCCAAGATGGTTCATCCGCTCTGCACTTCTGGCTGAACATTTTTGTGACTGCTTCAGCCTTATCTTTTACACTGATGTGCTAGACTCCTGCATCATTGAGGATGGGGATATTTATGAAACCTCCTCCTCCAGTGAGTTGTTTAAATGTCCACCACCATTCACGACTGGATGTGGCAGGACTGCAGAGACTGATCAGGTGGTTGTAGAGTCACTTAGCTTTATCACTTGCTGCTTATGCTGTTTGGTCCACAAGTAGTCCTATGTTATAGCTTCACCAGGTTCGACGTCATTTTTAGGAATATCTGATTCTGCCCCAGCATAAACTCCTGCTCTCTTCATTAAACCAGGGTTGAACACCTGGCTTGGTGGTAATGGTACAGTAGGGGATATGCCAGGCCATGAGGTTACAGATTGTGCTCGAGTACAGTTCTGCTGCTGCTGATGGCCCAGAGTGCCTCATGGTTGCCCAATCTTGAGTTGCTGGATCTGTTCAAAATCTATCCCATTTAGCATGGTGATAGTGCCTCACAACATGATGGAGGGTATCCTCAATGTGAAGGCGGTGGTCACTCCTACTGATACTGTCATGTACAGATGCATCTGCAGCAGGCAGGTTGGTGAGGATGAGTTCAAGTATGTTTTTTCATCTTCTTGGTTCTCTCACCACCTGCCGCAGACCCAATCTAGCAACTCTATCCTTTAGGATTCGGCAAACTTGGACTGCAGTGGTGCTACCGAGCCACTCTTGGTGATGGATATTTAAGTCCCCCACCCAGAGTTCATTCTGTGCCCTTGCCACCCTCAGTGCTTCCTCCAAGTGGTGTTCAACATGGAGGAGCACTGATTCATCAGCTTAGGGAGGGTGGTACGTGGTAATCAGCAGGAGGTTTCCTTGTCCATGTTTGTCCTGATGTCATGAGACTTCATGGGGTCCTGAGTTGATTTCAAGGACTCCATCCTGACTGTATACCACTGTGCCGCCACCTCTGCTGGATGGTGATGGTGGTACCTGGGACATGATCTGTAAGTTATGATTCTTTGAGTAAATCTATGTCAAGCTGTTGCTTGAATAGTCTGTAAAACAGCTCTCACAGTAAGAAGGACTTTGCACAGTCAGTTTGATGCCAGGTGGTCCATCTGGTTTCATTCCTTTTTATTGACTTTGTAGCAGTTTGATACAACTGAGTGACTCGCTGGGCCATTTCAGAGGTCATTCAAGGGTCAACCACATTACTGCGGATCTGGAATCTCATGTCGGCCAGGTGAGGCTGGCAGATTGCATGGTCACCATTAGACTTTTGATTCCAGATTTTTTATTGCAAGGCAGATGATGGAATTTGAACCTGGGTCCTCAGAACATTACCCTGGGTCTCTGTATTACCCATCCAGTGACAATACCACTATGCCACCACCTCCTGCCCTGCCCCACCACCCCCCACCCCCCTCCCTCTGTAAAATACAAATAACTTGAACCACTCCACTTCGCTCTCAGATATGTGTTGGATAGTATTTTTGATAGAAAGATGTTAAAGTGAGTTTACCAGTCCAAGAAAAATGAAGCAGTTGCTAGAAAGAAACTTTGGACATAATCTCTTCCGAACAGAAAATTTATACTTATCCTCACGTAGTTAAAGATTTTTTCATGACAGAATAGTCGATTAGAACTGAAAGAACTAGTATATCACCTCTAGCATAATAGATAATGTTCCTTGATCTAGTAGTTTGTAACTTGATGTTTGTTGAGCCGAAGATAAATGACAGCATTCTAAAACAAGTGTAAGATATCCAAAGGCTGTATTATCACCACTGTTATATACAAAGATAAAGGGCGCATCTATGGGCCCGCAATAAGTACCCAGCATGGATTACAAGCTGCAAACAAGATCATTAACATTACTTGTGTGAGCTGCCAGGATCTAAACACACAGCTCGTCGTTTAAGTAAGTTGCAGTTTCAAGCCTCATGCCTCACTGGCATTTACACCAAGTGGTACAGAAAAGGCTCACAGCAGTTGTTGAAAAGAAACCATTAGTCTAAACTGCCAAACATCTATTGTAGTCCAATTGATATGTAGAATCTGGGAAACTTGTCCACTTCCACTGGTCAGTGGTTGAAAGCCCTAAAGGGCCAGCAACTCAAAACATGACACAAAAGAATACAAATTTATTTTTGCATACAGAATTAGTAACTTTGTGCCATCTAGGTGACTGTAGCTTCATTAGGATGCACAAACCTCAGGTTAACCATAGTATCATGGTAACCATGCTGCAGTTCAGATTTTTTTATGGAGTTACAGCTTCATGGTTGCAATGCCGACAACTGGAAAACCCACACAAGGACCGGCCTGAAAACACTGGCGTATTTTACTGAGACTGTGGCCACAGTTTCACCAGTTGGCCTCTTAACAGGTGCTGAGACCGCCATCCAGCCCTGTGAGCTCAGGAGCCACATTTGATCCTGATGTTGGGACTGAAGATTTTGGAGAACCTCTCCCTATTTTACTCTTAAAAATCATTGTTTCCTATCTCTATCCACCCATCCACTCAGAGGGTGTGCAGCATTCCAGCTTCGGCAGTCCCACCTATGGAATTGGCCACTGCTGAGGCTACAGGGTAAAAGAGAGGCTGCCTCCATGTTGATATGCCCTTGAAGGGCTGGTCAGAGAGTTACAGAAGTGCCAGGGCCAGGCAGGCAGGCCCAAGTGATCAGAGGGGTAAGCCCTCCAATGGCAGCATTGGGGCCACTTGGGGGGTCACTCTTTGGGCTGGGGCCTCTGGAAAGAAAGGGCCCCCCAGCCACCCACTCACCCCCACCCCCCACCACCCCCCCACCACCCCCCGCCACCCCCAAACCCAGAAAACTGCTGGGGGGCTGCTTAGCTGTAGCTGGCAGTCTCTCTATACAGCGGGTGTGTAAAGGCCAACTATTCGGATTAATTGGCCAACACTTCTAGTTGGTAGGAACCACGACCGTTCCCATCTTTGGTAATCTTCTCTGGCCGCAGGAATACTGGGAACAATTGGGTTTCTCTCCTGATACCTTCCACTGCCATTTTACCATCCGTCCTCGTTCCCAGCCTGTCTCCAAAGGGCTGGTAAAATTATGGCCTGTGCTTTAAACAGCCAAATAATGACGAGGAGCACCCATTATCAGGTTACAGATCAGACTTAGGTTACTTTACATAGGTACTTTTACAAGGTAGTCCAATGACTGTCAGTGTATTACCACTTCATTGCATACTTTGATTCTTCTGTATCGCCAGCTGCAAAGGCAGGCTCCACTCTGCTGGCAGCAAATTGGAACTGGAACAGGGTGACTATGATAATGTTGCGGCAACACCAAACTAGTCCTGTTACACTGAACAAGTTTCAGTGAAAATAAGTAATTGTCATTCTCACTAGCATGGTTTTATTAAATTTCTGCCCTTGATCCAATGAGGCTCAGGACCACTCTGCAACTGTGTTTCCTGACAAGATGACTTGCATAAAGAGCAATTATAAGTACAAACAGCATGTAAATAGGCTTGGGTTGCTTTCTGATAATACATTAAGAGCAAAGAACTAAAGTATGAGTTGGGATCAACTGGAATATTCTTTAAGAATGTAATTTAAAAAGAAAAGGCAGTCTTGCATTCATGCAGTGCTTTTCACAACCACTGCAATTGTCAAAGCACTTTACAGCCAATGAAGCCCTTTGAAGTGTAGTGACTGTTGTAACACAGGAAACATGACAGCCAATTTAAACAATTTGCTCCCACAAACAATGATAATAACCAGATGATTTTTTTGTGATATTGTTTGAGAGACAAATATTAGCCAGGACACCATGGATAATGTTCCTGTTCTTCTTTGAAACAGTGCCATGGGATCCTTTACATCTACACGCACAAGCAGATGGAGACTCAGTTTAACGTTTCATCTGAAAGACGGCACTTCCAACAGCATAGTGCACCCTTAGTACTGCGCTGGAGCATCAGCTTGACTTTTGTGCTCAAATCCTGGAGTGGGAATTGAACCTGGAACAGTGTGTCTCAGGATGAGAGCACTACCATCTGGGCCACAGCCAAAAAGAGTTCAGATTGTAAGAACAATCAGTCAAACTTGAATGGTGTATGGATACCATCTAAATACTAAAATTAAGTTATAGATGTTATTGATGATACCTAGAAGCTGAATTAAGGGAGCGATAAATGAAGATCCCGTTTAATTTTGCACCTCATTTAGCTGGTAACCAAATTTTTCCTAACTTGTAAAACTTAAAGAATGGCTCCATTAAAACATTGGAAAGAAACCTAATTAACGAGGGTGGAATGTGCGGTAGGGGTTAAACTAGATTTTATGAACTGACAAATGCAAAAGTGAAAAAAGGTGGTCAGATGCAAGAGCCAAAATTGAGTAAAAGAAAACCTGGGAAATTACTGGTGCTTGCTGACCTCTTACCAGGGAGCACATGTTTGATGTGAGAAATGGGAAAGGGAAGGTAGGCCAACTTGTGGTTTGGACATCCCTCAAATTCTCATAATACAGCTCAATATGATAATGTCACCCCGATGTGAGTCTTTTGGTGCTCCTTTAATGACAGCACAGCAATTCCACTTTCATGAAAAAGCTAGGGTCACAGCTTCTTCCAGGATACCTAAACAAGCGCTTGACCTTGAAAAGCTAATGGCTGACGAATATTGAATTTTACCAGTGCAAGTTTTTTGCCAGTTCAAGTTTTAATGAGGTAGACATCTTGCATCAGACTTATTTGACTGAGTCGAATTTCATGCATTTTCTTTGCAACACACAACTGTTTGAAGGCTTTTCTGATTACCTGAGTCAAAATGGTTAATGAGTTGATAACACCAACTGCCTTAGTTCATCAGAGGACAGGCCTGTATTGACTTTGTTCTGCAATCGTGGTCTACAGCATTACATCAGGACCAAGGTACCCTCTAGTTTATTTTGTAATGCATGGCCAATTAATTTAAGCTTCGGGTTCTTTAAATTATTTTGCGCTGCCTGCAAACACAGTAAATTAAAGGAGCCAATTCATACCTGGCCTGTGTGGGAACCTTCAGGTTGTGCATGGCCAAGGGAACATTGGTCAGGATCCCTAGAACATGAAAACAAAATGGACCGTAGTGGGGAAGATAAATGCCCAAGAAAGAGTGGGAGAGCGAGAAGAAAGACAGAATGAGGGACAAGCCAAAGAAAAAGATAGAGTAGCTGGAACGATTTGTATTAACAGTCATTCATCAGTATCAATGAAGGGGTTTCAGACATGTACAATAGCATTACAAATTGGCTCCAATAACAGTCTTCATGGCCCATAAAGCTCGGAATGTAACCTCCATCCGTGCAGTATAGAATAGGCTACTTGACAAAGTTTGTGCCATTTGAAATGAATCTGTGTGTGGCTCATCACAAAGATGACACAAAGATAGGTAGGAAAGTATGTTGTGAAGAGCACATGAGGGTGTTGCAGGTGGATATAGATAGGTTGAGTGAGTGGGCTAAGACCTGGAAAATGGAGTTTAATATGGAAAAACGTGAAGTTGTTCACTTGGCAGGAACAACAAAAAAGCAGCGCATAATTCTAAGGTGCAGAGGGATCTAGGTATTCTAGTACATGAGTCACAAAAAGTTAGTATGTAGGTACAGCAAGTAATTAAGAAGGCTAATGGAATTCTATCCTTTATTACGAGAGGGTTTTAATATAAAAGTAAGGATGTTATGCTTCAGTTATACAGGACATTGGTGAGACCGCAACTCAAATACGATGTATAGTTTGGGTCTCCTTATTTAAGGAAGGATGTAAATGCATTGGAGGCAGATTGACCACTCGAATGAGTGGGCTGTCTTATGAAGATAGGTTGGACAGGCTGGGCTTGTTTCCACTGGACTTTAGAAGAGTGAGGGGTGATTTGATTGAAGTATACAAGATTCTGAATGGCCTTGACAAGGTGGACATCAAAAGGATGCTTCCTGTTGTGGGTGAGTCCAGAACTAGGGGTCACTGTTTTAAATTTAGGGATCACCCTTTTAGGACAGAGATGAGGAGAATTTTTTTCTCTCAGAGGATTGTGGGACTTTGGAATTCTCTGCCTCAGAAGGTAGTGGAGGCGGAGTCATTGAATATTTTTAAGGCAGGGGTAGATAGATTCTTGTTAGGCAAGGGAATCAAAGGCTATCGGGGTTAAAAGGGAATGTGAAAATCGAAACACAAGAAGATCAGCCATGATCATATTGAAAGGCAGAGCAGGCTCAAGGGGTCGAATGGTCGACTCCTGTTCCTATTTCTAATGTTCTTATGTTCATCACACCAAAAAATATAATCCACAGTGATGGGCAATTAACAATACACAACCATGCAGCATGAATTGCATGTACCAATGCTCCCTTTAAAACCATTATCAGTATTGACTAATTAAAGTTTTATATAAACAGCAACATATTATTTTTCCCTATTAAAGCACCTTTATAAAACAGTTAAATAATGGTAAACCATCATTACTCATAAGCGACATTAATCTGAAGTAAATAATTCAGACATAGTAAAAGCTTTTAATTATCAGCAATCAGTTCACATTATATAAAATCAATTCTGCCTTGCAGACTCAGCTTAGGCTTCAGCCAGCTTTCATTTCTTCAAAAGCAGTAAATTAATTAAATGCAAATAATCAGTCCATTTTTGGTAAGAAACCAAGGTTTAAATTATACTGAATCAACAGAGTGAAATAGAGAACAATAGGATCCAATTGAGAAGGAAGTAAAGGTGAGGGTGTGGTGGGGGTGGAGGTAGATGGCATGGGAATAAATGTGCTTTTAATGTAAAATATATCACAAGGCCCTTTATAGCTAAACTTGAGGAAAGCAGGTGCCAAGAAAGGAAGAGAGGTCAAGAGAGTTGACCAGAGGCTTAGTCACAGAAAGCTTTGAGAGGATTTTTTTTTAAAAAAGGGGGTAATGGCAGAGAGTCAGTGAGACTTAGAATAGGAATTTCAGAGAGAAGTTTCTACGCAGCTCAAGGCTTTAACACCATTGGTGGGATGAAGGGAGAAGGGATGCACAAAAGACAAGAGTCAAAGGAATTTAAGGGCCAATTTAAACCATGCCAACCTAGCTGAAATTGGGTGTGTAGGCAATTGAAATAACCCATGCAACCTATCCATATTGATCTCACTGCCTTCCCACAGGCTGCAATCTTAATTTGCTTTTTTGAGCAGGTGAGAGGGTAGTCACAAGTAGGTAGCATGCTTCCTATATTAAATAAACAGACTGGGGAGGATTGAAACTACTTGGCAGGGGCATGGGAACCAAGAGATAATATCAGAGAGATGTCAGACAAGCAGTCTGACAACACAGAGCCAGTAAAAGAGTGAAGGGAAGTGTGGAGATGTAGAATGGCGTCTCATCAGTGTACGCACGGAAGCTGCAGATCATGTCATTAATGGGCATTGTGTGGATGAGGAAGATAAACGGGCAAAGAGAAAGGTTCATTGGCTGGGTTCTGGTTCAGACGGTGGGGGGTGGGGGCTCCTGGGGTGACAGTAGATAAGGAAGGAAAGCTACTGCTGGAGATGTTTCTGTCTATATTTGAATAGATAGGAAAGAAACCATGGATTGGCAGTCCCACAAAGCTGGTTGAAAAATGAGCAGAATATAGTCAACCACGTCTAATGTTGCAGAGGTCAAGGAGGGCTAAATCAATGGTCATTGTCACAGAGGTTGACCAGAAATCAAGAGCTCATTCATGTGATTTATTTTCATCAAGAAAGGCATGCTTTCAACTATTTCTTCTGCCTTCTCTATATTTTCGTTCTGCATTCAATAGGAGCATTTGTCTACAAAAAGCAGTGTCTGGACTATTTTGCTTTTACTGTGCATTGGTTCTTTATTATCCTTCTGGTCCTCAACACAGAACACAGAGAGAAAGATTCTCCACTGGTGTCACTGGGCAGAAACAAGACAACTGTGGCCCTAAGATGGCAGAGAAAAGCTCATCAGCCCAATTAACTCTCAGTCTAGCCAATACTAACTTGGAAGAGCCAATGAAGTCAGGCAGTAGATCCTTCTAATATGTAAATCAGGGTCCTATGATCCATATACAAACAATGGCTGCACAGGTTCAGCTTCGTGACCAGCTGAATAGAAGCCCAGAAGGTAAGTTTTAATTTTTTTATTACAGGAGGTAGGAGGATTGGGCTCAACAAAAACTCAACAAAATTGTGACACCGAGTTTTCCTACCAAAAAAGTACCTACCCTGAATTCACCATCTACCTGGCATCAGAGTTAGCTGGGACTATCCAATATTGTGGCAGTCCACAACCATAGGTTGAACAGGGCACTCGTTTTCCACCTGCAACTCACCAGGCCTATGCCAATGAGATCAAGTCATCAAAATGGACAGGACAACCTACTGAGGCAATCAAATGGCTGCCTGAAAGTCACACACAGTCAAAATCTATCCCTTGCAGTCTTCATTTTCAAAGTCTCATTGTTTTACAAAGTCTCGAATTACAAAATCATGGCTCTGTTATTGCCTTAATCATAGTATCAGAGGTCATATTGATGGACTAGTCTACTGGTTAATGGAACAATATGATCTACATTATGTGAGAGTCTACATTATAATTTCAGCAAGAGAGGAACCATCAGATTGAAGTTAAAATTTTTCATTTCTGTGTAATGTAAGCAATTGTAAAATTACCTCAGTATATTGCTCATAGTGAGAGATGGTACAGAAACTCTTCATTACTTTCAACAGGCTTTCATTTTAGTGACAACTTTAAACTCAGGATCTTCACTGATCCACAACTGTGATGGTCCATGTAATAAGTCATTCTTCAAAGGAATCACTTTACATTGCTTGCATATATAAAAAACTCTTGTCCTGTCAGCTTTCTTAAGGGCTACTTACTTTTGTAAAATTCATGACCTTCAGGATCCATATTGTCAGAGCGAGATTCACCAGCAGCAGAATCATCAAAAGGAGGACAAAAAAATAAAGGCACCGCTTTCGCCAGCCGTAAATCCCGACTTTGTAGACATATTGGTTTTCTGAGGTCTGGATGTTGTTTCGTTGAGTCAAGTACTGTTCCTGTGTCATCTGCAAAAGAAAAAAGATCATTAAATAAAAGCAAATGAGATGTTTCTCATGGCTCCAGCAGCCTTTAACCCAAAATGATGGGCATTTTTTCCTTTTTAATTACCTTTATTTTGTACTCTCAGGGTCATAGCAGCAACTTTAAGCTAACCCTCCTGTTCGTAAACTGATGAGATCAGATATATTTTGGATCTGTCTTCAAAGTTGAAGACACAAAAAGTTTCCCAAGAATAGTAGAAAAGCAAGGGGGAAAAGAGAAAAAGAAACTTAAAACTTTAGTAGGGGCTGGGGGGGTGGGGGGGAGGAAGTGGGGGGAGTAGGTGGTGCTGGTGGTAGTGGTGTAATGATAATGGTTGCTGGACTAGTAATCCAGAGGCCCAGGCCAATGCTCTGGGGACATGGGTTCAAATTCCACCATGGCAACTGGTGGAATTTAAATTCAATTAAGAAAAATCTGGAATTGAAAGCTAGTCTTAGTAATGGGCACCATGAAACTACCAGCAATTGATGTAAAAACCCATCTGCTTCATGAATGCCCTTTAGGAAAGGAAATCTTCCATCCTTACCTGGCCTGGCCTACATGTGACTCCAGATCTACAGCAAGTGATTGACTCTTAATTGTTCTCTGAAATGGCCCAGCAAGCCACTCAGTTCAAGGACAATTGGGGGTGGGCAACAAACACCAGAGGCCACACCAAAAGAACAGAGAAAAAAAACGTTCCAATCACTGGAGGAAAAGTACTAAGAAAATTAATGGGACTAAAGGCTGATAAGTCCCCTGGACCTGATGGCCTGCATCCTAGGACCTTAAAGGAAGTGTCTGCAGAGATAAGTGTTTGTAAACTTGCAAAATTCTGTATGGAGACAGAAAGCAGGAAACTATAGCCCAGTTAGTTTAATGTCTGTCATTGGGAAAATGCTAGAATCTATTATTAAGGAGGTAGTAGCAGGACATTTAGAAAATCATAATACAACCAGTCAGAACCATCACGGTTTTGTGAAAGGGAACTTTTGTTTGACAAATTTATTAGAGTTCTTTGAGGATGTAACAAGCAGGGTGGGTAAAGGGGAACCAGTATATGTAGTGTATTTGGATTTCCAAAACGCATTCGATAAAGTGCTACATAAAAGGTTACTGCAAATGATAAAAGCTCATGGTGTTAGGGTGATAGGGTTATATTAGTATAAATAGAGGGTAGGCTAACTAGCAGTTAACAGAAATTCGGGATAAATGTGTCATTTGTCGGGTTGGCAAACTATAACTAGTGGATTGCCATGTGATTCGTTCTGGGGCCTCAACTATTTACCACTATATTAATCACTTGGATGAAAGGACCAAGTGTATTATAGCCAAATTTGCTGAGGATACAAAGATAGGTAGGAAAGCAAGCTGTGAGGAGGATATAAAGGGCCTGCAAAGGAATATAGATGGTTAAGTGAGTGGGCAAAAAAAAAAATGGCAGATGGAGTATAATGTGGGATTATAATATGTATACTATTGCAAGAAGCAAAGCAGAGTATTATTTAAATGGAGCAAGACTGCAGCATTCTGCAGTACAGGGGACCTGGGTGTCATTCAAGGTGATTCACAAAAAGTTTGCATGTAGGTCTAGGAGGGAATTAGGAAGGCAAATTATTGCAAGGGGGATGGAGTATGAAAGTAGGGAAGTCTAGCTACAAGTGTATAGGACATTGGTCAGACCACACCTGGAGTATTGCACACAGTTTTAGTCTCCTTACCTAAGGAAGGATATACTTGTATTGGAAACAGTTCAGAGAAGGTTCACTCGGCTGACTCCTGGATGAAGATGTTGTCTGATGAGGAAAGATTGAGCTGGAGGGGCCTACACATTGGAATTTAGAAGAATGAGAAATGATCTTATTGAAACATGTAAGATTCTGAGGGAGCTTGACAGGGTAGATGCTGAGAGGATGTTTCCTTTTCTGGGGGAATCTAGAACTAGGGGTATAGTTTAAAAATAAGGGGCATCCCATTTAAGATGGAGATGAGGGGGAAATTCTTCTTTCAGAGGATCAATAATCTTTGGAATTTTCTTCCCCAGAGACCAACGCAGGCTGGGTCATTGAATTCATTCATGACAGTGTTAGGCAGATTTTTGACTGACAAGAGAGCCAAGGGTTATGGGGACAGGCAGGAAAGTGGAATTAAGGCTGCAATCAGCTCAGCCATGATCTTATACAGAGCAGGCTCAAGGGGCCAAATAGCCTACTTCTTCTCCTATTCCTTATGATTCTTTGATCACTGGTTTTACACTCTGCCCATAGAGAGTAATATTGGACAGGGTGTAAAACCAGTATTCTACCCAAACACATGGGTTTCATACCTGGCGAGTTAGGTTAAAATTATCCCCCCGACTCCATGTGCCAGATTGAGCAGTGATCTAAATATGGTATTTAAAATGTTAAAAGGACTTGTTAAAGTGGATTTTTGGGGAAGCTAGAACAAAAGGATACAATTTTAAAGCTACAGTGAGGTAATTTAGCAGTGAAATCAGGAAGTTGTTTTTCACATAAAAGGTGGTCTTAATTTAGAACTCTTTAGCTAAAAGGCTGTGAAAGCTGGGTCAATTGAAATACTTAAGACTGAGATCACTAGATGTTTGTTAGGTAAGAATGTTGAGGGTTATGAAACAAAGATAGGTAAATGAAATTGAGGTACATATCAGCTCTAATCTATGTGTATGATGGAACAGACATGAGGGGCTGAATGGCCCAAACCTGTTCCTATTTCTTTCTCTTGTATCCTCACAGAAGTGAACACTGTGGAAAATGTTTTAATATTTTATTAAATAGCATAAAAATGGATTTCTCTCACTAATCCAGTGCCAAGTCTATAATGGGGTTCATGGACAGAAAAATGATGTTTTTTGTGGCTCTACGGAAATCAGCCTGTTCACTTTCACACATTCTGAAGCTGGTTTTCTGAAACAATAATAATATTTTTCATTTCTGTGTCCTTCAGAATACACATAAACCCTAATGAAAGCAAAACAAACGCAGCTTCGCCCTTGAGTTCATGCATTGCTGAGGGGGATCCAGAATTTTGTGGATAAAAATTAGAATGCTTAACTTCTTGGTACATTCCCATCACACTTCCAGTCTGCTATTTTAAACCCATCAAAATTAATAGACAGAAACCTGTGGTTGAATGTGGGCATTTGTGAGATGTATGTTCTCTTGCGCACCATGACATATTGGAACTCTTGTTCTTAAACAACATATTGACAAAAAATATGTGTTTGCCAAAATGTGCTGTATTATGAGGACTCTCAATTAATTATAATACATTAAACATTCCCAGGGTTACTAATCATAAGGAAAGAGATTAGTGATGTTACTCACTGAGCGTAAATTGGTATATTTGTATTTATCTGATGGTGATTTTTTTACATGCAATTTAATCTTACTTCTCAAAGTTACCTTCTCAAGGGAATTCTTGTTGTTTTGTAAAGCATAACTTTCCCACTCAGGACAAACTCTGCCTAAAAAACCTCACTTTCCAGCCTTTCACAACTCACGTTTCTTCTCATTTGCAAATCGATTTACACATTTTATAGGACTCAGACTTATGACTCACTCAGTTATCTTAATCTAACTTTCAATTCAAATAGCATATTTGGCAAAATGCAGCAAACTTAGTCAACTTTACAGTATATAAACAAGGCTAATACAACGGCACTGATATTTCTGCCCAGAATAGACATGATTGGTTAATGCTGTCCTGTCAATATGCCTGAGATCACACTGCTGTAAAAGATTGGGATTGATTTTACACATGATTTTATGTAACTATCATCCACTCATTGCATCTTGCTGGAGAAATCTCCCTACTTGTATCAGAAAATGATGTTACAGCTTTGATGTTATAGACTTTGGAGGCTGTTTGCTTCAATGCACTGTTTAAATAGATTGTTTGCTAAGCGTATAGACACAGCACAGCAACTACCACCAACTCCAACTTAGATCAAGCTTCCTTTATTAAATTCACTCAGAACAAATTGGTCTTTTTCTCATTTAGTCAGACTCCCAGAGCTAGACATATGTTTTGCATTACGTGTAGCAGAGGGGTGTACAGCATAGCAAGGGTTAATGTGGGAAGGAAAACAGCACCGCCCACAGTATGATGTAGAGAGATACATGACACTAGACAGGAGACAAGTTGTATACAGAGAGTCAAGGAGGAGTAAGCATGAAGTTAGGTCCTAGTTTGGGCTACACTTTGTACATATATAAACAGTTATGTGTTACCAATAAACACTACTGTTCAACCTTAGAAGTCTCTGAACCTCTTAATGAGACCTACCGAACAAATCCTTATAACAATATAACTGGATGAGCTTTTAATAAATCTCGTCAAGGGATAGAAATTTATAGAGTGAGTTATCACAAATAGTCTTATAGTGCAAGAATGCAATAAGTAAGAGTTTTAAGACACAGGACATTTAAGGATTATAATTTTGCAGATGATGACTCAAGGGAATATGAACTCATGATTTCGAGTCCGTATGTTATATAGTGAGACTGTTCTAAAAAATCAAACAGAAGCACCAACAGCTTTATAAAAATCATAATAGTTGACCTAGAACATAAACATGTTGTAACATGTTACAATCTTACACATGGCAAGTATTTCCAGTGCAAAAATGTTATTCCCTGTGAAACATTTTACATCAAATATTTTTAATGAGAAAATGTATGTGAATGTTTATAATGGCAAAACTAAGGAGTAAAGTTGACGTTGTTGGTCGACTGTCTATTATAGAAATTGCCTGATTTATATTTCCAATGGCAGTTTCAATTCCATTCATTTACCTTCACCCAGCGACACCAGACTCAACACACCATAACATTCCCTACCCAGTTCTACTGCATGCCAGAATCTCCTCCTCCTCAGACTATTGCTCTCTTGCTCTGCCCCAACCCTGAGTCAAACATTGCTATGATGCCCACCAGCCTCTGGACTGCATTTTCACTGACCTCTGATTTCAAATGCTCTTAGACCATGAGATCTTCCTACACAATTCTCCCAGATCCTAACATGTCGCTCCCAGTATTCCCAGAATCTTCTCACCAATGCTACTGAATTATCTTTTCCAGTATATGTCCTGTATTTAAAACACTGGGGCTCATTCAAAGTCATGCTAGACCTTCGGATTTATCTCACTCTGTATCTCCTGTGCTCTCAAGGCACCCCACTGTCAATAATTCAGGATCTCTGGTAAACAGCACTGGGCATAACAACCCTTTTCTTATAAGATTTTCCAGCTTACTAAGAGCAAGGTCATGAGAGATTTTCTAGCCTTTGTAACAATCACAACAGGTGACTTACAGGACCAGTAGCTTCATAACAATCACATCAGGTAGCCTACAGTTCCAATAGCTTCATAACAATCACATCAGGCAACCTACAGTGCCAATAGCTTTATAATAATAACAGCAGGTAATTTACAAATCCTAAACTTTCAGGAGGGAGCTTAATTGGATAACATTTGAACATAAAGGCAGATCACAGTAGAATTTTATTGGCTTAGGTCAATTCAGATAATTCATTTTTTTTCTTTTGCTTTCTCCCTCTTCCATTCTTACCTCATGCAGATAAGAATAAAGTTGGTTTATAAAAGAATACTGTGTATTTGAGTGATAATTGCCAAAAACATTTCAACCCATTGTTACACATATTTCCTCAAAGAACTTTTCAATAACAAAATACAAAAGTGGGAGGATTAAATTAAATTTTTATTTGAGTATTGCTGAAAAAAGCGACATGTCAAAGCCTTTCGGAGATGTTGCTTCAATAGATGGCCGCAACATAAACAGTACCCATTTGAAATACGTCCACACCATAAACTCACTTAAGCAGAAACAATTTGGCAACACAATTAATTATGCCGCCAAACACGTAACAAATCTCTCTGACCATGTACTCTCAGGAAGCAAGGAGCTTGTTCTTGCCCCTGGCTACAATTTTGTTGTGGCTTCATCTCAAATCAAACAAGAATGGATATTTGCTGAGTTCAAACTCCTCTATTCCCAACTATTCCACCCCAAACCAGCGTCCACTGAAGATGCTGAATCCTTTCAAGTGCACCTAGCTGATCTAGTGCACGCATCTTGTGGGAATCTGAACAATCTGTCTGACTTTCACATGCAACAGGAATGTCTTACAGCATTGCAAGGCCTTAAGATGAACCCAGACATACACATCAGTAAACCTGACAAAGGGACAGAAATTGTCATCCTTAACAAGCGTCACTATTCTCAGAATTGTACCAGATTTGCACTAAGTGTGGTAGCAGGTGGGAAAAATAATGTTTTACCCACCGGTGTAATGGCAGCTTTTTGTGCCATATCATCCTCTTCCTGACGCATCCCGCCTCATTAATAAGCTGGGTCGCTGGCAGGGCGGTTTCTGATTCGCCCGTGGCGCCATCACCTCAGGCCTTTAGTAAACCGGGCATCATATTTAAAGGGCAACCCTGCACAGAGCTAGCACCCTTCAAGGGATAGGAAGCTGCTGGGAACTGATGGCTGTCAAAGGGAAGAAACATGCTGTCCCTAAGTATAGTGACGCCTCAATTAAGCACCTACAGTACACAGTAGAAGCCCACTACAAAGTCTTCCACACCCGCTTGGGTGAAGACCAGCAAGCAAGGTCACCAATCCAGCATGGGAGGCAATGGCAGTGGTGGTCAGCACCAATGCTCTGCAAAAGAGGACTCCAGTGCAGGAAGAGGATGAATGCTATCATCCATTCCGCCAGGGTAAGTCACTCTTCTAATCACTCTCAACTCACACACAAACACAGCACACATCCACAGGGATCTCATACCTCAAGGGACAACACCACTAACTCTCACACACACCCTAACATCTCCATCAGGCTCAAATGCTCTGACGCTCGTGTCCTCATACCATTCACGACCCCGCTCACCACACAAACATCCCAGGCAGTGCCATGTGTCCTGCTCACACTCTCTCCATCTGTTTTCATGCAGGAGAAGCTGGCTCACAACAGTAGGGAGCGGCCCCAGACTGGGGGTGGAGTGGTCCACCTTAGATCCCTCACTCATTTTGAGGAGCATGCCTGCTCAGAATGCTGAGGATGTGGACCGTGCCTGTGGTGACAGTGAGCTCGGCGGCGAGCACACAGGTGAGGATCCTGCACCATATCATCTCTCTCTCAATGCAACTGTGAGTGCTCTCTCTCCTGCTTTTGATTCTTCTACCATGCACTAATTATCTCTATTTCGGTTCAAAGGGAGCTCTGCCAAGCGACCAACACCCTCAGCCAGCCAGTCCCTCAGCTCCATTCACATCCTCACATCCAGCCGAATTCCTGCCCCACTCTAAACTCTTCCCCCCCTCCAAACTCCTGCCTTTACACCTACCTCCCCTGTCACCACATACTCCTCACCACACTCTCCTCCCCGCTACTCCCTCCTCCTCCCAACCTCATCCCCCCAACACCTTCATTTCCCCCGCATCTCAAACTCACTACCGCACCCCCCCACACACCAGTACACCTTCCTCTCCCAGTGAAAACTAGACCTTCTTCTCCCACGTCCCCACCGGTACACTTTCCTCCCCCCCCCCTTGATGATCACCCATAGCAGCCCATGCCAACAACAACAGAGACCTCCAAACCTTCTGTGAGCTGCTTCGTGGCAGAGCCATGTCCATGAGAATCCACCCAGCATGCAATGCATCTGTTCCTCCAGGGTCCGGTAACTGTAGGGCTCCAGCATCTTCTTCTCCTCGGATGTCTGCAATGTGAGCAAGGCCCTAACTATAAGTCCTGACTTCTGCACATCGCACTTGTCAAGATGTGTTCTGGGCTGGCATGTTTTCCCCCCCGATGTGGGCAGTATATTTGACGTGGGCAGTATATTTGACGTGGGGGGGATGTTTCCGATGAGCAGGCAAGATGATGAGATGCAAATGCATTGACACTAGGTTCCCGAAGTCCGGCGATGGGAAAGACGGTCTGTCATTGACAGGCAGAGTGGACAATCGCAAATTGGTTTCATGATGGTATGAAGCCGACTTTTGGCCTTCTCGCCGTATTTTCCGCTCATGCCCACCATGACACCTGACGCCAGTGGGGGTGGAAAATTCTGGCCTATATGAACAATTTGCATGTCATTCATTATGACGGGTCCAAATTCGTATTGATTGGACTGCCTTTCAGCATGACCGTTAAGAATAGCGTGCATATTGTTGATATAGGCTGGAATCTTCTGCTCCCATTGGCGTCGGGCGTCATGGTGGGCCTGAGTGGACAATATGGCGAGAAGGCCAAAAATCGGTTTCTTACCATTGTGAAACCAGTTTGCGATTGTCCACTCCACTCTTCAATGGTGGGCCCCTTTTCCTGCCGTCGGACGCCAGGAATGCATTTTCAGGGCTCCAACTGGCGCTCAAATTCATCTTTGAAATGGAGCAGTTAAATGAACTCCCCTTTCTTGAAGCACTAGTTGAGAAATCTGTCAGGGTGCTCGTTACCACACTTTACCACAAGCCTACCTTCACTGGCCAAATATGCATTGGGATTCTTGCAGTTCCACATGCTATAAGATTTGTCTTATTGGCAACCTTGCAAATAGGGCCCAAGCCATTTGCTCACCATGCAAGCTTGATGCTGAAATAGGGCGCATCAGAGGCATCCTGCAGGATAACGGCTACGTTGATCAGATCATCTCGCCCTGTATATCACACAAACTCATGACCGGGCCTAAGGCAGTCAATTTCAGCCCTGAAAAGTGACCAGTCTACCTCAGGTTACCCTAGAAGGGCAAGTATTTCAAAAATTTGAGCAACAGCCGAAGCTTGCTGTTTCACGCTGCCACCATGGAGTAGCAACATGTGTGGAATTCGCCACTATCAGGGTGCTGCTGTCATGCCAAAAAGACATTCTGCCTATCACGTAAATGAGAAATGTGGTATATTAATTTCAGTGCTGGTGTGATGCTAGGTATGTAGGCCGTATGTCCCAAAGACCAATGGATCCTTTCAACAGGATGTTCCAGTTGTTGTTCGCAACGGGCACGGTACAAACCATACCCAACCAGCCTGTGCTTGCAAAATTCAAAACACCGTGTCTAACCTTAGATGTGATTCAGTGCTTGGGCAACTTTTGCTAAATATTCCTCAGTGTGCTAGGAATTACGCTGATAATCAATTTAAGATTGTCAGTCAGGCTCATAGTATGGTGCATGTGTGTGTACTGGAAGCTACAAATATTCATACACAAGGCCCTGTTCTTTGCAGACAGAAAGAATATGTGCACACATTACGCCTGTTACAGCTAAACAAAATAAGTGATAGCCATTTGCTGACTTGTTCCTCAGGGCAATGCCTTGGCCAATCAGGGTCAAGCTGCCTGGTTTAAATTTCAAACAATGCTTGGCAGTGAACTGTCAGTCACCATCACTGGTCCATTCAGCATGGCAACACCTCTACCAATCAGAGTCCACTTGCCAACCAATCAGCACTCTCTTCTCATACAGTATGAATTGTTGTTTCCCCCTTATATCGATATTCTTGCAAAGCATCCTGATGAGTGCAAGATTAAATGCTTTGACATGTTTCTTTTTTCAGCAATACTCAAGTTCTGTACTACCAAACCGTTATTTAAATTGTTACTCTTTAAACACTGCAATAAACATCATTTAACCATTTAATTTTCGTATGAGGAAGAGCTGCTATTTTCAAAGGATTTTGTTATATAAAGCTGGAAAAAATTCTAAACATCCACAAAACTGAAATATAATAAATTGAGAATAAAATTCAACATCAGCAATAGGTGCTAAATGCTAAATTTTACCCCAATACTTCAAAGAGAATCACAGAATCACTCAGTGCAGAAGAGGCCTTTCGGCCCATCAAGCCTGCACTGATACGTGAGAAACACCTGACCTACCTACCTAATCCCATTTACCAGCACTTGGCCCATAGCCTTGAATGTTATGATGTGCCAAGTGCTCATCCAGGTACGTTTTAAAGGATGTGAGGCATAGTGTCTCCACCACCCTCCCAGGCAGTGCATTCCAGACTGTCACAACCCTCTGGATAAAAAAGCTTTTCCTCACATCCCCCCTGCCCCTCACCTTGAACTTATGTTCCCTTGTGACTGACCCTTCAACTAAGGGGAACAGCTGCTCCCTATCCACCCTCTCCATGCCCCTCATAATCTTGTACCCCTTGATCAGGTCTTTTCTCTGATCCAATGGAAACAACCCAAGTCTATCCAAACTCGCTTCATAACTTAAATGTATCATCCCAGGCAACATCCTGGTGAATCTCCTCTGCACCCCCTCCAGTGCAATCACATCCTTCCTATAATGTGGTGACCAGAACTGCACACAGTACTCCAACTGTGGCCTCACTAAGGCTCTACACAACTCCAACATGATCTCCCTACGTTTGTAATCTATGCCTCCATTGATAAAGGCAAGTGTCCCATATGCCTTTTTTACCACGCCACTAACATGATCCTCCGCCTTCAGAGATTTATGGACACACATGCCAAGGTCCCTTTGTTCCTCTGAACTTCCTAGTGTCATGCTGTTCATTGAATACTTCCTTATCAAATTACTCCTTCCAAAGTGTATCACCTCACACTTTTCAGGGTTAAATTCCATCTGCCACTTATCTGCCCATTTGACCATCCTGTCTATATCTTCCTGCAGCCCAAGACACTCAATCTCACTATTAACCACCCAGCCAATCTTTGTGTCATCCGCAAACTTACTAATCCTATCCCCCACATAGTCATCTATGTCGTTTATATAAATGACAAATAATAGGGGACCCAGCACAGATCCCTGTGGTACGCAACTGGACACTGGCTTCCAGTCACTAAAGCATCCTTCTGCCATCACCCTCTCCGACCTTGATCCTACCTTGGCGAACACTTCTTCCTAAGGTGGGTGGGTTGAGTTGGGAATTTTCCCGACTACCCCTAACTGCCTCCAAGCCAATATGAGACACCCTGGCTGGCTCATACCTGAGGGCACCGCTTGACTGGTCAAGGCAACGGAAGCACATCTTCTAGATACCAATGATCAGTTTGTCCCCAGAAGTCAAGGGGCTCAAGGGATGTGGGGACTGGGGTAAAAAGGCCAGGGCAAGGAGGGGAACCTGGAAGGGTTACATTTTGGGGGCCTTTCATTGGGCCCAGGGGGCCAGGTAAGGAGGGACTCCCCTGCTCACCAACAGTCTGCACTGGGAAAGCTGCCGGACTGGTCACATGGTATGGGCCTCTTCTGCCGCCTGTTAAAACCTAACTGAAGTCTGCTTCAGGGCCCCAATTGGCCCGTGAGCAGGTGGGCTGCCCAGCAACCACCCCAGAAAATTTGCAGAAGGGGCAGGGGTGGCCAGGCAGGCAGTGGGCATGGTGCCCATTGGATTTCACGTGGCCTCTTTGCCTTTAAACCTGCTAGCGGGGAAGTGTTAATTCCAGTTCACATACTGTGCTTATGAAGGAAGAAAAATCATGGACCATTTCCTTCATAGCAATCACCTACATAACTTACATTTGTAGTGTATCACCATGGTGATGCACGATTTATGTGGTTGTAAAGAAAGAAAGATAACCAACCACTTTTGATGAAGTTGCTGCCTTACTCATGAAGGTACAGCTGATAACTGTAGATTCAATATTCAG
The DNA here is from genome assembly GCF_017639515.1 of Carcharodon carcharias. Classification (NCBI taxonomy): domain Eukaryota; kingdom Metazoa; phylum Chordata; class Chondrichthyes; order Lamniformes; family Lamnidae; genus Carcharodon; species Carcharodon carcharias. The sequence continues at coordinate 29,690,604 of NC_054474.1, forward strand.
CCCTTCGCATGATAAATCATTCATTTTGTTTTGTTGTATAGACTGTATAGTGTCGAGCTCTTTACATCTCCAGAACAAAGTAAAGGTTAATTGGAAATCCTTACCAGAACATTTTAAGAACTGCTGTACGTAAACTTTTCTTTCATTTGAACATTTTATGTAGCAGCAACTCAGCCAAAATATGATAAGGAAATAATTAATTTTAGTTGTAAGCTCCAAATGATCTTTTTTTTACAGTTGCTTCTCCTCTGGAACATACTAGAATTTTTTAAAAATATTTTCCACAATGACAACCTTCAATACAAATTTCACCTCACTGATGCTTTTCATTCATACCAGACTGATAGTTTAATATTCTCTACATGGATTTCTGAACAAGGAGATAAAATAGGTTTAAAAAGTGGTGGTGGGAAAGGGAAAAAGTTAATTGGATTATCTCAAAGTAGTCAACTCTACTAAAGCAAAAAGCGAATAGAATGTGAATGGAGATGAGGGCAAAGAAAAAAATTATAAAACTAAAGTCTACAGGTGGAGCTGAATAGATTAAATGACTGGCAGTACAAGAATTGCCTTTCAGAGTGGGGAATTTCACTAATATTGTTGCTCACGTGCTAGCAGAGATGGCCAAACCAAATAGAAGAATGCACAATAGCAAACTTCCCAAAGAAGCCACTGAAATTTTTCATGGTCCTTCACATAGATCCTGTTCACCAGGGGTATTGTTGGCTTTTCCTATTTTCGTGAAGCAGAATTCACCGAACGTTGGGTTGTTGACCCATTAATAGAGAACACATGCTGGGATTAGACTGTGGTGAGGCAGGTTAATTTTACCCTACTGATCATGTGTTGTTGTAATGTAATCCTCCTCCTCCACGCACACCAAAACCAACTTCTTAACATAGAGTAAGGAAAGAAATACCATTGAAAGCAACAAAATTACATTTATTAGGGAATTAAGTAATTATCATTCCACAGAATTTCAAAGTTTGCAATGGCTTCTTTTCGGTCAATTGACTTTAAATTATTCAAACACGTACCTTGGCTGGAGGCAGTCTGTGAATCAATTCACTTCAAATTACACAAGTACTTTTGATTTTAGTACTGCAACACTGGCTCCACTCTCTCTCCCCCCTCCCTTCCTCTTTATTGCTTTATTTCTCTTTGACTTGAACCCATTGATTCTCTTTCATTTCTGTCTCTCCCAGCCGTAGATTGCCTCTTCTCTCGAAGTTTGTAAACCACCAAGGCTCCAATGTTAACCTCTGCAAAGTAACATTGATTAACAATGATCATAACCATTGAACTGTTCTAAAACTCATTTTGCTATTTATCATATCCAAATATTTTTTAGAAATAGGCCAGGATATATTAATCCCACATTTCCTTTGTAGTTAATATAATAATAATAATAATAATAATATTGATATTCATTCATTAGGATTTGAATTTTTACTATATTCATTAAGTTTCTAGGTATTCAGGGGTGTCCAGTCTTTACCAGCATGTCCTACTAGTTAGGACCAGCAAACTGGAAGAAAGCCTAGATTCATATTTAAGTTGACATGAGGAATGCTGGATCAGTGAGGCAACATGTTGGAATTCTGGTCTGTGGCTGTATTACGCTGTTGAAATAAACTCAATGAGCCACAGAGTGAAACAAAGACTGATTTCTGTGATCCAGAGATATTGGGTGGGATACCTGCTGAGAGGAATGTTTCTAAAGCTTGCAATATTGCAAACAAGCTCCTAAAACTTCACCAAAATTTCTGACAGAACATTGCAGAATTATACCCTCTGGCTTTGCTAGCCTTTTGTTTCATTCCTTCCCTCCCTTTACAGTCTGGTGAAGCAACAGTCCTCCATGAGCCAAGATGTGCCGTAGTCTTTTGGAAATAAGCTGTAATACTTCATCAGTGTTACTGCAGGAATGGTTACAAATAGGAACATTCATTGTTTGCAAGACCTGCCTGTATGCATTTGCCTCCATAACAATAATGACGACACTTCAGATAGCAAACAGATTGGTTGTAAAGTACTTAGGGAAATCCTAAAATGGTAAGGCCCGTTCTTTCTCTGTTTCACTTAAGAAGGTATCAGCCTCGGGTCATCCAGATTTTAATTGATCCTTGGTGATGGAATTTTGCAAATTGGAATATTTTGGTCAGCTGAGAGACAGATCACCTTTCAGGATTCTTTTGCAAACATAATCATGTCTCTAATGTGATGTCTATAGACACAGATATATAATGAGAGATGTTTAAATTGCTGTCCAGGTGCAAAACTAGCATTGTTCATTGGTCACCCATTATAGAAACCACAGGATTACCTTTGTCAATAAAATAAATGAGAATCTGATAGTCTTGAAACTATGCATTAGGAATGCTAAACTGTAACATTAACATTTATTATGCTATTGAGTCTCATGCTCTTCTGTCAAAATTTGCATTTATATGATGTATTTCATGACCTCAGGATGTCCCAAAGTGTTTCACAGTCTTTAAGTACCTATAAAAAGTAATTGTAAAATAACAAACGTGGCAACCAATTTGTGCACTGTAAGGTCCCATATTCACCAATGAGATAATAATCAGACAACTTGTTTTAGTAATATTGCCTGAGGTATAAATATACACTCCTCTTTTCTCTTCAAATACCGCTAATGGATCTTTAATAACCACCCGAGCAGGCAAGATGGGGCTCGATTTATCATCTCATCAGAAAAATGACATCTCTGATAGTTTGGCACTGTCCTGAAATATCAACTCAGATTATGCACTCGGGTCCCTGGAATGGGATTTGAACCCACAATCTTCTGATACAGAATACTGTCAAGTGAGCCAAAACTGACATTTTGAGATCATCCAATCAACTGCAATAGATGCTTCTTCCCCTTTCTCTAGCCCATCCACCAAGCCTTCATCAGACTTCCTCCTGCCTTAGCTCTGAATTGACATCTTATTCTAGTTTCCCCCTTATCTCCTCTGTGTTCTTTCTGAGATCATCTGCCCACAGGCTCAGTCTCCTGCTTGCTTCACTTCATTCCCACTAAACTGAGGTGAGGTGAGAGTGAGAGTGGTTGCCCTTGACATCAAGGCAGCATTTGACCGAGTGTGGCATCAAGGAGTCCTAGTAAAACTGAAATCAATAGGAATCAGGCAGAAAGTTCCCTTTTAAATCACACACCATTCTGACTTGGAACTATATTGCCTGTTGTTCTCTGATGCTTTCAAAATCCATGAAATCCTCCCCTAACAGCAGTGTGTGCGTAACACATTATATGGATGGCAGTGGTTCAAGAAGGCAGATCACCACCATCTTTTCAAGGGCAGTTAGAAATGGACAATAAATGTTGGTCTTTCCAGTGATTCCCACATTCCAGGAATGAATGAAAAATAACTATTGACCACCCAACTGTCCTACCTGGCTCCATGCTCGCTGATGTATGCAAATAATTTCCTCTCCTCAAGCAGTGTCCCCATTGTAACTTCACCCAATCCCATCCCTCCAACAGCCCATCTGCTGCTGAAATCCACATTCACGCCTTTGGCACTTTGAGATCATTCCAATGCTCTTCCCTGATCCTCCCACATGGAATGGAAATACAGCCAATCAAATATAAATGAGTCCCTGAAGTTAAAATAACCATAAACATATTTCTGGAGCAGTTTTTCATTCATGCCAATGCACAACGCTCCTGGCTTAGGGTTAAAACTGGAGCTCAGGTTTTATCAATAACACCGGCCTCGCTATTCCACACATATCAGTCACAGACAAGGCCATCTCTCGTCACTTCCTTATATCACTCTCAATCCACCTTTCCCTTCCACATCCTTTTTTGTCAGACCCTGAAAAAAAAACAGTCCCCAATTACTTGCAAATGCTTTTACAAAATACTAACTGTCCAGCCTTTGGCCCTATGTTGATCACAACATTTTTGCAGCTACTGATTTGCTCCACCACATTCTTAACTCACTTTTGATGCCATAGTCCTTATGAAAACAACAATGCTCTCTCTCATCCTGGCTATCTCCCATGTTATGTCCCTCATCTCCAAGAAATACAGACTTGAATGGATATTGCGGACAACTGCTGTTCACTGCCATATCTTGTTGGGCAACAGAAAGCAATATTGAGTTGTCTCAGCTTCTAAAACTGCTCTCTATTCCAGGGTCATCCTAGATTGCAAATAAAATTCCTGGCTTCTTTTCTCTGCTGCAAACCATCCTCATTCCTTTCCCTGCCTCTCCCATACTTGCCTTGTTTGATTGACAAGGGAGTGAAGGGTTATGGGGAACAGGCAGGAAAGTGAAGTTAAGGCCACATCAGGTCAGCCATGACCTTATTGACTGGTGGAGCAGGCTTGAAGGGCTGAATGGCCTATTCTTGCTCCTATTTCTTATGTTCTTATGTTTGCCTCAGCACGAGGAGCTCATGGACTTCTTTGAATCTAAAATTGAGACCACTCAACCTCTGCTACATCTTTCCCTTCCACAAACCCCCTGGGCTAAACTCCTTCAAAGGTTCCCACCTGCTCTAGCCATGAACTTGCATCTTTCTCTAGTTTCTCTATATTTCTGCACATGTCGTCTCCAAACTCATCTTGTCCATGAGCCCCACCTCCGGCTCTCTTAGTCCTCTTCCTACTAAACTGCTAGCTACCCAAGCTCCTTTCCAGGTCCCCAAGTTAGCTGATATTGTTAAAGGTTCTCTCTCTTCAAGTACCATCCCTCTCTCCTTCAAAAATATCCTCATCACCCACCCCTCAGAAAACTAACCCCGGGCTCCATACGATCCTTGCAAGCTTCTGCCTCATCTCCAACCTTCTCTCTCCTCTCAAATCAGTCCCCACCTTCCCCAGAATTTTATGTTTGAATCCCAACAAACAGGTTTTCCTACCAAAGTACTAAACCAGTTTTTATCAAAGTCACAAACGGCATCCTATCTGACCTTGACAAAGGTAAACTATCCTATCCCATCTCAACCCGTCTGCAGCCTTTTAAATGGTTAACAACACCATCCTCCTCCAATGTCTCTCCACTGTCATCAGGCTGGGTGGAACTGCTTGCACCTGATTCAATTCTTATTTATCGAATCATAGCCAGAGTATCACCTGCAATGGCTTCTCTTCTCACCGCTGCACTGATTTCTTTGGTGCCCTCCAAGGATCTATCCTGTCCCCTCCTATTTCACATTTGCATCTCCCCCTCGGCAACACCATCTGGAAGCACAGCACTAATTTATACTGATGGCACCCAACTCTACCTCACCACCACTGTCATTAAATGATCGCACTGTTTGTCTGAAGTCCAGAGCAGAATAATCCTGGGGTTGGGTGGGGGGTAGGGGGTGGGGGGGGGGGGGGGGGGGGGGGGGGGGGGGGGGGGGGGGGGGGGGGGGTTGGGGGGGGGGGAGTTTGGATAGCACCCATCCCCCGACCCCACCAGAAACCACGTCAGCGGAGAACCGACATGCTCCACGCCGACCTGCCCCACAGCAATAAAGCACTGCAGGGCTCATTAACAAGGGCCGAGTGGGACTTCCGCCTCCGCCCTCTGGAGTTTCCGGCCAATTGGATTGGCAGATCCCTCAGTCCTGGCAGTGCCAGGAAGGCGTCAGGAGCAGCTGCCGGAACGGCAGGTGAAGAGTGGCCTAAGACCTACCCGGGGGTAGATAAGTCTGGGGTCTTGGCCTGGGACGGTTAGGGGAGATTAAGGAGAGGGGCAGTGGTGGGAGGAGGTGGTGAGTTTAAGGGAGGGACCAGGTAAGAAGGAAGGGGGTATTCGGTCTAAGGAGGAACTGCCCCACAATCTGCAAAGTGCAGCCCCCAAAGGGCGACCCCCACCCCCAACTTTGCCGCCCTTGAACCATTTCAGGTTAAAAATTGGGCTGCTGACTCCTGCCCTGCTGCCCACATCAAATGTATTATGGCATGGGCAGCATATCATCAGGGTTGTTTGGCTTGATAACAAGCCTAATTGACCCTTAATTGTTGTTTTAAATATGGCAGCAGGCTGTTGATTTCAGAGTCCACTCATTATGGGGGTGGGCTCGGCGCTGGGTGAGAAGGTGGTGAGATGGGTGCCCATGCCATTTTACATGCCCTCCCACTGCAGGAAACACTCCCAATGAGGGTGCATAAAATTCATTTCCAGTGCTGGACAAGCAGAAATTTCCTCAGATAAACACTGGAAAGACTGAAGCCATTTTCTTTAAGTCCTCATTACAAACTCCATTCCTTAGTTACTGACGCCATCCCTCTCCTTGACAACAGTCTGAAACTATTCGAAAACTTGGTGTCATATTTGAGCCCAAAGTGAGCTGCTGGCCCCATATCCATGCCATCACCAAGGTCATCTACTTTCACCTCCAGAACATCACCCGACTCTGCCCCACCTCAGCTTATCTGCTGCTAAAGCCCTCATCCATGTCTTTGTTATTCCTAGATTTGACCATTCCACTGCATTCCTGCTTGGGCTCCCAGTTTCTACACTCTGTATACTTTAGGTCATTGAAAACTCTATTACCTATGCCTTTACTCGCACCAAGTTCCATCGGTCATCCTGTGCTCTCTGACCTAACCTGTCCCCTGGTTAAAGAATGCCTCAATTTTAAAATTCTCACCTTTTTATCAAATCCCTCCATGAACTCGCCCTTCCCTATCTCTTTATTCTCCTCCAGCTACACAACCCTCCAAGATATCAGCACTCATCTAATTCAACATCCCTGATTTTAAGTGTTGGACCATTGGTCGCCATGTCTTCCATTGCCTGGGCCCTAAGCTTTCGAATTCCCTCATTACACATCTCCACCTCTCTTGCCTCTTCTAGGATGCTCCTTAAAGCTACCATTTTGACCAAGCTTTTGATTTTCTGCCCTAATATTGCTTTATGTGGCTTGATGTCAAATTTTGCTTGATAACACTCCTGTGAAACGCCTCAGGATATTTTAATACATTAAAGGCACTATATAAATACAAGTTGTTGTAGTTGTTATTATTCAATATGGTAGCACTCCTGCTGGAATCTTTTAAATATATTTATATAGGAATATCCATTCATGTTGAAATCTGCAGTATCCAAACTCTGCTGGAATAGTTAAAAGCAAAAAACTGCAGATGCTAGAAATCCAAAACAAAAACAAAAATACCTGGAAAAACTCAGCAGGTCTGGCTGCATCTGCGGAGAGGAACACAGTTAACGTTTCGAGTCCATATGACTCTTCAACAGAACTAAGGAAAAATAGAAAAGAGGTGAAATATAAGCTGGTTTAAAGGGGGGTGGGACAGGTAGAGCTGGATAGAGGGCCAGCGATAGATGGAGATAACCAAAAGATGTCATAGACAAAAGGACAAAGAGGAGTAGAAGCTGGTGATATTATCTAAGGACTGTGATAATAAAGGTACAGATAGCCCTAGTGGGGGTGGGGTGGGGGGAAGGGATCGAAATGGGCTAAAAGGCAGAGATAAAACAATGGATGAAAATATATTTAAAAATAATGGAAATAGGTGGGAAAAGAAAAATCTATATAAATATTTGGAAAAAAGGGGGATCGGAAAGGGGGTGGGGATGGAGGGGTGAGTTCATGATCTAAAATTGTTGAACTCAACATTCAGTCCGGAAGGCTGTAAAGTGCCTAATTGGAAGATGAGGTGCTGTTCCTCCAGTTTGCGTTGAGCTTCACTGGAACAATGCAGCAAGCCAAGGACGGACATGTGGGCATGAGAGCAGGGTGGAGTGTTGAAATGGCAAGCGACAGGGAGGTCTGGGTCATGCTTGCAGACAGAACGAAGGTGTTCCGCAAAGTGGTCACCCAGTCTACGTTTGATCTCTTCAATGTAGAGGAAACCGCATTGGGAGCAGCGAATGCAGTAGACTAAATTGAGGGAAGTGCAAGTGAAAAGCTGCTTCACTTGAAAGGAGTGTTTGGGCCCTTGGACGGTGAGGAGAGGGGAAATAAAGGGGCAGGTGTTGCACCTTCTGTGGTTGCATGGGAAGGTGCCATGGGAGGGGGTTGATGGAGGAGTGGACCAGGATGTCCCAGAGGGAATGATCCCTGCAGAATGCCGCCGGGGTTGGGGGCGGGGGGGTGGTGGGGTGGGGGGGCGGGGGGGGGGGGGGGTGGGGGTGGTGGGGGGGGGTGCGGGGTGGTGGGTGTGAAGGGAAAATGTGTTTGGTGGTGGCATCATGCTGGAGTTGGCGGAAATGGCATCCTTTGAATGCAGAGGCTGGTGGGGTGATAAGTGAGGAAAAGGGGTCCCTATCATGGTTCAGGGAGGGAGAGGAAAGTGTGAGGGTGGATGCACAAGAGATGGGCCGGACACAGTTGAGGGTCCTGTCAACCACCGTAGGTGGAAAACCTTAGTCAAGGAAGAAGGAAGTCATGTCAGAGGAACTGTTTTTGAAAGTGGCATCAACAGAACGGATGCGACGGAGGCGAAGAAACTGAGAGAATAAGATGGACTCCTTCCAGGAAGCAGAGTGTGAGGAGCTGTAGTCGAGGTAGCTGTGGGAGTCGGTAGGCTTGTAATGAATATTGGTGGACAGTCTATCACTAGAAATTGAGACAGAGAGGTCAAGGAAGGGAAGAGACGTGTCAGAGATGGGCCATGTGAAAATGATGGAGGGGTGGAAATTGGAAGCAAAATTAATAAATTTTTCCAGGTCCAGACGAGAACATGAAGCAGTGCCGAAGCAATCATCGATGTACCGGAGAAAGAGTTGTGGGAGGGGGCCGGAGTAGGAATGGAACAAGGAATGTTCCACATACCCCATAAAGAGACAGGCATAACTTGGGCCCATGCAAGTACCCATAGCCACACCTTTTATTAGGAGGAAGTGAGAGGAGTTTAAGGAGAAATTGTTCAGTGTGAGAACATGTTCAGCCAGACGGAGGAGAGTAGTGGTGGATGGTGATTGTTCGGGCCTCTGTTCGAGGAAGAAACGGAGAGCGATCAGACCATCCCAGTGGGGGATGGAGGTGTAGAGGGATTGGGCATCCATGGTGAAGAGGAGGTGGTTGGGGCCAGGGAACTGGAAATTGTTGATATGATGTAGGGTGTCAGAGGAATCACGGATGTAGGTGGGAAGGGACTGGACAAGGGGAGAGAGAATAGAGTCAAGATAGCAAGAAATGAGTTACGTGGGCCAGGAATAGGTTAGCACGATCGGTCTGCCGGGACAGTCCTATTTGTGGATTTTGGGTAGGAGGTAGAAGCGGGCCATCCGAGGTTGGGAGACTATGTGGTTGAAAGCTGTGGGAGGAAGATCTCCAGAGGAGATGAGGTCAGTAACGGTCCTGGAAACAATGGCTTGATGTTCAGTGGTGGGGTCATAGCCCTGGGGGAGGTAGGAGGAAGTGTCTGTGAGTTGACGTTCAGCCTCTGAGAGGTAGAGGTCAGTGCGCCAGACAACAACAGCACCACCCTTGTCAGCGGGTTTGATGATAATGTCAGGGTTGGACCTTAGAGAACGGAGTGCAGTACATTCAGAGAGAGACAGGTTAGAGTGGGTGAGAGGAGCAGAGAAATTGAGATGACTGATGTCACGCCGACAGTTCTCAATGAAAAGATCAAGAGAAGGTAAGAATCCTGAGGGAGGGGTCCAAGTGGAAGGAGAATATGGGAGGCAGATAAAAGGATCTGTTGAATGGGGAGAGGACTCCTGCCCGAAGAAGTGAGCACGGAGACGAAGGCTGTGGAATAAGAGTTCAGCATCGTGCCGAGCCCGAAATTCATTGAGATGAGGCGCAAGGGTATGAAACTAAGTCCTTTGCTGAGCACTGAATGTTCAGCATCAGATTGGGGAAGGTCAGGGGGTATAATGAATACACGGCCAGGGCTGGGATTGGAAGATGGGGTGGGGACAGAGGAACAGGCAGGGGTGGAGGGTCCTGGATGGGCATTGGTGTCGATAGTTGTTGGAATGAGTTGTTGTCTGCTAGAATAGTGTTATTGAGAAGACTGTGTGGGATTTACATTCCTCCCATAGGTTAGATACAGTGGGTAAGTGTATTTTTCCATCTTAGGAATGTCAGATATTCCTCACTTATCATTTCAGCTCACTGTCCTTTCACCTTTGGGAACTGGGTACAAATGATGCTAGGACAAAATGAAAGAAAGTGCTGCTTCTCTGAAAGTTGTAGTTTTCCCAAGTGAGTCTGGACAGTGTGCTAAAAGCAAAAAACTGCGGATGCTGGAAATCCAAAACAAAAACAAAAATAAAAATACCTGGAAAAACTCAGCAGGTCTGACAGCATCTGCGGAGAGGAATACAGTTAGCGTTTCCAGTCCATATGACTCTTCAGCAGACAGTGTGCTATTGTTTCTCTCCAATTATTCTGCCAACATCTTCTCCCCTAACGGCATTGATTCTTTGCCAGAGTATTGTGTTACGGGCGTCAGCCGCTCTCAGGTATCTCAACCAAGTAGCTATCCTTTATGTTGAGCCTACATAATGAGGGATAGCAAGCTATTAAGCTTCAGGGGGCATCACAATCAAGCCTCATGCTGTCTTCATCCGATGTCAACACAGACTTATTTGGTGAAGGGGTTGCTAGATATCAATCAGGAGTGGGAACTTGATTTTTCCCTCCCCGATTCAGGGACACTAAAACAAATTGCAGCACCGTACTGCTAACTAGGCTGAGATCTTGAACTCAGCACAAACTGAAAATCAAATCTCAAGTCTTACTAGTCTACAGGGCTCAGACACATGCTGTCATGAATAACCGAGCCCCTGGGGAAAGCAACTGAATTCACTTTTCAATGAACCTCATTCCTGTTTTGGGAATGAGAAGTTGGAATATAAAAACACCAATGTCCAATCAAATTTCATATTCTGTCCAGTTAGTTGAACAGCATTTCAGTAATCAAGAAGTAGAAAGACTGATTATTTATTAAAGCTAAGCCAAGTTAGGTTTGGGACAAGTGTCCTCTACCCCTTCTCTCCCTTTTACACATTCAAGCACATGATCTCATTCGCCTGTTATTTCTGTGTAATTTTTTACTTCCCTGCGTTTTAAACTGTATTTGTGCCTTCATGTAAGAAAGCTTCCTATGATATACAACAATACTAATTGCCCACAGTACATATGACCTTCATATAATACAAGTGCTGGATGATGCCCAAATGATCTTCCACCTGCGACTGAATAGCATTTCCATAGTATTAATCTAAATCAGGAGAGCTCTTAGCAATAGAGAGTCATTCTATATACCAATGCACTTCATTACAAAGTGGCAGCATGCAAGCTCACACCCCTCAATTCTCCACCCAGTGAGTTCCCCACATCATCTGGGATGTAGAAGAGATAGTGGACAAAGGTCACAGAATTGGAAATGATTTTCCCTCAGCTACATTACGTGCACTTCCTAGAGGGTCATTGGCAGTGGTCTGTGAATATATTGTCTGCCTGATGTCTCAGCTGTGGAATGGTGTATAAGGTAGGTGAAGGGATAATTCAAATATATAAAGGCACACATGTTTGGCATTTTATTGCTCAAGAACTGTATAAAGAAACTCTTATTTGTAGCTTTAGTGTCTGTAATGACTTCTAGAGCTGGTAATTTATACAGCACTTGATGCATTTTTATCATTGAATTCAGTAGAATTTATGAGAGCTAATGATAGACTGAACTTAATCTGGAATTAAGACACCTTTTCCAGCAATTAGATTTTAGTATTGAAATGAAATGTTCTTATTAAACTCCTATTAAACTGAAACTAGTAACTCAAAGGTTGAATTCATCTTCAAAACTCATTTATATACCTTTTAAATCTTCATGAGCAATATATCATAAACTCACAGTACCTTCTGCACCAAATAATTCCTGTATTTCCAGCTCACTCCCATTATTTTCATCCCATCTCTATAAGCTTGGGAAGATATTTCTGAGGAATAATAATGACCAGTGGAGTAATCGTGACCAATGGGTACTCACCCAGAGAGTTATACTAGAGCATAAAATAATCTTATTCACTTGTAATATTTGGCTGACTTTAATTTGTAGGACTTCTGTATAGAATCCTCTTCCTAAAGCAATTGAGGAGTTCTTAAGCATGTAAACTAGGCAGGTAAGTGAATAAATTGGCCTACCCACTAATGTCTCACTGCTGCTGGCTTCAATTTTAACCTGCTCCCCTGAGCAAGTAGCAAAGGCACCTGCTACTGCTGGCAAGGGTCCTCCCTTAAATATGCAGACCATGATTGAGTGATATCATCAGAGCCCCCAGCTGTGATTTACATGTGCAAAGATAGGAACGTAGGGGCAGGAGTAGAGCAATTAGCCCCTTGAGTTGGTTCCTCCATTCAAGCAGACCATGATTAATGTGCAATCTAACTCCATATATCCACCATTCTAACTATGGTCTGACCAGAAGCCATTGTGGCTTTCCCATCAGGAAGAGGATCCAGGAACAAAAGAGATTCTTTCAGGTAAGCATTACGGGAGCAGAAAGTGTAAGAATGCTCTAACATGACCTTCATGTAAAACTTAGGCCTCTCTTACCCGGGTTAACACCCCTTTCCTCCTGCAGGGCCTTCCAGAAATCCCTTCCCATGGCTTCTCATTTTACTAGTAAACCTCCATTTTGAACCTCTGCTCTCGCTCAGTTCAGACGGCAGCTGATGAGGACTGGAACTGCCACCATGGTTGGATGGTTCATTTTCCCCGTCCACCCAAATCCATCTGAAATGGCTACTCTAAGCTCCAGTAGAGAACTTTGACAAAATATTACATCTGAAACATTGGGTGGAATTTTACAGCGGGGGCGGGTCTATAAAATGCACGAACCATTCAAAAGTCCATTGATTCCAGCGGGACCGTAAAATCCCGCCAGCATAAAATTCTGCCCATTAACATTTTTTGCTTTTTTCTAAAACTGCTCCTTGATTTTCCAGCAACTGCAGCATTTTGTTTTCCTCTCTTTGGCGTACTTTTAATCAGCTTTCAGACTGTGCCTGCAGATCATGTACTTTGAATTGTCATTGCAACCTGAGAAACTCTGTTTCTTTCCAGAGCTGCTGCCTGACTTGCTTAGTATTCCCAGCACTTTTTTTGTTTTTATTATGTACCTAGTACATCTATTTGCATAGGAAGCCAAGGGTTTGACCTCTGAGACTTTTGCAGCTCTCTCCAGGGGTTGACCAGTTCAATCAACTACTAATCAAACTCCCAATCTGCCTCCACTGGGATGCCAAAACAAATCACCATTTTTCCATACAGATGTTTTGTTTAAACCTCTCCACATTTCCCAGAAGCTGTGTTGCTAATTTAACCCACGCAAATTTAATTTAACTTAGTTTCATCATTTTAATGTCAATTACATCAAAATAGTCATCTGTGGTCAAAAAGGTAAAAATCCTCAACTGTGACAATTATTTACACTTAAATATTTTCTTATTCTTAGCTCAACAATGAATCAATATTTTATCCTACAAGTCCCCAACAATATATTCTGTTTCTGTCTTGCTCCTCCGTATATCATTACATCGGGAGACTAGGAAAATTTTATCTTGTGATAGCGCAGATAAGGGATGTCATTGCTGGGAAGTGGAATACTTTTACAAATACCTTTCTGTTCATATCAAGCACACTTAGGCCAGATACAGAGGTAAAGCTGCCAAGTGCTATTTTGTAAGAATGTACCTCAAACTTAATTCTTTCTTAAAAGAGTAGAGACTTTTATCCAATCCATTTCAGCAGCATTCAAGCTCAAAACACTGGAAACTATTCTAGCCTAGGGTGAATTTGAGACATCCAGGCCCAAGCCTTCCTACATGGATAGAGGCTTCTGACTCAATTTACGCTGCTGATGCTCATTGGGACCCTAAGGAAATCCCAACGTATGCACATTCGCAGTAGTTACACAGGAAATTTAAAATTCCGATTGCTGGTTTTAACCTGCCAGGATTGCGCCGTGATTCCAATGGCAGTGGGATCAGATGGCCAGAACCACGGAGACTTGGGCTGTTTGCCCGATACTTACGTTGGTTTTCACGTAGATTTATCCGAACCAGTGTAACTTTAAGTGTATCAGCTGGAGTGTCAAAGCAAAACAGCATCCCCAGCAATGTTTTCCTCCACTCTGCCTCCCACCCCCTTCCCCCAGGAAATCATCACCTCCTTCCTGGAAATGTTCACCTCCTCCCCTTCCATCACAGACAATGCTCATTCCTTCCCCAGCCACTTCTCCTGGCTCAGCTTCAGGAATCCATGCTCCTGCCCGGCCAGTGTCGGAAGAGTCAACATTGTTCAACCAGAAGTGCCAAGTGGATGATCCATCTTGGCCTCCTCCAGAGGTCCCCAGCATCTCAGATTCCAGTCTTCAGCCAATTCGATTTACTCCATGTACTGGATACTGCAAAGGCTATGGGTCCTGACAATATTCTGGCAACAGTACTGAAGACTTGGGCTCCAAAACTTGCCGCACCCCTAGCCAAGCCGTTCCAGTACAGCTGCAATACTGGCATCCACCCGGCTATGTGGAAAATTGTCCAGGTATGATCTGTACACGCAAAGCAGGACAAATCCAACTCAGACAATTACCACCCCATCAGTCTACTCTCTATCATCATTAAAGTAATGGAAGGGGTCATCAACAATGCTATCAAGCAGCACTTCCTTAGCAATAACCTGCTCACTGATTCCCAGTTTATGTTCTGCTAGGGTCACTCAGCTTCTGAGCTCATTACAGCCTTGGTTCAACAATGGACAAAAGAGCTGAATTCCTAAGGTGTCATCAAGGCTGCATTTGACCGAGTGTGGCATCAAGGAGCCCTAGCAAAACTGGAGTCAATGGAAATCGGGGGAAAACTCTCGGCTGGTTGGAGTCATACCTAATACAAAGGAAAATGGTTGTGATTGTTGGAGGTCAGTCATCTCAGCTCCAGAACATCACTGCAGGAGTTCCTCTGGGTAGTGTCCTAGGCCAAACCATCTTCAGCTCCTTCATCAATGACCTTCCTTCCAACATAAGGTATGAAGTGGGGATGTTCGCTGATGATGCAAAATGTTCAACACCATTCATGATTCTCAGATACTGAAGCAGTCCATGTCCAAATGCAGCAAGACCTGGACAATATCCAGGCTTGGGTTGACAAGTGGCAAGTAACATTTGCGCCACACAAATGTCAGGCAACGACCATCTCCAGTAAGAGAGAATCATCACCCCTTGATGTTCAATGACATCACATTCACTGAATCCCCCACTATCAACATCCTGGTGGTCACCAGTGGCCAGAAGCTGAACTAGCATTGCCATATAAATACTGCGCTACAAGAGCAGGTCAGGGGCTATGAATCGTGCGATGAGTAATTCACCTCCTGACTCCCCAAAGCTGTCCACCATCTTCAAGGCACAAGTCAGGAGTGTGATGGAATACTCCCCACTTGCCTGGATACTGCAGCTCCCACAACACTGAAGAAGCTGGACACCATCCAGGATAGAGCAGCTCGCTTGATTGACACCACATTCACAAACATTCACTCCCTCCACCACCAATGCACAGTAGCAGCATTATATACCATCTACACCACTTCAGGAATTCACCAAGGCTACTTAGACAGCACCTTCCAAACCCTTGACTGCTATTACCCAGAAGGACAAGGGCAGCAGATACATGGGAACACCCCCACCTGGAAGTTCCCCTCCAAGTAACTCACCGTCCTGACTTGGAAATATATCGCCAATCCTTCATTGTCACTGGGTCAAAATCCTGGAACTCCCTTCCTAACAGCACTGTAGGTGTACCTGCACCACGTGAACTGCAGCGGTTCAAGAAGGCAGCTCACCACCACCTTCTCAGGGGTAACTAGAGATAGGCAATAAATGCTGGCCCAGCCAGCAACGCCCACATTCTGTGAATGAATAAGAAAAATTGTTGGGGAGTAGGGGGGTCAGTTCGAACATTCTCACGGGGTGAGAGGGTTTGAACATTGTCCGGCGGGCTGGGGGGATGGGGGGGTGGTCACAAAGTTGGGTGAGTGTAGGAATGAACACTGTCGAGGGGTGAGGGGGGTGAATACTGTCAGGTGGTGAGTGAGGGAGGTGAACACTGTCAGGGGGTGAGAGAGGGGGGTGAACACTGCCAGGGGGGTGAAGGAGGGGTGTGAACACTGTCGAGGGTGAGGGGGGTTGAACAGTGTCAGTGGGTGAGGGAGGGGGGTGAACATTGTCGGGGGATCAGGGAGGAGGCTGAACGCTGTTGGTGGGATGAGGGAGGGGGTGAACATTGTCGGGGGATGAGGGAGGGGGGGGGTGAACACTGTCGGGGGGGTGAAGGAGGGGGGGTGAACACTGCCAGGGGGTGAGGGAGAGGTGTGAACACTCTCGGGGGGTGACGGGGGTTGAACAGTGTCAGTGGGTGAGGGAGGGGTGTGAACACTGTCAGGGGGTGAGGGAGGTGGGTGAACGCTGTCGGTGGGTTGAGGGAGGGGTGTGAACACTGCCAGGGGGTGAGGGAGGTGGGTGAACACTGTCGGGGGGGTGAGGTAGGGGTGTGAACACTGTTGGGGGGTGAGGGGGGTTGAACAGTGTCAGTGGGTGAGGGAGGAGGCTGAACTCTGTCGGTGGGGTGAGGGAGGGGGTGAACATTGTCGGAGGGTGAGGGAGGGGGGTGAACACTGTCAGGGGTGAAAGAGGGGGGTGAACACTGTCAGGGGGTGAGGGAGCGGGGTGAATGCTGTCAGGGGATGAGGGAGGGAGATGAACACTGTCGGGGATGAGGGAGGAGGCTGAATGCTGTCAGGGGTGAGGGAGGGGGTGAACACTGTTGGGGGATGAGGGAGGAGGCTGAACGCTGTTGGGAGATGAGAGAGGGGGTGAACATTGTCGGGAGGTGAGGGAAGAGGGTGAACGCTGTTGGGGGATGAACACTGTCGGGGTCTGAGGGAGGGGGTGAACGCTGTCGGTGGGTTGAGGGAGGGGGGTGAATGCTGTCGGGGGCTGAGGGAGGGGATTGACTGCTGTTGGTGGGTGAGGGAGGGGGGTGAACACTGTCAGCGGGTGAGGGAGGGGGGTGAACACTGTCAGGAGGCTGAGGGAGGGGGGGTGAACACTGTTAGGAGGATGAAGGAGGGGGGTGATTGCTGTCAGGGGGTGAGGGACGGGTGTGATGGAGGGGGTGAATGCTGTCAGGAGGTTGAGGGAGTGGGGTGAACACTGTTAGGAGGTTGAGGGAGGGGGGTGACTGCTGTCGTGAGGTTTAGGGAGGGGGTGAACACTGTCAGGAGGGTGAGGGAGGTGGGTGACTGCTGTTGGGGGGTGAGGGAGGGTTTTTTTTTATAATATTGGGGTTCACACCTCCATTTAAAACAATGTAAGTCAATGCATTGAAGACAGGTCTTAAGGAACATGTCTTTCATTCATGATGAGAAAAGGAGGCATGGCTGCACTGGAATTACACTCAACACGGCCACCAGACTCTCCTTGTCCCTGCAACCCTGCTGGAGCTGGCTTCAGAAGGCATAGAGGAGCTAGCATAAAATGGTAAATGGGCAGATTAAATCGCAGTCAGCGTCAGGCTCAACCTTAACAAAAACAGAATTACCTGGAAAAACTCAGCAGGTCTGGCAGCATCGGCGGAGAAGAAAAGAGTTGACGTTTCGAGTCCTCATGACTCAAAGTTCTGTTGAAGGGTCGTGAGGACTCGAAACGTCAACTCTTTTCTTCTCCGCCAATGCTGCCAGACCTGCTGAGCTTTTCCAGGTAATTCTGTTTTCGTTTTGGATTTCCAGCATCTGCAGTTTTTTGTTTTTATCAGGCTCAACCTTTACTGACCAAAAGATCTGGGCCCCAGATTGAAAAAAAAAACTAATTTGCAACTCAGCTTTATCTTTATTTTGGTGTTCATTTATGGTAACAATAGTGCAAACATGAGCATTGAGGCACAGGGATAGAAGGCAAGCACCATTGCTTGTAGGTTGATGTGCCAGATTATGAGATTATGCCCTCTGATCCTAGACCCTCCTGCAAAGGGAAACTACCTCTCAGCATCGACCCTGTCAAGCCCCCTAAGAATCTTATATATTTCAATAAGGTCGCCTCTCATTCTTCTAAACACCAATGAGTACAGGCCCAACCTACTCAACCTCCCCTCTTAAGAAAATCCCTCCTTACCCGGGACTTGGCAATAGTACAATCAATTTTACAAACCAATTTAGGAGCTATATAAAAAAAAACACTGGCAGTTCCAGCAATTGCTGCTAGAATTATGGTTGTAGTAATAGCCCATAAATTAGGCAGTGCCCAGTGTCATGGCAATGATTCTGCACAGCCTTATAAGGATACAACTTTCACCTGCCCCAAAGTCCAGCATTTAAGGAGACGGCAAGGTGTCAGGATTAACACAGAGTACTAGTAGGATACATATACCAAGCTGCAGAATGGGGGTGGAGTGTCAGCATAGACCCTTGAATATTTAAGATTGGTTAAGAAAAGTGCAATGCCCCTTTAAAGGAGGCTGGGAGGGCAATACATTCTCCTCTCACCATTTTCAGAACAATGCTTTGCCGTCTCCACAGGTCAGTAGGCATCAAAGATGTGATCAGGTGCCTGCCATTGGCATGCAAAGTAGGGTACCTCTCCACTTCCAAAAAATCAACCAGGGTCAGCTCAGAGATTATCTGCAGGCTCATCGGCACTTACGCTTGGGAGCATTGTGTGAATTTTCAGCCCCAATCTATAAATTCTGGAATAGCTAAGATCGTTATGCATAGATTATGCTTTGTGTACTGATAGATATGCTAGGTAGAAGAATCTATTTGAGATGTACTTAAATGGACAGCTTCTCAAGTACATGAGAGAGAGGGGGGTTGGAAGAAAACAGGAAACTATAGGCCATTTAGCTTGACATCTGTAGTAGGGAAGATGTTAGAATCGATCATTAAGAAGGTTATAACTGGGCACTTAAGAGGAACTCAAGGTAATCGGGAAGAGTCAGCATGGTTTTGTGAAAGGGAAATCATGTTTAGGCATTTTATTGGAGCTCTTGGAAGGAGTAAGATCATCTGTGGATAAAGGGGAGCCAGTAGACACCCTGTACAAAAACAGAAATACTTGGAAAAACTCAGCAGGTCTGGCAGCATCGGCGGAGAGCAAAGTTGACGTTTCGAGTCATCATGACCCTTCAACAGAACTAGGTAAAAATAGGAGGGGGTGAAATATAAGCTGGTTTAAGGTGGAGGATGTGGAGAGAGAAGTGGGGCAGGGGGTCATTGTAGGGACAAGCAAGCAGTGATAGGAGCAGATAAATCAAAAGATGTCACGGACAAAAGAACATAGAGGTGTTGAAGGTGGTGATATTATCTAAAAGGATATGTTAATTAAGAATGGATAGCAGGGACACGCAAGGTACAGATAGCTCTAGTGGGGGTGGGGTGAAATAACACTAAAAGGGCATAAAAGGTATAGATTTAAAAATAATGGAAATAGGTGAGAAAAGAAAAATCTATATAAATTATTGGAAAAAAACAAAAGGGAGGGGGAAGAAACAGAAAGGGGGTGGGGATGGAGGAGGGAGTTCAAGATCTAAAGTTGTTGAACTCAATATTCAGTCCGGAAGGCTGTAAAGTGCCTAGTCGAAAGATGAGGTGCTGTTCCTCCAGTTTGCGTTAAGCTTCACTGGAACAATGCAGCAAGCCAAGGATAGACATGAGGGCAAGAAAGCAGGGTGGAGTGTTAAAATGGCAAGCAACAGAGATGTCTGGGTCATTCCTGCAGACAGACTGAAGGTGTTCTGCAAAGCGGTCGCCCAGTCTGCGTTTGGTCTCTCCAATGTGGAGGAGACTGCTTTGGGAGCAACGAATGCAGTAGACTAATTTGGGGGAAATGCAAGGGAAATGCTGCTTCACTTGAAAGGAGTGTTTGGGCCCTTGGACGGTGAGGAGAGACGAAGTGAAGGGGCAGGTGTTGCATATTTTGCGAATGCTTGGGGAGGTGCCGTAGGTGGGGTTTGAGGAGTAGGTGGTGATGGAGAAGTGGACCAGGGTGTCACGGAGGGAACGATCCCTACGGAATGCTGCCAGGGGAGGTGAAGGGAAGATGCTGGAGTTGGCGGAAATGGCGGAGGATGATCCTTTGAATGCAGAGGCTGGTGAGGTGATAAGTGAGGACAAGGGGGACCCTATCTTGTTTCTGGGAAGGAGGAGAAGGCGTGAGGGCAGAAGCGCGGGAGATGGGCCGGACACGGTTGAGGGCCCTGTCAACGACCGTGGGTGGAAAACCTCGGTTAAGGAAGAAGGAGGACATGTCAGAGGAACTGTTTTTGAAGGTAGCATCATCGGAACAGATGCAACGGAGGCGAAGGAACTGAGAGAATGGGATGGAGTCCTTACAGGAAGCGGGGTGTGAGGAGCTGTAGTCGAGGTAACTGTGGGAGTCGATAGGTTTGTAATGAATATTGGTGGACAGTCTATCACCAGAAATTGAGACAGAGAGGTCAAGGAAGGGAAGGGAAGTGTCAGAGATGGACCAAGTGAAAATGGTGGAGGGTTGGAGATTGGAAGGAAAATAAATAAATTTTTCCAGGTCCCGACGAGAGCATGAAGCAGCACCAAAGTAATCATCGATATACCAGAGAAAGAGTTGTGGCCGGAGTAGGACCAGAACAAGGAATGTTCCACATACCCCATAAAGAGACAGGCATAGTTGGTGCCCATGCGGGTACCCATAGCCACACCTTTTATTTGGAGGTAGTGAGAGGAGTTAAAGGAGAAATTGTTCAGTGTGAGAACACGTTCAGCCAGTCGGAGGAGAGTAGTGGTGGATGGGGATTGTTCGGACCTCAGTTCGAGGAAGAAGTTGAGAGCCCTCAAACCATCCTGGCGGGGAATGGAGATGTAGAGGGATTGGACTTCCATAGTGAAGAGGAGGCGGTTGGGGCCAGGGAACTGGAAATTGTTGATGTGACGTAAGGTGTCAGAGGAATCACAGATGTAGGTGGGAAGGGACTGGACAAGGGGAGAGAGAAGGGAGTCAAGATAACGAGAAATGAGTTCCATGGGGCAGGAACAGGCTGACACGATCGGTCTGCCGGGACAGTCCTGTTTGTGGATTTTGGGTAGGAGGTAGAAGCGGGCTGTCCAAGGTTGGGCGACTATCAGGTTGGAAGTTGTGGGAGGAAGATCTCCAGAGGAGATGAGGTCAGTGACAGTCCTGGAAACAATGGCTTGATGTTCAGTGGTGGGGTTATCATCCAGGGAGAGGTAGGAGGAAGTGTCTGTGAGGTAGAGTTCAGTGCGCCAGACAACAACAGCACCACCCTTGTCAGTGGGTTTGATGATAAAGTTAGGGTTGGACCTGAGAGAACGGAGTGCAGTAAGTTCAGAGAGAGACAGGTTAGAATGGGTGAGAGGGGCAGAGAAATTGAGACGACTAATGTCATGCCGACAGTTCTCAATGAAAAGATCAAGAGAAGGTAAGAATCCAGGGGGAGGGGTCCAGGTGGAGGGAGAATATTGGAGGTGGGTAAAAGGATCCGTTGAACGGGGAGAGGACTCCTGCCCAAAGAAGTGAGCACGGAGACAAAGGCGGCGGAAGAAGAGCTCAGCATCATGCCGAGCCTGAAATTCATTGAGATGAGAGCGTAAGGGTATGAAACTAAGTCCTTTGCTGAGCACTGAATGTTCAGCGTCGGAGCGGGGAAGGTCAGGGGGTATAGTGAATACACGGCCGTGGCTGGGATTGGAAGATGGGGTGGGGATGGAGGGACAAGCAGGGGTGGAGGGTCCTAGATGGGTGTTGGTGTCGATGAATTGTTGGAGCTTGCGTTCCTTAGCACTTGAGAGAAAGAGAAAAAGTTTCTTGTTGCGGCATTGGATGAGACAAAGAATAAAATGAAACTGAGGGCACGCGCAGCTTTGAAAAATGGTGCGGCGGTGCTGCTGGAGGGAGAGGTCGAGTGTGTTCATATGGCGGTGCATGTGAATCCTGTACTTGGATTTCCAGAAGACATTTGATAAGACGCCACATCAAAGGTTATTGTGGAAGATAAAAGCTCATGGTGTAGGGGTAACACATTAGCATGAAAAGAAGATTAGTTGGTTGGCTGGCAGAAATTAGAGAGTATGCAAAAATGGGTCCCTTTCTGATTGTCAGGATGTAACGAGTGGTGTCCTGCAGGGTCTGTGCTGGAGCCTCTATTTCTCACAATTTATATCAATGGCTTAGATGAGGGAAGTGAAGACACTAAATTTGTAGATAACACAAAGATAGGTAGGAATGTATGTTGTGAAGAGGACATAAAGAGGTTGCAGATGGATATAGATAGGTCAAGTGAATGGGCAAAAATCTGGCAGGTGGAGTTTAATGTAGGAAAATGTGAAGTTGCTCATTTTGGCAGGAAGAATAAAAAAGCAGAGAATGAAGAATGGCTGCAGAATTCCAAGGTGCAGAGGGATCTAGGTGTTCTAGTGCTTGAGTCACAAAAAGTTAGTATGCAGGTACAGCAAGTAATTAAGTAGGCTAATGGAACGCTGTCCTTTATTATGAGAGGAATTGGACATAAAAGGAAGGATGTTGTGCTTCAGTCATAAAGGGCATTGCTGAAACCACAGGCGGGATTTTATGTACCCCCCCTCCCCAACCACCCGCCGCCGGGATCGTCCGGTCCTGCCGCAAGTCAATGGACTTCTGGCTGGGGTGCAGCCTCACCTGCAGCAGGTCCCGCCCACGACGGGGCCAGAAAACCCCAGCCCACATCTCAAATACTGCGTGCAGTTTTGGTCTTCTTATTTAAGGGAAGGTGCAAATGCTTTGGAGGCAGCTCAGAGGGGGTTTACTAGATTGATACCTGGAATGAGCGGGTTGTCTTATGAGGAAAGATTAGACAGACTGATTTTGTTTCCACTGGAGTTTAGAAGAGTGAGGGGTGATCTGATTGAAGTATATAAGATCCTGAACTGTCTTGACAAGGTGGACATGGAAAGAATGTTTCCTGTTGTGAGTGAGTCCAGAACTAGGAGGCGCTGTTTTAAATTTAGGGGTTGCCTTTTTAGGACAGAGATGAGGGGAATTTTTCCTCTCAATAGGTTGTGCGATTTTGGAACTTTCTGCCTCAGAAGGCAGTGGAGGCAGAGTCATTGAATATATTTAAGGCAGGGGTACATAGATTCTTGTTAGGCAAGAGAATCAAAGGTTATCGGAGGTAGATGGGAATGCGGAATTCAAAACACGAACAGATCAGCTATGATCTTATTGAATGGCAGAGCAGGCTTGACAGGCTGAATGGCCTACTTCTGCTACTATTTCGTATGTTCCTATGCTCATAGAAAGGAAAAGAAGGATATGTTGGCAGGGTAAGATGAAGTAAGATGGGAGGAGGCTTATGTGAAATACCTGCATAGATCTGTTGGGCTAAATGGCCTCTTACTGTGCTGTAAATTTTACGCAATCTATATAAATACCTATGTTTCCTGGTTTACTGTGGAGCTGGGGGGCACTTACGGTATTCTGAGGAAATCAATCACCTAGCAAAAAGTTTGGTTGGACTTCCATAAAAGACCCCCAAAGGGCTAAATGCTGATACTTTTTTGATCAGGTTTTGCAAACAGAAAACTCTTCGACAGGGAAAACTGAACATCTTGAAGTACTTTCTCTCTCTTCAGGTGCTTATTCAATTCCATAAATAATGTCCATGATGCCATGCATTACACTAATGCAGAACACATGTGTCTATGCATGCTTTTAATATGTGTTTCCATGTGTAAATGATCCAGCTCTGTGAGTAGCAGAGTAATATGAACTGGAGTATTGTGTCCAGTTCTGAGCACCACAGTTTGAGAAGGATGTGTAGGCATTTGAGAGGGCGAAGAAAAGATTCATGAAAATAGTTCCAGGGATAAGGAGGTTTAGTTACATAGATAGATTGATTCACGAAGAGAAGGCTGAGAGGAGATTTGATATAGGTGTTTAAACTTGAGGGATCCAGACAGAATAGATAGGGAAAACTTGTTCCCATTGGTGGAAGGATTGAGAAGCAGAGGGCACTGATTTAAGGTGATTGGCAAAAGAAGCAACAGCAACATGAGGAAAAACTTTTTTTTTACGCAGCTAGCGGTTAGGATCTAGAATGCACTTCCAAGTTGTTGGTAAAGGGTATTGAAGGAGGGTGCATACCCATCCCTTTATAACAGGTGCACCTGGAGTGCAACCTTGTTGTTTCAGGACCGGTGATCGTGAGAGCCATCCCCAGTTTGCCTGTGGATGGGGTCGACCTACTCCCTGGCAATGACTTGGTAGGATCAATAGTGATAGCACCTCCAGTGGTTTCAGAAGAGCTGAGAGAGGTCACGGAGACAGAGCTCCAGCAGAACATGCCTGGCATATTCCCTGACTGTGTAGTCATCCAGTCTACGGTCAGGCAAGCTCCTTCTGTGGAAGCTGCAGACAGATGCCTCTACAGTCTGGTTATCTGAAACCTTTTCCAGCAGTTGAGAAGACCATAATGAGGTAATACATAGGTCTTCCTTGGTTCTGGCTCAGGAGGTTGACCTACTGTTAAAAAAAATAAAAATCAGACTGCCCAAACTGAAGCTGAGGCAGGGGCAATCCTTGACAATATGATAAAATCCACGACAATATGATAAAACGATACCACAGCTGAGAAGGGGTCAAGCAGGAAACAGTCTGTGTCACAGCCACCAGCCTAGAGGACAAGGGTAACAGTGGGGATGAATTGGAGGGAGACCTGGGTGAGGGCCACATTGAATCTCCTTATTACTCAGCTAACAAACACAGAAATACTAGCAGACTTGGACTCCTTATTTAGCCAAATAAGTGTAGAACAACGAGCAGGCTTGACATGGCTGTTCACCGCATTTAAAAACCTGTGTAGGGCAAGCCAGGGTGCACTACATTAGCTCTACATTAAATGAATGTGAGAGAGGCCCCTCCCATATGGCAACATCCCTATTATCTAGGTGCAGAAAAGCTAGTCAAGGTTCAGGAGGCAAATAACTACATGCTGGAGCACCAATTAATAGAGCCTAGCAACAGTAACTGGAGCTTCCCAGTTGCACTCGTGCCCCAAGCCAGACGGCTCTACAAGGCCCTGCATTGACTACTGAAATGCAGTGATACGGTTGATAGAAAAACAGAATAACATTGCATTCTTAGTTTTGAATTTTTCCACATAAGTTGTGGTTGGTATAGACTGTGGTGTTTCAGTATCCATTTTGGACATATATTCTAAAGTGTTCGAGAGCCAGTAGGGTTTCTACTGTAGAATATTGTTTCTGATGTTTGCTTAGTTTTTTGGAGATGTACCTGATTGGCCATTCTATCCCTGGTTCCTCCTCCTGGAGGAGGACAGCCCCTATCCCGATGTCGCTCACATCGATGGTTACTTTAAATGCTTGGTTAAAGTCTGGAGCTGCTAGCACTGATTCATTTATTAAAATGGCTTTCAACTTTTCAAAAGCTGTCTGGCATTTCTCGATCCATACTACTTTTGTTTTCTCGGTAGTAGCTCTGTCAGTGGGACAGCTATCATGCTGAAATTTGGGACAAACTTGCGGTAGAACCCACACATCCCTTGGAATCTCATGAATTCCTGTTTTGTTATGGGAATGGAGAACTGTGTTACCGCTTGTAACTTTGCAGCTCTGGGCAGTACTTGTCCTTGACCCACCACGTCTACCCAATACCCCAGCTGGAAGACTGCATAAATAAGCTAGCTAAAGCAGCCTACATTACCAGGTAGATTTACTCAAGGGATACTGACAGGTTCCCTTGACCACCCGAGCGAAGGAAATCTCTGCCTTTGTAACTCCGGATGAATTATACCAGTGTCGAATCGTTACCTTTGGACTCAGAAATGCCCCATCTACCTTTCAAACACTGATGAACCAGGTAGTCGGAGGCTTATCCGATTGCATTGTGTATCTAGGCGATCTCCTACTGTACAGGAACGCCTGGGAAACTCACTTAGAGCAACTGAAAGCCTTCTTCCAGAAATTACAGTCAGCTGACCTAGTGGTCAATCTTGCAAAGAATGAGTTCGCTAAGGCTCAGGTGACCGGCCTAGGAGACATGGTGGGTCAAGGACAAGTACTGCCCAGAGCTGCAAAGGTACAAGCAGTGGCACAGTTTTCCAATCCCATAATAAAACAGGAATTCATGAGATTCCACGGGATGTGTGGGTTCTACCACAAGTTTGTCCCAAATTTCAGCATGATAGCTGCCCCACTACCAAGAAAACAAAAGTAGCATGGATCGAGAAATGCCAGACAGCTTTTGAAAAGTTGAAAGCCATTTTAATAAATGAATCAGTGCTAGCAGCTCCAGACTTTAACCAAGCATTTAAAGTAACCATCGATGTGAGCGACATCGGGATAGGGGCTGTCCTTCTCCAGGAGGAGGAACCAGGGATAGAATGGCCAATCAGGTACATCTCCAAAAAACTAAGCAAACATCAGGAACAATGTTCCACAGTAGAAACCCTACTGGCTCTCGAACACTTTAGGATATATGTCCAAAATGGATACAGAAACACCTCAGTCTATACCAACCACAACTTTTGTGGAAAAATTCAAAACTAAGAATGCAATGTTATTCTGTTTTTCTATCAACCATATCACCTAAAAATCTTTCACAATGCAGGAAAATTAAATATGATTACAGATGGCCTGTCCAGAACTTAAAGAGACCCAGTTAGAACTGAGGAGATAATCCAGGCCAAGGCTAAGGGAATGATTGGGAGTGAATGCATTTGTTGTTCCATATATTTTTTTTTTCTCCTTGTAATGAAATGAGAGTGAATCTCATTTCATTCTTCATGAGAGGGAGGTGTCATGATGACGGGAAGCTGTCACTGAGTGAGATCCACCTACAACTTCACGACTAACCACAGATATATTGAACTGCTTAAAGAAAGGTCTGCTTTAAAAAAAAAACAATAAGGAAAGGCACTGATCAAAAAATAGCTGCCACAAGTCACATGATGTCTGATATTGTATAAGTTGACCATTTTTCTGGAAAGTTCCTGTATGAATTGCACTGCATACCTGTTGCACAGAGTTTCACACCTGGTGGGTGTCAACCTCCCCATCAGACAGGGACTCTCTTGAAAGGAAGGCATTAAAATGCAAAGTGCTGGACTTCAATCAACTGCAGTTCTAGCAAGGCAATGAGAACTGCTAGCCAGTCATCGGACATTCAAAACTCCCATAGAGGATGCAATAACCCTATCTCCTATTGATTTATATCTTGAAATGTGTCAAGTTTTTCAGAGATGAAAAGATCAAAAATTGGGATTACTTGGTCTGCAACAATGACTGCAATACATGCTAACTGAACTCCTTCCCAGAATATACAGACAGGAGTTTTAAAAACTGGATCTGCCAAGCAGAATTGGAAGGAAGGAGGATAAGGAAACAGCACAGTCATCTGAAAACACTGCTAGAAGAGAGCAGTAAAGATCATTCTCTCGATCTCTCTCTCTGAAGTTAAAAGAGTGTCTTCAACAAAGTGCAGACCTGAACAAAGTCCCGAATTCTATAGGGAAACAACTAGCTTCAAACGGCCAGAACATTCAACAATCTATGCCTCAAAGACAGGCAAATGACTTAATTGTATATTCTTTTAACTTTTTATTAGACTCTAACTTCCTTACTTCTGAGATCTGTGTGTGTGACTGGAATTTTCCACCCCTGCCGGCGCCAGGCATCATGGCGGGCATGAAGAGACAATATGGTGAGAAGGTCAAAAATCGGCCTTACGCCGTTCTGAAATCAGTTTGCGATCACCGCTCCGCCCATCAATGGTGGGCCGTATTTCCTGCCGGTGGATGTCAGGAAGGTCATTTTTATACATTTGTGCCTAATTATAAGACCTGCTCACTGGAATCATCCCTCAACGCTGGATCATCCAGGCACTTTGGCGTGATTGCAAGCTGACATATTTCACAATGTGCACTTGTCGAATTGCACTTCACTTGGGACTTCAAGGTTTGTTTGCCTACCTTGCTTCAGACAGCACTCGTGGTCATTAGCACCAGGCTTCGCAAGCAGCGCCACATCACTTTTAGAGGGGCTCAAGGGCAGGTCTCTACCTACCAGATCAGCTGTAAGGTGGGGGTGTCTTTTCAATGGCTGCAGGGCTAGGGCTTGCATGGAAAGAGGGAGAAGTGGCCTCAGGCAAGGGGCTGCAAGGTGAGAGCTGCACTGGGGAAGGGGGATATTCCAGGGTGTGTGTGGGGGCACATGTTGATCTGTGCAACTGGCCTCAAGATGGTGAGGGTTAAGGAGGCAGTCTTCAGAGGAGATGAGTCCAGATGGACATGTGAGGGTGTGTGTGAGAGAATGAGTGGTGATGTCCCTTGAGCTGGCAGTGAGTGAGATGCCAGTGAGTGTGTGATGGCCTTGTGAGTGTGTGAGTTTAGAGTGATGAGATGGTTGCCTTACCCTGGAAGCATGGATGAGATCATTAATCCGTTTTCTGCACTGGATGGCCGACCGCTTCTGTACAGCATTGGCAATCACCACCTCTGCCACCACCTCCTAAGCCGGAGTGGTAAGACTGATGGGCCTCCCGCAGCCAGACCGGGGATAGAGGACATTGCTGTGAGCCTTCACGGTGCCCAGAAGGTGTCCCAGGGATGTGTCACTGAAACGGGGGGTACACTCCTTGTGGCTTTTGTGGCCATGCCTTCACCAGTGCCCTCCTGGGCTGCAAGAATGGAGAAGTGTGTCCGCAGTTACAGTTTAAATATGGCGCCCTGCATGAGGAAGTGGCCAGGTAATGGCGTGGCGGGCAAATCAGAGGCTGCCTGTCAGCGAGAACAGCATGTTTCCTGTGGCTGCATAATTAATGAGGTGGGAATGAGGCGATACGGCGTGAAAAGCTGCCACTGCGGCCTGTGAGTATAACATTCTTTTTCGCACCCATTACTGCACTTAGTGCTAATCTGGAATGATTCCGCCCTGTCTGTGTGTCGTTGCGTCTTCATTATTTTTCCTCGGGTTTAGTAATTAATAAGCTTATTCTTCTTTGGCTCAAGAAAACCTGGTTTGATTGGCTCCTTATTAAAAAATAAGAATGTTTGGGTTGGAAAAGGCATTTATTGGGGAAAGAAATTTTAAAACCTTTGTTGCGACTGACTGAGGGGGCTGAATAGAAGGGGAACCGGCTCGCTCCTCCTTACCTGGTCATAACACACCTGAAACTTTAACTTGTCACTTCCATCCATATATGCTCTCTGTCCTACTGAGTGTTTTCAGCAGTGTCTGATTTTGCTTCAGATTTCCGGCATCTGCAATTTTTGGCTTTTCGTTTATAGTGAAGAAATAAGGATTGGATTATCTCATCAACTGATCTCAGGATCAGCTACATTGGCTCAAATTTCATGGAAAAAAAGGAGTTCACATTTCAATTGGGTCTCATAAAGCCAGTTCGCATTTACACAGAATACCCCTTCAAGAGCATGGGCATGGAACTCCTAGATCCATATTCTCCCATTACAATTACTGTGGAGCAGAACTTTTGCCTGACAGGTTGCCAGTCCCAAATCCAAGGGATGGGTCATTTTTATTTAGGGGGGGGTGGACACCATCTCCAATGCTCCCTGGTGGTCACACAGATGCCAACATTTCAAAGCAACAATCTGTGGGGAAGTTGTGCCTGGTTTTACGGTCACTGTTAGGAAATCAGTGTTTTGGACCCAGCTGCTGCATGATGCTGGCATGCTTTGCACTCACCGAGCAGCTATTCTGGCAGGTGATGTTATCCCATCCAAGCTACCTCTTCTTCTAGCAACAGCACAGCTGGGAGAGAAAGCACCGATTTCCACATCAATCAGAATTCTTCATTCAATCGTAAAGGTGAAGAGAAACTGGGTGCCACCTCAAATCCTCCCCTCTTCCTCCACCCTTAAAGTATGTTATTCCAACACCTTTCCAGGAACTGGACCTTTAGACACAATATGTGTTTCAACAGGATGCTTACACCCTTTCAGAGAACACACACTTATGCAGTTTAGCCCATTATAAAAGCATACCAGTTTCTGGCCTTCTTATACAACAATCAGAAATGCCTGACCATGAAGACAACGGGTCAGATTTTACTGGAAAAATAACGGCACATTAACAACACACACTGTTATTATTGTGTAAGTCAGCCAGTAAATTTAGAGGATTAAGAGATTACAGCATGAATTATGAACCTCTAGAACTCGCTGATAGGTCTATGTCACTAAGCAAATGGGTATATACAACCTGCCCAACAACTTGTGAATGTGGAACTGAGCCACAGGCTATGCAACATCTCCTGCAATGTCTATCACTAGAGGAACCCTGCACTGTTGCAGATCTTGCCGAATTCAACAACAAGGCGCAAAAATGTGTCCAGTTCTGGCTGGGCCATGTATAGACTGCCCGTGGACACGATAAGAAGATCTCACTCTTAGGGCTAGACTTTCAAAGCACGCTGGAGGCTGGTTTGGAGGTGGCCAGGTTGACAACTTTGTGTTACTGGACAAGGGTCAGTCTGTTAGCATGTTCCCACCTTTGGCCTATTCTGAGGGATGCTTCTTCTGGGGGATAATGGATACCTGCCTGCCAGCAGGGAGTAATCAATTAGGCCAATTAAAGTTCTTATTGAGGATACGCTACACACACCTTCTGAAGTGTTCCAGATGGCATACAGGCTTCCCACTGAGGCTGAAGCCAGGTAGATGGATGCAGGAAGCCTCCCAGCAGCAGGCCAGGGGCCTGCAATGCCTAATTTCCCCGCACCCACTGCACAATACTGGCCTGGCAACTCTGACCGTAGTCAGTTTTTTTAAAATTTATTCACGCCATGTGAGTGTCGCTGGCTGGGCCAACATTCATTACCCATCCCTAGTTGCCCTTGAGAAGGTGGTGGTGAGCTGCCTTCTTGAACATTGAAAATTCTTCAGATAGGATCTATCCTGTAGTTCCCCCACCTGCAGCAGCAGCACCCACTTTTCCTGATGGAGCATCAGGCTGCCGTGAGGCTTTGGCACTCACATTAGCCCTCCTGCTGTGGAGCCCGCCTGAGGATCTTAAATGAATGGGGCCCCTGGGAGCGGTCTCTTAATTGACCACCTCCTCAAAAATCTAGGGCCCCACTATAGCCACGTCTGGGTTCCCAGCCTAGAATTCAGACTGGTGTTGGGTTTGAGACCCTGGAGCAAAAATTCAGCTTTTAGGCTTGCTGACATTTTTAAGAACTTGCTGAATTTGTATATTAATTGCTCATTAAAAACTAAGTCTGGTAATTAAGATCGCGGGCTGAGTTTAGTGGCCGCTGCAGTGGGCCCATCCACAGGCTGCAGAGATGCCAACAATCCTGCCGCAGCCATTTCGAGGAGCAGGACATGATTAAAAGTCAATCAGGGTAGATGTCCCATCTCTGAGAGCTGCCACCAGTCAGAGGGCCGGCAGTTCTTCAGTACCAGCAGTGCCACTGAGAATGGTGGCCATTGCAGGTGCTCTAAGGAGGAGGTACAGTCATGGAGCCCTGGAATCCAGGAAAGTGAGAGGACTTTGTCAAAGTGCAGTCAGGCAGGCATCGGGTGAGGCAGGGAATGGGTGGCAAAAGATATTTTCTTGCAGGAGCGGCCCTTGCTTCCAGTGGGTCCTACATTGAGCAAATAGTTCACAAGCATGAGGGACCACCTCCCTTCCCCCCCAAACCGCCCCCCCTCCCCAAGGCTTACCAGGGTATACCTGGCAGCCTGCCCACATGGTATGCCCCCCACCACTGGTAGAGTACCATCAGCGGTGGATTGAGGCCTTTATGTGGCTATTCGCCTACTTAAAGGCTTCAAATGGTTTAGGGATGGGAAGGCCATTCTCAATGCTTCCTGGCCTGGACTTAATTTGGGGTCGTTGGAAGGTGATGGGCTCTCTACCCCAGGCCTTCCCACCCGCTCATAAGCCTGCTCCCCTGCCACCACCTCTCAGCCTGCTCCTGGGAAGGGCTGGGGGTATTAAATTCTACCTGTATCTTTTTAATATGACAGCTGGTAATGAAGTGTCAAGAAACACCTCTGGTTCTAAATGGGAACAATTTAAAGTGCTCAATTTCATTTCTTCATGTGGTCAGCAGCCATTTTTACAATTTTATATTTTTATCTTTTTTCTTGCTTTTCATTTTAGCCTCTTTCCTTCTCTCTCTTAATCCAAGCTGTCTTCCCTTCTCTCTATTTCTCTTTCAGTGTCTGATTTGACGTTGGATTCACATAGTCCAAACCAGCCTCCTCCTCGGTCTTGCCTGTTTGTTTTTCAATCCTTAAATCTCATTGGTTAAGGAAATACGCTGTTGGTTCCGCCATTCACTAATGTCCCAGATACCCTAGTTGCCCTCGCATGTTTTTAACAGCTCACACACCCAGTAAGTTGTGGTACAAAAAATATTTCAGCTTAAGGCTACAGAAGGAAAAAAATCAAACTAACGGGGCATGTTCCAGCCCATGGTGCCAATTCTTGTGACTAACGTGGACTGCATGTGTGCCACGGTCTTTTCAATGGTGCCTCACTAACTAGTATGCATTACCACAACAGGAAAAGTATCACAAATAAAGAGCACATAGCTAGCAAGAATGGAAAAACAAATTCTGGAAAGAAAGCCTGTCTCTCCTACACTTAGTATTTCCACTCACTGATATCAAGACATCAACAAGAGGAAGGACTTAGGGAACAACTGTTATGCAGAATACCTAATGCAGTGTATCTCAAAACCATCCCTGGTTGAAAAATTCAAATAAAGCTTATGTTAGATACAAAACCAGGCTTCTTCAATAATACAAGAACTTCACAAGACATTAAAAAGATGTAAATCCTATGCTAACATGAACATACAAATTATAGATGGATGAAGAGGTTGACCCTTAAATGCTCTCTGAACAAGGGCAATTAGGGATGGACAATAAATGCTGGCCTAGCCAGTGATGCCCAGATCCCATGAACGAATAAAAAAAAGTATATGAGCAAATTCATTATTCTCCTCAATAACTTGAATATCATAAACAGAAAAAATACATTAGCATTATATTTAAGATAGTGGCCCAGAGAGAATGTAACATATGGGGAAGACCTTCTCCATAGGAGGAATATAAATGTATTGAACATCAAATTAGCCTAATTTTAACCTCATGAAATAACATCAAAGAATGGCACAGCACATCAAACATGTGCCTTACTGAGCTGAAATGGCAGGGTCACCAGGATAAGGATGGTAGGACAAGTTCATAAGTATAGCATATATAGTGTTAAAAGTTTCCACTTGTGCTGTACTGCGTTATGATAACCAACAAGTAGTAAGTATTCAGGTGAAATACTGAATTTTCAAAAAAGCTTATATGATTTTGGCTCCACAAGCACGCGAGTACTGGGGAGAAAGGTTTCTCAACGTTCACCATAGCTTTGCATACCAATGCGCAGATTTTTATATTAAGCATTTATATCCTTCGTTGTGGGGGGAGGAGAAAGGGGAGGTTACTTCTCACAGAGAAAACACATTGCACAATGTAACGTGAAGCAGAACAGTGCCTTCATTTTTGCCTCACTCCAGAGACTCAGAAAAAATTAAAACCAGGCACAGCTACGAGCCACCCCAAAGATATTTGAATTTTCTCCTCTTCCAAGCGAACTAGCACCTCCTGAAGGGCCTCTTTAAAAGCTGAGAGTTGTGAAGCAACAGTCTAAATTTAGAACGACTAGATGGCAAAAGAAGTTCTGAAGTTAACTTCTGTTTCTATGTTTTAACTCGTTGATTCCCCCGACAGCTGTTGTTTCTCAGCCATATATCGTCCACTATTTTAACTTGATTATAAAATTACTAATTGGAAACAGAGAACAAATCTTTAAGCTTTTGTCCTACAGTAGAAAGGTTCACAAGCAGAAAGAAAGGCAGACCCGACATAAGGGAAATCACAAGGAGCAGGACATGTAAAGTAACATTGCTTGTTTGTGCCTTACCTTACAGTCTTTTAATCTGACAAGAGGCAGCCTGGGTGTGTCAGGAATATCTAACAGTGAAGTGTTTTACCAACAACAGCATGTGGGCTGGACTGGGCTGGGCTGGGCTGGCAGGCGGACTCAGGATTTTCCAACACATCCCCAGCCAAGTGCAACCGCAGGCCTGAAGAATTTCCTGAATCCTGTGTATAGCACTAGCAACTGCTGACTGAGAAATCATTCCATGACTAAATTCTGCTCAAGCAGTTTGATTTACATCAGTCGAATTCCAAGAGGGCAGCACAAGCAAAGGCATCCAGAAATCATTAGGACCTTCTTTTACTCTGTGTAGAATTATTCTTTATAAAATCCTTCATATCATTCCACCTCCGTTTTCTTACAGCATAGTTTTAAATAATGCAAGCCTGCTTGCTCTCATAGGAGGGAGGTGCGTAGATCAATTTAAAGATGAGTAAACTGTTAACAGTATTTCACAGGAAATTATTCGCCTAAGGTCCTATTTCTTAAATGGTTTGAAATGTATTTCTAGAAATATTATCATTTGTGTTCCCCCTTTTCCATTGCTCTTTCATCTATACACTTATGTTACTGTAAAGTGCTTACAATATCTGAATATTTTACTGTGATCAATGATGATGAAAAGGAGTTCTGGGTAAGAATCTTCCAATTGGAATTCAGAAGATCACATGAGAAATACTCTCTCTGGCATAAAAAGCTTTGAGACAAACTTTGTGGAAAGGACTAATTTTTAAAAACAAGGACCAGGATCATTTTGGGCTATAATAAAAACAGAAAATAATGCAAATACTCAGCAAGCCCGGCAGCGTCTGTGGAGGGAGCAACAGAGTTAATGGGCTGGATATTCCTGCAGGATTCAGACCCTCAACGTCAGGACCTAATGAGGGAACTGCCACCCACACTTGCCAGCAGCGATACCGGCAAAGCTATCTTCCCAGTCTTCCTAATTGGCCACCTCCAAGCTTGCTGTTCTATATTAAGGATGTGGATGAGTTCCTGAAGCTGTCATTCCAATCAGAGGCTGGCAGCTTTAGAGCCAGAAGAGGTGAGGGCTGCTGAGGCAGGTTGAGGGCCATGAGGGCACCTCAACATGGAGTCCTCCCCTTGGCTTCAACATCAATCATCAAATAGCCAAACCGGCAGGTGATTCGAGATGGACGGGAAACCCCTCTGCTGAATTGCAATTGCAGTCTTTCATGCCTCCGGCTCGCATGACCTCCCAGCCTACCACAGGGTGTCTCCATCAAGCTGGTGGCCTCCACACACAGGGAGGGCCATTCCACTGCCAGCAAACTGGCAGAGAGGAGGCAAAATTGCTCCTAATCGCAGCCTCAGTAATGTTAATTGGCTGCCCACTTCCATGGAGCATGTAGTCAATCCACTTCCGAACTTGCCCCAAGGAAAGAACCCCCATGTCGTGAATGTGTCAGGGAGCCACCCCCAATGTGCCCCCACCTTCAAGTCCACCAGTATGAGATCAGGAAAATTCAGCCCAATGTTTCAGGTCTATGATCATTCGTATGGTCACAGACCTGAAACATTAACTCTGTTTCTCTCTTGACAGGTGTTGCCTGACCTGTTGAGTTATTTCTGTTATTTCAGATTCCCCGCATCTACAATGTTTTGCTTTTGTATCATTTGGAACTATCCCATATTAATGGGGATGCACAGTCTTGTCAATTATTTCTTAAAAGTGCAACTTCTGGTTTTAAGTAAGGGGTCACCCAGAAATTCAGAGAGCAAATTAAACTTAATTCATTAGTATGAAAATGAAAGTCAATGAAGAGTTATTATGTTGAGTGTAAAATCTGTGGGTTCCCCACCTGGCGGGGTAAGTTCAAATTACCCCTTCACAGTCAGATCAATTTTCATAGCATTTTTACTATTCAGAGAAACAAAGCCAACATGTTTGATACAGCTGCCAGACCTGCTGAGTTTTCCCAGGTAATTCTGTTTATGTTTGATACACCTTGATTTTAAATGGTACTTTCAACTAGGGGGTTTTGTCATACACAAGATACATTTGTTACATCAAGTCAACAGCATACAAATGGGTATACAAAAGGATAGATGTTAAGAGGATGTTTCCTCTCATGGGGCATTCACCTAGAACAAGGGGACCTAGTTTCAAAGTAAGGGGTCTCCCATTTAAGATGGAGATGAGGATCACTTTCTTCCCTCAGTGTTTTTAATCTTTGGAATTCTCTACCCAGAGAGCAGTGGAGGCTGGGTTGTTGAATATGTTAAGGCTGAGTTGGACAGGTTTTTGATCTAAAAGGTAGTCAAGGGTTATGGGGGCATATTTTTCTTATTTTCAATTTGTCTATGACAGCATTCATGTTAAACACATCCTCTCATCCCTCTTCGTCTAACACTGCAAACTTCTATTATTTTCTTCCACATATGATTATCTATCTTCCCATTTCGTGCATCTATGCTATTTGCCATATTATTTATTGGTAGTGTGTTCCACATTCTTACCACACTTTGGCTAAAGAGGTTTCTACTGAATTCCCTATTGGGTTTATTGTTGACTACATTATATTTATGACCTCCAGTTTATGTCTTCACACGAGTGGAAGCCACCCTATCAAACACTTTCAATATCTTAAAACCTCTAACATATCACCCCTCAGACTTAACATGGATCACTAAAAATTTACTGCACAGAAGCAGGCCATTCAGCCCATCATGTGTGTCTGAAAAACAGCTGTCCAGCTTAATCCTATTTTCAAGCTACTGATCTGTAGCCCTCTAGGTTATGACAGTTCAAGAGCATATCCAAATGGTTTTTAAATGCAATGAAGGTTTTTGTCTCCACTGCTGTTTCAGGCGGTGAGTTCCAGACCTCCACCACCCTCTGAGTGAATACATTCTCTTTAATTCCCCTCTAATCCTTCCCCAATTACTTTAAATCTATATGTCATGGCTAGTGACCTTTCTATTAGGGGAAATAGGTCCCTCATATTCGCTATATCTAGATCATTCATAATTTTATGCACCTCAATGAAATCTCTCCTCAGCCTCCTCTGTTCCAAAGAAAATAATCACAGCTTATCCTTGCTTTCCTCTTAGTTAAAATTCTCTATTGCTGGTAACATCCTAGTAAACCTTCTCTCTACCTTCTCTGGTGCGATCAGATCCTTCCTGAAATGCAGCGATCAGAACTGTACACAGTACTGTGGCCTAACTACCATTTTATACAGTTAGGAACATAGGAGCAGGAGTAGGCTATTTGTCCCCTAGAGCTGGCTCCACCATTTAACTAGATCATGGCTGATCTTTTACCTCAATGCCAACTTTCCACATTATCCCCATATCCGTTTATGTCATTGGTATCGAGAAATCCATCAACCTCTGCATTGAACATATTCAATGACTAAGCCTCCACAGCCCTCTGGGGAGGAGAATTGCAAAGATTCACCACCCTCTGACTGAAGAAATTCCTCCTCAACTCAGTCAGAAATGGCCTACCTCTTATTCTGAGATTGTATCTCCGGTTCTAGACCCTCCAACCAGGAAACAATTTCCTGCATCCACCCTGATGAGCCCTGTAAGAATTTTGTACACTTCAACAAGATCACTTTTCGTTCTTCTAAACTCTAGAGAACACAGGACCAGTCTCCTAAAACATTCCTCATATGACAATCCCGCCATCTCATTCTAGCATTACTGCTTGCTCTTATATTCTATGCCTTGGCTAATAATAAAAGGTATCGCCAATGCTTTCTTAACCACCTTTCTACCTGTCCTGCTACCTTCAGGGATCTGTGGAGATTCACTCCAAATCCCTCTGTTCCTCTACACTTCTCAGAATCCTACAATTTATTATCAAAACAACGCTTTGTTTGTCCACCACAAATACATTATCTCACACTTCTCTGGATGGAATTCCATTTACTCCTCTAATGTCCAAGTGACTAATCCATTAATATTGTCCGCAACTTTCTTCCTCACTACAACCCATGGGGAATTTTGGTATCATTTTCAAACTTTTTAATCATGCTCCCCTACATTTATGCTTCAAATATTGATTTATATCACAAAGAGTAAGGGATCTAGTACTGAGCAGTGTAGAACCCCACTGAAAACAGCCTTCCAGTCACAAGAACACCTGTCGACCATTGCCCTTTCCTTCTTGTCACTGAGCCAATGTTGAATCTAACTTGCCATTTCCCTTGTATCCCATGGGCTTTTACTTCCCTGACCTGTCCACCATGACTTTGGAAAAGTCTTGCTAAAATCCATGTAGGCTACATAAAACATGCAACTCTCATCAACACTCTTTGTTACCCTCACAAAAAATTCAGTCATGTTAGTCAGACCTAACCTTCCTATAATAATTCCATGCTGACTTTTCTGGATTAACTTGCATCCATAAGACCATAAGACATAGGAGCAGAAATTAGGCCATTCGGCCCATCGAGTCTGCTCCACCATTCAATCATGGCTGATAAGTTTCTCAACCCCATTCTCCCACCTTCTCCCTATAACCTTTGGTCCCCTTACCAATCAAGAACCTATCCTCTAACAGTCCCTTTTTTCCAATAATTTGCCCACCACTGAGGTTAGGCTGACTGGCCTGTAATTACTCAGGCTGTCCCTTCTTCCCTTTTTAAACAATGGTACAATGTTACAAGTTCTCATGTTCCCAGGCACCAGGCCTGTGACCATGGTGGACTAGAAAATGATGGCCAGAGCCTCTGCAACCTGGAATACATTTCATCTGCACTTGGTGATATATCTTCTTTCAAAGGTGCTAAGCCCTTTAATGGTTATTGTCTCATTTTGTAAATATCAACCAAATTGAGGCCTTTAAGTAGCCAATTAATGACTGTTTAAGGAACGGTTCCCGCCAGCCACAATTTTTAGGTCAGCAGGAGGAGGGTAGGGATGGGAGAGGTCTGACAGGTTAGCCTGCTGGGGCCTCGAGTGGGAAAGACTCCCTTATGTGCCCCCTTTCCCGATTAGCAGCGCTGCCCCCAAGTTCTGCTTCCTCCTCCTCCCCCTGGATGCTCCCTCCCTCCGGTGTTTGCAACCCAGTCCCCACCACCCTGGCACCTCCTCCCAGGGCCTCCTCTCGTAGCCCCACTGAGAGACCCCCAGACCCCATTCTGGAATCCCAGCACTTTGTTTTCTGGGACTTGGTGCAGTCCCAATAGTGTCCACCATTCCTGGTGGAACTGTTAGGACTAGGGAGTTGACCAATCAAATGGCCGGAAGCTCTTGGAGTGGAGATTTCCTCCCCACATGAGGGAGGAAGGCCTGCATCTAGCTAATTAACGCTCCTCAGAGGGTTGAATGGTTGCAGAGCAGCTGTCGGAGGCAGGGATGCATTCCCAGTCAACTTTATAAGTGATAGGGCAGGAAACTCCGCGATCTGAAAAATTCAGATCTGGTCTCAAATAGGCCTTACTCATATCCTCCTGTTCTTTATATATTTATAAAGCATCTTCGATTTTTCTTTGATTTTACTTGCCAATGGTATTTATGCCCTCTCATTGCTTTCCTAATTTCTGTTTTAATTTCCCCCCTGCACCTTTTACATTCTTCTAGGATTTCTATAGTATTGAGCTCTGATTATCTGACGTATACTTTCATTTTTTGCCTTATCCTATTCTGTATGCTCTTTGCCGTCCAAAGGACTCTACATCTGGGAGTTTCATCTTTTCTTTGGGGGAACATATTTGTTCTGAACTTTCTTTAGCTCGTCCAGAAATGCCTTCTACTGCTCTGACACTGATTCACTTTCAACTAGCGGTTTCTAATCGACTTTTGCCAAATTACATCTCAATTTAGTAAAATTGGCCTTCCCCCAATTTAAATTTTTACTCCTGGCTTACCTTGTCTTTTTCCTTAACTGTGCATAATCTAACTGAATTATGATCACTATCTCCAAGATGTTTTTATTATGAAGTAGTTTATCTGCTTAGACAGGGTGTTCATTTACATAGCATATTTTACAACCTTAGGATGTCCCAATGAAGTACTATTGATGTGTTTTCACAGTGGAATGTAGGGTAATGTGGCAGCCAATTTACCTCCAAAAGCGAGGAGGTGATAACCAGGCAATCTGTCTTTTAGTATATTGACTGAGGGATAATTATCAGCCAGGGTAACCTTCTCTTTCCTGTGAAAAAGACTCTAGCCTGTTCAGTCTTTCCTAATAGTTATGACATTTTCTTTCCATTATCATCCTCATGAATCTTTCTTGCACCTTCTCTAATATATCCATTATATAATATGGAAACCCGAGCTCTGCACAGTACTCCCTGTGTGTCGAACAAGTTTATCAAAACTTCCCTGCTTTTCAATTCCACCTCTCTATAAATGAACCCCAGTGCTTTGTTTGCTTTTATGTAACATTATTAACCTGTATCACTACTTTTAGTGATTTGTGTATCTGTACTCCGAGATCCATTTGCTCCTTGACCCTTTTCAAACTTTTATTATCAAAGCTGTTTGCAGCTTTCTAATTCTTCCAAGCAAAATGTACCACATCAAATGTATCTATATTGAAATTAATTTGCCTGTAACTGCCCATACTGCAAGTTTGTTACTCTATTGTATCCTTAGTTTCTTTGTACTGACCACACGTGCCCAATTTGGTGTCAACTGCAAATTTTGAAATTGTACTTCGGATGCCTGAGTTCATATTGTTAATTTGATCCCTGTGGAACACTATCTCTTTGACAATCTGGGTAGCTGCCCTCAACCCCTAGTCTCTGTTTTCTGTTTTGCAGCCAGCTTGTTATTCCTGTTCACTGTCTCCATGGGCAGAATATTGTCGTTGGTGTGCGAGGGTGGGCCCGACATGCCGACACATTAAATAACGCGAGATGTCATCGGACGTGCGTACTGACGTCATCACGTGTCATTTTGATATTTTGTTCAGCGAGCACGCGCCGGAGGCGGCTGGGCGCCCACTGAACTATCAAAGGCCTATTAAGGCCATTAAAAGAGTAACTTACCTTATTAACAACGCTGCCCATCCAACCTTAAGGTTGACGGGCAGCCTCAGGTGGGATGAGGCTTCCTGAAGGTTTTATAAAATTTATAAATAGATTTTGTAAACTTCACAAACACATCCCAGCTCACGTGACACTGTCACATGAGGGGATATGTTAAAATAATTTTTTACTATTTAAAAAAAAAAATTATTATCTGCTTAATCTCCCTGAGGCAGCTCCGTGCGCAGGCCCCTCCTCCTGCCGCCCGCATAGGTAGGACTCAGGGCTACCGGCCGCGTGTTATGCTGGGCGGGCCTTAATTGGTGCTGCGCAGCCAATCGCGGGCAGCAATTGGCTCCGCGCCGGCTCCCGAACAGACTGCCCTCCATAGGAAAAATTCACCCCCCCCGTACATTCTGACCTTAGTCATGACTCTACTACATGACAACTTATCAAAGGCTTTTTGAAAATCTGAATGGGAATGCCCTGGAGTTTTCTACCAGGCTGTATTGCTTTATCAGGGCAATTCATCTGAAACTGGTCAATTCAGTGTCAAAATGTCACAGAATTTCAAGCAAAATTGCATCCAGCAATTAAATTTTCGGCAAAATTTTGTACTAGTTGAAAAAGCACCATGCTGGAAGTCAGCCCCACTGACAAAATGGCCACATCCCCGGATCAAATTAATCATCATGGCAAGTTTCCAATAACTGTACCCGTTTATGTGCTTATGATGAGGCTCTTAAATTAATCCTAATTTTTAGGTGCAAGAGCACTTTCTAAAACCTTATAACTTTTTTTCAAATTACTTTGAAACTGAATAATGTACACCAATGTAACTAGCAAATGCTTCTGTACCGTTTCCAGACACATTTTCAGTTATATAGGCCAGGATTTTCCCCTCGGTGATTTGGGGGTGGGGCCTGCTCACCGAGGAGAAAATGACGTGGGATGACATCAGGAAGAATCCTCGACGTCATCCAGAGCCATTTAAATCTTAAGGAAGGCGGGCGGACAGCGAAATCAGCTGTCCGCCCACCAACCTGTCAATGGCTAATTAAGGCCATTGACAGGCTCTTTAAGATAGTTAAATGCCCTGCCCGGCCAACCTTAAGGCTGGTGGGCAGGCCAGGAGCCCCAGCGGCCTGTAGATTATTAATGAAGCTTCATCCACCGGCAGGATGAAGTTTCATTACCGTTTTATAAAAATTTAATAAATTTTATGAGTTTGTTATCAACATGTCCCATCTCGTGTGACATTGTCACATGAGGGGGACATGTTAATAATTTTAAAATGTCTCTATTTTTTGACTTTACTTACCTTGCACTCAACTCCCTGAGACAGGACATTGCATGTGTGAAAGAGCGCATTTTGACAGTTGGGGATTCCCTCCCCACCCCTCACCCCCCGGAACAGGAAGAGCATAGCGATTCCTGTCAGGCAAGCCGCTGGGTGGGCCTTAATTGGCCCGCCCACTCAAAATGGCGGCAGGCCCCGTTTCGACGGTGGGGTTCGGCTGCCTGCCCGCCACCGAGCCGGTGGGGCCTGCCCGCCAACCAAGGGCTAAATTCTGCCCATAAAATTGGACTATACAAGTAGTGGTTTGGTATTACAGAATTTGAGTATTGCTGAAAAAAGCGACATGTCAAAGCTTTTCAGCTTTCACTCATCAGGACACCTGAGAAGAATACAAATATAAGGGGAAAACAACAATTTATACTGTATGAGAAGGGACTTGGTTGGCA
Source organism: Carcharodon carcharias (assembly GCF_017639515.1). NCBI lineage: Eukaryota > Metazoa > Chordata > Chondrichthyes > Lamniformes > Lamnidae > Carcharodon > Carcharodon carcharias. The sequence goes on from NC_054474.1 coordinate 29,733,255, forward strand.
AGTGGGCTCTGATTGGTAGAGGTGTTGCCATGGAGAAAGCACCATTGACGGTGATTGACAGTGACAACTTGCCGACCAATCAGTGCTCTCTTTTCATACAGCATAAACTGTTGTTTTCCCCTTATATTCGTATTCTTATGAAATGTCCTGATCAGTGCAAGATGAAAAGCTTTGACATGTCTCTTTTCTCAACAATAAAATTGGGTTCCTCACAGGGGGTGGACTAGGTACACTGATTAAACATGCTTAGTTTTTGTGCTAAATCCATTTTCAGCTGTATTCATGAAACTGCACAAGGATACCACTCTTAAAAATAAAGAATACTATTTAATGCAATTTTTAAAAAAGGAATACATTCTAAAACACTGCTCGATTTTGGTGGTTCATGAAAAATTTTACGCTCACCAATACAAATAGTTTGGGCGGAAACTTGAGCAAAAAAAAAGCTACATACTTTAACAATTTTTTAAAAATAAAGTCCATACATTAACAGTAGTGCTTCTTAATGATTACCCAGCATTCTGTTGAGAGAGGGGAAATATATTAACTTGGAAAAGTCCAAACTCCTCAATTATCTGGACTTTCAGCCAGCAGTGAGCTGACATCATGATCCAGTGGGAAAAAGCTTGTGACAATCTCTATATCAATCTGGCCTCAAGAAGTGAAACATATCCCTTGAAGCTTGTTTTTGCTCTGGGGATAAAAGGATAAGACATTCATATTAATAACCAGATTCTGCAAGTGTTCCATAATAAAGAGAAGGTGCTTGAAGTCAGATATTGCCCTTGATGCTTAGTGCAGCCCATTATTAGGGCACTGACATGCTCTGTCAGGGAAAAAAAAATGGAAGCAGTGGGATAAAGCAAATCTCACCTTCTCACCCAATGCCCAGAATCGTGTGTCTTCCAGCAGGGAAAAGTGATAACAATTCAGGGTGGTACTTGATTTTCCCCTCCTAACCCAGGACACTAAGGAAAGTACTTCTAATGAATCTCAGCTCTCTCTGGTCTGCACAGTCTGATTCTATTCTGAATCAACAGGGCAGCTGCTTTGCTTTTTAAAAAAAAAGCTTGCACAGGAAAAGCAACTCATAAAGCTCTACGGCATTTCTCCCTAATAATACACTGCAACATTTTTGCAATAGGCTGCCAGGCAACAGCATACAATCAACAGCAGTTTTGAAAAACCAGTAGGTTTGCTGTAAAAAAACCACTGCTTGAAATTGGACCTTCAAGGTTCAGTAGCCCATAATGAAGAAAGTTCTTCCAAATGGGGGAGGCGGTATTGGAGAAGCTTCCATTCAGAGTGCAGCATCTGACCTCTGTTTCCCTGAAGCAAACACAGAAATAAACTGCACTGCAAGGGTTGACCACCAGGCAATTTTCAAGCAATATTACATTTCCTGGTGGCATTCTCCAGATATCACAGGCTGTCAGGCAATTGGAACTTTCCTGGGCTGACCTTTCAAAATTAAAAAAAGGTGAAACACAAATAGAAGCAGCAGGGACACTGGCTCCAATGGGCCTGGTGTAAAATGGCAACTTTGTAGTGTACCAGAGGGTGGATAAAGACTTGACACTTGAAGATTTGGCCCTCCATTCTCACCTATCCTCCTTAAATTCATTCCAGTTTCTTTTCTCTAGCCTTATTACCATACTATGCAGTCAGAACCATTTTAAAAAGCTAGTGAATAAGGTAACACCTGAAATAACATTAAACAACTAAACTTAGGAGGGAACATAAGCCAAGGAGGCTGTCTGTAATTGTCACTCAAGGGATCTACAGGGAGGTCTTTACTTGGCTTTTTTTGAACATATAGAGACCATAAAATATACATTTAACTGCTTTTGATGAATGTATTAATTTAGAAACCATGGACTAAATATTCCCTGTTGGATTGCTATCCTGACATTGGCCTCAATTCCAGGTTGGAAACACAGAAATGACTATGCTGGCATGTCAGTCATGATCTTCTCACAGGCAGCCAATTAAGAAGGCCGCCTCCGGGTGTCCGGTCCAGTTAAGGGCAGTGGGAGGTGGACCATGGAAATGGGGAACCCAAAAGAAGAACCCAGGGTGATGTCCGTCCGGCAGCATCGCCAGGAGAGGTGCATGCCACTGTGGCAGGCAGAAAACTGTGAGGGGGCCTCAAAATGGAAGCACTCTCTGTAGCAATGGGAAAAATTAAAAATCATGCATGGCCATCTGTGACTGTGACCATCGTATTCCAGTGGATCTGAGCTGGGGCGAGTGACAGAAGGTGCTTAGAACCTGCTCCAGGTAAGTGACTGTCTCCAGTCTCAGCGGCGGTTCATCCAACTGGGACACCATTAATATTCCCTCAATTGTCCACTAATGGGCCCAATTGGCTATCTGCTGTTGGGCAGGGAGGTAGCTTCTGCCCCATTGACCTCTCGTCCAAGAGGATCCCTCAGAGGTAGGAAATTGTTATGCAGCTGATCTGACGCACTATTTTGCAACCTTGCTCCCAGTCCTGCCTCCTACCTCTTGGGGACTGGGAAAATTCAGCCTCATATTTTGTTTATAACTCCACTCATTTTAGTGTACTGTTCATTTCATTGTACCTCAGAACAATGGAAAAAACATATCATTAAGACTACGTGCACCAGAGGAAGATCAGGACTCTGTTCCTTCCTCTTTGGCAACTTCTTACAGCTTCACACAAACTAATCCATGGGTTGCATGCAGAGGCAAATCTGTTTTTTGTGTTTCTTTCTATTCACTTGTAGGAAGGTTCAAAGCTCATTCTATTAATGATAGATGATGTTGCCTCATGGTGATGTAATCATTCAGACTTGTGTGTATGTGTGTGCATGTATATATATATATATATATATCGGGGTCTGGAGGGTATTTTTCTATGTTTGTGCATAGCTGTTTCTGTATACAAGTAACAGCTGTGATAATAGGTGGAATGTCTTTCCATGTGTGGGCACAAAGTGTCATACTTCAGGTTGTTGCCTAATTGGCCCATAAGTGATTTTGAAACTAACTTACATTATGATGGTGCTAAGAAATTATAAAGGAATATTTTCTATTGAAAATGCATTCTTGCTGTCTCTGGGCCAGATTTTTGCTACCACAGCTCGGAGCTCAAGTCAGGAAATTTCCTGACTCAGCAGACCCAGCTCAGTTTAAAGGGATCCAAATTGCACCTATGGAGCAGAATAAGATCCTAGGCAGCCATTGTGGCAGGTGAATGTCAATGTCGGCTGGTTAGAAGGTCCACTTCCATTCTCTGGTGCTTTGTTCCAGTAGCATCCCCTCACCCCATGTACCCTCCAAGCCAACTCATGCCCCCTAGCCCCCAATGCCAACTCAGTTCCAACTACATGCCTATTCATTCAGTATGCAGTATGTGAAAGTCCAATGAGCCATTATTCATTTATTCTTTTATGGGATCTGGGTGTCGCTGGCAACGCCACCATTCATTGCCCATCCTTAATTGCCCTTGAACCAAGTGGCTTGCCACACCATTTCAGAGGGCCATTAAGAGTCAGCCACATTTCCGTGGGGTCTGGAGTCACGTGTAGACTAGACCAGGTAAGGATGGCAGATTTCCTTCCCTAAAGGCCATTACCAGGTGGGTTTTTATAACAAGCAACAATCATTTCATGGTCACTGACACTAGCTTTCAATTCCAGAATTATTCATTGAATTTAAATTCTACCAGCTGCCATGGTGGGTTTTGAACCCTTGTATCCAGAACATAAGCCTGTTCTTCTTGATTACTAGTCCAGTGACATTACTATTACACCACCACAAGTTTGAAACTGCAGAGAAAAAAACACCAACATCTACAAGATGCACCACAGGAATTCACCAAGTCTCCTTCCAAACCCACGAGCACTACCACCTAGAAGGACAAGGGCAGCAGATAGGTAGAAACACCACCACATGGAAGTTCCCCTCCAAGTCACTCACCATCCTGACTTGGAAATATATTGCCATTACTTCACTGTCACTGGGTCAAAATCCAGGAACTCCCTTCCTAACAGCACTGTGGGTGTACCTTCACCACATGGACTGCAGTGGTTCAAGAAGGCAGCCCACCACTGTCTTCTCAAGGGCAACTAGCGATGGGCAATAAATGCTGGCCCAGACAGTGAAGTCCACATCCCATGAATGAATTAAAAAAAATCATAAATGTTCTTCGAAAATACACTGCTGTTCCTACAACCCTATAAAAGTATCAATCAAATAGACCAATAAAGCATCAATAACAACAGCTTCAAATACTTCACACCTCTTAATCTTGTCCAAATAAACACTAAGACATTTACAAATGAGAGCACAGAAATAACACCTTACTATAACCACTTAAAACTTACAATTAAGCAAAGTCAATAATTCATATCACTTGTCAAAACAGAATCCCTGCTGAGCTCATGCTTTTATTGGCCAGGGCTCTTAGCCAAGCATGCATAATGAGGGCAGGTGGAATGGCCTGAGGGGCCTTTAATCATGAGTCATGGAGAGGTTGGCCCAACTCCATCAAAATTGCAGGGGCTAGGAGCTGCCCAGCTTGAGAGTGCAGCGTGCGGACTCGCTACCTGCACTCTTATCCCACACTGGCGAAAATTGCCTATGTTGGGAATGGGGGCAAGAGTCTCAGAATCGGGTCTCACTCACCATTTTTAAATGGCTCCAGAGTTGTGTTGACTCTGCGAAAATCCAGCCCTCTGTCTCTGTTTCTCTATGGTTTTCAGTGTGAAACAACAAAAAAGCGGCAGAGTCTCAGTTTCTCTTCAGCCAGAGGAAGATTTTGAGAGATTCCAGGTTGAGGCAGATATATTCTGTAACAAAAGAATTAGTGCCAGCTAATTTCAGATATTTCTTCTCTGTAAAATGATTTTAGCCTAATAACAAGGTGTGATGAAATGGTATCAAAGTCTATTTTTTTAAATCTTGAGACTGTTGTTAGCTGAAATACAAATCGTGTCCAGGTTTCTGGCAAGACTAGTTTGTTAATTGGATTTCCTGGTTGTGACATCAGACTTCTGACAAATGAACCTGTGTCATGGGTTGTTAACAAAACATAAGTTAATTGGGAAAAATAAATAGGCTGGGAGATTGGATTTTAACCTGTGATCAGAACAAACAGGGCTCTATAAGTTCAGTTTCTTTTCAGCAGAAAGAAGGAGATCTTGGTGAAGCTATGCTTGGGAGCCAGCTGAAAACCCTGAAACCTAAAAAAGCTGTGTGAGCCACCCAGGTTTTCCAAAGAGCTGGGTTGATTTTACCAGAGGTGATCATACCATGTGTTGGGGTGTTATTAAGTCCTTGGATGATGGAGATTCTGGGAAAGCTACGCCATCAGAGCTGAAATGACCCGAGTGGAGGAGGTTCCGCAGTAGTGTGCCTTTTTGGTGATAATCATATCCATGGAACCTGGATGGAGGAAAATAGTTGTCAGAGACTTCTGGGGATCAGATCCTGCATGATGAAGAATGGTTCAACTCTACCAGAGGAAGATAGAGTTGTGAGAGATATTAGGACAACATATGGCATCACAAATGTGCTAAGAGTGCTGCCTATCTGTGAGACTTATCTTGGTTGGATCAGCTATTTAAATTGTAACTTACAGTTTTTACTGAATACCATTTGCCTGTTAGTTCACATTTAATTTTTGTTGATTTTGGTTTGATTGTTACAGTAAACATTTTTAAAAGTGTGATCTTGCCCATTGGTTCCTTCTGTTGGGTGCATTCAGTATGTGTACTTCTTGCACGTTGTTGGTCTCCACAGAGAATGTAACAAAATTGGAGGCTTGTCTGGGATCTCAAACCATTAGGCCATGTGATGGACTACTGGATTTTTCCAGAATTTAAACAAAGAGGATTTCATGTTTACTTTTGGGGATCAACATGGGGATGATTAATGCTCAGGACTTTCTGAAGAGAACAGGAGCTAAGAAGGCAGAGATTGTTGAAGAAATGCTTCAGCACTTGAAGCTTAAGTAGGCAAAGGTGCTCCTACTAGTGATCAAGTGGAACTAGACAAAAATGAATTAGCAAGAGATAGAGAAGTGGGATAAATCAAACTTAGAGATGGTGAAATCAGAAATGAAAAATCTTGAATCAGAAGAAAAAGAAGAGAAATGCAAACACATGAATTCAAAAGCCATTGAAAAAAAATGAATTGGAAGAAAGAAGTAAGCAAAGACAGGGAGAAATTAATAAGATTTGAAAACTAAATAAAATATGAAGCTGAATGTCAAAATAATCTTATTGATGTTCTTAAATCAGCTAAAGAGGTCATTATCTGACAGCAAAATAAGCTGTGTGTACAAAAGGGAGCACAATTAAATCTGTCTCCTAGAACAGAAGACTGATGGGTCAGATGTGGGAAAGAACTTACAAATAAAAATGCTTCTGAATTTAAAAAAGATGATGTGAATTCAGTTGTGATAGAGGACAACTTGGATGTTTCGTTGGCTGAAATGTTCTTTCCAAAGGCCATTAAAAGCATGCAGACATAGAGAGAGAAAGAAATCAGGAATCAGAAGTTAAAACCTGAGCAGAATGATTCAGAGTCTGTTTTTAAAAGTGAAAGCACTGGAACCAGTACCCATGATAGCTGTGATGATAATCTGCTGCCTAGCTTCAAAGATAAGCAATGGAAATTGCTGAATCCAAAAAATAAGAAGCAATATGGCTAGGAATTTCTCCCTGCCTTTGAGTTCATAGCAGTCAGTGCCTAGAAGTCAGTTGGACTGCCAGTAATAAGCAATGTTGTTCTTAACAGAGTGACCAGACTAAACAATTTATAAAATCTTTGGATGCCTCATAAATGCTATCCCAAAGCCCACCCTGTGCAAATTTTGAAACTCAACATGAAGAATACAACATTGAAATGCAACAACTTAAAGAGGGACATAAAAGAACTATGAAAAAAATTGCAAAATTTAAAGGGAGATCTTTTGAGAAGACTGAAATCCTGAAATCAAGTGAATCAACCAAACAGTGAAATGTATGGTTTTTGTTGCAGGAAAATTGGGACCCTGGGAATTCATGCAAGTTTAATTTTAAATCCAGTTGTCACATTTGTGTGTTTTTTTATTGGTTATGCCCTTAGCCTTGTAAATATGGTATGTATAATTATCAACTATGACAGAAGAGGAAATGTTACCTTTATAGTACACAATCAGCTAATTGTTAAAGTGTTTATGGTGTTAAGAATTTGTTTTCTTTTGAAAACGTTGTATAGAAACTCTTACTTTAGCAAAGATGTTTTTCTAAGAGGGGTGTGAGTTGTCTAAGCATGCCGAAGATCTAGGTCTTTGTTTTACCAGAGTTGACCATACTGTGTGCAAGGGTGTTATTGAGTGGTCAGATGCAGGTAACTCTGGGAAAGCTATGCCACAAGGACTGTTATGATCAGAGTGAAGGAGGTTCTACAGAATCTGTATCTTGGATGGAGTAAAATGGTTGTCAGAGGCTAGAGGATCAGATTCTGCAGGATAGAACTGTTCAACTCTACCAGAGAAAGACAGAGTTGTGAGAAACATTGGAACTGCGCGTGGTGCCATCTATGTGCTAAGAGACCTGTGACACTTATCATTGTTGTATCTGCTGTTGAAAGTGTAATTTATAGTTCTTTTGAATATGGTTTGTTAGTTCATGTTTAATTTTTTCTTGATTTTGGTTTGATTGTCATAGTAAAAGTTTTAAAGTTTTAAAAAGTGAACTCCTGTTCATTGGTTTCTTCCATTGGGGTCATTTGGGAAGTGTGGTTCTTTCACTTTATTGGTCTCCACAGGGACCCTAGTACAGGATATGTAGTATACTTTGTTACTTGATATATCATCATGAACAATATAAAATAGATTTAATTTCACTAAAGGCTATATTTTTTTGTTCACATACGCATGTGTAACGAAAGCTGCACTTACCTTGTTGGAGAGCGGGAGGTTGGAAATTCCAAGCCCTGACAGACCTTAGAGTTTTCACACATGCACAGACCGGGAGCATATGCACATGCACCTGCACCATTCTGCATTTTTAAGTTCTTTGGATTGAGAACCAGCCCAGCGTGCCTTTGCGTGAAGGAAAAGATGGCAGGAAAACCCAGATTGTGTAACCAGGAATGGAGCATCATTGAAAAACAAGTGTCCCAGACAGAGGACAGGGAGAGGGGACAGGAAGCAGTTCCAAAAGAAGAGTCCCAGACAGGAGTCGGGGACAGGAAGTGGCCTCATTAAGTTACAAAGTAGGAAAAGGGCTGCAGTTAACAGACCTTAAGTGAAAAGGGCACAGGAGATGCCCTGAAAATCCAAGATGGCAGCAGAAAACTGGTAAATCTGTGCTGTGGGCTGGTGGGGTGAAGGTACCCCTTTGAAACAGTGGTAGCCTGCTCAGCACAGCCGAAAAGCTGAAGGTGTGCCTGTGAGTCTGTGCTCGAGTGCTTACTCGGGAATCCAGGGAAACAGAATCTTGGGGGACAAGATTGAAACCTTATGATGTGGGCCATTGTTGATGTCATCTGAGTTGGAGTGACTTGTGGAGAAAATTCCAAGGTTAGATCTTCGAAGGTGAAGATTGGAAGTCTTCATATGAGAGACAGAACTTTAGTAAGATTCGTTACTCACAATGTCACTGACACCTGGGTGGGTTGTTGAGAAATCCTTGGACTCTGCCTTGGTTGCATCTGTCAGTTATTGTGAAGTGTGGTGTGTTCGACCACAGTTTGCATGGTAAGTCATTTGTACCTCATATTAACCCTGCATGTTAGATATTGTAAATTGCTTTATCTTTCTGCCCTTGCATGGTAAAGTTTATTTCTGTTTGTCCAAAACCCATGGAATCTTGTAGCTTTATTCACATAATAAGTGTCCCGAATCTTAAACTTTGTCTATTTTGAACAAAACATTATTAGTCTCTAACTGCATCTTACCAAAAACTTGGGGGTCTGGTCTAGCATAACACATGCAAACAAACCAGTTTACTGGTCTACAGTTGGCCCCATCTCACTAGAGCGTATTTTCATCTATGTTCAGCCTTCCAGAATATGCAAGAAATACTAATGTGGCACATACAGGATTACAGAACTAGTACACTGAGGTTAGTCAGGCCATCATATATGAGATATTGGGCAGTAAAGATAAACTTCCAATCATAATGGTGCACAGGAGTGACTAGTGATCTTAAGTGCAAGAAAATATTGAAACAGAACCCATTTATTTTTAATAGTTCATGTGATACAGGCACCATTGGCAAGCCTAGTACTTATTGCCCATCCCTAATTGCCATTGAAAAGGTGGTGGTGAGCCACCTTCTTGAACTGCTGCAGTCCATGTAGTGTACAGTGCTGTTAGGGAGAGAGTGCCAAGATTTTGACTCAGTGACAGTGAAGGAATGGTGATATGCTTGACAGTCAAGATGGCATATAACTTGTAGGGTAACTTGCAAATGGTGATGTTCCCATGTGTCTGCTGCCATTTTCCTTCTGGGTGATAGAATTTGAGGATTTGTAAGTTGCTATCGATTGAGCCTTGCTAAGCTACTGCCGTGCATCATGTACATGGTACACACTGCTGCCACTGTGCATTGGTGATGGAGAGAGTGATTGTTTAAGTGATGGATAGAACTCTGTTTTGTCGTTGATTGTATAGAGTTTCTTGAGTGCTGTTGTAATGCACTCCTCCAGGCAAGTTGAGAATATTCCATCAGACTCTTGACTTGTGCCTTGTGGATGGTGGACAGACTTGAGGAGTCAGGAGGTGAGTTACTCACCGGAGAATTCCCAGCCTCTGAGCTGCACTTGTAGCCATAGTATTTATATAGCTGATCTAGTTAAGTTTCTGGTCAATGGTAACTGCAAGCATATTGATGATGGGTGATTCAGTAATTGTCATACCATTAAATATCGAGGAGAGATAGTTAGATTTTATCTTGTTGCAGATAGTCATTGTCTGTCGCCTGCTACTTATCAGCCAAAGCTTGCATGTTGTCCATCTCTTGCTGCATATGCATCCAGACAGCTTCATTTTCTGAAGAGTTGCAAATAGACAGGAACACTGTGCAATCATCAGCAACATCACCACTTCTAGCCTTTTGACGGAAGAAACTGAAGATGGTTATGTCTAGGACATTGTCCTGAGAAACTCCCGCATGTCCTGGGGCTAAAATGATTGGCCTCCAAAACCACAACCACCACCCTTTGTGCTGAAGTTCTGAAGAAAGGTCTTTGACCTGAAACGTTAACTCTCTCCACAGAAGCCACCAGACCTACTGAGTATTTCCAGCATATTCTGTTTTATTCCTTTGCGCTAGGTTTGACTCCAGCCATTGCAGATTCCCGTTAACTTTAATTTTGCTAGGGTTCCTTGATGCCACACTCAGCCAAATACTGCTTTGATGTCAAAGGCAGTCACTCTCACCTCGCCTCTGGAATTCAGTTCTTTTGTCTATGTTTGAACCAAAGTGGTAATGAGGTCCGGAGCTGAATGATCCAGATGTAACCAAACTAGTATTATATCCCCCAAAATTTAGAAGATTATGGGTGTTTTTCTTGAAGTTTTGAAGATATAAAGGGAAACAGAATGGTTAGGTAGAGAGAAACTGTTTCCATTAAATGAGGAATTCTAGGCTAGGGGACATGATCTAAAAAGTAGAATCAGATCTTTCAGGAGTGAAATTAAGAAATGCTTCCACACAATAAGGGTGGCAGAAATCTGGAATCCTTGTGCCAATGACTATTGATGCTAGATTAATTGTTAATTTTGAATCTGGGATTGCTGGATTGTTGTTACTCCAAGTTATTAAGAGATAGCAAGCAATATTGAGTTATGTCACAGATCAGTCATAATCTCGTTGGATGGCGGATAGGCTCAAGGAGCAAAATGGCGCACTCCTATTCCTATGTTCCTATCTTTAATTCCCCTCTGCCTTATCCCATGTAATATTCATGGTCTGAGAGGGTGGACAAACAATTTGCTCCAAACCTTAGCTGCTACATCTCTATAATGGGTGCTAGGACATATATAAGAATATTACAGATTGGCTCGGCTCCTCAATGTGAAAGATTGGCTCCAACTTACATTTTCATCTCCCCATACTGGACAACTCTATTTTTTATCATCATTGTTATTTTGAAAATCAAAATTATGATATCCTTTTGCATTACTAAGTCAAATCTAATGACTTGTTGGTGAAAGTTTGTGTCCCTTCCCTGCCTGCCATACCAACAGAAAAGCACAAAACAGTAGGGAATCTTTAACGTTTTATACATTATATGAGCACAGTAGATCAGAATTAATTTTCATGCTTGAAAATAACATCTATATGTATCACAATAAATAATGGTGGGTATGAGTGGTTGCAACTGAAGTAATCTCACCTAAGGACTCAGATGATGATAAAGCACTCGTCAGTTATCTCACATTTATTTTTATATGCTTTCTGTTTTTTCTTTATAGTTACATGATACATAGCAAAGATTGCAAGACCAGGAAAATAATGAGAGTGCTTTACGAAGACAATATCAAATTTACTAACAAAGCATCAATTTAGCAGGGATCCAAAAATAAACATTCAACAGAATGTCAGATTAAGAATCAGGTCACACATGAATGATTGGATACCTCTCAGTGATAAAAATCATCTTTATTGCTTGACATTTTGTTGATAATTACTTTGCAGGGACAAGCACTGCATTTCCCAACTGACGATGTAGGTCTACTTATTTATTTATACTGGAGAGGATTCCTGTGTAGTTATGGTATCAAACAAGTCGTACACCACATGTGAGTCTGTCACCCACAGAAAGCAAACACTAAGAATTTAAAAATATTGACTAACTGAGATGCATGGGTTTAGGCCACCCAAGAGGTTGACTAAGTATTGCAAATTGGAATCTTCTCAAAGTTGTTGGTTAGACAGTGAGGTTGCGCAACTGATTCTATACAATAGTTTCAAATTTAATCCTTCGGCGGAGATCAAATAATCTAGGAAACTGAGGTATTGACGTGAATTAGGAATGCAAAGGTCAGTCTGGGGTAAGGGGTGTATGAATGGGGATCAAGCCTACTTATGTCCTTATCTCAGCTCAGTTTAATTATCTGATACTCATCTAATCATGATACATGTGAATCCCTCTTCCTGGTTATTGTACATTAATTGGATTTAATTGTAAGCCAGTGGTGGGCATTAGCTGGGGATTCGTTTGTGCCCCTACAATATAAACAGCTTGAAATTGTGATGGTTGGAGTTAGGAAATGCATGTTTGTAATGTGTATTTCTGTAAATAAGTGTTTACAAAAGTATGTAAAGATTGGCTCCAGTTCTATCTTTCATCACTTGAACTCTGACATGGTAGCAGGAAATGGTTGCCTCAAGGTGAAGGTTGGAAACTAAGGAAACATTTTTGTTAAGAAAGAGAGCTAATATCATTGTGGAAAATGGCAGAACACGTATCGGGGCATGGGCAGTCAATGCAAATAACTCACTCCAGATGGTAAGACAGCATAATCCTTACCTATTAGTTTACTGGTGAAGTCCCAATTGCCTTCTGTTCTAAGTGATAGTCCTCCTCTGATACAAGATACTGCAATTTATTCCATTTTCTTCTGCACACATGACTGTTTTACATGCAAGGAGGCAAGTTTTCATCAATGCTGAGGTCTTAAAGAAAATGGGGAGGGCATTGAAGCATTAAGACATCTGAGGCAGACTCAATGTGGGAGATTTAGTAAAAGAGAATATCATGAGAAATAGAAAGGCCCTGGCAATGTAATTAGTTGTAATGGTAAGACAGTACTTATCAAACATAGCAATCAAACTGTTAAGGTTCATTCATCACAATTAATTGGAATTAATTACAAAATCACAAACTCTGAGCAGTTGATAGAAATAAATGAGGCACCGTGTACAACAAATGCTGATGTTTTGTGATGAACGTCTTGAGGAAAAGATGCAGTAGCTCAAGGGCTGGATGGTGGTAATGTCAGTGATCATGATACATATGACAGAGCTGTCACATCCACAAGCCAAATGCCCAGAATGGGTACTCGAATAACACACATTCCAGTAGGGTCAGTGAAGGAAGGGATGCAACAATTGTGAGACATACAGGAAAACCTACAGGCAAGTTCAAAATAATTCAGGATGATGCTCAAGAAGTGAGGTCCATGGACTGGCAGAATGGGGTGTAAGAATGGAAGATAAGAGAGCACAGTGCAAGTATTGATAGTGAGTCTGGAAGTGACTCTTGCATTACCAGAGAAAGAGCCTCCAATTGTACAATTGGGAGATCTTATAGTAGTAGTTCCAGCAGGCATAAAAGTGGAAGCAGACGTCGTAATTTGAATAGATTAAATAACGAAATAAAGGCCACAAAATTGTCTCACTACAGAACTAGAAGTAGAAGTCATCATGACCATGAAGTTTTGGTAGCTGCCCATAAACTTGAGGATAAACTAATAAAAGAAGAAAAACAAAGGGAATTAGAGGGTTGGAGAGTGCTTGGAGTTTATTTTGAGGTACCAGATCAGAGTCAACCAACCTTGTCATAATAGTGGATTTGGACTTGGAGGTGGGACTTATCAGGCTAAAGAAAGGCTAATTGCTATGGGTTTTGAAAACCAACTGGGTAATACAGATGTTAGAGTGATTCTCATATAGCTTGAAAAGTTATTTTAAAAAACCTTTTAGCTCTTTTGGCCATATATTCTTGGGAACAAAGATCATTTGACATAAAATCCACACTTCTGTAAGGCGAGATTTTTCAGAGAGAAGTGTTTCTCAAACCACCCAGAGAGGCAGCAAAAGCAAAAGGAAAACTATGAAACTAAACAAATGCACCTATGTCCTGAATGATACTCCAGGGTATGATATTTTTAGCTGAGATCTGATCTGCTGAAACTAGGTCGGGTTCACCTAAAAGCAGATTCCGCAATATTTTATTATTATAAAGGGAAACTTTAAAGCATTTTCATGAAGCATGTTGTTAATTTTTTATGGGATGGTCCTGGATGGCGATCACAGAGGAGGTGAACCGTGGGGTCCTCCAAAGATCCTGGGTCCAGGTTCAATGACCTGCTCTGATCCATCAGGGTAAGCGCCACTGTCACATGTTATGATAGGGTCTCTCGTGGGGTCATCAAGTAATGTATCTTTGTGAGTGGGCAGCTAGGGAGGTGGGTGAATACATGATCTGCCTCAGTGCCAGATGGCAATTGAAGCCTAAGTGTGTGACAGTTTGGCTTTTGGAGCACTTGGATCCTACTTACCATTGACGGACCAGTATGTGTGATGGAGATGCGTGCAGACAAGGGAGTTAGGTGTCACTTGACATTGTCATGCAGGAGAAGCAAACCTACAATTTGAGAGTAAGGGCAAGGACCAGAAGTGGAATGCCTGATCTGAAAGTGCTCACACCTGCAGAGGAAGAGGCACTGCAGATCGCAGGAGAGTAGAGAGGCTGAGCAATCGCAGATTGTGAGGCTGGACTGATCAGGCATAAGAGTGAGAATGCATCCAACCTGGTGATGGCATGTGGGTATGCAGGAAGTGCATGAGGAAACAGAGTAGGCATACTGGATTCGGAATGTTAACTCTGTTTCTCTTCCCACAGAAGCTGCCAGACCTGCTGAGTTTTTTCAGAACTTTCTGTTTTTATTTCAGATTTCCAGCATCCACAATATTTTGCTTTTATTTGAGTGTCTGAAAGCAGGTACTCAGAAGGGGAAGGTTGGTTTGAGGGAAGGGACTGGGATGGGAAGCAAGAGGTCCATGGTCATACCATCTTCAATTTGCTCTTTAGGCCAGGTAGCAGGATGAGGGTGAGCTGGGAGTTGAGAAGGGGCATAACATGGGAACATACTGTTGTCCTGAATGTTTTCAGTGAAGCTGATGACACAAGCTCTGTCGCTATCAGTTCCATGATTCTGAGAACCATCTCCTCTGTAGGGCTCAGGAGATGCAGGTTTTTTTAGTCCGCTGATAGTTTTGCTCTGCTCCATTCTATTGTTTGCAACCTCGTCCTGCAATAGAGAGGACAGAATGTCTGTATTGTAATACCTTTATATAGCTGGAGGCATGTAGAAGCAGCAAATGTTAGGGGTGAGGTTGACAGCATTGACAAGGTGTGCTAGAATGAGGTGAAGTATATGGATGTTAGGTGTGAGTCATGAGTGCCAGGGTGTTGTTGGGTGACTGACAGGGTGTATTGAACAGCGTGATAGATTCGTGCCATGGTGAGTAGGAAATATCATCTGAAGATGTATTCACTCACCATAACTAACCACATGAGTCATTAGACCTCTTGTGCCACTGCTGCCAGGTCTTTGAGCCCAGACTCTTGGAATTGACCTTCCTGGCCACCTGTTCCCATTCCCTTCATTCTTCCCATATTGATTGTAACTAGCGCGAACAAGCCACGAATTGTGAAACAGTGACCGAAAATCAGGGTACATGAATTTCTAGCCCCGTATCTCTATGGCACTATTTAAAACTTAATAGCTTTTTTCTCCCAAAAATTCAGTAAAGCACAGGGAACCTTCCCATTATATAAATCTCAGATGACTGAAGACAAGTTTCCAAAACCTTGTAGAGACATCAGAGACGAGAAAAACAACAGAGAAACAAGCAACGATTTTCCAACAATCAATGTCTAGTTCTACATCTCAGGAATCTGTAAATGGCAGCTAGCTTTCTATTCCTGGCTGCCATCAATTGTTAGTTTGAGGCGTTAGCACTGAATGAATGCTGCCGAACACTAATTAATCTACAGGAATTGATCTTCTGCAGAGTAGACATGGTATCAAAAGCCTGTGGGAAGGATCCAGCTGGCAGAAAGCTATCATCTAGGCTTTCTGTGTTCCATGCTCAGCAATACATTGCACAGAATTCTTATGATGCTTAATGTAGGCTTTTTAATTTAAAGCAACTCTTCTTCAAAAATCAGTTTCTAAAGGTCTCAACATCTTTTAGGTTCAAAGCTTTTGGCAGTTCCTGTTTCCTTTAATATTTCCTTTATTAGCAAGCTCCATTTGACAGCATGTTGTCGGATCTTCAATGATTCACAACAGAGATGAACACTTCGGAAAGCACTGATCTGTATATGGTGAACTAATCCCAACTTAATCTCTTGCTGATCATGGGAGGATCAATATCAAACTCAAAACCTTTCAAGGCAAAAGTGTAATGTAGAATTCAGAAGCTTTATCCTGTTGCCCAATTTATGTTTCAGACCCAATATACATTCAAAGTAGAATGTCTTACCAATTACTTTGGATTTATAATCCTTTTAACATTTCTTCCATAAAGATTTGTTAGAACACATCAAAAGTTGAGAAAAACAGTATTGAATAAATTGGTGTCAATCCATAGAACGGGTAAGATTGTAGGGATTTACATTGTCTTCACCTTTTAGGTTTTTAATTTCCTTTTGCTCCTTTTGCTTATCCACCATGTCACACAGAAAACCTTCCCTCAGTCAACTACTCTGGGGAAGCACTGCATTTAGTATGCTGTTAATTGTGACTTCTTGTAAAAAATGGCAAATACATCACAGCCAACATCCATAAAATAACTAGCTCCTCACATGAGAGCTGAAAAGGTAATGAGTGGAAAAACCATTCATTGATTTTATTCAGTCTCATGAGCGCCATCATTCTATCAGACTGTCAGTGATGATGCTTTCATTTATATTTGTATGACTCAAGGAATTCAGCTGAAGTTTCACTGTGATGCACTTTGTCACTATGATAGCAGAGGTGATGATGGGATATTCCTCCCATTGCAATTTGTCAATCCAAGTGTGATTAACACAAATCAAATGGGAGCAGTTTTGTGTAGTCTATACTGTGACCTTTAGCATTTTTTTAGTCTTTCCGTTCCTTTCAGGCTCCCTGTCGCCTCCTGCCATTGTGCATTGCTCCCTAACCATGTTGAAGGTTAGGTAACCTGCCTCCCAACATCATAGAGTAACTGCAGGAACAATTTGTGCAGGCACTAATGACAACAATTTGTATTTGTGTACTGCCTTTAACATAGCAAAAGTTCCAAGGTGTTTCACAAGGGCATTATAAAACAAATGTTGACACCAAGATATTAGGTCAGATGATCAGAAGTAGGTTTTAGGGAGTGTCTCAGAAGAGGAAAGCAAGGTAAAGAGGCAGAGAGGTGTAGGGAGGGTGCTCAAGAGCTTAGGGCCCAGTCAACTTAAGGCACGGCCAACATGAAGTGAATAAAGTTGGGTGCACACAACAAGCCAGAATTAAAGGAGCGGAGATATCTTGAAAGGATGTGGAGCTAGAGGAGACTGCAGAGATGGGAAGGGCAAGGCCATTGAGGGATATGAAAACAAGGATAGGAATTTGCTTAGCCAGGTGCCTGTGTAGGTCAGCGAGTGGTGATGGTACAATGAGATTTGATGCAAGTTATGGCATGGGCAGCAGAGGTTTGGATGACCTCAAGTTTAGGAAGGATATCAGTAGCAATTCATTCACGTTTAAGAGACTGTACAATCGTGCACAAGCCATAAATTTCCGGATGTGAGAGAATTGTTCATGTTCCATTTCAAAAACAATGCACATTGAGTAAAAATGGACAAGCTATTTACACTCTACATTTTACTTAGGTCTTGATCTCAACTCACATACTTACATAATGCACATTTGTTTAAAAGGAACATTTCACTCATGTATGCTGTGTGCATTAGTTCTATACATACTGTTAGGATCTCTATAGAGACTGTTAACATTTAGTGAGAAATTCAAATGCCCAGTCATTAAACAAAATAACTATTACACAAGATTTCACATTTTTAAACAAAAATAGGCTTTACTGTATATGTAAAAACAAGTATTACTAACATTACGCCATAGTTGCCAAGACTTAATTCCACCCAAGCATTGCCTTATATGAGATCTTGAGAGTTCATTCACTTCTCATTTTGCAATCAAACCCCAAGTATGTCACAGATGTCCAGAGTTCACTTTGATTTCTCCTCAGTGTTCCAACTATTCTCCAAGGTACGAGATTTTATGCAGACCCCTCCATTTTCTTTTGGCTAAGTGACCCTTGAACTTTTCTTCAAAACTCAAGACTTTTCAGCTCAAGCTGGGGCCTCATTGAATTCACGTTTAGTGATTTAAACAGGAATGTCCCTGGATCCTAATAGCCTCTACAGTCCTTGTCCTGGCTTTGGATAGACACAGGATGCATTCTCTCAGTCTGTTCCCCAGCTGCTTTACAGCTGCAGGCAGACTATATCTCTCTTTACCTTATTTTAAGCTGATCCAGTTCCTTTCTATGAGAAGAAAACACAGAACAAAACATACAAATAGGTATCTCCCGATATAACCTATCCCCATAGAAACAGAACATATTCCCAAACAGAATTGCAAATCAATTATTTTTACCGTCAAAACAACCCTTTGATTCTGGGACCCACACGAAACCCCAATGGAGTCAATATCCCTTTTTTCAGACTTGCTGATTCCATCAACAAATACCCTTGTTTATAAAAATGCCTTTAGCTTCTTTCATCTGGAAACTACATGAATAATCCAAATCGCTTATCGAAATAACTGTAGATCCCCTGTCCCGAACAAAAGCTCTGAGATGGGTCATCCATTGTTTAAGCTTTCTCACTCCTAACCCTGACCTCATTAAATAAACACGGGTTACCCTGTGAAATATAAGTACCCCAGGTGCAGGATTTTTCCCTTGGTGGAGGTGCTCGGTGGGGGCGGTCGGGAAGCCACCCGCCACCCACGATCGGCTCAGTGCTGCGATTTCACGCGGGCGGTCCAATTAAGGCCCGCTCTGCGTGGATTGCGAGTGGCAGCGCTGAGTGCTGCTGGTGCGGGCGAGCGGAGGAGGGAGAGCCCGGGCCCAGCGTACAGTTCGCGCATGCACAAGATAGAGTGCTTCAATCTCCATGCCTCAGGCAGATTGAAGCACTGTGTAAAAAAAAAATGATGAGAATAAAAATTTAATAAAACATATCCCCTCATGTGACTCTGTGACATGAGTTGGCATACGTTTTTAATTCAAAAAGAAAGTTTTTATTTAATGATCATTTGCTACAGGAAACCTCATCTCGCTAGTGGATGAGGTTTCCTAAAAAATGTAAAGGCTGCTTGGCCTTTTCACCTGCCCAACAACCATAAGATTGGACAGGTAGCATAGATTTGAATTTAATTAGGTTGCTAATGGCCTTAAAAGGCCTCTTAAGCCGGCTCTGGCGTGCGCCCGCCAAACGAAATATCTCGAGATTGCGCAAAGACGTCGGGACGCATGCCTGCCTGGCGTCATCAAGCGTCATTTTATGCTCGAGCATGTCAGGCACGTGCCTGCATGCCGACCATAATATTCTGCCCCAGGTCTGTTTGAATTGTACTTAATTCAGGGTTGTCTATTAGTTTTTCAATCAGATGCATCCATTTTAGTTATTTTCTAAAAAGTATAAATTATGAAATCAAATATTCACAATTCCAAAAAGTAGATTTCCACACCCACTTTAATACCAAATAGCATAGGAAAGCTCTGTCGATCAGAGTCATCAGTATTTATTTTTTAAGCAGAAGCTTTGCAGTTCTATAAAAATTACATTTCAGCTCAGTTAGGATTTATGCACCAAAGTAAGCTTTTACTTCATGCATGACATCTGAATTATAATCAATATGCAAACTCTGTAATAGGCAATGTGATTTCCACTAAATGTATTCCAATGATTTTCTAGCACTGCTGCATTGAGACTCATTTGCTCCAACTGATATTAGTACTCTCTTTTTTTATTCTTTTTACTGGATGTAGGCTTCGCTGGCTGGACCATCATTTATTGCCCATCCCTAATTGCCCTTGAGAAGGTGGTGGTGAACCGCCTTCTTGAACTTTACAGTCCATGTAGAGTAGGCACACTTACAGTGTTGTTAGGGAGGGAGTTCCAGGTTTTTGACCCAGCGACAATGAAGGAACAGCAATATAGTTCCAAGTCAGGATGTTGAGTGGCTTGAAGGGGAACTTGCAGGTAGTGATGTTCTCATGCATTTGCTGTCCTTGTCCTTCTAGGTCACGGCTTTGTAGGGTGATGTTGAAGGAGCCTTTGTGAGTTTCTGCAGTACCATCTTGTAGATGGTACACACTGCTGCCACTGTGTGTCAGTGGTGAAGGGAATGAACATTTAAGGTGCTAGATGGGGTGCCAATCAAGCAGGTTGTTTTGTTTTGGATTATGTCGAGCTTCTTGAGTGCTGTTGGAGCTGTACTCATCCAGGCAAGTGCAAAGTATTCTATTACACTCCTGACTTGTGCTTTGTAGATGATGGACAGGCTTTGGGTAGTCAGGAGGTGAGTTAGTCACCGCAGGATTCCTACCCTCTGACCTGCTTTTGTGGCCACAGTACTTATATGGCTAGTTCAGTTCAGTTTCCGATCAATAGTAACACCCCAAAATGGCGATACTGGGGGAGTCAGTGATGGTAATGCCATTGAATGTCAAGGGGAGATGGTTAGATTCTCTCTTGTTGGAGGTGGTCCTTGCCTGGCACTTGTGTGGTGTGAATGTTACTTGCCAGTTAACAGGCCAAGCTTGGATGGTGTTCAGTTCTTGCTGCAAATGGATGCAGACTGCTTCTGTATTTGAGGAGTCGTGAATGGTCCTGAACTTTGTGAAATCATCAGCAAACATCCCTAATCCTGACCTTAAGATGGAGGGAAGGGCACTGATGAAGCAGCTGAAGATTGCTGGGCTAGAACACTGCCCTGAGGAACTCCTACAGCGATGTCCTACGACTGAGAAGATTGACCTTCAAAAACCACAACCATCTTCCTTTGTGCAAGGTATGACTTCAACCAATGGAGCGTTTTCCCCCTGATTCACATTAGCTTCAGCTTTACTTGAGTTCCTTGATGCCACACTTGATTAAATGATGCATTGATGTCAGGGGCAGTCACTCTCACCTCAGCTCTTGAGTTCTTCTGCTGTGCCTAAATTCAATAGTCTTAACGGTTATTATTCCTTGGTTATTGCTGTGTCTGATCCTTCTTATTCAAATTGTTGATATCTGATTACCCTTACTACAATTTGGTAATTATAACAAACCTATCTACTATGATCGCTCTCTGCTATCTGTTTTTATGCCCTCTGGGATGTGGGTTTAATAAAAAAAATCAATTTCTTAGCAAAATTCTGCAATATCTAAGTAACAGTATCAAATATATGAAATTGTGTTTGTTGAAACAACAGTATGTGTTTAAATTGTCAGAAAATTGTGGAAATACTCAGTAGATTAGGCAGCATCTGTAGAGAGAAACAGAGTTAATTTGTTAGATCCATCACCTTTCATCAGGCCATTGACCTGAACCATTAACTCTCTCTTTCTACAGATGCTGCCTGACCTGCGGAGTAATTCTGGCACTTTTTATTTTTATTTCAGATTTCCAGCATCTACAGTATTTTTTTTGCATTTATATAAATCCTTTGATGTATTAAAACATTCCAAGCCAATTCACAGTAGCGAAGTGACTGACATTTATATTGTAACATGATTAAAGTAAAGACATCTCTGAATCAGAACTCATCATATCTCAGGTGTAATACCAGTTCCATTACACTAAGGTGGGCAATATCTTGAAATCCCTCCTTAATTCAAACTCATCCTGATGGGCTGATGCTTTTCCAAGGTGTCAAATTAATGATAATCAGGCAAGGTTTCAGTTCAATTCTTCAACACAGAGCCACTGATTCGAGTGCACTGTCTTTGCTGGTCCCCAGTGAAAGATGCTTCTGTTTTTCTATGAATTTGCATGGAGCTATGTTCCGCCCACAAACCAAGCCTACATCATATGCAAGGACAGTACCAATATTAATGCAGGTTGCACAGAAAGCACTTATTGAAATGATAAAATGACAATTGAGCTGGTCTCAGTTGGAAGTACTGTCAGTAATTTGACAACATACCTAAAATAGCTTAGACTGGTTCCGCAGTAAAGTCTGAAAAGATGTTAATGGGAGAGAAGGGCAAGCTTTTCTGATAACATTAAAATGGTTTGATCATGGACATAAAAAGCTGTCTGAGGTTTTAATGGAAGTAGGCCATCCCTCAAATATAACCTTTTGAGAAGTGTATCCTTACGACCCCCTTGATGTGTATGGCAGTCCTTCATGTACTTAATACTCCTGAGAAAAAGTTACAAATTAAAAGCACTTGAAAAGATGGAAAACTCAAAACCCCTTCATTAACAGACTGGTATGCCTTACATTTTAATGTCCTTATGTTTATCAAGGGTTTTTGAATCATTTTTCTCATTTATTTAAAAATAGAGGTTAGGCGGTGGAATCATTTATAACTCTGTCCTTTAGTCTGTGGTTGCCAGGTTTGAACTCTGCCTGGATTCATGAATGAGTATCTGTAATCTCTGTGGACTCCAAGCATTCTACTTCAAATGACCAGGGAATCATCCATTTCTTTCCATTAAGCCTGAAACTGATGTGGGGGTGGGGGTGGGGGGGGCTGGTGGTGGTGGTGGTAGCCTGGGGGGAGGGGGCGGGGGATAAAGCCTATAATCAGGTACAAATCAACAGTCTTATTCAGAAATCACAAGAATTGGCAAGTGTGGGAAACAAAAATCAAAACCTAATGCACTCTTCTGTGGCTAGCATTGAAGCATATAAACAGTAAAATGGTACATGCTGGAAATTTGACCCTCCGTCACCAAGTGCAAATAATTCACAAACAGATGGGAAGTTTCCTCTCAATATCCCAAGTTTAAATTCAGAAAATGGTTTTGAATCAATACCAGCAGCTTAGTACTTCTTACGGTTCAGCAATTTAACAAGCCCGAAATGAACATCTTGATATATATAAGAAATAACATTTTTTTTCCAGTTGGAAGTTTGCCAACAGAAACTTTAGAACCGGAGTGGGTAAAATTGACCAGAATGGTGTATTTGACAGACAATGTATTTAATTTTAATTGCAGTCCCACTTGGCAGAGAGTGCAGGAATATTCACTGCTGGCATGAACCTCTTACTCAAATCAAGGCAAAAATCACCAACTAAACTAATGTCATATTCACCATCTGTAAAAAGTGGCAGCAAGTCAAGAAGGAAAACAAACAATATGCAATTTTCAATCAGCAGGCATTCAAAATCGTCAAACTAATGGTAGTGGAACATCAGCAAATGTCCACATTTTAGGTAGACTATAATGGAAGAAGACTGAGCAGGAAAGGAGAAATTCTTCTCAGAGACCTCCATATGCCTGAAGTGGCTACCTGTGTTTCAGAGATGAGTAGTTACATTGTCCGTATCCATAATCTCTGGACCAGCAACTAGCTGAGGAGTGCAGCATTTTTACAGTGCTCTGACAGCCATTATGTCTGATAACTACCATTCAGGAAGCTCTACATAATCTTAGTAAAAATATACAATCAAACCTAGAGGTTCTCCCTATAAATACACAATGAGGTAAATTTCTGTGTTTGCTACATAGATGATACTCTGGTGGAATAGATCAACCAAATTAATATTGGGCATCTTCCAAAAGGGGAAGAAGATACACTCCACCAAATTACTGCACATTTGATGAAGACAAACATAAACTCTGTTGTTCTGACCTCAGACAAATTTAAGACATCTGCCATTGGTGACAGAATGGAGGAACTCATGCAAGCAGTTTGTCCATGCTTGTTCATAGCTCTCCCCTAATAGTAAGAAAATAAGATGTTTTGAGAGAGAGTCAAGAGAATAATTCCCACTCTGAATGCGTTAATTGGGGTATTGTAGGTTTAAAATGTGCTTTCTAAGTTAGGTTTGATACAGCACTGGATTTAAAGTCCATGTGATATTAAACAAAGTAGTGACTTCTGGCACATCTCAAATGTTAATTCCTTCACCAATGGCAGCTGTCCTTCAGCTGCTGAGGCTGTAAGCTCTGGAATTCCCTTACCTAAACCTCTCCATTTTTCTTTGTTCCTTTACGATGCCTCTTAAAACATATCCCTTTGACAAAGCTTTTGGTCAACTATATAAGTGCAAGTAATAAGTGGTGTGGGACTAGCCCCCACAGACAGCTTCACTCCTAATCAGATTGTGTCTTGGTTCTGTACTTACACTGCAAGGTTCACAGCAGTGCCAATTAAGCAAGCTGGCTCCACAACAACACCAAATGTGCAGCATGTGAACACACGCCAATGCATTCTTTGACTTTATACTTATCATCAAGCCATGCTGCTTATTTCTCAACCATTCCTGATGAGCAACCAAAGTGCAATCAAAGCAGATTGGTTGGCTCCCATCAATGGTGCTACCACAATTACAATTGCACAGTTATATAGGAGGAAACCATGGAATACATGGAAAAAATTTGGTCCATGGAAAGTTTGATTCATGTTTATAACACTATCTTTGTTTGAGCTCCTTCTATAACCATGTATTAGTTTCTGGACAGAACAACAGTAAATGTGATTAAAAGCAATGATTTCTAATATGGCAAAAGGAGACAGTCAGACTTAATTAACTGCATGGAGACCTTCACACATCGTTCAGCAAAACAGCAACAGTTGAGAAGTAATAAAAGTTTCACTTGGAGCCTGTTACAAAGTAATCTGACCATGTCTCATGAGCATGACTAGAGCAGTGAATCTTAAATTAAATAGCTTTTTTGAGACATGAGGACTGAAATTTCGATTAGCTTGCTCCATTTCAGCTGGTAAGAGCTTGGGTGGAATTTAATGGTTGTAGCGGTGGGCCCATCCACCAGCTTGAGAGCTGGTGCCAACTCTGCGCTATCAACTTTTGGGAGCCCTGTGGATTAAGTCCCAACCCTGCTACCTGCCATCGAAGTTCCTGGCTCCACCAGGGACAATTTTCAGCTGGACCTCCTGATGCGGGGCATATATCCTGCCCTCAAGAGCCGCTGGCCAATCAGAGGCTGGCAGCTCTTCATTACTAGCAGTGCCACTGGGAGCAGTGGCCATGCATTGTATTGCAGTAGGACCAGGCTGGAGCCAAGAAGTGAAGGTGAATGGGGTGGGATTGCCAGGTCCAATCAGGGAGGCCCCAGCAAGGAGGGAAAGGGTGGTCCTTTTCAAGAGTAGGGGCTAGCTTCCAGAGAATCCCTCCATTTCTGCTGGCAGGTCTCTCAGTTGAGCTCAGGATGCTGGAGAACAAGGGATTCACCCTACCAGGTTGCAGGCATATCTGTCAGGGTTTACCTGAAGGAGTTTCCACGTGACATGCACTTCCCTACCATTGGTTGAATACCAGTGATGGCAGGTTGAAGCCCTTAAGTGGCCACTTTAGATCATCAATTAGCTTCTGGGTGGGAAGGCCAATCTCGCCCTTTACTGCCCTGCTCATAATAGGGGATGAATTGGGAAGGCAATGGGATTTCCACCCATACTTTTCCACTCATTATACGGGCTGCCCTCCTCCCAGCTCCTCTCCAGGGGGAGCACTAAATTTTGTCCTTCAACTGAGATCTTTAAAGGAAAATTTTCCAGGAAATCAAAAACATACCCAAATGCAGAATTCTAGCTGAACTGGGTTCTGTCCCATTATCCAGTTCCACAGCTAGTGATACATTGGTTCATATTTTACATTCAGTGGTGAAGCAAGGGCATTTGGCGTTGATCTCAAAGAAAGCTGCCCGCAAATACTAAGCGATCTCTGTGGTGTCGTTTCACCTGTTACTGATGGTGGTTTAAATCTGGCGTCAAGTCAAAGAAATGCCTTGCCATGCAGCAGCAGTGGTGTCAGCAGGCAGATAAGGAGCCAAGCACATTGAATTATTTTCACACAGCAAAGCAGGAAGATAAAAGCACTTACTATTGTTCACTTTTAATTAAAATTTTAGGACAGTGAAGTAAGTAGTTGTGATTGGATTAAGATAGAAGCTAAAATAAAAATAAACAAACCTTCTTTGAAAAGTTAAAATTCCACAAATATAAAAATAACCTTTCAGGGCCAGTGAGGGTGTTTAACAGTAATTGTGAAGATAACACACTGCTAAAGATCTAGTTTTACCTCATTTAAGAAGATGAGACTAATAGCATAAAAGTGGAAGTTCTCATCAGGTCAGTTGATTTCTCTCTGTCTCTCTGTCTCTCTATCTCTCCGCCCCCCACACACACACCTTAAACCAGCTTATATTTCAGCTCTTTCCTGGACTCGAACTCAAGTTCTGTCGAAGGGTCATGAGGACTCGAAACGTCAACTCTTTTCTTCTCCGCCGATGCTGCCAGACCTGCTGAGTTTTTCCAGGTAATTCTGTTTTTGTTTTGTAGTTGATTTCCCATTGTTTGGGGTGCCTCAACTGCACAAGTTCCAAAGAGGCATAGGATCACTGACAGCAACCTCTGGATTTCTGCACTAAGCAGCACATATGCATACTCCAGAAGTTGCTGTCAGTTTCTATGGAGCAATGATAATGAATGTTGATAGTTTCACCAACATTAACATCGCAAAATCTCAGCCATTGTATTTCTCTGGCGGCCTAGAACAACCCAACTGTCTGAAAAAAGAAATTTCTCCTCATCTCAGTCCGAAATGGCCAACCCTTATCCCCAGACAATGACTTCTTGTTCTAGGCTCACCAAACAGGATAAATGGCCTTTCTGCATCCATGCCCCAAAGTGACAGTCCTCACTCTTCCTTCCCCCTTGCCTGGCATATGGACTGCTTCTATCTGAACGTTCTCTCTAGCCACCCCCAAAATGGTAGTCCTAATGTCCTCAAAAGGAGTGCAGTGCAGATTCACCAGAATGTTACCAGGCTTCAAAGGGTTAAATTATGAGGTAAGATTGCACAAACTAAGTTCACAGTCCCCGGAATATAAAAGGTTAAGAGGTATTTTGATTGAAGTCTTTCAGATTTTGAAAGGATTTGAGAGGATAGATAGATGTTTTTTCTGCAAATGAGAAAGTCTCAGACAATCATATAAATAGAGTCATTGAAATTTACAACACAAGAGAAGGCCATTCAGCCTATTGCATCAGCACCAGCCGAAAAAGAGCTATCTAACCTAATCCCCCTTTCCAGCTCTTGGTCTATAGCCTTGTGGGTTACAGCACTTTAAGTGCATTCCCAAGTATGTTTTATATAAGATGAAAGGTTTCCAGCGGTGAGTTCCAAATCCCACCCATCCTCCTCCCCTCTAATCTTCTTACTAATTACTTTAAATCTATGCCCCCTAACAGAGATTTAACCCTAAAAAATCAGAGCCAGGCCACTCAGAAAAGAAGTTAAGGAAACACCTGTTCACACAAAAGGTAGTGAAGTTTGGAAATCTCTCCCACAAAATAAAAAATAGATGCAGGCTCAATTAATAATTTTAGAACTGAGATTGATAGATTTTTGCTAGTCAAGGATATTAAGGGACATAGGTAAATGGAATTATGATAGAGATCTTTCATGATCTTAGTGAAGAATGGAACAGACTCAAGGGGCTAAATGGCCCATTCATGTTCATATGCTATCCTCTCGCTAACCTGTCAAAGGCATAGTTCCTCCTCCCCCGCCTCCTCTCTCCCTTCCTAACAACTGCTGTGGCTGGGTACCTAACTGCTGTTGTGCCTACTATAGCATCCCGTGAACAGCAATTCCCAGATTCCTGTATGCAGTACCATCAATCACAACAGATAGTCATGGTCAAGGGAAGAGCTTGCTCTTCATTGACTTTGATCAGTGAGTGGGAAAAGCCACCAGGATTCTATCTGCATCAGGTACATGTGCAATCGTGATAATTTTCATAGCAAGTCCATCACTTCTAACACCAGTACTACCTTCATCTTTACTTTTGGCAGTATTGCTATCATCATCCCTGTTGCCTGCTCCATCAATAACTACTGACATCTCCCCTCCTGCTGCTTTCTCCTCCACTAGCATCAGCAACTGTGACTCCGCCAGAGTTGGTTGAACTTCAAAGGCAAAGTTAATGTCAAAACTATTAGCCTGGGAGCAACATGTTTGATTTCTTTCATTAAATGCAAGGTTAATGGACTCCGATCTTTCAATGATTCCACTGGCTCTAACTACTTGATTGCAAATGCATTAAAAGCAAGATATAAGCAAAGGGATATAGGCATCCTTCTTTGAAATTGATTTTTAGAGAAATGTGTCTTGTAATTGTAAATTAGAGCCTGTGTTTTCTGTTTGTTATTCCATAACAATTTGCATGGGAACACCACCATCTGCAAGTTTCCTTCCAAGCCACATACCATCCTGACTTGGAATTATATCACCGTACCTTCACTGTTGTGGAGCAAAATCCTGGGACTCCTTTCCTAATGGCCCTGTAGATGTTCCTAAAATACATGAACCGCAGAGGTTCAAGAAGGCAGCTCAGCATCACCTTTTTAAGGGCCATTGGGGGGGGGGGGGGGGGGGGGGGGGGGGGGGCAATCAGTGTTGGCCTAGCCAGTGATGGCCAAATCTGTGAAATAATGAATAAAAGATAAAATCACCACATGTCATTACAAGGTATTGAGATGATTTGAGGGTTTTCTCTTATTCAAGCCATGTGCTTTCAGCCTGAACTCAGAAACTAATTATCTTAAATTCCGCCATTGGGACTATTAAAAAGAAAACAATTAGGCAGCAGGAAAGCAAAAAAATAGATTTCTTGGCCGTTTATAATTTTATATTACTACCTTTCAGGAATTTTAAATAATATGTTAGTTGATGGCAGTGTGCAAAAAAAAAAGTCCCATTCAGTGGATGATGCAGCATTATATATCAACAGAGGCAGCCTGTAGCCTACCTGAGACTGCATAACTTCAGCAGTAAATCATTTTAAAGTCAGGTTCTCATATTCAGACCCACCATCAATTTTCATTTTTGTTTTTCTTTTGTTTGCTGAGGTAAACACGGGTCAGTCTCAGGAGATAACATCAAAGAGTGGGCAACACACATAATACTACTTTTATTAATCATACACTGCTTGCAAGCCATTATAAGTAAAGTAGCAAAGCTATTTGTCTCTGTCATGAGATCCCTGTCTTGCTGCACCGTACAGGAGGCAGATCCAACAGAGTGGGCTGTGTGTTGCTGCTCCCTGTTCTCTTGTGGCTTCATTAGCAGCTCCATCACATGCTGGGCACTGATGTTCCAGATCTTCAAACTCTGCACTGACAGTTATAAAATACAACCAGTCCCACAAAGATCAAAACCTTCATATTCCCTTAAATCTTGTAATTCCTCCAAACACCCTGAGCTCAAATGGGCAAATGCAAAATGATTAGAGCTTTAAATACATAAGCTCCAGGGCATTATAGGACACTCGATTCAGTTATTTTTATTGCACTTACAATTTCTCATCCAATTGTCAACCGCCCCTCCTAACCCTGTTTCTAAGAAGGCAAAAAAGGTTGTTCATCTCCTCTCGTCCAGGCTCCCTTTATTCTGGATATATTAACTTGATTTTCACCTCTCTCATGTCTCAACTATAAGCGATAAACATTTTATTCTCTGTTGAATTAGGAATCCATCCACTTCCGAGGGCAGACTTTTCCCTGCCCGCTGGTGTTGGGTGTGTTCGGTGGTGTGAGTGCACAATATGCCGAGAAGGTCAAAGATTGGTTTCACGACATTGTGAAAACAGTTTGCCGTGTTTCCTGCCATCGGACATCAGGAACCTCGTTGTAATACATCTGCATATCATTATAAGGCCAGTCTGCCCACATTGGCGGGAGAACATGTCAGTACATGAAATGTCTTGATAAGTGTGGCGTGCAGAAGTTGGGACTTACCGCCTGGGCTTTGCTCACATCGCGGGCATTGAGGAGCAGAAGATGTTGGAGCCCGATAGCAATGGCACACTGGAGGAATGTCCATGGCATGCTTGGTTACCATTGAGGGTCTGCTCACAATCGATGATGGTCGAGAGGAAGGTCTAGCTGTGTTTGGGAGAGAAAGATGTACCAGGAGGTGGTACAGGAAGGTCTAGGGTCGACTGGGAGAGGAGGAGATGTTGCGGGGGCGGGTGAAGTTGGGAGGGAGGGAACAAAGGTTTCGGGGAGTGAGGTTGGGAGGGACGGAACAAAAGTGTCAGAGGGAGGTTGGGGGGAGGGAGTACAGGAGGATGAGGGGTTAATGGGACAAGACAGCAACTGGAGAGGTAGATGTAAGGAGTGGAGGAGGCGTAAGGGAAGGAGTTCGGAGGGAAGGGCTGTGGAGAGTGTAGGGAGTCCAGGGGAGGAAGGAGTGCTGAGAGGGGAAGGAGTGCAGGTGAGGAAGCATTGGGAAGAGGGGAGGGGGTAAGGGTGGGGGAAGAAGTAAGGGTGTCATAAGAAGTCAGGAAGGGGGAAGGAGTAAGCTGGGGGTGGGAGGGAAGGGGGTTGACTCTGGGGTGGGGGTAGACTAAATGGGAGGAGTCTGGGGGGGAAGGAGTTCCAAGGGGGAAGGGGTCCGGAGGGGGATGTACAGGTGAATGTGCAAGGAAGGGCTCTGATGAGCCCATGATTGCCTCCTGGGGAGCAAACTGAAGATGGGCATGGTACAAGGGAATGGTGAGAATGACCAAGGTCAGGGTGAGGGGATAGGGTGGGAGGGTGAGGTTTTGACAGTAGCAATTGAAGGGACGGCGAGGTGGTTGGTGGGGACTGGGAGGCAGACATAGATCCTGGGGATCTATGTGGGAAGGAGGAGGTCAGGGAGGTTAATATGGATAGGGGTGGGATCTCGGGAAGGAAGGGAATGTGCACGTTCACCTGGACATCCCTGAAGAAAAAGGATTGTGGCTGGTAGGTCAAAGAGGGGAGGTGGAAGGTGATGCCAGAGGGGTCAACAGTGATGGGGAAAAGGAAATGGGTGACAGGAGGAAGGGAGAAGATGGGGGAGCAAATGAAAAACTGAATTAGCACCATGCTGTCTGAGTCGAAAGTGAAACGAGAGTTGTGGAGGGCGAGATCAGGTGCTGCATGAGAGTGTGATCAGTGGGTGGGCAGAGATGCAGGTCAGCTCAAGTGGACAACAGAAAATGAACCCCAGCAGGCAGCATTGAAAATGTTCAGGACTTTGAGATGAGTGTGCTATGGGAAGGATTTGCTTGCACGAGGCTCCGAAAGGCCCTGCCACACACACTCTTCTCCCTCCAGAATCACTTGTGGGCCAGCTGCTCCCTCTGCGGTGACAGAGGATGAGATTGAGGGGGTCACAGGCAAACGGGACTCAGAGGGAGCGGACAACCTCTGAGATTCCTGAGTGGGTGACCCAGGGGTCATCTGCCACTCCTTCTTCTTTGGGTGCCCCATGGCACCACTCTGACTCCTTGAGGGGAAAGAACACCTGGAGCGACGACGAGGTGTCCTGTTTCGCTCTTGCGTTGCACTGCAGGAACCCACCCATGGCTCCCATGATGGAGTGCAGGTCTGCACACATCTCTGGGTTCTTCTGGACCGGGGCATCCATGGCATCCGCCATCCTCCCCATGGAGACCTCCATGCATGCACATGTGGGCACCACTTCATCAGAGAGCTGGCAGACGCACTCCTCCGGCTCGTGAGCCACTCTGTTGAGGGCTTCCAACAACTCTGTGTGATGCTCCCCCGCCTTCGGCCAACTCTGCAGGATCAGTCGGAAGATCGAATCCAGAGGCTCGTCATCTGACTTAGACCTCACAAATGCCTGTTCCCCGAGTGCCAGGGACCTCAGCTGAAACTGCCTCCTCCTGCTTTGGACATGTGTCCATGCAGTGACCACTAGGTTGTGGACCTAGATCTAGGTGCCACTGAGGTGTGTGCCTCTGCACTGGTGGAAGGTGTGGGTAAGCGCTGTGACGGGTCTTCCAAGCTGCTTGTTTCCAGCTCTTCAATGGGGGAGGTGCCATCTTGGCTGGAGGCGTTGACATGGATGGAGCTGAGGGACTGGCTGGCTGAGGATGTCGGTTGCTTGGCTGTGCTCCCTGTGAAGGAAGGTAAAGAAAATTATGCATGGCAGCACAGTAAAAAAGGAGAGAGAGCAGTCACATTTCTGTTATTAAGAGAGGGGTGATGATCCTCATGAGGGTTTTCTTTGCTGATCTCACCGTCACCGCAGGCAAGGTCCACATCTTCATCAATCAGCATGATGGCAGCTCCTCAAAGTGAGTGAGGGGCCTAATGTGGGCCACTGTACCCTCCGGCCTGGGACACTCTCTGCTAATGCGAGCAGGCTTCTCCTGCATGGAAACAGGTGGAGAGAGTGTGAGTAGGACACATGGCACTGCGTGGAATCTTTGTGTGGTGAGCGGAGCCATGGACGGGATGAGGACACGAGCTCCAGAGGATATGAGCCTGATGGAGATGTGAGGGTATGTGTTAGAATTAGTAGTATTGTCCCTTGAGGTGTGAGATCCCTGTGGATGTGTGATGGGTTTGCGAGTGTGTGAGTTGAGAGTGATGAGAAGAGTGACTTACCCTGGCGGAACGGATGAGACCATTCATCCCGTAGCGGCACTGGGTGGCTGTCCTCCTTTGCAGGGCATTGCGCGA
This sequence comes from Carcharodon carcharias, assembly GCF_017639515.1. Classification (NCBI taxonomy): domain Eukaryota; kingdom Metazoa; phylum Chordata; class Chondrichthyes; order Lamniformes; family Lamnidae; genus Carcharodon; species Carcharodon carcharias. The sequence continues at coordinate 29,765,699 of NC_054474.1, forward strand.
CCACCGCTGCCACCACCTCCCATGCTGGGTTGCTGATGTCACTTCCCCCCACCTCCCCTCCCCCACCCCACACCCGCAGCCAGAGTGGGAATAGAGGACATCACGGCGGGCCTCCATGGTGTCCAAAAGGTGCTCAAGGGATGCGTCACTAAACCGTGGGGGCTGTAGTCCTTTTGCCTTTTGGGGCCATCCTGCCTTCTGTGCAGCAGTCCTGGCTGGAAGTGCTGAGAGGTGTGCACACGCCTGCACTTTAAATGTGGCGCCCGGCGTGATGAAGCAGTGAGGTGATGGTGTGGCAGGCGAATGATAGCCTGCTCGCCATGGAAATGGCATGTTTCCCGGGAACACTTAATTAATGCGGCGGCTTTGGGACGATATGGAGGGAGAAGGTTGTATGCCCCAGCTGCTACCTTCACTTACTGAAAATCTGGGACGATTCCACCCTGAGCGTTTGAATAAAGTCTGTTTTCACTGTACTGAATAGCAATTTTTTTCCCAAATGGTATTAAACACAATAGGAGCAATGCTTTTTAAAATATTTATTTGGAAAGCTGAGAAATCTTACACAGCACATTAAATCTGAATACAGAGAATAATTATAATTGGCCACTGGCTCAGACCACAATAAAGTTTAGTAGCAGTAAAGGGACATTAGGTACAAACAATCTCATCCATTTCTAAGTGGATAGATTCCTGATTTAAGAAAGAGTAAAATGTTACTTGTTCAACAATTGCTCTGTAACCAGGCCAACACAACTTAAGTTTTTCCTGTCTCTACTTACTGCTGCTCCAGACATGAGCCAAACACTTCACTTCCCGCTTTTTTTTCCCGACTCCCTTTCAATTTTATTTATTTTCTCTTTACTCTTCCTACACCCCGCTTTCCTGTTATCATGCCCTTTTTCATTTCTTCCCTTTTAGGGATTCGGCCCTTAAACACAATCCAGCTCTTCAGTATTCCTTGACCTTCCTGCTCTCCTGTCACCATTCCAGACCCTTCTCATTGCGCCTCACTTGGCATGCTCTTAAAGGCCCATCAAGGTAGTCATCGCTGCCTCCTTATGAGCAGCAACTCCAAATGCCCCATCTTACCTTCCTTTGGGCTAATCTTGCCAATCTCCACCCTGCCCAACTCACCCCTCCCAGAGTTGACCCTGTGGACTCTGCTGGTGGATTAGCTATCATTGCCCCTGTGTGCAGCTCCCACCAGAATGTGTTCACTTCTAGATAAGGCTCCCATCATCCACAAGCTGATTGTGGGTAATTGCTTTGGCATCATACCATAGGGCGGAATTTTACGGCAGCTGGAATTTACGTTCCTGCCGAAATCAATGGAGTTTAGAATGGCTCACTGCATTTTACAGTCCCGTCCTTGCCCCGACAGCGCTGTAAAATTCCAGCCACGGTCTTGAAAGAGACATAGTTTGAGGGGTGACAACACCTTCCTCCTAAGTGAAGGCAGACCCTTCCCCACTGCACCCACCACCCCCCCCCAACCGCTTCCACAGCTATACCTTCCACCACTTGCCCCACCCAGACCAGCACGGTGGTAGAGTGACTTTTATCACCAAATCACACCTTTGTATGCCTCCCTGTTCCTCTGGCACTCATTCCTCCTTTTCAGCATCTAAGGTTGTTTCACCCCTTCTCTCATTTAAAATCCTTTGTCTCTACTGTGCACCCAAATACCTTAAAAAATTCTTTCAGTGGCATATCTTCAATTCTTTCCTCCCTCAGCTGCTTCACTGAGTGGATTCTCATCCTCGGTGATTTCAGGCTCTATCTCAATTCATCTTGCTCTCTCCTCTCTGAGTTCACTGCCCTCCTATCTTTCTTCAATCTCTCCCTCCTCATGAACAACCTATACACACTGCTACTTCCTTGACCTTGCTACTCCCATTGCATCAATTATAAGGCCATCCCTGATCTCGTGTCACTCACTACCCATATCTCTTTCCCCCTCCTAACGTTACACCCTTCTGTGTATGTTCAGGAGAAAAACACTCACCCAATTAATTTACAATTGCACTTTCAAAATCCTAACATATAGCCTTTGACCCTCCATTCACCATGATATTTGTGCAGCTACTGATCTGCTCAACAAAATCTTTTTCCTCCCTTTGATGCTTCAGTCCCCATTAAAACCTCTGGTCTCTCTTATCCTGGCCATTCCCCCTGGTGGTGCTCTCATCTCCTCTCCCTTAAGCCTAAGGGATACAGACTTGAATATATATGGCAGACAACTTGTTCAGCCATTCACCACCAGGCCTGGTTGGACCATATTATCGTTGATGTTGTCCTCTCATCTGCCAAAACTGCTCTCTATTCCAGGGTCATCCTGGATGCAAAGACATCTCCTGGCTCCTCTTCTCTACTGCGAACCTTCTTTCTCTGCCCTGCCTCCTCGACCCTCATCTCAGTACGAAGAGCCCAAGGAATTCTTTGTCACTAAAATTGAGACCATTTGATCTGCTACATCTGCATCTCTCCCTCCCCCTAATCTGTTAGGTGAAACTTGCCCCGCTCCCTCGCCCTAGCCCTGAATTTGCTTATTTCTCCAGTTTCTCTCCTATTTTCCCTTATGCATTCTTCAAGCTCAGCTTGTTCATGAGACCCAGCTCCTGCTCCCTCAACTCTATTTTCACTTAACTGCTGACCACCTAACTTCCCTTCCTAGATCCTATATTAGCTAACATTGTTAACTGTTCTCTCTCCGGAGGTACTGTCCCTTTCTCTGTCTAAGCTGCCATCATCACCCCTCTCCCCAAAAAACAACCCTTGACTCCATGCACTTCCAACCATGTTTTCCTCTCCAAACCTGTTGCATGTGCTGTCAACTTCTGTGCCATCTTTTTCTGAACTCCATGTTTGCATTCACCCAATGAGGGTTCTAACCCTGCCACAGTTCCCCAAAATGGTCCTTATCAAATTACATGCTATGCAACTGAGACAAAGGTAAACAATCCAGCTTCATCCTTCTTGACCTGTCTGCAGACTTTGACTCAATAGACCACATCATCCTCCTCCAATACCTCTCCACTATCATACAGCCTGCGCTTGCCTGATTCTATTCTGATCTACCTAATCCTAGCCAATGAAGTATTTGCAATTGCTTCTCCTCTCACTCCTGCACTGTTACCTCTGGTGACCCCTAACCCTAATCCCCTCCTATGTCTCATCTAAATGCTGTCCCTAGGTGACATTATCCAAAAACACAGTGGCAGTTTCCACATATGTACTGATATCACCCAGCTCTACCTCACTCACCATTCTTTTCAACCCCCTCCACTCTGGCCACACATCTACACCATTACTAAGACAGCCTACGTCCACTTCTGCAATGTTGCCCGACTCCACCCGGCTTCACCTCATCTACCATTGAAATCCTATTCCATGTTTTTGTTACCTCTAGGCTTGAGTATTCTAACCTACTCCTGGCTGGCTTTCCACATTACCTTCTGTAAACTTAAGGCCTTCCAAGACTCTGCTGACTGTGTCCTAACCCATACCAAGTCCAGTTCACTCATTACCCCATAGGTACTGAACTACATTGAGTCCTGGTCAAATAATGTCTTGATTTAAAAATTCTCATCCTTATTTTCAAATCCTGCCATGGCCTCAATCCTCCCTTTCTCTGTAATCTCCACCAGCCCTACAGCCCTCTGAGATATCTATCCTCCACTAATTCTGGTCTCTTGAGCATTCCCAATTTTAGTAGCTTGGTGATTGCTGGCTGTGGCTTCAGCTGCCAAGGCCCTAAGCTTTGGAATTCTCTTCCCTTAACCTGTCTGCCTCTCTTTCTGTCTTTCCTCCATAAAGATGCTACTTAAAACCACTTTGATTAAGCTGGTGATCACCTGCCCTAATGTCTCCTTAGGTGGCTCAGTGTCAAATTTTGCTAAGTAAGCTCCTGTGAAGTGCCTTGGGTTCTGTAGGTGAAGGAACTACATAAATACAAGTTGTTTTTGTTTTTACAGCTTGGCATTGAGTCACAACAGAGATAGAAATGAAGTTAGTACATGTTGATGGGACTCAACAAGAAGAGATGAACAACCTTCCTTGCTTTTCTACCTTCATAGAAACAGGGCTAGGAAGAATGCTGATGTTCCATTTAGTACGACACATGGATAAGAACATTTTATCCACCTTCTTACTACATCCCATTATTATCCCTCTCCCATAAAACATATTTAATGGTCTCTTCAACTGAGGAAACATGCAAAAGTTGACATACAACTCTGAGAAACAGATACTACCTCAAAAACAACCGACTACTTAGAAACAGCCATGATTATAGACTGTGGCTAAGGCCATTATTTTACAGTCACTGATTTTATCAATGTTTCAAAATTTGGTCCCATTTTTCTGTGAGAACTGAAAGCTAAAAGCATTGGTTGTGATGTGATAAGTTAAGTATACTGAGTGTGCTATGAGATGTGAACTTAAGTTGCAGGTATACCCAAATGTGTGAAGCATTTGTGTGGCAGGAAGAAACTAAAGTGCACAAAATTGCTTTTTTGTAGTGATGGATCTAGAAATATCTGAAGGAGGGCTTAAGTACTGGAGTTGTTAGGTTTATTTCATAAGGGAACTGTGTTTGCAACAGGAAACTATTCTTAATATAATATTTTCTCGGTGCACTTTCCAGCCTTTCCAAAGTACTGCATTTCAGCTTTGAAGACAAAATCTAATTTATTCTGAAAAGATTACAGATATCTTAGATAAAGTTTTAAGTTACAACTGACTCTTAATTTTTGTACCATTAGAAGGTAATACATATTGGGCCAAGTCTTCCATGAATTAGCGACCACCATTGGATTGCCGCTTCACTGCTTTTTACGTACCTTAGCTATAGCTGCACATTTCTCATCCAGACTTCCAACCCAGGCCTGCTAAGAAATGTGCAGCACAGCTGCTCCTGGAGTCCTTCAGTGCAGTACAGGTTTGTCAGGGGAAGCGAAGACACACCCACTTTTACAACACTTGCTTCAGTAAAACGGTAAATTTAAATGTCCCAGCCACTTTGACAAGCTAGGAGAGAAGGTAAGTAGGTAAGGTATGTGGGCAGGATAGGTTGGGGGGTGGAAGGGTCAGAGGGTGATAGTCAGGGGAGAGTGGGGTCAAGGTGGTCATCTGGGGGTAGTCGGGGGTAGGAGTTAGCTGGGGATTTGGGAGGGTAGTCGAGTGGTCAGGAGGCATAGTTGGGGTGTGTGGGGGTAGTCGGATGATCTGGGGGTAGTCAGGGGTGGGGAGAATCAAAGGGGGTTGGGAAGGTAGTAGAGGATAGTGGATTTGGGTGTCAGGCTGTTGGGAGGGTAGTGGGGTGATCAGGGGTGTAGCTGAGAGTTGGAGAGAGTAGTTGGGGGGTGGGGGTGCAGTCAGGTGGTCTAGTGGGGGGTTGAAGCGCTCATTAGCATAGTTACCCAGGAATTACAACTGGTTTTAATCCTTCTAATTTTTCCTGGGTATCTATTCTGCTAAGTGAGTCGGAGCCATCCAAAGTCTCCGACTTTAAATTAATGTTTTGGAGGGCTCCAAGTACAGGGTAATTTCCCAAACGGAAGTTGAAACTTTCTGGGCAATTCCAGTGTAGTCCTTGCCTTGAGACGTCCAAGTGGTGCTCCAGTGCATCTTCTGGGCTACCTCTGGGGTACAACCCTCCAGGGGAACGGAAGATCTGGGCCATGGAGTATAACATGACAGGCTCTTGATTTGCTTGGTTCAATCACAGGAGACAGTGTCCTTACTTGCTGAACACCAGCATTGCTTAGAGTATATTTTTGAGGTTTACTAAAAAGCAGTTTTTAAATGGATCCTTAAGCAGCTTTGAGGTCTTTCATTTATACGTGCAAGGGGCCGAATACCTGTTTTAGGTGGCTGCTTAGAAATCCTAAAATGTAAGCCTAATAAATTTAGCAAGAGCACGAACGCACAAACAGACTGAATTTATCAACAATGTGTCCATTTTGCATCAAAGAAACATGCAATTTGCACAATTTAAATTCCTGATTACTTGGATATTGCTATTTCATGGTTTCAAGCACCACCAGTGTCAGTATGTTCTTGGCTGAAACACCTTTTCAACCATAGGGTTCGGTCATACACAAGGCACAATTCTTTTACTTTGAGTTCCATCGAGTCAATAGCACTGAAACAGACCATTCAGCCCAACTGCTCTATGCCAGCATTTATGCTCCACATGAGCCTTATCCCATCCCTCTCTATCCCACCCTAGTGGAATATCCTGAACTATCTTCCCCTTAAATGCATCTATGCTACTTGCCTCAACTACTACTTATGGTACAGCCTTCCACATTCTTACCATTCTATGGTTAAAGAAAGTCTCCTGTATTCCCATATGGATTTATAGCCACAAATGCACAAGTAGACTTTACAGTACAGGCTAAGTACTAACAGTTGTTTGGTATTATATGGCTCAATGGTGTCCCATGTAGATAACACACTTTATTAAAGAGAGCAATTGACCATATAGCTTACATATATCTGTGTCCATTCATGTTTGTAATTAACTGAATAAGCTGTGCTACGATGAAGACCCATGCTAAACTCCAGATAATTCGGTCTTGTATCATACCAAAAAAACTCCAGACTTTGCTACATAGAATCATAGAATAGTTACAGCATGAAGAAGGCCATTCAGCTCTTCCTGCCCATGCCAGCTCTTTGCAGTAGCAATTCAGTTAGTCCTACTCTGTAGCCCCCTTCTCTGTATCCCAGCAAACACTTTCTGTTCAGATAATTATCCAGGTCCCTTTTGAAATCCATTGGATCTAGCTCCACCACACTCTCAGACAGTAACTTCCAGGTCTTAACCACACACTAAGGCTTGAATTTTCACTCTGGGGTCAGAAATGCAGAGTCATAAAAATTCTTGGTTCCACAAACCCAACTCAGGAGAAAGCGCCCCAGATGGTCAGACTTTCGTTCGGTGTAGAGAGCCGGGGAGTGGTGGGGGGGTGTGGTGAGGTGTTAACGGAAGTCATGCCCACTGCCCCCAGTGCAGAGGCAGGCTGGATAAAAAGATGGCCTGGGTGATCTGTCACTTTACCCCAGCTGCAAAAGAACAATAAACAAAAAACAACACTCTAACCCTCAACCATTCACATCAACTCACTCCCTATTCCCTATCCATGCCAGCCCATGCCACCTCATGTCTCCCCCAGGGTCCTTCCAAACCTCTGTCCCAAGCTACACCCCCCACTCACTCCCGTGGCCCTTTATAGCTCCTATGCAAACTTAGTGCCAGCTCATGCCTCCCACCAACCAGCCATTGCCCTTACACCCTGCATGCCAACTCAGTCTGTATCCACAATAGGCAGACCTCATCATGAGAGTAAATAAAATATGGTTCCAGATGTCTATTGATTAATTTGCAATTTTAAAAATATAGTCTCATTGATAAAAACCCATTCACTACATTTAACTTCCATCAACCACTTATTCCCTTATAACAACAAACATTTGTATTCATAGCCCCACGTCAAAGACTTTATAACCACTTGGAGCTGTCAGTCAAACTGTGAACTGACAGACACCCCACTGTGATCATGATAAGTTGTGAAATCTGTCTTGTAGCACAAACCCTATAATGAAAGTTCTCAGGCTTATGTCAACAAACAGAGTGAAATAGCAAGCACTGATTTTTTTTAAACTGCATACTGCATTTTTAAAATTTAAAGGGCAGGAAATGTAAATCCTATGACAGCTTAACAGTTCCAATGAGCTTTGACAGCCCCCTTAACAGCTCTCTTGGCAGTTCCAATTAGTTTATTCACTTTTTGTGTACATTCATGTTGTTAGGAACAATGTATGACTTTAAGTTAAATTTATATTTATACTTGTATGTTAGGGAAGTTGGATCATGGTTTTAGTTTCATTTAGTATTTTGGTCAGTTTGGTACTGAAATGTCTGGAGGGCCTCTTAGCAAAAAGGTTTTCTGGATTTGTTTCTATTAATGCATTTTAATCAGGTTTTTGCAAACCTTTAAGTGAAGAAATGCGTTACAAAGGGATTAGTAGTTTAGTGATTTGGGGAAGAAACACAAAATAGAAAAGACTGTGCTGTTGCCTAGTGATGGGCCTAGTGAAACACAGAGACACAGGGAAAAACAGAAAAGAAGTTCAGAATGCATATGTCAGAAATTGAAGACAGGATTTCTAAGCTCTCTGATAAGAAATGCTACTGCAAGGCTTTTGGGGACTGAGTTTAGAGAACTAGTGTTTGCTCTGCAGCTGAATAATAGTGAGGTTAGAATGTGGTTTTGGATAACTGAGGGAGAGATACCAACTGGAGAAAAATCATCTAATGAATACTCAGAAATCCACCAGAGGAAAACTGTTTGCAACTGGGCCAGCCCAAGTAAATAAGCCTTGGTGTTAAGATAGTGGTAAATCTTTACTGGGGTTTTGTGTCTGGAAGGGTATTGCTGGGATAAAAGGATGGTGTGAGTTTGAATCCAATCTCTTTTTATCTGGTGTAATATAATTCATTTTCCCCTTGTTTAATAAATGTTTTATTCTTTAGGTTAAAAGTTCATCTGTAAATTCCTGTGAATTTGTTCAGTAACTTTCCTCCATGGTTTCTAAATTAAAGACAAAGTTAGGATCTATCAAGCCAGGCTTCACTCTGAGACCTGACTTGTCCAGCATTAACATCAGCTGGGTTGTAACAATGTCTACTATTAACAATCCCAAAGGACATTTGACCTCTCCCAAGGGACAATTTACCTCTCCCAAAGGACACCTTACATCTCCCAAAGATGACCATAGACTTATCCTTGCCTCTCTAAATAACTACTAACTTTAGACTTTCACAAGTGAAAATTGAATCTGACTGAAGGCAGCTGCACTTCAACATGTGCAGCCGCCTCCATGAACCAAGGATGTGCAAAATACAGCCCCCTCCCATTTCCTTCCCAACCCCAACCACCCCCCCCCCTCCCCCACCACCCCCCCACCCTCACACCCTCCAGTGAAAATGGTGGGTGCTGGGTTCAGTGGTGGTTCTTCTGGAATTGGGCCCCAGTGCGATTTTGGATAAGTTGCAGACCCTCTCCATCATTGTAAAAATTCAGGCCTTATTAATAAAGAATTTCCTCACGTCGCCTTTGTTTTTTGTTGTGATGACAACACCAATGCCGAAGCACTATGACATCAATGAGGAAGTCACCTTGCAGTATGACGCCAGTGAGACAGGTCTTGGAGCAACCCTAATGCAGCAAGGACAGCCAGTTGTATTTTCATCCAGGGCACTAATGCAAATGGAACAATTCTACACTCAGATGGAAAAAAGAGTGCTGGCTATTGTTTTTGCTTGTGAGCATTTTCATCAATAGCTGCTTGGGAGAGATGAGGTGACAATGGAATCTGACCACAAGCCACTTCAAAGCACTTTTATCGAGCCGCTGCTATCTGCTCCAAAACATCTGCAAAGAATATTAGTTTGCTTGCAGAGATATCATCTGGACATGACACATAAGCAAGGGAAATAGATGTACATCGCAGGCATGTGGTCGAGAGCAGCACTCCTCATGAAGAAAGTTGAGGATGCTACCACAGGATGTGAAATCTTCCAGATTCAACGTGAAGCAGTAGCTTGACATGATCTGGAAGTCATCAGCTCAGCAGAGACATTGAATCTAACAGACAAGCACCTTGCTCAAATCAAGGGAACTACCCAACAAGATGCAACTCTCCAAGTGTTACAAGAAGTAATGATGAAATGATGGTCTGAGATCATCAAGGACACATTTGTGGTCACAAGAGCATACTGGGTATAGCAAGATGAAGTAACAGCCCAAGATGGTATCTTGCACAAAGGAAATAAGGTCATCATCCTGAATGAGATGAGAGGAGAGATGCTGAAATGCATCCATGTAAACCAGCAAGGAATTGAATCAAGTCTGAGAAAGGCAAGAGAAGTGCTCTACAGGCCAAACATGAGCAATGAAATTAAAGGCCACATTGGCAAGTGCGGTGCTTGTAACGAGTACCAAGCTAAACAAGTTAGGGGCAGTCAGGCTTTAAACCTTCGATGCGCTCAACAGGAGACAGCCCACTTGGTCATTTGAGACATGCATAGAGAAATTGTCACTTCGATCATACTCGGTGGAAGTGAATGACCACATATACCGGCGCAACTGCAGGCATATACGCACAATTAGTGAAGCTGTTCCTTCACAGCAATCGGCCGTTCAGGGAGAAGGGATCACACCAGCCGTACTGAGAACAGAACTACCATCAATCCCAGAGCTCCATGTGGCCCTAACAACAGAAATGGAACAACAACAATTACCATGGTAACAAGTGCCACGGGAATGACAAGTCCTGGAGAGGGAACATCATCCAGATGAACTACCAATGACAGCACGCATGCATACCATTAAGAGTCCTGCATCATTTAAAGACAATGTATGTAAAGCAGGTTCAGAGACTGATTGGTAGAACAAACTGTTGTTAATGCATGAGAACAGTGGGTGTACAATGGGTAATTTGGGTAATTCACAGTTCCATAATCATGCCTGCAAATTTGTCTTTTGTTCATTGGGAAAAGGGGGATATTTGTGTCTCTTGTTCAATATGAAAAGAGGGATGCTTGGATTTTGAAATGCAACAGTACAATATAGCCTATCTGGCTTGCTGTAGTCATGTGACCTCTGCCATGAGGCAGTCTCTCTGCAGGCTGCCATTTTAGATGAGTTCAATAAAGACTTATAACGGGAAAGCACTGCTGTCATTGAACACGAAACACTGAGAAGGGATTAAACTGGGCTTTTCCAGTCAACCTCCAGTTTCCCAACACAATGGGGAGCAGGTCAATTCTCTGGAGGCAGGTATCTAGTGGCAGACTAGGCTGGCTTCTGGAAGGCCTACAGGCTCTCTCTGCCTGTCTGGGTGGGGGGGGGGGGTAAGCAAAAGGTTGTCCTGTAGAGGGGTTAACCCCTCCCCCCAGTTGTCCACATCCACAGTGGTGGCCTAGATGCTTTTGTACTTTTACATTAAGGCTTTAAAAAGTGGCTGAGAGTGCACTCCCTTGTACTGCAATTGGGTGCTTCGCCGAAGCTGGAAGGCCTCTGTTTGGCCCATCATCTTTGAGAGCCTGTTCATCACCCTTACTTGAATAGGGAACCTGCCTTGCATGCCAATTAAGAGTTCAACCACGTGAAAACCTTGACTTTAATCAGTTTCCCTGAAGAGGCGAGTTCTGGGCCTGGAAACTAACCCGGCTACTGTTTCCCACCTCTGTGGGGAAAAAATCAGCCCATGAAGTGAAACAATCACTCTTTTTAATTTATCCAAAAATAACAGTATTATTTGATTTAATTTAAGGGTAGCTTTAAACCATCCAAATGCAGAGATTCTTATAAACAAACATATTATGGTTGTACTGAGGAAATGATAAATGATCCAGTTTGTAAATGGCCATTGGCTTTGCCACCACTGATTTGGTGCTATGCTTGCTGCAACATATTCTAATTAATAAACCAGCAAACTTTGGAGTAACTTAGCAACAGCGTGATCGATGCACTGGAAGTCAAAATTAATGGTGTATAACACTGATCTTGTCATTACAGGAAAATCCAGGTCAAGGTATTTAGATAATAATTAAAAAGATGGTTTGTCTATTATGGCATTAAGGCCTAAGACATCTCAGTAATAATATGCAAAAATTAATTTGTGCAATTCAAATACCCAGCGAAATGCATAGAATTTTTATTGTCATTAGTTTACGGCTACACGTGTCCTTACTAACCTTTTTAATGAGCTTTATTCTTAACAATAAACTAATCCTAATTAACAGATGGAATTTCACAGAAAAAGTAGATATCAGAAGGATGACCATACAAAAACAGATCACGCAGCTAATAACATTTACTGCCCCTCAAATATGGCCTCATTAACAATTAAAATGCCTGCATAATTTGTCAGATTTATCTCATTATAGGCAGTTGGTAAAATGTTGTGATTAGAGGGGAGATAAAGCGACACTTTAATGGAATGATCCATACCCTTTAACACATTCACACTGATGTCAGTATTCTGCATCAACACACCCAACAATCCAGGCAGAGAATGCAACACAAAATAAAAATGAGTTCAATTGTGAAAACTCAGATTTCCTAATTAAATACATCAGTCATTGTTGCAACCAACAAACAACAAACAACAAAGGTAGTCATGTACATTTTCATATTACAATGCATCCAGATACCTTGAGCAAGTCTTCTCTCCAGCTGTTATCTATAACCCTGCTCAAGGACATATCTTACCACCTTTGACAAGACTAGTGACAGTGTCATTTTTGTATTCTCTATAATAGCTTGATCACTAAGGATGATGAGGCATTGGCATTGGGGACCTCTGTTGAATAATTTTACTTTCTCCTTTAATCTCATTATCCCACACACATCTTCTCAAACAGTATCGTCTTGAGAAGGACTGCTCTAGATTATGCTACCACTGAATGAGCAGCTTGTCCAAGATGATATAATAATGGGCGGGATTTTCTGCACCTGCCTGCCTCCAGGATCATCTGGTCCTGCTGCAAGTTATTGGAATTCTGGCTGGGGCGCTGCCTTGCCCTCGGTAGGTCCCACCTGCGACGGGGCTGGAAAATCCTGGCCAACGTCTATAATGTTATTGGAAAGTAAATAGAGCTGTAGTGGTGTCTACAGGGATGTGTGTATGTGTAGGTATGTGTGTGTGTGTCTTAATTGAATTAAGGCCAGCTGGTCTAGAGGCTTTGGCGTATGGAAGAGAAGTAGGTTTGAAATGGTAATTAGACAAACATAGGGAAGTTATAAGGTAAAGTGTAAAGGGGGCAATTTGCATTTTAAGTAAACCATTTAAAAGAATGGGTGAAATATTACACCTAGCCAGAATGATCCAAACAATGGGCAGAATTTTCTGCCTACCAGGCGGGCCCGACCCAATCTCCGGCGGGCGGGGAGCTGATCCCTGCCAGAGAAGTGGGCCTCGCCACTATTTTAAGTGGGCAGGCCAATTAAGGCCCACCCAGTGTGATGCCCGGTGGGAAGTGCTATGCGCTTCCTGTATGGGCCGGGTGGTTTCCTCAAACGCGACAGTGCGCTCTTCCACGCATGCGCGCAAAAGAGTGCACATCTCCCTGAGGCTATGTGTTGCCTCAGGGAGATCGCTGAAAGTCGTTCAAACATTAAAAATAGAAAAATAAAAAAATCCTTCACATGCCCCTGTCATGTGACAATGTCACACGAGATGGGACATGTTAATAAATTTCACTAAATCTTTATTAAAGCTTTTTAAACCCTACGTGAAACCTCATCCTGCCAGTGGATGGGGTTTCATGTTTTTTCAGAAGCCCGCCGGAGTTCCTAGCCTGCCCACCGACCTTAAGGTTGGACGGGCAGGTCCTTTAATTGTTTTAATTATCCTGTCAATGGTCTCAATCGGCCATTGACAGATCGGCGGGTACACAGCTGATTCAGCTGTGCCCCCACCTTCCTGAAAACTTAAATGGGGTGGGATGACATCAGGGATTTACCCCGATGCCATCCCATGTCATTTTGCGTGTCGGCAAGTGGGCCCCGCCCCCTGCTCACTGACGGCAAAATTCAGCCCAATGTGTTTACTTTTTCCAAAGCTTACTAATAAAATTGTTGTTATGAAGGAGTTTTATTGTTAGAAGAGGTAAAGTTCAAAAAACCTATTGATAGAATGAGAATTTGCATTCAAAGAGGAAAGTATGCATAAAGGAAGATAAGGCTGTTGGTTTAAGAGGAAGGATTCTAAGATCAAAAGCTTCCAACTTGTAAGCCTCAAGCTGCTGTCAACAAGGATCCAGATTTTGAATTCGACTGTCCAGAGTGTACTTTGCCAGGGGTCTGTTTAAATCTATGTGCTTTACAGTTGCCTTAACAGAGGTGTAACTGAGAGTCAGATTAATTAGGGGATTTTTTAGAAGTTATTATCATACTAATTTGTAGACATAAGCTTGTGCTTACAATCTTTTATTTAATAAATGTTTAATTTAGGTTTATAAAAAAACCTCCAGACTTGGTGGTCTTATTATAACTGAATTCAAAGCCTGAATCTCAAAACATAACCCTGAATTTTTAAGTCAGCAAGCGGGCTCGGGTGGGGGCAGTTGCGGAACCAATTAAGGCCTGCCCAGCATAAGACTTGAGCTGTAGCACTCAGCGCTACTTGTACAGGCGGGGGGAGGAGGGAGAGCTGGGGCGAATCTGCCTTAGGGAGATTGAAGCAATTGTTAAAATAATAAATAAATAGATTAAAAATTTAATTAAACATGTCCCCTCATGTGATGTGTCACATGCGATGGGACATGTTTTTATATTTCAGAATTTTAAAAAATTTAATTAATAAATAATCATCCCCTCATGGATGAGGTTTCCTAAAAAATGTGAAGTCCGCTTGGCCTTTTTGCCTGCCTGCCAACCTTAAGGTTGGACGGGCAGTGTAAACAATTACATTAATTAATTCATTAATAGCCTTAATATGCCTATCAGTTATCGACGGGCGTGCAGCCAACTCCGGTGCATGCCTGCCAAGCGAAACATCTCGAGACAGCGTGATCACGTTGGGACACATGCCTGACATTATTGCATGTCATTTTATGTGCTGGCATGTATGGCCCGCCCTCACACGCCGACTGAAAAATTCAGGCCACAAAAATTGGTTATGACAGTTGTTTCAAATTTCCCCCTGTGATTTGAACAAGTCACCACTTACCATCGGCTGTGTCATAATAAGCTGCTGTTGAATGGAAAGCCCTGCCAAATCTTAAACCTTTTGCCAGAATAACATAAAATCAGTAATGGTTTGTGAATCTGCACATTTCTGTAGGTCACAATGCTACAAATACCCTTAGTTAAGTTAAGAGATATGAACCAAGTTCAGGAATTACAATCTGAGTTGATAGTATCCCTGTGTAACTCAGTGTGTTATGCACTGCAAAATGAAGAAATACAATTCCTGTAATTAATCGGACAATAAGGGACAATGATTTCTTCTGTTCCTCAGTTTGTGCATCAACTGTAAACCTGTCCATTTATACTTGCAGTTATCAACATGCCAAGAATTTTAATTCATGGTAATTTCCCAATCGGAATCATACAGTGAAGAGGAAGAGTCAGGCAGACATGATGTTATTCATCATAAGGAGGAGTAAAAATATTGTAACATGAGTCTAACAGTTAGGAGGATGGGTGAGTGAGTAGTACTGAAATATATACAAATATGCACTTAGCTAATACTTCCTGAGGCAAAACATGACTTGCAAGAAGCACCTTCTCCATAGGGACCTATCACTATTGAGTGTATTTGCTGACCCTTACTTCAGATAGATACAATGTGATTCTGCCTTGGTTCTATGTAGAGAAAAAAGGCAATAGATTTAGAGCCTTTCCTACCTCACACAGCTACAGATATAAGGATGGAAAATCTATGGAATATGACCTTTGGTAAACACCTTCCCCATTCCCCCTTGGGGAACATTGCACAGATGCATCCAACAATCATTTTTCCCTCAGTCCTTTATAATCTTGACACTCTTAAGTGTCTCAGGGTTTGTCTGGCTAGACTCCATTGATGGGACTCATTAATGCTCTTTGAGAGGCCAAGATGCCTCCATTCACTTGGCATGCCAGTAACCCTTATTAATATATACCACAGTGATCAATCTAATTGTACAGAGAGACAGCATTTTTTCCACTTTGTTACAGACCAGTGGGGTATTGATTTAAATAGTCCTGATTTCTCCTCTCACTACCTGTCCGTTAACAGAGAAGTGTTTCTTTGATTTTTGATTTCCCCCTTTATATTTTCCCCCACTCTTCAGTTTTGGAGTTATTCAATCCTCTAATAATAACCCCACAGCAAACTCAGGGAGAGGTAAAATAAGAGGTGTAGTTTATTTTACATACACACAACGAACACGGGAAGGGGTTTCGCAACTTCAACTCTTTTTGCATTCATACAATAAAACAAGGATAAGGTAAAGAAAAGGATACAGGGCAAGTCCACAGTAAAAGTAAGAATTATGATTTCACCCGGGTCCACAGTCCAGTGAGCCAATGTCCAATGAAGGTTCTTTCGGGTGGCTTTGTTTAGCAAAATTCCTGGGGCTGAATTTTCCATTCGTTGGGCGGATGGAGCTGATCCAATCGCGCACACCGCCATTTTGTGTGGGCAGGCCAATTAAGGCCCACCAAGCATGACATCTGCAGGGAAGCGCTATGGACTTCCTGTGTGGGTGGGGGAATCCTTAAAATCGAGAGTGCACTCTTTCGCGCATGTGCACAAAAGAGCACACTCAACTCCCTGAGGCTAAGTGCTGCCTCAGGGAGATCGGCTCTACGTTCCACAATATTAAAAATGGAGAAAAAAAAATCCCTTACATGTCCCCTCATGTGACAATGTCACATGAGTTGTGACATGTTCATAATTTCCATAAAAACTTTACCGATGGTAAAATCCTGCCCCTGGTCTTGGTCCTAGGAACTTGGTTGCAGGCTGAGTCTGTTGAAGGTGCAGCAAAGTATTCTTGTACCCTGGATATTAGTTCACCCTGTAGGTGAAATACAGGGTTCTTCCTGGAGATCAAACTCTGAGAGAGATGGAGGTCAGAGGCAGGCTGCTAGCCTGGAGTCTGTTTTTCTCTTCTGAGGTTAGACCGCCACTGAAGATAAAATTCAAAAGCTGTCTAATTAAAGGAATTTAAACAGCTCAAGTCTCGGTCATGTAACAGGGTAGTTTTGGATCAAACTATTAAGCTAAAGAGGCACCCTTGTTAAAACCCTACAGCCGTTGAAAAGCCACCCCCGCTTTGTAGCTGGTCTGGTAGATAGAGACCTGCCCCTGAGCCCCCCTAAAAGTGATGTGGTGCTGTCTGCGAAGCCTGGCTCTGATGACTGCGAGTGCTGCCTGAAGCAAGGTAGGCAAACGAACCTCAAAGTCCTGAGTGAAGTGTAGCTTACCAGGTGCACATCGCGGTGGGGTGATGGTTCCAGCGAGCAGGGCTTACAAAGATATGCAGGTATATTACAATGAGGTACCTGAAGTCCAACGGCGGAAAACGTGGCCCACCTTTGACAGGCAGAGCCGATGATTGCAAACTGTTTCACGACATCCTGAAACTGATTTTTGTCCTTCTCACCATATTGTCCACTCATGCCGCCGAATACACCCAATGCCAACAGGGACGGAAAATTCCACCCAATGAGTCTGAAGCCAGCCTGTACCTTAAGGCGGTGGAGGTTGAACAGGTTCTAACTTGCTCTGTAGTTTAGCTCCACTCCAGCGGAGAGCTTGCTGAGGGTGAGATGGAACATTGCAGCAAGGAAGATTGAGAAGAGCATCGATGCGATGATATGGCCTTGCTTGACCTCAGTCCGAATGTGGATTGGAACTGTGGTGGATCCATTGGTCAGGATCACGGCTTGCATGTCATCATGGAGCAGGCGGAGGGTGATGACAAACTTTTGGGAGCAGCCGAAACGGAGGAGGATACTCCCTAATCCTTTGCAGCTGACAGTGTCGAAGGCTTTTGTGGGGCAAAAGAAGGCCATGTATAAGGGTTGGTGCTTTTCCCTGCTTTTCTCTTGCAGTTGCCACACAGTGAAGATCATGTCCATTGTGCCCTTTAGTGAGCAGAATCCTCATTGCAATTCTGGGAGGAGCTCTTCAGCTACAGGGAGAAGATGAGTGAGTAGCATTCTTGTGATGACCTTCTCTGTGGCTGACAGCAGGGAGATTCCTCTATAGTTACCGCAGTCAGACGTGTCACCTTTCTTGAAGATGGTCACGATTATGAGATCTCCTGGCATGTTCTGCTCCTTCTAGATAAGGGAGATGAGGCAATGAATCCATACCAACAGTGCTTCTCTGCTGTGCTTTAGTGTTTCATCAGGAATTCCATCTACTCCTGATGCCTTGTTGCTCTTTAGCTGTCAAACGGTCTTTCCTACCTTGTGCCGGGTTAGGGCTGTACTGAGATGGTGGCAGGTAGCATGCTGTGGGATGGAGTCGAGGACACTTGCATTGAAGACAGAGTCTCTGTTAAGGACATCTTCAAAGTGCTCCTTCCAGCGGGCACTGACTACCTCTCTGTCCTTGATGAGAACCTCGCCGTTCTTGGCCAGCAGTGGAGTTGGGCCTTGGGTGGTCTTGACTGCACTAAAGAAACCTCACATGTCATGGATGTTGGCTAACTGTTGGATCTCCTGCGCTTTCTCCACGCACCACCTGTTCTTTAGGTCGCGAGTTTTTTTGCTGGACCTGAGCCTTCAGCCGTCTGTAGACCTGCTTATTTGCTCTCAAGTTGAGTTGCTGTTTCAGGTTCAAAAATGCCTTGCGCTTGTGACTTATCAGCGCCTGTGTCTCCTTGTCATTCTCATCGAACCAGTCTTGGTGTTTCCTGGTTGAGTGACCAAGCGTCTCTTTGCAGGTGCTGTTGATGGAGGCCTTGAAGGCAGACCAGGCGCTGTGGACATTCTGCATCCAGGTTGGCATTGAGGTGCTGGCTGAAATGGGCTCTCTTATCAGGGTCCTTGAGTGCCTCAGTGTTGATTTTCCTGCGGCATTGTTCAGTTGCCATCACTGCTTCGGGACTATGTTGATGTTGATGACAGAGCAAATTAGGCGGTGGTCTGTCCAGTAGTCATCGGCTCCTGTCATGGCGCAGATGAAAAGCACGTCCTTGTGGTCCCTCGCTCGGACAATGACGTAGTGGAGCAGGTTCCAGTGCTTGGAGTGATAGTGTTGCCACGAGGCCTTGTACTTGTCTCTCTGACAGAACAATGTGTTGGTTATGACAGGGCATGTTCTAGGCATTTTGTCAGGAGCAGGGTACCTTTGGTGTTGGACTTCCCTAGCGCTTCTCTGCCGATTACATCTCCCCAGACATTTGTGTCCTTCCCAACTCTGGCGTTGAAGTCACCGAGGAGGATCACCTTATTGCCCATTGGAACTTGGGCCAAGGATTGTTCTAAGCTGGTGCAGAATTCCTCTTTGGACTCATCTGTAGCATCCAGCATTGGGTCATATGCACTGAGGACCGTAGCGCATTGGTTCTGGGCTAGGGTGAGCCGAAGGGTCATGAGGCACTCGCTTATCCTGCAAGGGATGTCTTTGAGATGGCCAACTAGTTTGTTTCTAATGGTGAAGCCAACCCCATGGAGGCGGCGATCTTCTACTGGTATACATTCCCAGAAGAAGTTGTAACTGCCACCTCTTTCCCTGAGCCTTCCCCTGCCTACCTGGTTTCACTCAGGGCAGCGATGTCAATATCAAAACATCTGAGCTCCCAGGCAACGATAGCAATACACTGTTCCAGTCTGTCATTGTTGGGTTGTCCATAATGGTCCTTAAGCTCCAGGTCCCAAACTTCATTTTAAGGGGGTGGAAGATGCCTGTGCGAGAGTTCTTTTAACATGGGGTGACCGTTGCACACCAGCTACCACACTTGCTTCACAGAGCAAGGCCTTGGTCCAGTGGCAAGGGGCTCCGAGGTGACTGGAGACCAGGCTTCGCTGTGTGGGCCTAGGACATACAATCCTTATATTACATTCCCTTGGATGTGAGGGATGCTGACTCCTCCCTGTAAGATCGTGTACAGTTTGCTCTCATAGAGAAGCTAAGGATGCCTCGCTTTCTGTGATTCCAATTTCACAACCACCTCGTCAGGCAGATATTGCCAAACAAGCTACTGTCAACAGAATTACCTGGAAAAACTCAGCAGGTCTGGCAGCATCGGCGGAGAAGAAAAGAGTTGACGTTTCGAGTCCTCATGACCCTTCGACAGAACTTGAGTTCGAGTCCAGGAAAGAGCTGAAATATAAGCTGGTTTAAGGTGTGTGTGTGGGGGGCGGAGAGATAGAGAGACAGAGAGGTGGAGGGGGTTGGTGTGGTTGTAGCGACAAACAAGCAGTGATAGAAGCAGAATATCAAAAGATGTCAACAACAATAGTACAATAGAACACATAGGTGTTAAAGATAAAGTTGGTGATATTATCTAAACGAATGTGCTAATTAAGAATGGATGGTAGGGCACTCAAGGTATAGCTCTAGTGGGTTTTTTTTTTATTTTATATAATGGAAATAGGTGGGAAAAGGAAAATCTTTATAATTTATTGGGAAAAAAAAAAGAGAAGGGGGAAACAGAAAGGGGGTGGGGATGGGGGAGGGGACTCACGACCTAAAGTTGTTGAATTCAATATTCAGTCCGGAAGGCTGTAAAGTCCCTAGTCGGAAGATGAGGTGTTGTTCCTCCAGTTTGCGTTGGGCTTCACTGGAACAATGCAGCAAGCCAAGGACAGACATGTGGGCAAGAGAGCAGGGTGGAGTGTTAAAATGGCAAGCGACAGGGAGGTTTGGGTCATTCTTGCGGACAGACCGCAGGTGTTCTGCAAAGCGGTCGCCCAGTTTACGTTTGGTCTCTCCAATGTAGAGGAGACCACATTGGGAGCAACGAATGCAGTAGACTAAGTTGGGGGAAATGCAAGTGAA